>NC_135340.1:53125237-53750237 GCF_023851605.1 Tamandua tetradactyla
GGGAAAAAATGGTGGGTCAAGGATTTCCTGTGTTACTCTTAAGTTAAAGAAAAAAATCATTGTCCAAATTTATTTTTAAGGCGAGAACGTCAGTATTCTGTATGTAGTAGTGAAGATTCTCCTGGCTCTTGTGAAATCCTGCATTTCAGTATGGGTAGTCCTGATCAGCTCATGGTGCACAAAGGGAAATGTATTGGTGAGTAAACCAGCTAAATTCATTTAAATTATTCTAATGACAAAAGTTGATCATTGTCCAGAGGCACACAACGAACTAAATAAACCTTGGGCACAATGTGCTGTGCAAAATAAACCAGAAACAAAAGAACAAGTATGCTAAGGTGTCTTTTAGAAAATTGTTACAAGAAAATGGAGCCTAGACTGTAAGCCCTTTACAGCAGCCACACATGGTCTGAGGCTATAAATGCATTTCTAGATTCTTATTCACTAAGCTATATGTGTATGAGCTCGTATTTCCTTGGAACTTCAAGTGACTCTGTGACACCTGGGACCCAGAGATGGAGTGCTGCAGCCCTGAAAGTTAGCATAACTATATAAAATAACAGTTAAAGTAACCAAAAAAGAAATCAGGCCTCAATTAGAGTTTAAAGTGAAGCCAGTTTGGCTGGGTCTAGGATGGATCAGAACACAGGGTAAAAGACGATACTGTAAATGTACTCTGGATCTTCACCTACTGTGTGAGACCAAAGGCAGAGAGAGGTTTTTCATGTCTGGAACCCAAATTTTCTGTAACATAATTTAAATTAACCAGCCTGGATAGTTCATTTAAATAACCCAAACTCCTAGAGTCCAGAAGGGGAATGAGACCTTGTAATTCTGTACAGCCTAATGTATTACCAGTGTACATCTCGGACTATGGTGGGCTGATAACTGAAAGGTATTGGTGGAGACTAAGTACAGGGAACCTTGAGTAGGGCACGAGATGTTGTTGGTTTGTTCAAGTTAGTGTGATGCCCTGATAAATCCCAGAGTGACTTGAACAGTGAATAAAGAAATATTTGCAAGGTCTGCTTTGGGAAATGGGGAGAAAGGGGAAAAGATTCAACTTCCACATTTGGAGAATTTCTGATACTTTCACAAGCTGCGGGGATAACAAATCAATAGGCCAAGCCCCCGATCTTGGGGTTCACCCTTGTGAAACTTACTCCTACAAAGGATAGGCTAAGCCTACTTAAAATTAGGCCTAAGAGCCAACCCCAGAAAATGTCTTCTGTTGCTCAGATGTGACCTCTCTCTCTAAGCTGACATGGCATGTGAACCCACTGCCTTCCCCACCCTACCCAGGGGTGTGGATCTCTCTGGCAACATGATGAGCTGGAACCTGGCATCAAGGGATTGAGAAAGCCTTCTTGACCAAAAGGGGGAAGAGAGAAATGAGAGAAAAAGTTTCAGTGGCTGAGAGATTTAGACAGAGTCAAGAGGTTCCTGGAGGTTTTTCTTATGCATTATATAGATATCTCTTTTCAGTTTATGGTATATTTGCGTGGCTAAAGAGAAGTACCTGAAATTGTAGAGCCATGTTCCAATAGTCTTGTTTCTCGAAGATGATTGTAAGAAGATATAACGTTTACAGTGTGGCTGTGTGATTGTGAAAAACTTGTGTCTGATGCTCCCTATATCTAGGTATGGACAGATGAGTAAAAATATGGGTTAAATAAATAAATAATAGGAGGACAAAGGTTAAAATATATTGGATAGATGGAAATACTAGTGGTCAGTGAGGGAGGGGTAAAGGGTATGGTATGTACAATCATGCTTTTTTCTTTTTGTCTTTTTATTTCTTTTTCTAGAATGATGCAAATGTTCTAAAAATGATTATGGTGATGAATATACAACTATGTGATGATATTTGAGTCATTGATTATACATCATATATGGAATGTTTGTATGTTAAGAATGTTTGTGTTTTTATATTGTTTTATCAATAAAAATATTTAAAAGAAAGAAAGAAGGAAAGATATTGGTAGAGTCCCTTGAGGGTCCAAAGGAAAAAATTAAAAGGAAACTAGTAGACTTTCCCATCTGGGAAACCCCACGTACCCTCTCAACCACTGGGGACTCCCAAGAAAATAGGCCAAGCCTTTATTTTGAGGTTTACCCTTACAAAACTTATTACTATAGGGGAGAAGCTAAGACTACCTATAATAAGGTCTGAGAGTTACTTCCAGGAAACCTCTTTTGCTGCTCAGATGTGGCCCTTCTCTCTCTGAGCCCAGTTCTGCAAGGAAAATCATTGACTTGCCCTCCCTATGTGGGTCATTACATTCAGGAGTGAGAATCTGTCTGACAATGTGGGGCATAACTCCTGGGGATGAGTCTGGCCCTGGCATCATGGGATCAGCAACGCCTTCTGGACCTAAAGGGGGAAGGGATGTGTAATAAAACAAGGCATCAGTGGCCCAGAGAGATCAATAGAGTTGAGAGCCATTCTGGAGGCTACACTTATGCAAGCTTCACTTAGATAGGGTTAATTGCCATGGTTTGCTAAAACCCAACATCATCACTCCTGTTTACTCTTAAGAACACCTAGGCTCTAACTGAGACTCTATAAAGGTTTCATGCACTAAGTTTGCTTTCCTGGAACCTGTAATTCCCAGAAGATTCCTAGGTCAGATAAATCCTTACACCAAGAAGGATCAGCCTTTCCGAGATTAATTATTAATTATATCCCCCTATCCTTTAGTGTCAACACCCCTTTGCAACATGAAAAAGTTCAGAATGGGCATTGCTAAAGATCCCTATAGATTGGGAGAAGGATCAAAGGAGAAGGAGGAGGTATAATAATGATAGGATTTAATGAACGAGTATGACTGCTGAATCACTATATTAATATTCCTTCTAGCCTCCAATGTTTTGGAGCTAGAAGGAGAAATCTGAGATGGTGGAATGGTAGCCCATGACAAACTCTAGGATCTGTTCTGTAACTGCCTGTTGAGGTGTGCTTTGAAAATCGTTTTTTTTTCATTCTTTACTTTGTATATATATTATATTTTACAATAAAAAAGTTTTTTAAAAAAGTTAATCATTAAGGAGCAGGATAGACTAAAGACAGTGTGGCATCTAACCAGTGCAGTTCAAGGAAGGCTATCCATACAGTAGAGAGAGAGTCATTCTAGCTCCCATTCATTCCTGATGACAGAAGAAGCTACTAAGATTTCCCCATTTGTAACACAGAAATAAATATCTGTTCTCAGAAATATTGTTAGCATAGAAATAATTTTAAATGTAATCATTGTAATTATCTTTGATACAAAAAAATAGCTGAAATTATGAATCAAAATTTTGCATTATGTGCATCTGCTACTGATAAAATATGTGTAGCAATATAAATCCTAATGCTTGTGATCTTTAATGACCAAGCCTCATTTTCTTCCATTGATATTCATCAGCTTGGCTTTTTCCTGCTTGGCATGTTGTTCCTGACTAGGAAAACCACTCTATTTTCTAAATGTTTTATTTAGTAGTTTTTTCTACCAACAGCTGTTTGGAGTGAAGTGTGTTCAGAAATTCAGAATTTGAATTGCTTATATTAAAATTGGATTTTCAGAACCTACTTCCTTTGCCCTAAACATATATCACCTATCATCAGCCATGCAGATATAGCCATTCGTTAGTAGGGATCACTTTCATATACCAAATTTGACAACTTTAATTTTTAATTCAATTGGTATTTCTACCAGTGCTAAAAGGTAAACCAAGTTATCTAAACTAAATTTGCTTTCTCTTGGCATCATTTTCCCTTCCTCTTTAAGGAGTTACAGATGATCAGGGAAGCCACCAGGAAGCAAGGAGCAGGTGGAAGAAGAAACCAAACATCTATTCAGCCTATGAACTGGACGCTTAACCTTGGGTGGCCCAAAGTGGCCTGGACAGTTCAGGGTCCTGCATGTGCGCAGAGCCTGCCATATACAGATAAGCAATCACTTGGGCAGGTTTAAAACCGTGATCAGGATTATTGGCTTTGGACTTGAGACTGTCCTTGGCATTTCAGATTCATGAGACTGACAACCTAATATTCACTATTGTCTAATAATCTGGGGAAATCAAGAAGGCAAATTAATCCATCTGCTTATCACCTTGACTCAGTCTGTTATTCTCATCCGTACTCATTAGACAGATTCACCTTAGTTAATAAGCTCATTAGGAGTAACTTGCAATTTGAATTTTTTTTTAAAACCACTGAGTAAATTGTTTGTTTTCTCATAGTGGTTCCAGTTTTTAAAATATGCCTTAATTTTCTACAGAATGTTTTAATAAAAGATCAACTAATTAATTTTTGTTTTTCAGTTTAAAACTGGAAAGAAAAGAGAACTTACATTATAGGTTATAGTATTAAAAAAAAAAAACAGCAATTATGAAATACCTACCTACTCCCAATTGGAAGATGGATATTGCAAGATATTGCACTGCATACCACACAGATTTTATTAGGCTTTATGTAAATAACATCACACTCCATCCCATAAACACTTAATGTCATGTGTCTCTAATGTGTGTGCCCCTTAGATCCCACTTGTCACAGGCAGCTTCCTTTCACTGACAAATCTTCAAACATCAGGATTTTTCCCCTGGCCTAAAACATCAGGAGTTATTTATGACAAGTGGAGCAGATCATTTTAATTAAAATCTAGAAATTGTCAGTATTTCTATGAAATAGAAACTGCTTCTCAGACAAAAATTCTAGGTGAGTTAGTTTAGCCATCTTCAAAATATTTTTGCTATGACTACTGTACTTTTTGTTTTTCAAATGGAAAAAAAATTATTCTTTAAAAGGTTTTTTCATTTTGAAGCCAATGGTAGCAGCATCATGAAAAGTTATTTATATGCTAAGAGATAAAGGTAGAATACTATATATCAGTGGTTCTCAACTGGGGACAATTTTGTCCCCAAAGGGATATTTGGTCATGTCCACAGACATTTTTGTGTTCACAAATGGAGTAAGGGTGGTAATGGCATCCAGTGGGTAGAGCCAGGGATGCTGCTAAACAGCCTGTACTGCACAGACTAGGCCCTGACAACAAAGGATTATCCAGCCCAAAATGCCAGTGGTGCTGAGGGTGAAAAACCCTGCTATATATGCTATAATTTGATAAATTGAGAGGGTGGGAGAGAAGCACTAGACAGCCAGAAGAAAAATAAAACAAAATGGTGATATGTGGGTATTTTTCTCCATTTTCCAATTTTTCAGGAATTCCCTATCATAGTCTCTAATGAAAGTATAGATTTTTAAAGGAAAATTCTTAGTGTTAACGGAAGTTTTGCACTCCTTGGTACAAGTGAAAACCATATGCCTATCACCAAATAAATGTGTTTTTCTTTCTACTTTTGAATTTAAATTCCCATTTCCAGTTCATTCTCTTGAAACCATTGACTAGTTTGTATTTACTAAGCATGTGCAAAGTTTGTACTTACAAAGCCATTAATAAGTTTAAATTTCCAAATTACTAAAGCCTATTTTTACTGTGCACATTAATCGCTATTGATGGAGTGCTCTCTATTACCAAATTCTTTTTATCATTTTAGTTCGTATTCAGCTGAGTCATACCACACAGTCATCAGAAGTGAATTGGTTGTGACAGTAAAATTGTGAATAATGGCAAGTAAAAAAAACACCAGTCTCTTCATTTGCTCTTATACTAAGATCTCATTATTAATTCTTGTCCCTTTGTAAAAAAAAAATAATATTTTAGGGTGCAGGGTATATTGTTAAATATTAAAAATTGGTTATAAAAGAGCATTGTTATATAAGATCATGTTTTTCATATTTGGCATAGGTACCCATTGTTGAACAAATGAATGTGTATCACCCCCACCCCTTTTTTCCCACAGAAAATGTGCCAGTGAGATTAATTACATTTTCTGTTGAATGTATAGGCAGTGATGAAGAGCTTGGAAAAGTTGTCTACAATGCTTTGGAAACAGCTGCTGGCAGCTTTGTCTTGTTGTATGAATGGGTCCTTCAGTGGCAGAAAAAGATGGTTCCTTTCCTTACCAGTCAAGAAAGAGAGAAGATTGATAAGTGCAAAAAGCAGGTAGGGGGGAATTCCTGATATTCTTGCAAGGAGTAGGGACAACCAACATAATAGGCTAAGCCCTTAATCTTGGGGTTTGCTCCTATGAAACTTATTCCTGCAAAGAATAAGCTAAGCCTACTTATAATTATGCCAAAGAGTCACCCCTAGAGAGAACCTCTTTTGTTGCTCAGATGTGGCCTCTCTAAGCCTGCTCCACTGGTGAACTCACTGCCCTCCCCACTATATGGGACAGAACTCCCAGGAAGAGGTGGGACCTGGCATCATAGGACTGAGAAAACCTTCTTGATCAAAAGGGGGAAGAGAGAAATGAGACAAAATAAAGTTTCTAGTTTACTGTGCATTGGAGTGGCTGGAGGGAAGCACCTGAAACTGTTTAGCTGTGTCCCAATAGACTTGATGCTTGAAGACAATTGTATAACGATAAAGCTTTTACAGTGTGACTGTATAATTGTGAAAAACGTGTGTCTGATGTTCCTTTTCCCTAGGGTATGGACAGATGAGTGAAAAACTAGGGATAAAAAATAAATAATAATGGGAATAAGGGGTTTAAAATAATGGGGTAGATTGAAATACTAGTGGTCAATGAGAGGGAGGGGTATGGATGTGTGAGCTTTTTCTTTTTATTTCTTTTTCTGGAGTGATGCAAAGATTCTAAGAAAGATCGTGGCGATGAATACCAAACTATGTGATGATATTGTGAGCCATTGATTGTATACCATGTATGGACTATGTATGTGTGTGAAGAGTTCTTAATAAAAATATTTTTAAACAAAGCAAGTAGGCGTTACATGCTTCCAGGATGGCTGCCTGGCTGCCTGAGCAGTAGGAGCTTTAACAGATGACAGAGTAGCTCTGCCTGTGGTTAGCTCACAAAGATGATCCTGGGTGGCATGAGATCTGTTTAACCAAACTGGACCGTAGGAGACCAACCCCTTTGCTTTTCTCAGCTTCCTGTTGCTTCTCTTAGAACTTTCACAACTTGGCCAAAGCTTTTGCGCCTTTTTCCTTTCCAGTTCTTATTATGGCCTTAACAGCCGTCTCTGCAGCTAGGACTAAACTGTATTTCATAATTGTGGGGGGGGGGGGGGGGGTTTGCATTCATCTCTGTTTTCTCCACACTTTTGAATACTGCCTCAAAACTATTTTGGGAGACTGGAAAAATTTTAACTTAATGCTTAATACTAAGATTAAGAACATTTAGAGGGTGCAAGGGTAGTTCATTTGGTGGAATTCTCACCTGCCATGCGGGAGAGCCAGGTTCAATTCTCAGTTCATGTACTTCCCCCCAAAACACAAACAAACAAACAAAAATTCAACAAATGGTGCTGCAATAACGGGATACTCACATGGAAAAATAATGAATGTGACCCCGCCCTTCAGCATACAAAAAAAAGAGCATTTAATATTGCATACTGCAATAAGTAATAAGGAAATTAAAGACAGTAGTTCCACCGAGACCACATCCACCCTGCGAGCACAGGCCTCTTGACGCTCTGCTGCCACCGCCACTGATTTACACCTGCCACCCCCAAGATCACCATGGATGATGACTTCACTGTGCTCGTGGTCAAAAATGACACTGGCATGTGCAAGGCCAGCTTTGTTGGGTAATGATGTTCCCCAGGCAGTATTCCCATCCATTGCGGGGCACCCCTTGCACCAGGGTGTGATGGTGGGCATGGGCCAGAAGGACTCCTTTGTGAGTGATGAGGCCCAGAGCAGGAGACGCATCCTGACCCTGACGTATCCCATTGAGCACAGCATCGTCACCAACTGGGACAACATGGAGATCTGGCACCATACCTTCTACAGAGAGCTGCATATGGCACCAGAGGAGCACCTGGTGCTGCTGACTGAAGCCCCTCTCAATCCCAAGACCAACCATGAGAAGATGACCCAGATCATGTTTGAGACCTTCAGCATCCCTCCATGAACATCCAGCCTGAGGCCACACCATGGCATTGTCGTGGACTCCGGTGACAGGATCACTCACACAGTGCCCATCTGTGAGGGCTATGCCCTGCCCCATGCCATCCTGCCTCTGAACCTGGCCAGCCAGGACCTGATGTGCCACCTCATGAAGATCCTCACCAAGCGCGGCTACAGCTTCACCGCCACGGCCGAGCAGGAGATCATGCGCGACACCAAAGAAGAAGCTCTGCTGTGTCACCCCAGACTTCAAGCAGGAGATGGCCACTGTACTCCTTCTTCTCACTGAAGAAGAACTACTAGCTGTCCGATGGGCATGTCATCATCATTGGCAATGAGAGTTTCCGCTGTCCCGAGCCCCCTTCCAGCCCTCCTTCCTGGGCATGGAAGCCTACGGCATCCACGAAACTACCTTCAACTCCATCCTGAAGTGGGACATGGACATCCGCAAGGACCTCTATGCCAACACGGTGCTATCTGGCAGGACCACCATGTACCCAAGCATCGCCAACAGGATACAGAAGATCACAGTGCTGGCACCCAGCACAGTGAAGATCAAGATCAACCCCCGCCTGAGCACAGGCAAATAGAAAGATGTATATGACTTACGAATAGAAAGAAAAATTTTAAGCAAATATGATGAAATTGTTATCTTTGGAGAACGGTGAGATGGATAATTTCAGTGTTTTCATTGTATTACTACTTTAAAAAAAAGTTAGCTGTATATCTTTATAATCAGAAAAGGCTATTTTAAAACTTAATGTTTCAGGTGCACGGGTAGTTTAGTGGTTAGAATGCCCACCTTCCATGCAGGAGACGTGGGTTTGAGTTCTGGACCATGCACCCAAAAAAAAAAAAAAACTGTTTCTACTTTTTTCTGGTGGCCACATCTCAAAAGAAATTGCTTTTAAAAGCTGTTCACTAATATTACAGTATTTCCAACTAGATTTTGAGTTAAGAAGTTGAGAATTAACTAAATTTTTCCATCTTTATGAACTAGTAGGTGGGCCATGTAAAGGAAGATGCAATTCAGAACATTCATTATCCTCTTCTTTGAAAGTACATTTTCTATCAAATACTTCACTTTGGGAATGAAGCACCAGTTAATGCTGATCAGCCCAATATTATCTTATTGTTTTTTTCTTTCTCAGATTCAAGGGGTAGAAACAGAATTCAACTCACTGGTGAAGCTGAGTCATCCAAATGTAGTACGCTACTTCGCCATGAATGTCAAAGAGCAAGATGACTCCATTGTGGTAGACATTTTAGTGGAGCACATCAATGGGGTTTCTCTCGCCACGCACCTGAGCCACTCTGGCCCCCTCCCTGTGCAACAGCTTCGAAAGTACACGTCACAGCTTTTGGCAGGCCTCGATTACTTGCACAGCAATTCCGTGGTGCACAAGATTCTCAGCACCTCGAATGTCTTGCTGGATGCAACGGGCACCATCAAGATTACAGACTACAGCATTTCCAAGCGCCTAGCAGACATCTGCAAGGAGGATGTTTTTGAGCAAAGCCGAGTTCGTTTTAGTGACAACGCCCTGCCTAATAAAACAGGGAAGAAAGGGGATGTTTGGCGTCTTGGCCTTCTTCTGCTCTCCCTCAGCCAAGGTCAGGAATGTGGAGAGTATCCTGTAACCATCCCTCGTGACTTACCCGCAGACTTTCAAGATTTTCTAAAGAAGTGAGTATCACTGAGATTCTTTCTGATTGGATTTCATTCCTGTTCTTTTCATTGTGTTTCGGTGGGCTAAGCATCTAAGTGATGTGTAAACTGAAAAGTTGAAGACCAGGATTAGGGCTAATTCTTTGTTCTTCTAAACTTTTCCATCTGCATATTTTCGGTTTTCTTTCTTATGTTTATCATTCTCTCAATTCCCACGCTTCCTAAATTCATTTGAACTTATTAATTGATTTTCAGATTAATTTGGGGGACTGCCTGGTGTACTCCAGGAAGTCAATAAGGATTGCTATACCTATTGCTGAGCTGTGGTTATCCCAAATGGAAGACCTTCTCTGTCCAGCTCGTTATGGCTCCTCAGGGGTCAAAGACAAATCCTCCTATTTAGAAAACAGTTTTAGGAGTGCAGTTCTGACTCTCATTCTTCTTAACCACTCTTCTACATTAGCAATGTCTTATTCAGGCAAGTTGTAGAATACAAATGCCTTCTTAACACCAGTAAATGACAAGTGTGCATTTCATTTTTGGCCAAGTTTTATCTAGTCTGAGAGAATCCTTCCTGAGAGGCTTTTCTTGGGCCTAGAGTCTTTGTTCAGGTATTTTAGTTAGGGTTCTCTAAAGAAACAGAAGCTACAGGAAATATTCGTAAATATAAAATTTATAAAAGTGTCTCATGTAACCATGGGAACATAGAGTCCAAAACTGGCAGGGCAGGCTGTGAAGCTGACGATTCCGATGGAGGGTCTGGACGAACTCCACAGGAGAGCTCACGGGCGAAACAGGAAGACCTGTCTCTTCTGAATCGTCCTTAAAAGGTTTCCAGTGATTAGATTAAGCATCACTCCTTGCAGGAGACACGCCCCTTGGCTGATTACAAATGGAATCAGCTGTGGATGCAGCCGACATGCTCATGATTTAATTCTATGAAATGTCCTCATAGCAACAGACAGGCCAGCACTTGCCAAACCAGACAAACGGGTACCACCACTTGGCCAAGTTGACACATGAACCTGACCATGACAAGACCTTAGCCTTCCTTGTGATTCAGAAAATTGTACTTCTGTCCCACCTCTGTTCTCAGTCTAAACCAGAGCTAAGTTTTCTCATTTTCTCTGTTAGATGGTAATGAAGATCCCTGCTGTCTAAGTTTTTCCAGATATACCCCTGATCCATCCTTCCTGCAGAAATTACCTAGACTGGTTTATTAACACTCTCGTTCCATTTTTCAGCTTATTTCTGTTTTTCTCAACTACTTACTTTTATTCATTTCATTCACTCCCTATATGTCTTTTCTTTTACCCTTTACATTTCTTTCCCTGTCCTCATACATCCCAATTGACCTGATCCATATTATTTCCTATCACTTATTGTCTTACCTGTTACAAATGTGTAAGTGGCTGCACTTATATTTAAATAAGAAAGTTTCTGTGCAGCACGAAATAGAAGTAGATGTGATACACATGTATTGGTAAAATGGTTGACTGATTCTTTATGCTGTGTTCTTACCTTAAAGAATATAAAAAACTCAAGTCAAAGAAATAGTCTATAATTTCTTTTTAATGCTGTAGAACTTCAAAAATATTTATTTAAATGAACGCTAATGATGAAGTTAGCTTAAGTGACATCAGAGGAAATATGGTTAGAGAACCACTGAAGGAGAGACTCATTTCGTTCTTGATTCCTTTAGTCTTCTGCCCTTCTTCATCCGTCAAGAGTAATTTAGTAAAGGTTGGCGATAGCATTGTGTATTTTTAATCTAAGTAGATGATAGCTTGCACATTGAATAGCAAAATGGCTGGCTCTGTAGATAAAACTTTGCTAGTTCACCACTTACGGAAAACACAGCTACTCTCTTTCAGTTTTTAACTTGAGATAAGCAGTCTGATTCTGTTCAGGTGGTGGTTCTTTAGTGTTTTTTAATATGCCTTTAGCTTCCTAGAGGGGTTTGCTAGGCCGTGCTTGGTTACGTAGGAGCTGCATGGTATTGTTTTACTACCTTTGTTGCCAGCTACCCAGCCCTGTTAAAAAGGAAGAGGTCATTCACAGAGAATAAAAGAACGGCAGGATTCCATTTGTACACGTTTTTACTTATGAGTGAACACCTTTTGGAGAAAGGTTTTGTGCTGTCTGTGGTGATTAGGAGTCTGGAAGCAGCAGCTGGGCTCAGACCCTGTATCTATTCCAGTACTGACTGAGCCGCCTGACTTCCCACCCTGAGTTTCCTCCCTTGTAAAGTGGGGTTAATGTTGCCTGCCTCCTGAGGTTTTCTGAGGATTCCTTTGGAAGTGGTTAGTCCTCCTCCTCAGCAGTGAGGGTCTGGACTTAATGTGTATGTTTCCAAGCACTCTTGATTCACACCTGCACCTGGTGCCCACCTTTGCTACTTTGGGCTACTGTGTTGCCAAATTATGGGCTTAGTATTTCATCTAAGTGAGAGTTTGGTGACTCTGAAATCTCTTAAAGATAAAATGCACTCTAAGCAGACTTTCATGTTTGTTTTTTGATCCAGACTTATTATCATGTCAATCACAATAATGTCTCAGCTAAGTTAAAGTGGATATATACCTCAGAAAGCCATCAAGGCATGCATTTTTTATACACATGAACAATTGGAAATAACCCTAAAAATTGAATAGTAGGAGAATGTAGAAGTAAATTCTTGTAGGACCGTACCTATACAGCAGTTTAAAAGAGCTTTAAAAGATCTTCAGAGAGACTTCCGGGTCAAGATGGCGGCTTAACAACGTGCGCGTTTTAGTTCGTCCTCCAGAACAACTGCTAAATAACCAGAAACAGTACAGAACAGCTCCTGGGGCCACGTCAGTGACCAGACACACAGCGTACCCCAGTCTGGACCAGCTGGACCGGCTGCGAGCACCCCGCAAAACCTTGAGTTCCCAAAGCTGCGGCCGCCAGCGCCCCTCCCCCACAGGCCGCTTCCCAGAGGGGAAAGGAAACGACTTTACCAGCAGCAGGGACTGGGCACAATCAAATGCCAATTGTGGAACTAATTAACAAATTCTGACTACTAAAAATAGGCCCCCAGCTTAGGTGAACCCGATCAAAGCGGAGGTTGCTCATTTTTGCCCCGGCACGAAGGGGGCAGGACTGACAGAAAAAGGGGGAAAAAAAAGAAGGAAACAGGTTTTTGTGGTTGTGTATCTACAAAGGCTTGACTGCCTCTGGATACAGCGGCAGGACTTTTCAGGCTGCAACTGCCCCAGGCATAGGCAGAAGTGAGCTCTTTTGGGGGCTTATCTGGAGCCTGTGCCTTCCCCAGGGGAGGGGTGAAGGCCCACCCAGGTGGAATCCCTCCATCAAGGAATTCAGACACCAGTGCTTGGTAATTTGAAGCCATTAAAATCAGCCTACAACCTCTCCTCTGTCTCCAACAAACCCCCAGTCAAAGTTAAAGGTACCGCATCATCTTATTCTGGTGGGACCTGCAGTCAGACAGGCGCCACATACTGGGCAGGATAAGAAAAACAGAGTCCAGAGACTTCACAGGAAAGTCTTTCAACCTGCTGGGTCTCATGCTCAGGGAAAACCGACGCAGGTGACTCTTACCTCCTGATAGGAGGCCAGTTTGGTCTGGGAAAATCTGGCTGGGGTCTATAATATCTAAGCAGACCCTCCTAAGTGTGTGGGGGGGGAAGGTACCACACAAGCAGGGCAAGAAACAAGAAAACAAGAACTGAAAAATTCTCCTCTGTTAAATAAAACCTAAGCTAAAGGTTCAGATAAAGCTGAACAGAATGTCAAAGAACAGATAGACAACAAATTCATCCAGCAAGAAAACCCTAGATAAAAGAAGTGAAAGCAATCTCCAGAATAAACTAATTAAGGTAATTAAATGCCTAGGCGCCAGCAAAAAATAACAAATCACACTAAGGAAATTGAAGATATGGCCCAGTCAAAGGAACAAACCAACAATTCAAATGACATACAGGAACTGAAACAACTAATTCAGAATATACAAACAGACATGGAAAACCTCATAAAAAACCAAATCAATGAATTGAGGGAGGATATAAAGAAGGCAAAGAAAGAACAAAAAGAAGAAACTGAAAGTCTGAAAAAACAAATCACAGAACTTTTGGGAATGAAAGACACAGTAGAAGAGATGAAAAAAACAATGGAAACCTACAATGGTAAATTTCGAGAGGCAGAACATAGGATTAATGAACTGGAGGGCAGAACATCTGAAATCCGACAAGAAACAGAAACTATAGGGAAAAAATGGAAAAATATGAGCAGGGACTCAGGGAAGTGAAAGACAATATGAAGCGCATGAATATACGTGCTGTGGGTGTCCCAGAAGGAGAAGAGAATGGAAAAGGAGAAAAACTAATGGAGGAAATTATCACTGAAAATTTCCCAACTCTTATGAAAGACTTAAAATTACAGATCCAAGAAGTGCAGCGTACCCCAAAGAGAATAGATCCAAATAGACATACTCCAAGACATTTAATAATCAGAATGTCCAAGGTCAAAGAGAAAGAGAGGATCTTGAAAGCAGCAAGAGAAAAGCAATCCATCACATACAAGGGAAGCGCAATAAGACTATGCGCAGATCTCTCAGCAGAAACCATGGAGGCGAGAAGACAGTGGGATAATATATTTAAATTATTAAAAGAGAAAAACTGCCAACCAGTAATTCTATATCCAGCAAAATTGTCGTTCAAAAATGAGGGAGAAATGAAAACATTTTCAGACAAAAAATCACTGAGAGAATTTGTGACCAAGAGACCAGCTCTGAAAGAAATACTAAAGGGAACACTAGAGACAGATACGAAGACAGAAGAGAGAGGTGTGGAGAAGAGTGTAGAAAGGAAGACTATGAGTAAAGGTAAAAGGAAGGAAAATTAGATATGACATATAAAATCCAGAAGGCAAAATAGTAGAAGAAAGTCCTACCCATGCAGTAATAACACTGAATGTTAATGGATTAAACTCTCCAATCAAAAGACGTAGTCTGGCAGAATGGTTTAAAAAACAGGACCCATGTATATGCTGTCTCTACTCAAAGGTCACGAGGCCAAGGACACAAATGGACATTTACATGTTTATAGCAGCATTATTAACAATTACCAAGTGATGGAAACAGCCAAAATGTCCATCAACAGACAGTTGACTAAACAAATTGTGACATTTGCATAAGATGGAATATTATGCAGCTGTAGGACAGAATAAAGTTATGAAGTATGTAACAACATGAATGGACCTTAAGGACATTATGCTGAGCATGATTAGCCAGAAACAAAAGGACAAATACTGTATGGTCTCACTGACATGAACTGACGTTAGTGAATAAACTTAGAATATTTCCTTGGTAACAGAGACCATCAGGAGATAGAAATAGGGTGAGATATTGGGTGATTGGAGCTGAAGGGATACAGATTGTGCAACAGGACTGAATATAAAATCTCAGATATAGACAGCACAATACTACCTAACAGTAATGTAATTATGTTAAAACACTGAATGAACCTGCATGTGAGAATGATAGAGGGAGGAGGACTGGGGACATAAATGAAATCAGAAAGAAAGATAGATGGTAAAGATCGAGATGGTATAATCTAAGAATGCCTAGAGTGTATAATAGTAGTGAAATGTACAATGTACAAATTTAAGAAATGTTTTTGCCTGAGGAACAAAGGAATGTCATTATTGCAGGGTGTTGAAAATAGATGATAATTAATACTTTAAAATGTCACCTTATGTGTGAGCCTAAAGCAAAAAATGTTTATTTGTTACAAAATTTATATTTTGACTAGAGCATTTCCTAATATAACTCATGTAGATAGTTTGAGTGAATGTCATAAGTACTTGGAATCTCAGGTAGCATATGAGATTTTGTTGGTTTGTCCAGAGTGATGCCCCGATGAATCCCAGAGTGATTTGATCAGTGACTGGAAAAGTATTTGCAAGCCCCCTTCGGGGAATGGTGAGAGTGGGGAGAAATTCAACTTCCCCAAGTTGAATTCTTGATATTCTCACAAGCAGTGTGGACAACCAAAGGTATAGGCTGAGCCCCCAGTCTTGGGGTTTGTTCACATGAAACTTGGCCCCACAAGGGATAGGTCAAGTCTGCTTAAAATTTAGGCCTGGGAGTCACCCCCAAGAGAGCGTCTTTTGTTGCTCAGATGTGGCCTCTCTCTCCAGCCAACACAACGAGCAGTCTCACCATCCTTCCCCTCTCTGCGTGGGACATGACTCCCAAGGGTGTGGACCTTCCTGGCAACGTGGGACAGAGATCCTGGAATGAGCTGAGACTCAGCATCAAGGGACTGAGAAAAAACCCTAGAATGAGCTGAGAATTAACATCAAGGGATTGAGAGAACCTTCTCGACCAAAGGGGGAAGAGTGAAATGAGACTAAGTGTCAATGGCTGAGAGATTCCAAACAGAGTTGAGAGGTTATCCTGGAGGTTATTCTTATGCATTAAGTAGATATCACCTTGTTGTTCAAGATGTAGTGGTGAGGCTGGAGGGAACTGCCTGAAAATGTAGAGCTGTGTTCCAGTAGCCATGTTTCTTGATGATGATTGAACAATGATATAGCTTTCACAGTGAGACTCTGCAAATGTGAAAACCTTGTGTCTGATGCTCCTTTTAGCTACTATATCAGCAGAAGAGTAGAACATATGGAATAAAAATAAATAATAGGGGGAACAAATGTTAAAATAAATTTAGTTTGAAATGCTAGTGGTAAATGAAAGCGAGGGGTAAGGGGTATGGTATGTTATAATCTTTTTTTTTCTCTGTTATCATTTTATTTCTTTTTCTGTTGTCTTTTTATTTCTTTTTCTAAATTGATGCAAATGTTCTAAGAAATGATGAATATGCAACTATGTGATGATATTAAGAATTACCGATTGTATATGTAGAATGGAATGATCTCTTAATGTTTTGTTTGTTAATTTTTTTAATTAATAAAAAAAGTTAAAAAAAAGATCTTTAGAGAGATCTCTAGGACTCATAGTTAAATGAAAAAAAGCAAGTTAAAGAATAATATATACAAGATGATGTCATTTAAAAATAAATATTCACAATACATCATATCTTTAGTTTGCTGTGTGTTTATGTGAATGCACAGAAAAAGGTCTGGAATAATAAACACTCAGAAGGGGAGGAAGTGTAGAGAATGGGGGTTTGGTCAAAAACTTGATCATTATCAATAATGTTTTAATATTTATAAGGAGGAAGCTTTCATCTTTTACTTATGTAATTAAAAATTACTTTTACATTTAGGGAAAAATACAGTATCTTATGCACATAGATTTATTGGAATCTTTCCTTGCCCTTTCAAGGTGTGAAATTAAGAGTGCTTTGCTTTTCAGTGCTGTGACATACAAAAATTAAAATGTTACCCTTTTGCGATAGTTGCTTTTACCACTTTATATGTATTTTAAACCATATTTTAAACTTTATTTTAAAGTTTAGACTCACCTTGATGGTTGGTTCTTTTAAGCACATTTTCTGCAGTTAGGGCCAAGGGCTACCATGTGGTGTACTTGGGTATCCCTGCTATCTGGAACCCAGACAGCTTAAATGAGTTAAAACGGTGGTGCTCAGACTTTAACTTGGATTTGAAATCACCTGTAGGGCTTGTTAAGCTACAGATGACTGTGAATCCAGATTTGCTGATTTACTAGGTCTGGGGTATGGTAGAATTTGTATATCTAACACATTCCCAGGTGCTGCTGGTCTAGGAACCTCAGTTTGAGAAACACTTGAGATTGTGTGCTTTTGATCATTTAAAAAGCAAAAAGGCATTTATTAGAACATTAAACAGAACATTAATAGCCTCAAGCGATAGAGTTAAAAGAAAGCATGTGGGGCCACGGTGGCTCAGCAGGCAAGAATGCTCACCTGCCAGGTCAGAGGACCAGGGTTCGATTCCCGGTGCCTGCCCATATAAAAAATAAATAAATGAAATTAATTAAAAAAAAAAAAAGATCATGTGGTAAAACATGGGACTTCAAAAATTAGTCCGTAATTGTTAGCAACTTATTCCGTATTATGAATAAACTTCAATTAAAGTTTATCAGATTGGGCCCCACCCTCAAAAAGAGATCTGCTTTACTTTCCTTTTAGAAAGCTTTGTTTGTGACTGGTCCCAGAAAGGCTTAGTTTAGCATGGCAAGTCCTTAACAGAAGTGAAAATTCATAGCCTACTTGTGCTACCTTAAATTTTTTTTTTAATTGTTCCATGAGGATAAGTTTTCCTGCTTCTAGAGACCCTACGTTCTCTGTTTTTTTTTTATTCCCCGTGGCACCCAGCCTGGCGTTCAGTATCTAATCTTGTAGGAATATTTATTGATTTAAATTGACCTAATAGGTGCATTTTGGTCCATAAGTAACATGAACTCTCTAATGTGTACCTTTAAAAAATAAGCCCATAATTAAATGCCTTGGATTAGCCAGTTTCACAATTATTTTGAGTTATTGAGATTCTTCTTTCCCTCCCACTGAGGTGCGTTTGCTTGGATGACAAGGAAAGATGGAGTCCTCAGCAGCTGATAAAACACAGCTTTATAAATCCTCAGCCCAAAATGCCTTTACTGGAACAGAGTCCTGAAGGTAAGTCTGTGGCCCTTCTTTTTTGATACCCTTAAATTATTTTGAAATTATACACAAGCCTAAAATTGGAAGAGGCTACATGGGTTATTTATTTTATCTTACACAGAGCCATACATAAATCCAGTCATTTAATAAATACAGTCTGCATGGAATTGTTTCGCAACCCTGATTTTCCCAGTCTCTACCAATGGAGTGTTCATTGGTGTAGCCTCTGGTAACGTTTAGTAATCCTTATTGTTGTGTCACCCTTATTGTCATGTCACGAGATTTCCTTGATGCTCCTTAAGTCAGTTTCTGTTGGTCACCCATTAATTGTGACCAAGCAGATTAAGGAACCTCAGAAGAGGTTGGAATGAGTTGGGGGGGGGGGGTCTGGGTTTGAGTTCTGGCTCTGTCCTTCATTCACTCACTTCATTACTCTGTTTCTGTTACCCCCACATGGCAAAATTACATATTTCTACCGATTTAAGGAGGGTAAGATGAGAAGTATTAAAGGATGTGCCAGGTCAGAGGTACTTTTTAAAATTACTTTTTGGAGACCTTTTTTCCAGTGCTTATATAATTTTCCTTGTTGGATATGGTAGCTCTTCCTATATTTTAAAGGTCTCATTTGTCTCTTACTCTTTGTTTTCACTCAGATTCTGGAGGACAAGATTATGTTGAGACTGTTATTCCTAGCAACCAGCTACCCAGTGCTGCATTCTGCAATGAGACACAGAGACAGTTCTCCCGATATTTCATTGAGTTTGAAGAACTGAAGCTTCTCGGCAAAGGAGCTTTTGGAGCTGTCATCAAGGTGTGACAGGGTTACCCCCGGTCCCTTTTAGTGCTGCTTCTGTGTTCTGTTTCTGCAGAGACTTGACTTCTGTTTTGGAATGGGGAGGGAACCTATGGTCAGCTTCACCTACCTGGAATTAAAGAGTTTCTAAAAGGACACATCATTCCTTTTTCCTTGCTTGATGCAGACCATTACCATGAAAAATACATGGTTATAACAGCACTTCAAATAGTGCCAAGACCTGTAAATGATGAGCGTTTTTGTGCACTTTGGTTCAGGAAAAAAAATTGTTCTCTTTTCCTCCTGTTTGCTGTTAGAGTTACTATGAATAAAACAACCGTGAGGTTAGAACAGAGATGAAATTCAAGGTGGAAAACGGACCCAGGTGGGTTTTAATGGCTTTTATTTTCCAGCTCTTATTGAAAAGGAAAATCATTCCTGCTTTATTAATATGTGCTTTTGATAGGTCTTCCTTTCTCCATTTGTCCATTTAGATGACTTTTATTATTATCTGCCCTTTGTAGAAAGGAGTTTAGTTTCTTTTCTGTAACTAAAGTCTTTTTATTGATTTTAGGAGACCCACATTTATACTCTCTTATTAAATTCATGTATGATGTATGTCACCTGCTGGGGCAGGTGGCCCACCATCACCAGGGCATAAGTCTACTTAGGATTCTGAGAGTCTCACTGGGAATTACTATTGTACTAAGAAGCATTACTAAAATTGCTACAGAAGGCCTTTTCCACTGACAGAAGAATTGAATTATTCTGTAGTAGTGAGTGCCAGAAAGAAAATCTTAAGCAAATTTTCCAAAAGGAAATTATAGTATTATAGGAAGCTTTCAGCTTTCTTCTTGAGAGTATAGACATTACAGTTAGGTGACTAAATAGGACAGATAGATATCCTGATCGGGATTATTAGTTATCTTTGAGGAGTGGATGATTGAAGTATAACCTACCCTTAACTTACAAGTCCTTTAAACTTCTTTACATTTTATATCCTTAAAGAAAAAACATTAGCAGTATCTTCATTTCCTTACAAAATAATGAAGAATGATTAGTAAGCTCACATTACAAAAGCATCTTAGTAATTTAAGTCCCTTCAATTTTTTTTTTTTTTTTAGGAGAACCCCAGATCCCCTACACCCTAACTCTGTATTTCTGGTTTAGAGTAGAGCAGACTGTTCAGTGATCTATTTCCTTAGCAGTTAAATCCATTATTGTTCCTATACCTTTCCATTTTAATAATTGAATTCCTAGGAGTTTCCTGTGTGGCTAGTTTTATATCTTAGTGACTTACAGCATATATTAGATTTCATATAGTTGTGCTAAAGACAGGTAGATTAAATATGTGAATAGAAACTTATGCCAAAGCTTTCACTGTCCTCTCGAATGACGTGCATGAAAAGAACACATAACCTACATTTATTAGAGCAGATTCCTTGTTTCAGGTCATTTCCTGGATGTTTTACAAACATTGTCCTTCAATTTCATGACATTCTTACGAGGTCGGTATTTCCCTCATTTTTCAGATGAGGGAATTGAGTCTCAGAGAAGTTAAATGTAATTTGCATGAGGTTACACAGCTACTAAGACATGAAACCAGCATTCAGGTGATATGTATTTCACTCCAAATCTTGCGTTCATATCACTATTTCCACATAAACAGAAGCAATCTGAAGAGAAAGATGCTCACTTTTGTCTTCTCTAGTCAGCTAGCTTCTCCCTCTGTCCATGACTACGTTATTGCTTTCCTGAAGTATATCACTACCTCAGCCTGCAGGATTGGGACTGCAGTGTTCTGGTGAACGAAGTTTTCTAAAAGTGCTTTAATCGACCCAATTACCTAGTAAAACTGCCTGGGATATGAAGGGTCTTGAGACTTGCCTTTGAAAGTTTTTCTTGTACTATTTATCATTGTACTCTTGATTGTGTTCTAGTTTTCATGCATATTATCAGTCATACATCTTCAGTCTTAGTAACAAAGTCAATGGACAGTAATTGTGCTAATAGCAATTACTGTTACTTACTGAGCACCTTTCTCTGCTGAGACCTTAATACAGGTGCTTTGCCTGCTATCTCGTTTAATCCTACAGTCACTGTTTCAGGTAAGGGAAGTGGTATAAATGCCATTTTATAGATAAGTTGAATGTTGGGAAAATTATGTAATTCACCCAAGTTCACACTGTTTTATAAGTTAAGGAATTAGGACTTATTCAGGTTTGTTAACATTTTTGGAGTTTAGTTTATCTTTGGTGACTGTGTAAGAAAATCAGAAAGAAAAACTAAAATTATCTTCTGAAACTTTACACTTTAGAAGTCCCTCAAAAATTATCATTATTTTAAAAACAAAGTTTATTTAGAAATTTAGATCGCAGATGTAATATTGGGAAATCAGGAAAGTAATTGTCAATAAAATTAATGATTGAAATGGAGAATTTGTTTTGCCCCAGGGTCTCTTCGCAAACTAAATAAATCTACACATTTTCTGTTTTGGGAAAGGAGAAATTCAGCTTAAGACATGTTTTAGAGTGTGGTTCTCCACCGTAGATGTTGCTTCTCACTTGGAAATCCCAGTTCTCCTGGAGAGATGAGGTGACACTATATAAAGTATCAGTTTATGTGAGATTCCGATCACATAACGATACCGGGTCCCTTCCCCTTCCCGTGCGGCAGGTGCAGAACAAGCTGGACGGCTGCTGCTACGCGGTGAAGCGCATCGCCATCAACCCGGCCAGCAAGCACTTCCGCAGGATCAAGGGCGAGGTAACGCTGCTGTCGCGCCTGCACCATGAGAACATCGTGCGCTACTACAATGCCTGGATCGAGCGGCACGAGCGGCCTGCCGGCCCCAGGACGCCACCCCCGGAGCGCGGGCCGCAGGCACAGGACAAGCCGAGCGCGCCGGGACTGCCGGAGGGGGACACGGACAGCGTGGAGGCCGCGGCGCCGCCGCCCATCCTCAGTAGCTCGGTGGAGTGGAGCACGTCGTGTGAGCGCTCAGCCAGCGCCCGCTTCCCCGCCACCGGCCAGGACTCCAGCAGCGACGAAGACGACGACGATGAGGACGAACACGACGGCGTCTTCTCGCAGTCCTTCCTGTAGGAGTGCGCGCGTTTCCAGGGCTCCTGGGCTTCCCTGGACGCGCCCCCAATCTTTGATCCCAACCCATCCCACCCCAGGGAAAAAAGTGATTTATGTAGAAATCCAGACCTGCCTTTACGACGTTAAAAAGCAAACAAGAAATCCACTTTTAGAGAGTATCCAAATGCAATCCCAAATTGTTCTTGTTTTGTTTTATCTTCAACAGATCTCCATAATCCACACCCTGCAGAAAGGCAAAACATAAATTACTCCCAATATCTGATCTTAATATATTTAACAGAGTTTCTTATAAGGCATTCCTTTAGATAAGGAATTCCAACTCTGGAGCTTTTCAAAAATAATTTGGAGGGGGAACAATGATGGTACAGCTGCAGAGTTCTCGCCTGCCATGCGGGAGGGAGACCCCAGTTCCCGGTGCCCATGCAGAAACATAAATAAATAAAAATAACTTGGAGTTGTGATATAGGACCAACTCTAGTTCAAAAAAAGATTACCTAAACTAATCATTATAATTTAAAAGTTAATCCATGTTAAAAAAAAGAGTTAATGCATCTTAGAATTCACCTTGGTCATGTGCTTTCATAATTGTATCTGAAATACAGTCTGATTTCATTTTATTGTATCTAGTTGAATAAAATTTATCATAACTCTTAGCTGTTAACTTTTTTTAAGGAAAATTAATCAGGCTGATTTTTATCTAAATGAAGAGTTCTATGTTTCATATATTAGTGACATAAACATCAACATGGTGTTATATACAGAGTTATGCCAATGAAGTGATGGTACAGTATTTATAGCCTCTTTGTTTTTTTTTTTTTCTCATATGGGCAGGCACCGGGAATGGAACCCGGATCTCCAGCATGGCAAGCGAGAAGTCTGCTGGCTGAGCCACCATGGCCCGCTCTTTATAGCCTCTTTGCATTCTAGTAATTACAAAGCATGCTGATTTTTAGAATTTTAACAGAATTTTGCTTTCTCTAACATTTCTCTTTCTCTTTTTAAGTCCTGCTTCAGATTCTGAAAGTGACATCATCTTTGACAATGAAGATGAGAACAGTAAAAGTCATAATCAGGTAAGTATATAAATAAAAATTACACTGTTTTATTTATCATGGGTGTAAGTAAGGAATCTAACATCTCATGTTATAAACCTCAAGTAAGATATTAAAGCCTCAATCTGACATGTAGATGTAAAAACCAGCAATTTTAAAATTTGATCATTCATTTAAAATATATGCTGGGTAGGCCACAGTGGCTTAGCAGGCAGAGTTCTCTCCTGCCAGGAGGGAGACCCAGGTTTGATTCCCAGTACCTGCCCATGCAAAAATATATATGTGTGTGTGTGTGTGTGTGTGTGTGTGTGTCTACGTGTGTATATGCCATTCTGTGTTTATCGGTAGATTTTAATTTATCCACATAATAAAATATGCCTCCTTTTGCAAGAGGTATAAATTGAGACGCTACCTTTTTTTTTTTTTTTTAGTGAAAACTGTTTCCTAGAGGATTTCAGGAAATTGTACATGTTTGAAGATGCATATTGAATGCAAATTGATAATTAGCCTGATTGTGGAGTTACCTTGCTTTCTCCCCACATCAGTTAATCTTGATTTATTTTCATAGGCCTTCCTCTCGAATAGTGTTTTAAAACTGTGAGTCATGCATAATGAAATCAATTTAAAGGGTCACAATCAGCTTTATTTAATTTTTAATGTCCTAGAGAGGAGTAGAGAATTCCAAAATGTATCACACTAGTAGTGGTATGCCCCACTTGTGGAACTTGTTTCTCATGAGTATTTGTAATGGTTGTGATGTAAAATATATTTCTTAATGTGGATCATGGTCAAAAAGTTTGAAAAACACTGCTCCAAGTCTCAGATGCCACTCAGTTCCTCATCTTCCTCTTCCCAGGCCAGCAGACCCCTCAAGACTGGTGTGTGCAGTTCAGTGATAAAGCTTTTTAACTTCTAGGGCTATTAGTTATTGCTACAGAGAAACATTCTGCAGGTCAGGACCTAATGCAATGATTGTATTATTAGGGGTAGACGTAATTGTGAGAAGTTAAAAGGGTACATTCACAGTCTACCTGTAGACTCTTAGATAAAGCAGTTAAACTGATTTGAAATAGGTTTGAATGCATCAGTTCATTTTTTCGTAAGTATTTCTATCATCTATTAAAATTATACTTTCTCAGTTACAAATTGTAAACTTAACCAAGAAAATAGCATAAATAATCTAAACTTAGGCTAGTTATCTATTTCTGGTTTAAGGATGCATTAAATTATGATAGAAGCATCAAATGTATAATCCTGGGTTTGCTCAGTTAAGGGCAGTATTCCACAAGCATTCTAATTGATGGTAGAGGCCTCCAAGAGATTAACAATTTTCTATGGATAATCCCCACGGTATATAATTGATTCAAGAGTAGAACCTGATATTTTCAGAGCAGTCCTTTTTTATTTCCTTTGACAGAGGAAAAGATGTTTAAAAAGATGATGTCAAAGACAACTTTAAATCAAAAGTGATCAAAAGCTGTTGCTTTTTTTCATACTTGGGGAGAAATATTTAAATACACATATTAGAAAATAAAAGAATTAAAAAAAAAACTGAATGGTGTTGTGTATTAGAAAGAAAATTAGCCATCAGAGACAAACATACAAGCCATGTAGAAAAGCAGTCCATCAGATCAGTGGCTGCCAGCAAAAGCCCTGTGCTCCTTCTTCAGAAGTGGAACTCAGATGGCGGTATGCCTTTCATAGCATAGTCACATTGAAATTGTTTTAATTGAAAATCGATTTCTAGTCTTAGGTTTCTAAAGTAAACCAACTACCAAAGGAAGACATTTCAGTAAAATGGAAGCTTTAAAATATTAGCCTGTGTACATTCTGCCCTTCTTATCTATAGAAGGATCTTGATTATGATAAAGATTTGGCTTGATCTGAAGTCATTCTGTAGATTGCACATCCTGAATAAATCCCTGTTTCCTACTTTCCTCATCATAGTTCTGTGTGCTTGTAGACTATGCGGTAGGTTCTGGTAATAGCAAAATTGCTTTTAAAATACTGTAAGCCTCTGAAGGACAGTGTTTGTGTTCTGCTCACTGGCCTCCACAGTCAAAGGGATAGCCATGTATGTGGGAGGGAAAGCACGCATATTTGATAATAGTGATGATCTTGTTTAATGTCAGCCCCCATTTTGAGTTCTCATGTGCTCCTCTTGGGTTAGGATGAAGACTGCAATGGAAAAAACGGTTGCCATGACAGTGAGCCATCAGTGACAACTGAGGCTGTACACTACTTGTATATTCAGGTGAGGCTATGGTGTGCAGCTTGGTGACACAGCAGCTCCCTGTAGTTACTAGTAGGTATAGTTCAAGAGGCTAGAACAAGACAATAGATAGAAGAGATCTCACAAGTACCACCAAGGTTTAATTGGCCAGAAAGGATCAAGGCCCTTCCCTCCAGCCTTGAACTCTTTTTTGTCCCCTATACTATAGCAGGAAACAGCATAGGGCAGTGGTTATGGGCCCTGGACTCAGACTGTAAAATAACATCCTGGATCCTCAGCTGTGTGATCTCAGGCAAAGTTCTTAAACATTCTGTGCCTAAGTTTCTCCATCTGAAAATTAAATTCTAGAACCTATTAGACTTCTTGTAAGGAATAAGTGAGATAATATATGTCATGTGCTTAACCATATCTGAGTTCAAGAAATGATAATTTTTACAATTTTTTAACATGCTAACTAGAACATGCATATACAGAAACTCCTCTTCATCTAACAAGCCAAATTTGGACAGGTAGGGTATGGTGCACACTAATGTATGTGCGTGCATAAGAAACACTGACATGACTTTAGATAAACCTCTGGAGCACAAGAGCCATGAGAAAACCAGTTTTGATAAGACATTATTTAAAATAACACTGAAAATTAGGCCTAAGAGTCACCCCAAAAAGAACCTTCTTTGTTGCTCAGATGTGGCCTCTCTCTCTCCAGCCAACACAACAAGCAAACTCACCACCCTCCCCCTGTCTACATAAGACATGACTCCCAGGGGTGTGGAACTTCCTGGCAACGTGGGACAAAAATCCTAGAATGAGCTGAGACTCAGCATCAAGGGACTGAGAAAAACCGTAGAATGAGCTGAGACTCAGCATCAAGGGATTGAGAAAACCTTCTCGAACAAAAGGGGGAAGAGTGAAATGAGACAAAATAAAGTGTCAATGGCTGAGAGATTCCAAACAGAGTCGAGAGGTTATCTTGGAGGTTATTCTTACGCATTAAATAGATATCACCTTGTTAGTCAAGATGTGATGGAGAGGCTGGAGGGAACTGCCTGAAAATGTAGAGCTATGTTCCAGTAGCCATGTTTCTTGAAGATGACTATATAATGATATAGCTTTCACAACATGACTGTGTGATTATGAAAACCTTGTGTCTGACACTCCTTTTATCTACCTTATCAACAGACGAGTAAAACATACAGAATAAAATAAATAATAGGGGGATCAAATGTTAAAATAAATTTAGTAGATTGAAATGCTAGTGATCGATGAAAGGAAGGGCAAGGGGTATGGTATGTATAAATTTTTTTCTGTTGTCTTTTTATTTCTTTTTCTGAATTGGTGCAAATTTTCTAAGAAATGATGATGATAAATATGCAACTATGTGATGATATTGTGAATTACTGATTATATATGTAGAACGGAAGATATTATGTTAAGAATGCTTTTGTTTGTTCTTATTTTTTTTTAATTAATAAAAAATTAAAAAATAATAAGCCTAGGCTTTGGCCTGCTTACTCCTTAAAGGCAGCAACCCAAACGGTGGTATACTCTCCTCGCACAAACCAAAGAGAAAGCAAACACGGCCATGGGGCATTATTAGTGTGCTCAGTCATATCTGCAAGCAGGTTGATGTTTAAATGTGAACTACAGCTCTGTGTGGAAGAAGGAATCTCAGACAAGCTGGAAACTAAAAGAAACTAATTTAGTGGTTGCATTCCTGGGGTTAAAGCTGGTCTTTGATATTCTCTAATATAAATAGCCTTGAGGTACCACTTACATCTATAATAAAGCATTTGCTACCTAACCACTATTTGTTGAGTTTCTACTATGTGCCATTGCCCTCTAAACAGTGATATTGAGACTGAAGTACGTAAAGGAAGTACATAGGAGGTGAGTGGAATCATGGTGTGGGGACCAGGGCCCCTGGCTGAGACCGGGAAAATGAGGCAGCATGTACGGACAGTTGTTCTAAGCACAAGAGAAGCCGTGCAGGTGTTCCTCTCTTTAAAAACAGTAAGAGCCTTCTTTGTGAAAAATCTCAACTCTGGCACCGATTTGAAGCATATAGGCTAGCTTTATAAATCAGATACTACATGCTGATTATGATGTAAATGATGCTGCATTGTTTTCCAGTACATTAATACAATTAAGAAGGAATCAGACAACCCCCCTTTTTGAAATGTTGTTATAAGAGCAGTGTTTTGCTTTAGGCTTGAAGGTTACTTGTCATTAACTTAATGTACAAATAAGAAGGACTGGTGATATTATTAGATTAATGATTCCCTCTTGGGAATTTGGGTTTGGAATCAATCTTGTTAAAACAGTATAAATAAAATTTTATTTAAATTTAATTCTCAGATTTTCATATTATTTGTGAAAGATTTTAAACCAGCCTCATTTTTAAAAATAAGCAATAATATGAAAAATAAAAATGATTTTTTGGGGGATGCTGAGATTACACGTCTGCCCCAATTTTTATTTAATACTGTCAGTTTCTTTTCTCAGTTTAAAAAAATTAAGGCTTTCCCATACCGTTTAAAATCCATGGTACATGTTTTTTTAAGAAGGATAACATTAATTGCAATTATCCTCCTTAGTTTTTACTAGTATAATCAAATCCTGACTGGCTTGTTCTTATCTGTAGATGGAATACTGTGAAAAGAGCACTCTACGAGACACCATTGACCAGGGACTGTATCAAGACACCATCAGACTGTGGAGGCTTTTTCGGGAGATTCTGGATGGATTAGCTTACATCCATGAGAAAGTAAGCTACAGCATTTCATATCTGAGAACTTATGTTTATATAATATTTATAACTGAATTTTAAAAAATCAAATTGTGAGAAGGGAGAAAAAATAAGAAATAGAGGGAAAACTATGGGTATATTGAAATTATTTTTGTAGGAAATAGCATGAAGTGTCAAAAGATAAGAAAATAAATATGGCGAATGTGGCAAAGTGTTAAAAATTGGTGAATACAGGTATCTGGGTGATGAGTAAACTCAGTCCCTGTTTGGGTTTTGTATTATTTTTACAACCATTCTGTAAATTTGAAATTATTTCACAATAAAAAGTTAAGAAAATAGTACATAGTATCAAAGTTCACAAAAACCACGTAAAGTTAGGAGAACAATTGGCAAACTCAAACCTGTAAGTCAAATGCTAAATTGCCACCTAGTTTATATGGCCTCTGAACTAATTATGGCTTTTACAATTTTAAATGGTTTGAAAAAAATTAAAAGAAAAATAATATTTTGTGATACATGAAAATTATATGGAATTCAAGGTTCGATGTCCATAACTAAAATTTTAATGGAACACAGCCATACTCACTAGTTACATAGTGTCTGTGACTGCTTTCACATTATAGTGGCAGGGTTGAGTAATTGTGACAGAGCCTGTCTGGCATGTAGAACATACAGCTACCATCTGGCCCTTTACCAAAAAAAAGTGTGCCATCCTCTGGGTTAGAAGGAAATGTTTCAATATGAATGGAAAGTGAAGATGATTCATTGAGTGGCTTAGAATAAAGTGAGTACATAATTAATACATGCCAACTTATTTGGTTCTAACTGAATTAGCGCTGCCCTTCCTAGGAACCCAGAGAAGCCAGAAGTCACCTGGCAAGGATAGGAACTGACTCTTTGAATAATATAGTTTGTCATATGTATAAAATATCACTTTAAGCTGGATATTGTCACTTCAGTGTAAATGCTAATGAGCCCATCTTCAGAGTAAAAACACTGCTTACGTTTTGAAACCAGGATTGTCTAGTACATTAACTAGCATAAATATATTAATTTTTTCCTTTGCCTCAATTTTCCTTAACCTTCAAATGTTCATGCTATATATATTTATACTGAAAATCAAGAGCTTTAATTTATATATGACTTGATAGAAGCAGACTTTGCAAGGGTAGAAATAAAAATGACTTCACAAGGACCTTCAGAACTCTTCTATTATGCTATCACCCTGGTGTCCTAAAACCAGGTCCTGTGTACTCTCTTCCTCTCCATCTAATTTCTTCAGTATTTGCTAATCATTTGCTGGGTGTCTAACACTGTGCCATATCTAGGAGTATAAAGACGTCTATATGACAAATTCCGTACTTGAGAGGGACTTATTTTTGAATGAGTCAAAACTTACCTTTATGGAATGGTTAAAAAAAAAAAAAATCATACAATAAAAAAGTTGTATGATTTTAAAAATTTTAAAGTATTTTATTAAATTTGATAATTTCCTGTATTATAATATAGGAAGCAGTAAGCATCATGAGCTGTCAGGAAGGGAAGAAAACCATGTTAGTATAATAAAGAATCATTGAACACCCCGTGTGTGCTGGGGATACAAAGTTGAATTTTTAGAACTACTGCAGTAAGTGTCATGCATGAGGGGTGGTGCAGCAGTGGCTCAGTGGCACAATTCTCGCCTGCCATGCTGGAGACCCAGGTTCGACTCCCAGTACCTGTCTATGCAAAAAAAAAAAAAAAAAGTCATGCATGAGTTAGCACTTGTAAATGTTGGTCCAATTCAGTTGAGTAGAGGAAAACAAAAGAATTTCCTAGGGAGGCGAAATGGTATGAAGGGAGGAAAATGTGGTTTTCCAGACCAGGGTATTTTGTGATGCTACAGAGGAGGATAATTTGGTGAACCTGGCAGAAGGGGATGCGACATTTGGATTTGGATTTTCCTGATCAGAACCACTACCAGGTAGAACTGGGGGAAGGTAGGGAGATCCCTGGCAGGACAGTCGGGAGACATTGCAGAGGCCAGAAAGCCTGGACCAGGGGGTTTATGGGAGGAGACCTCTTCGTATTTTCATCACTAGGTTGGCCTCTCAGCTTAGGAAACAGATGTAACTATAAATGGTGACTGGGGACAAGCACTGGTTTCTTTTGTGCCTTCCAACAGGGAATGATCCACCGAGATTTGAAGCCTGTCAACATTTTTCTGGATTCCGATGACCATGTGAAAATAGGTGATTTTGGTTTGGCAACAGACCATCTGGCCTTCACTGTGAGTATTTTTTAAATTGAGCTGAAACTGAAAAGGGACACAGGCCTTCATAATCATGAGAGTTTTGACAGTTCACTGAATTCTGCTATATAATCATCAGGAAATATATGTAAGTCTGAACAGGAAAGCTGCTAACGATCTTGGATTCTTTGAAATTGTGAATATATGAATAGTGAGTGCATTGTATTTGAGGGAAATGAAATGATTGGCTTGTGGATAATGTTCAGGTCAAAGTTATATATTATTTTATGAAATAATTGGGTATTTTAGTTGACTGTGCTAAGGACTGGATTGAATGCTTTACATTTGAGGGGCTTCTGGTTGGTTTGGGTCTGAGGCTCAAAAAAATAAAACACCAGGAAAACCACTTCTAGACAGTGTATAATTTAAAAAGTGTTTGTTCTTCACAACCTTGGAAAGTAGTTGTTTAACATACAAAGCTAAATAATGTAAGGTGAGAAAAAATAGTGATATAAAAGTTGAAAGAGAAGAGGGTGGGCCATCGTGGCTCAGAAGGCAGAGTTCTCACTTGCCATGCCAGAGACCTGAGTTCGATTCCCAATGCTTGCCCATGAAAAAAAAAAAAAGTTGAAAGATAAGAGAAAATTTACATGTAATTGTGAAGGTAAAAGTTATAAAGAGAACCGTATTTCAAAGAGGCCTCAAAGGATGGCTGAGAGTCCAGCGGACAGAGGTCGAAGCCAGGGCATGCTGAGGGTCAGGGACTGCAGAGAGAAGGAGCAGCATAAGCAAAGGCCATGCGGTGAGCAGATGTGGGTTGTTTGAAGCCAAGGACATCGTCTGGTTAGCTGAAACTAGGAGGTTTGGGGGAATAAGGAGAGGGAGGCTGGAATATCAAGGGGTCGTGTAGGTGGCCAGCTCTGAGTGCCAAAGGAGGAGTTTTACTGAACACCTAGGCTAAAGTTATTAGGCCCCCAAATCTGTAGTAGATGCAGTTAATTCTAAAGGTGATCAGAGAAGGAGAATAGATTTTGATGAATGGTGGGAACAACCACAGAGGCTATTATACAAGGTGAGGTTAGAAGGAACAGAGAGGGAAGAGATGGAAGGGGGCAGTAAAGATGGGGTTCTGACCAGAGATGTGAATGGAAGAGTCCTAAAATGAAGGAAGGACCAGTGATGGGAATGTGACCCCAGACTAAAAAAATTTTGCTTGATCCAGAAGGCTATAGAAAAGTGAGCTGTGTAAGAACACAGGCTCTGGAGCCCCACTCTCCAGGATAATAATCTCAGCTTTGCCACTTTTTTGTAGTGTGAACCTGGACAAGTTAGTTAACCTCTCAGTGTCTTGTATGTCAAATGAGCCTAGCACTAATTAGGGTTGCCACCAGGATAAAATGAGGATGCACATGAAACATCTGGAACAGGGTTTAGCGCTAAGAATGTCAAATGCCGTTGTTAATGATAGTGGTTGTAACATCATAAGAATATCGATTTAGAGTAATGCACGAGACAGTGCTATTGCAGAGACGGTAGAGGAAAGCAAGGCTTCCATGGAGGTGCTTTCAGTAACAATAGAATAGATTTGATGACCAACCTCTAGGAAAGAAGAATAAAAAATGATCCTGAAAAATCGTTAGCAATGGGAAAGAAAGATGAGTCTGGTATAGTGGTTTGTTATTTTTTTTAATATGCTCTTTTTCTTCCTAATAAATAGATTTGGTTTTGGAATTTGCAATATGAAAAGTCAATTTCTTTAAACTTTCCAGTTTTCTGTCCTGAAGGAAGAGTTCTTCTGTCCTTGCCCTTCTCCCTTGTGATTTCATCTGGGCTTCTGCTGAGCCCTTTATTAGTAGATTAACAAAACAAAACAAAACTTGCAAAACATATCATTATAATTATTCTAATTTCAATGTAATATTTTTTCTCAGTCTTTATTTAGAAAAAGATAAACGATTCTCAGGGAATATAACGTTTAATTTGATATTGGTTTATTTGCATTTTTAGGCCGACGGCAAACAAGATGATCAGACAGGAGACCAAGTAATTAAATTAGACCCTTCAGGTAAATGCAAAAGTTAGATATTTAATTGGTGTATTAAAACAGAGCAAGAGAATTATTAACTTGAAACCTATTTCCCATTTAATAAAGATTATTGTAAAGCAAATGGTAGGTATTCATTAAATAAACAAAATTATGAAATTGCCAAAATTTTTTTTTTCCTTTTCACTATGTTAATTGTACTTCAACACTCTAAGAAATTAGAGCTTAGGTTAGTTGAATAATTGCCTCCCAAGGACAGGCAGTTACATTTTGCTTAAGACCAAATGGTAATGTGGGGCTTCCTCCCAACCTGGCCTGTCTGGAGTCTCCTTTGTCTGCACTGTCCCTCCTCTGCAACGGCAAGACCTCCATGCGGGACAGAGTGCGTGCGCATATGGGACCTGGGGTGTGTCATTTCATAAAGTGCATTCCGCTTCTTCCTGGGAGTAGTGTGAACAGTGAACAGATTGTTACATATTATGCTTCAGTCCCTCAGAAATTTTATTTTTGATAAAAATCTGCCTTAACCATAAGTCTTGTTATTGGAAAGCTTTCCCTCTGTCTTCCTTCACACAGGCCATTTGACTGGGATGGTGGGCACTGCCTTATACGTAAGCCCAGAGGTCCAGGGAAGCACCAAATCTGCATACAACCAGGTAAAAGGGAACCCTTTGTGGGGGAAGCAAAGCTTTGAAGAGTTAGATAATAGTAAGAACATCAAGATCACTGCATTTGATATTTAGATACTAACTGAAATAGTTATGAGCATTCACGCATTCATTTAACAGATATGCGAGCCCCCCTGGTGAAAAGAAGCCACAGCATTGCTGTCAAGAGGCTTACCATAGGGTGGGCCACAGTGGCTCAGCAGGCAGAGTTCTCGCCTGCCATGCCAGAGACCCGGGTTTAATTCCCGGTGCCTGCCCATTCAAAATAAAAAAGAGGCTTACCATACAGCCATCAAATGAGCTAGTGCTCCGCGCCGTCTCCCTCCGCGGTTACCCCGGCTTTCCGCCCCTCCCTCCACGGCGCCCCAGAGACTATGGCGGATCCTCGCGTCAGGCAGATCAAGATCAAAACTGGCGTGGTAAAGAGATTGATCAAGGAAAAAGTGATGTATGAAAAAGAAGCTAAACAACAAGAAGAAAAGGTTGAAAAAATGAGAGCTGAAGATGGCGAAAATCATGCCATTAAAAAGCAGGCAGAAATCCTACAAGAGTCCCGCATGATGATCCGAGATCCCAGCGTAGGTTGGAAGCTGCATACACTGATCTTCTGCAGTTATTAGAAAGTGAAAAAGTCTTGGAAGAAGCTGAGGAATATAAAGAAGCCCGTTCAGTACTGGATTCAGTAAAGTTAGAAGCCTGAAATTTATCTGTTCAGGGTATTTTTGGCATTCAGTCCTGGGATCCATTCCACAATGGATCCATTCCACTTTTGACCACTCTGCATGTTCAAGTAGTGTGAGAATATGATTCTTTTTTTTGCCATTGCATATATTTTTCTTAGCCTAATTTCACGTGTCAAATAAATGAGTTCATCTAATAAAAAAAAAAAAAAAAAGAATGAAACTAACTCCTCTGCTAGAAGGACCCCCAGCCAGGCTCCAGAAACACAGAGAATATGCCGGCCAAATGAATAAAACAGATGTGGCCCCTGTCCTCAGGGGCCTATGTAATAGTAGATAAAACAGATGATAAACAAGTCAGAAACAAAAGAAATAATCACAAATTTTGATAAGTTTTAAGAAAAGAAATTGAGTTCAGTGACAAGAGAACAACAGGAGAGCATCTTCTTTAGATAGGCTGATAAGAGAAGCTCCCCCAAGAATAAAGGATGGGAAGGACAAGCCATGCAAGACTAGAGGTAGAGATGTACCTTGGAGGGAAAAGGGGGTGAAGCAGAGGAAGCAGCATGCATGAAGAGAAGACGCTGGTTGGGAGAGAGCTTGGCACATTTAGGAGACTCACAGAAAGCCAACGTAAGTAGAGCATGGTAAGGAACAGATGGAGAGAGGCAAGAAATGAGGCTGGAAAAGAAGACAGGATCAGATCAGTCAGGGCCAGATTAGCGGCAGTAGGAGTGGGGATTTTATTTAAAGTGCATAGGGAACCATTGAAGAATTTTGTACAAGAATTTTCTGTAGCCACTCCCAGGACACTTTGCAGAAGTCCAGGTAGAGAGGCTGATAGCTGGAACTAGAGTGGTAGCAGTAGAGATAGAACTATGCTGATTTGAGATACACTTTGGAAGAAAGCTGACAGAATTTTCCAGTGGAGTGGATACTGGGTGAGGAAAAGGAAGGAAAAAAAGTATAGTCCCCAGGTTTCTGCCTAGAGGAACTGAGTAAAGGTTGTTGACTGAGATGAGGAAGGCTGTGGAAAAGATACATGGAGTAGGAGGAGAAGATGGCCAGAAAATTCAGTTCGAGACATACTAAGTTTGAAATGTCTGGTGAGAAATCCATTTAGAGTTGTCCAGTAGGTTCTTAGAGACCCAGGACTTGAGTTTGGAGATGAGGGTCAGAGTCAGAGGTATATATTTAAGTCATCAGTCCAGAGATGGGATTGAAAGCCACATGACTAGATGAGATCACTTAGGGCAAGAGTGTAGAGCAACATTTTTTTTAAGTAGCAGGAAATTTCCATCAAAGCCTATTCTTAGGCCTGTAGTAGAAACTCAAGCCTGAGTTTTGCTTCTGACAGGGTGCTTTGGGCAGTGACATAAAAGTATCTAAATTTGAAACAGACCTCCAAGCAGTCAGTGAGGGTAAGAGTGAGATTATGGGGAGTTGTCGTGCACACACCATAGCGTGGGCGGGCACATTTAGTGTCATCTTTCTGATGTCAGTGTGACAGTGTCATGAAATGCGTACAAGTACTCTGCTCTTTCGTCCAGTAGCCTTGACTTTAGAAAGTTATACAAAGGAAACAATGAGGGATGTCCAAAAAGATTTATGTAAAAGAGGCCCACACAGCATTATTTACAACAGTGAAAAATAATGAAACTTGGGCGAGCCACGGTGGCTCAGCAGGCAGGAATGCTTGCCTGCGATGCCAGAGGACCCAGGTTCGATTCCCGGTGCCTGCCCATGTTAAAAAAAAAAAGAAAGAAACTTTAAAAAAACAGGGATCGGGTTAAATAAATTATGAAACATCCATGTAATTGAATCTGTATGTCATTAAAATCATGTTATGGAAGCCTCTTTAAGAAAAATGACATAATATTGAAAAATACTCTTGCTGTTTTAAGTGAATAAAAGTTGCAAACAGTAGTTTTGTAGAATGTGCATGTGTGTATATAGAGAAAAAAATGCAAAGTGGGTATATCTTAAACATCATATAGTAAATATCCCTCAGTGGTGTAGTTATACATGATTTCTGTTTTGCTCTTGGTGCTTTTCATATGTTCCAATTTTCTACCACCTGTGAGGTCTAGAAGATGTCACAATGAATGTTTGTTTTTTAAGACTTCAGAGATCACTAGTGATCATTTGGTAGGCTTTCATACTGATCCTTGAGTCAAAATTCTTTTTTCTTTTTTAGAGAAGTTGTGGTTTACAGAACAATCTTGCTTAAAATACACGATTCCCATATACCACACTATTATTAACACCTTGCATTGGTGTGGAAAATTTTTTACAATTGATGTAGCACGGTTTTATAATTATGCTATTAACTATGGACCATGATTTGACTTGGGGTTCACTGTTTGCATAGTGTAGTTCTGTGAATTTTTTTAAAAAATTTTATTCTGTTACCATATATACAATCTAACATTTCCCTTTTTAATCACATTCAGATATATGTATTTCAGTGCTGTAAATTACATTCATGTTGTGAATGTAATTTATGCTACCATCACCACCACCATTATTACCAAAGCATTTCCATCTTTCCAAATAGGAACTCTGTACATTTTAAGCCTTAACTTCCAATTTCCTATCCTCACTGTGTCCCCTGGTAACCTACATTCTAGATACAGATTCTATGAGTTTGCTTATTCTAATTATTTCAGATCCGTGAGAGCATACAATATTTGTCCTTTTGTGTCTGCAGAATTTATTTTTAAAACTTTTCCTTGAAAGTAGCTTCTGTACCACTTTGCGTGGTACAGAATGACCCAAGGCAATTTAAAATAAGTTCTGTCCTTCCCCAAGATGGATTATGAACCTGGCTTCCTCAGACACACTGCTTTCTGAGGGTCATCCTAGCCTTCGCAGCGCCATAGCTTAGATTTTCTCTGTACTGTCTTACCCATTGTCTTCTTTAATTGCATTTCCATATTTTGTTAAAACCATTCACTTGATCTTTCCAAACCTGTTTTGTAACTTTTCATTCCTCATTAGTAAGACTTTGCTCTCAGCTGCTGATTTTGGTCAGTGTTTCCCTTTTGAGAGCTGTATTAGTTTATTAAGCTGCCATAATGCAATATACCAGAAATGGAACGACTTTTAAAAGGGGAACTTAATAAGTTACAAGTTTACATGTTCTAAGGCCATAAATATGTCCTTACTAAGGCATCCAGAGAAAGGTACCTTGGCTCAAGGAAGGGTGATCTGGGAAGGCACGTGGCTGGCGTCTGCTGGCCCTTGTTCCGTGTCGTCACTTCCAGCTTCTGAGCGAAGCCTCTGTGGGCATTCACAGACACTGATCTAGGACGAAACTCTGGATTTCATCTTTTAGCTTAGCATCTGCCAGGGCCAGAGATTTCTTCTCTTTAGGTTTTGGCTATTTCTGTGAGTCTTTGTTGCGCACCTAGGCTATTCCTGTATTGATCACTAAAGTCTACATTGGCTCAGTCAACTCTGCCGCAACCTCTGGGTCTGCTCTGAGGTTTCTTCAAAATGTTTCCCCTTTTAAAGAATTTCAGTAAACTAATCAAAACCCACCTTGAATGGGCAGAGTCACATCTCCATCTAATCAAAAGGTCACACCCACAATTTAACGTGTCACATCATCACCCTACAATAATGGATCAGGATTAAAAGAAACTGCTACCCCCACAAGATTGGCTCAGGGTTAAAACATGGCTTTTTCTGGGGTGCATAAAGCTTCAGACCAACAAGGAGGGTTGGTTAAGATGCAAACAAAGCAAATTCTAATGACATATCTCAGCTGCCCTTTCTCTTTTAGCTATTATTTTAAATCTTCAACTAGTATTTATCCACATCTGTGTGTATAGCTAAATCAGTTAAATTCATTTTCTTTTTGTTTTGTTTGTTTTGGTTTTGGTTTTGGTTTTGGTTTTGGTTTGTCTATGGGCAGGCACTGGGAATTGAACCTGGGTCTCTGACATAGCAGACGAGAACTCCGCCTGCTGAACCACCATGGCCTGCCCTAAATTCATTTTCAAGACAAGTGTTGACCGAAATCAGATCAAATTATCTTACCATAATTTAAATTTAAGATCTCTCATTTAGACTTTATAGCTGTGATTTTTTAGAACAAACCTAATTTTTCTAGTGTGGCTTGTTTTTTCATTAATGCCAACTTTATTCCTTCCAGCTAACGCTGCTTATCCTACAATTCCCTGGTAAATTATACTTTCTTATCAAAGTCTTTAAATACATTTGGTTTTTCTCCCTCAGAAAGTGGATCTCTTCAGCCTGGGTATTATCTTCTTCGAGATGTCTTATCATCCCATGGTCACGGCCTCAGAAAGGATCTTTGTTCTCAACCAGCTCAGAGATGTATGTATCAGATGTTTCATTGCCTAAATTTCCAGTAACCTGAATCTTTTGCATGAAAATCTGAATTCAAGGTAAAGGGATTCTCTGATATTGATAATATAGAAACTCGGTTGCTGAGGCATACTAGGTTAAATTGTTCTCCTATTTGCAGGTAAGCATTTTTCAAAGCAGGGGAAGTCACTTTGCTTGAGTTCTTAGGATAGCAGTTTTGATGGTCAAAGACTTTTACCACCTGGAAGGGATCTTACTGGTCTCTCTTCTGTATTTCTAGTGAGTGGAAATCTCCTTCTGCTTATGCATCTCCAGTGGTGAAAAACTTTCCCTAGTTTTATTTGTTTTTTGATGATAGTTGCCTTTAAAAAAATTGTTTTGAGAGATTTCACTCTTGATATTAAAACAAAAAAGGAGTTTTAAAAATTGTACTTATCAAAACAGTTACAGCAGTAGTAATGGATAATAAGGATTATGACAATTTAGTTCTAGAAATTAAAAGATTCCTGCGGATGGGGACAATCAAAGCAATATGCTGAGCCCCCAATCTTGGGGTTTGTTCATATGAAACTTAACTCCGCAAAGCATAGACTAAACCTACTTAAAATTAGGCCTAAGAGTCACCCCCAAGAGAACCTCTTTTGTTACTCAGATGTGGCCTCTCTCTCTCAGCCAACACGACAAGCAAATGTACTGCCCTCCCTCTCTCTATGTGGGACATGACTCCCAGGGGTATGGACTTCCTCAATTTCTTCTCTGAATTGATGCAAATGTTCTAAGAAATGATCGTGATGAATATACAACTATGTGATAAAAAAAGAAAAACAACTATGATCATGGTTGCACAGCTCAACAACTTACTGAAAATTATTGAGTTGTACCCATAAAGTGGGTTATTTTATGTTATATAAATTATGTCTCAATAAAGTTTTTAAATATATATATTTAAAAAAAAAATAGATTCCTGCTGAATGAACCTGAAATAGTAATGCTTAAAGAATACCTCAATGACCAGAAGTAAAAAGGGACCTGAGAAAATATCCACCACTCGAATTGAACTTACTTTTTCCCCCAGTGAAATCTGCATTTGTGTTCTGGGGTTAATCATTTGTCTCTGTGGTTGCCCAAACTAAAAGAGACTAACGTTATATTGTATGAGATCAAGGTTACCTATTAGAATATGGCAATAAGATTTAAGTTGAGAGTAATGTTTGGTTGAGGGTGATTTAGATTCAGATATTTATGAGCAAGAGGTTTGGAGAACTGTCTTCTTCCTTCCTGAGCAGAGCGCAACAGGAGAGTCCAGTAGATGAAATCATGCACAGTGTAACTAAGAATAGTCCTCTAGATATTTTGGAAAACCATTGAATTATTTTACCGCCAATTCAGCATGGACAACTGTGTTCATATAGTAAAGGAGTAGTAAAGTGTCCTTGCCTTGACTTGACAGTGCTCTTAGATGATTGTCCTTGATGAAGAGCATTTATTTAAGTTTAAAATTCATGTTTCTTTCTTCATTTCAAGAGTTCTTAAACTGTCGAGTTAGTGTTATAATTGCTGTCCTAGTTACCAGAAATTCAAAAGCTTTGGAGAGATAGAGCTTTTAGAGTTAATATTTTTCTCCACATTGGTGATTTGGTGTTTTGCCTTTTTTCATCTATGTGTTTAATAAAGCTACTTTGTCTTTCTCTGAAATGTTAGGCTTTAAAATACTTCTTTCTCAGATGAGGCATTTCTATAAACCTAGGCTAACCCTTGAGTAATGTTTGTATTAAAATGATATGTGTGTATTTGGAAGTATGGACATTGGGGTTCAAGAAGGTTATCACCTCAGTTTTCCCTTGTTAGCAAATTTTTATTTCTATTTTTTGCTTTTCCGACTCCCAGTGAATAAATGCTTTCACTGTGGCAGTCTGCCAAACATTTGCTGATTTGAATATAATATCCTTTTAGCCCACTTCGCCTAAGTTTCCAGAAGACTTCACTGATGGAGAGCATACAAAGCAGGTAATTTTCTGATGCTTTAATTACTATGTCTTCAGTCTTGGGTTTTAATTACTATTTCTGTTCTTTTTCAATTAGTAATCTTCTGCCACTCATTCTCTTGTGTCCTGGGAACAACATGGGGAAAAAACTCAAGAGATGAAGCACTTAAAATGTTATTAGACTTGAAAATACACCATAAAGATGCCAAGGGCTGGCATAGAAAATTAACAAACTACAGGTTCTTTTGTTGGTTCACTGTGCTTTTGAAATACTATTTAGACCCTGGGCTGAGCTGTTGAAACAAAAAGAATGCTTTTACACCTCATTGTTTCAAATAAGGCTTGGAATTTCAAGAAAAGAAGAATATCAGTTAAGAAAACTGCATTTGTTCTGCTTCATAATTGAAGTGGCTTAAATTAGAAAAGGGGGAGGGTTGAAATTTCTAGGCAATTTGATGTTACAGTATTTTAAAGCAAAATAATTTCTTCTCCGCACCATTAATATCTGAGTGTGTGTCTATGTAAATCATCTCATAAGTTAATATTGGCTTCTAGCTAATAGGAGAGGATAATTGTTAGTGAATTTGTGTGGAGTTTCTGATGTGCCTTCTCTTCTCAGTGCTGATTGCTTGTCTTGGTGAGACCACCTGCTGAAGTGGTTAATTCTCTTGTCATGTGGAAGTTTTGTACTTAAGCTGACTTTTCTTCACAATTATAATCAAGGCAGAATTTCTTATTTACATTATGAGCATTGAGAACAGAAACCTAGATAGAACAATACATTCGTTTGCTATTCTTGCTTATGGGTTATGTATCTCGCTGGACATGTCACTTTACTTTTTTAGAGTTTAATTTTCCTCACCTGTAAAACTGAAAGAATTAAATAAACTTTTTTTTGTATTAACACTAACATTCTGTAATTCGGCAGTGTTTAGCAAGACATTTATATATGGATCTAAATCCCCATTCTGCCTCGTATATTTAAATGGCGAAGGGCCATTAGAAAGTACATTGTCATGTTTCTTATTTGAGCTGAATCATTTGTTGTGTTTCTGGATGTCATAAATAAATGTTCATTTCATAATCTTTACCTATAACAAGGTCATTTTATTCAGTATTTCCACATGTCAACAGCTGTCATGGCATAGAAACATTATTGGACTAGAAACTACAAGCGTGAGTGCAGCTATACAAAGACAAGATCTCAAAGATGGTTGTTCTCTTCTCATCAGATGTCTTTGGTTCCCTTGAGCACTTGGGTTTAGACTGCAAAATAATTGGCACCACAGCCGCCACTGACATCATCATCATTGCTGTGTGTCTGAAAGGAGGCAACATAGGAAGAACATATAGTCTGAGTATAATACAGTCATTACCATTACCACACGTAGAAAATACGCGGTATAACAAGAGCCCATTTTGCTAAATAGGGTTTTATTGCTTTCATCAGTTTATTTCAACCTAAATTTTCATAGAGGCTACATCATGTCAGTTTCTTTCATGATAATATAAAACTGCCACATCACAAAAAAAGCAATTAGCTATGTTTTTATCTCAGCCTAAGACAAGAATAGGAGGTGGAAGGGAAAGCATTTTAAAGATATATAATTAAAAAATGATTAATATAAGCTTCATCCAGAAATTGAGGTATTCTGGTCTCAGATATTCCTCTAATGCCTTATAAACCAGAGAATTAAGAATCATTAAGGAACTATTCAAAAGCTTAGATTGCTGGTAAGTGGTTCCCTGCTTAATGATGTTTTAGCTGTGGAGGTATAACAAATAAGTAATGTAAATCAAAAGGATTCAAGGGAATGGTGTCAATACAAATACATGGAAAAAAAAATGAAAATACATTACATTGCCTTAAGGAGTCCAGCAGCTAATATGCATCATGATGTTTACTAAAATTAGACATCTAAAGCATTTGTTTTATTTTATTTCTTTGCACTGTGTTTATAAGGCCTAAGCTAATAGTACTTCTCTATATTTGTTAAGTTGAAGATTTTTTTAGTTGGCTGTGACAATAAAATATAAAAAGGGCCTCCACCTTTTAACAAATGATCATATTACATTGTTGCAGAACTCTGTGGCCATGACAAAGTATAGAAAGAAAATGACAAATTCCGAGATTTCATAAATAGCCATTAAAGTTCACCCTGAGTGCAAGAATTGTGATCTCTTTTCTTCAGCCTGACTAACCACTGAGTTGTCAGGAGAATGCTGAGTATTCCCACCGTGTCCCCTCAGTGGTGTGCCTGGGGTTTCCTTTCAGAGGTCTGTCATCTCCTGGCTGCTGAACCATGACCCTGCCAAGCGGCCGACAGCCACCGAGCTGCTCCGGAGTGAGCTGCTGCCACCGCCGCAGATGGAGGAGTCAGAGCTGCACGAGGTGCTGCACCACACCCTGGCCAACGTGGATGGCAAGGCCTACCGCACCATGATGGCCCACCTCTTCTCCCAGCGCGTGCCCCCTGCCATCGATTACACCTACGACAGCGACATCCTGAAGGTGCGCAGCAGCCGTGCTGCCCAAAGACAGCTTCCCCTGGCCCACGGGAAGGAGCCAGTCCATCCCTTGTTCCTAATAGAGTTCTTTAATGCTCCAATATAAGTCTTAGTCTGAGGTCTGTGAAGCCCCAAAGAGGGTATGCAAAGTCTTGTATGTGCAGTATCCTGAGAATATGAGCCACACTGTTAATCACTTACTTGGAGTTGTTAACCCACTCCTCTTCCTCACCCACCCAAAAGATTAAGCACGGTACATCTAGGAGCTAAGCCCTGGCCCAGCTGCCCAAAGCCTGCAGCATCCGACCAGCTCAGACTCAGATCAAGTAGTACAATAGAGCATCCAAACTGCTAGAAGGCGTTTGGGCTGTGCTGATGCCCAGGCCTTCGATTCCAGTGACTCAGAATCTCCCAGTGTGAGGCATTTCAAGAATATCTATATAAAAGCTCCTAAGAGTTTCTGAGGCACGACCATGTCTGGACACCATCAGTATTTTATTTATTTATTTTGTAAATTTATAAATAGGTTTATAAAGCAATATAACAGTGAAAATTTGATAAATCTGGGATATGGGCACACAGATATTTGTTATAGTCCCTATATGTTTCTGTATGCTTATAACATGATATAATTTTAGCATGCACAGGTGGTTCCGTGTAGAATGCTCGCCTTCCATGCAGGAGCCCTGGGTTTGTTTTCTGAACCTTGCACCGCTGCCTGCCCAAAAGTATAATTTTTAAAGCCAGAGTAGTGAAGATAGTAGAGGTAAAATTTGGGAAAGATCAGTATAAATTTTAAGAGCCAAAAGAGTTTTTCCTGCCCATCAATATAAGAAATGTATCTGCGGGGTTATGAGTGATTTCCTTTACTTTTGCCTCTTGCTCTTCTGTTTGTAAATTTTATATAGTAAAATGGGATTACTTTTATAATAAAAAAATGAAAAGGAAAGCTTCTACAACATATGTAAATGTCCCATAGTTTTAAAGGGGCCTACTGTGAATCACCTGAATTCTCTGGGCGTGGGCCTGATGCCATTAGGTTATTTGATCTCTCCACAGAGTCTGAGGCTCTCAGGGGGAACATTTGTATTTGATTAGCTCTCTGAAAGGCATATATCAAAGTGACTAAGAGCTTGGACTTTGAACTCAAGCAGCCTTCCCTTTTCTGGAAAGGTAAGGACATGCGTTCCGAAGCAGGATGGGTCGCAAAGCATGTAGTCTCTTCTCCCTGAATTTGTTCAAAAATGGACTGACATGTTAACATCTCTTTTGTGATCCTGGGAATAAACAATGTAGAACATTCTACAAGCCACCTATTAATGTTTTATGGCATCTCTTTGATAAACTTTGCTAATGTTATTATAATTGATCATATTTCAGGGCAACTTCTCAATCCATACAGCCAAGATACAGCAACATGTATGTGAAACCATCATCCGCATCTTTAAAAGGCATGGTATGTCCTTTTAGCAATATCTTATTCCTTCTCAAAAGGTGTTTGTTCATCATTACAAAGTATTGTTAGTGGATTTGAATACAACCATATTTCACTTTTAAATTCAGTTACAAGCAATTGATATAATGTGAAATTTAAGCTTATTTTTCTTGTGGAGAAACTGATTTAAAGATTTATACCTTTGCTGCTAAAATATACCTGGTTTATGGAGTCAGAAATGGGACTAAATTGACAAACTTAATCTAGATGAGCTCTCCATTATCAGTCATTTCAGCCAATTGAAGGAAGAGAAACTGATGATGATTTCAACAGTCCCAGTAACAGATTCCTTAACTATCAGATTTGTGTTCCTTTTAAGTTGCCTCCTTGGAAGAATGAGAACCTGCTGATTCATTATTTTTCTAATTTGATAGGAGCTGTTGAATTATGTACTCCACTACTGCTTCCCCGAAATAGGCAAATATATGAGCATAATGAAGCTGCCTTATTCATGGACCACAGTGGAATGCTGGTGATGCTTCCTTTCGACCTGCGGGTGAGGCTAGAGATGCTCCAAAGGATTACCCCTGTTGATCATCTTTTTCTCTAGGCTTATTTATAAATCTTGCCTATAAGAAATGTATTTTTATTATGGAATTCAGTGAGCACTTGACTCTCCATTCTTCCACTTTGCTAACAACAGAAGTGCTTATGGTCCTAGAAACCGGAGCCTACATCCCAGGTGCCTCGTCTGTACCTCGGTATCGAGCTCCGCTGAATGGCCCCAGCAGGTTAACCTGGACAGCTCAGACAAATAAGTGTCGTTTTTCCCTTTGCTTCCTGGCCAGGTTTTCAGAAACGTCTTAACATGTTAATGTCTAAAATAATTAAATTATTTTAACAACAAATATCTCTGCTAATTGGGCATGGTGAGTTTTTCAAATGCTTGCTTTCCTTTGACCTCCCAGGGCTCCCTATAGCGACCCCATTCTCACCAGTCATTCCGTGCACGTGGTGTAGGCTGCTGAGAAGCACTGCACCACAGATTGGAAGAAAGCATGCAGTTCATATGTCACACGAGGGTTTCAGACCCTAGCATATGGAGAACACTTAAAAATTGTGGTTTTCTTGGGACAAGAGCTTTGTAGAGAAATGAGGAAAGGATAGAACCAGACAGTCTCAGAAAATGTACATGGCTGACAAACATCTAAAAAGATTTCAGCCTCACTAATAATAAAGATGTGCAAATCAAAGCTATATCAACTTCACCCAGAAGACTGGCAAAATAGTTAAATTACCATCATCCAGAGATGGCAGGGACATAGGGAAGTAGGTACTTTCATACATTACTGGTGGGAATGTAAATTACTAATCATTTAGAAAAGTAATCTGTAAGTATTAAAAGTTTTAAATGTACATGCTGTACCCTTTGAATGAGCAATTCTACTTTGAAGGATTTATCCAAAGAAATAAAAACACATTACTATTTGAATGTTAAAAAGATGTTCATTGCGGTATTTTTATGGTGAACAGAAACTGAAAACTGTGTTTATCAGTAGGAAAATGGTTTAATAATTTATAGTGCATAATTATTATTATTAAAAAGAAATTTAGAGTAAATTTTTAAATTAGAGTAAATTATTAAAAAGAAAATTTCAAATAAACTTTTATATGATCAAATGCAAATACATACTATTTATATATAAAGTTAAACATACATATATATTTAGATATAGCCATATCTATATTTGACCTGTAGGAGTGTCTATGGTATAGTGTTAGCTAAAAAGAAGTAAGTTTCAGAGGAACATCTAATATCCCATTTTTGTATAAAGAAAGAGAAAAAGTTTTTTTAAAGTCTGTGTGCATGCTTAAAGTATACCATGCATGTTTGTGCACACACAGTATATGTAGGAATAAACTTACTCTTACATTTACCCTCTTTGTGTTGCCATAGAATAAGGTGCCAAAGAATACCCTTAAGCCGTTAACTTTATTTTTCATATCTGTGTTGTGTGGCTTAATACAAGAGCATGTTTTTGTTTAAGAGGAAATTCCTTCCATATTCTTGGCCTCTGATTTTTTTCAACAGTGAGTAAAGTGGTTTGGGATTATTTTAAGTTTAACGTGAATAAACAGTATATTAGACATATCGAGTCTGCTAAAGAAAAGATAAAAATATAAACACATATAACTATATTGTATTTAAAATTGGTTTCTTATTTTCTAAATATTGGGAGACTAAAGTGCAAATTTCCAGATTGTCAGCTCCCTTTCTGTGAGCTGTTCACATACAAAAATAAACAAATAAACAGTGATTGCCCTTTGAGAATTAATTAATACTATTATGTTAAGTCTTTTCAGACAATCTGACAATAGTTTTATAAGTTGTGGTTACTATTTGTGGGTGGTTATTAAGAGTTTCTCTTAGATCTTTAGGAAAATCAGGAATTTCACTGTGAAAGATAATACCCACTTTGATTCTGTTATCATAAAAAAATGACACTTTAAAAAAAAGTTTCACAGGGGACCAAATAACTTGCACTGATTTTAATTTACATAATAAACATTTGGCAGAGTATATTTAACTAAATGTGAATTTTTCTCAAACTTAAAAACCTGCAAAATGCCGCAATGGATAAGATTGATGGTACATTTCACTGTGTAGTCTGTTGCTGACTTAAGCACCCAGAAACATTTAAGAAGGAGCATAGAGTGGTGATCAGTGCAAACTGTATCAGTCAGGGTTTTCCAGAATAGCAAAACCAGCAGGATATGTAATGAGATTTATTTTAAGGATCTGGCCTGTGATTTTGGGAACTGGCAAGTCTGAAATTTGTACACGGGCCAGCAGACTGGAAAGCTGTGGCAGCAGTTTATTCTACAGTCTTGAAATTTCTTCTTCTCCAGGAAGCCTGTTTTGCTCTTAATGCCTTCAGGCTTGATTGGATGAGGCTCACACATATCATCAAGGATTTTCTTTACTTAATGTCACTTAATTTTAGATATTGATCACATCTACAAAGTCCCTTCATAGCAACACCTAGCTTGGTGTTTGGTGAAATAACTAAGTACAACAGCCTAGCTTCCCTAGCCATATGGACACCTAACACTAACCTTCACAGCAACCTTGTGAGTATATTAAAAAAACACCAGATTGTGCAGTTTAAAAGGGTCAACTTCATGGTGTATGGGTTTTATCTTAATAAAGCTGATTTTTTTTTTAATGTGTAGTAGTTAACATGTCTTGACATTGATTTTTAAAACTGTGTATCTTCTAGATTCCTTTTGCAAGATATGTGGCAAGAAATAATATATTGAATTTAAAAAGGTAAGAAACAGTGAGAGTTTCCATTTGGTGGATGTGGAAAGAGACCAGGGAGGATGTTTTATCTTCCATGATCTTTACACTGTAAAGAATTTTGGGTTCAAAGTATTGAGCTTGGAATATTGTCAGAAAGCCCAGCTACTAGACCACTTCCTTAAGTGATGAGGACTGCCAGCCTCCTCTGTGGAAAGGATACAGCAATTAGGACCTAGGAAGTTCCTATAGATTGTGCTGTGCCTTCTCAGTGTCCCCAAGTAACATCACTTAATTATTTTCACAAATGGTGTCTTGAAAAAACATCTGGCTGATCTCAATCACAGATGCTGCTTTTAAAAAATCAATTGGAGGGACAAATGTCCAGTGGTCTCTGTGTGAAAACTGCCTACGCAGGTAACTGAACAAAAGCTCCTTGTAGAGAAGCAAAGTAAACCAGCAGGATTGCTGAATGCTGAGGACCTCCAGGCACTTAGCATTGGGAAAAGATATTCTGTACGTTTAAGTACTGCAGGAGTCAAACATTGAGATCTTCACAAATTGGAGCAGCGATGTTCTCAATGAGGCACCCTCCTGTAAGGCTTCTGTCTCCTGGTGAAGTCAAAGCTCTTTATGCGTTTTCATTCTCAGCTGCCAGTGAACAGTTAGTAGTCCAAGTCCTAAGGTGTGGGTGTGCCTGTGTAGATCCCTGTGTAGCGCTTGAGGTAGGCTTGTTTTTTGTGTAATTTCATCTCTATTTTAAGACATTAAAAATAATAATAATAAGCCTCACAGTTTAACAGCACAAAACTAGGAATAGGAACCTAGATCACAAGTCAAGACTGTTTTGGCCCATCCTATCTGTAAGCCCTTTTGTTCTACCACCAATTAATTTTTTCATTTGTTTTTCTATTTTGTTCAACAATTTCTTGTATATATTTGTTTCTAGTAAGCATAACCTTAAAAATCTGGGTTCTTTCTCCAGGTACTGTATAGAACGTGTGTTCAGACCTCGGAAGCTAGACCGATTTCATCCCAAAGAACTTCTGGAATGTGCATTTGATATTGTCACTTCTACCACCAATAGTTCCCTGCCCACTGCTGAAATCATCTACACTATCTATGAAATCATCCAAGAATTTCCAGTGCTTCAGGTTGCTTTCTAGATTTTAACATTCTGAGATTATCCCTGCTAGAGTGCTTCACCAGATGTGATGGGGAAGCAGCAACTACAGAACTGCCTCTCTCAGTTTCTGCTGGCAGTGAATCTCATTCTTACTGAAGTCACTGAAAAGAGCCTGATGATGTTGCTTTTAAGGTTTATCTCAGGCTCTTACCTCTACCTTGACAGGAACTGGTTTTGTTTTTGTCTGCTTGTTTTGTTTTGTTTGGAGGGGAGAGGGGTCGTTTCTCTTCTCATATTTCCAAAATGCAAGAAATCAGGCTGCGTCCTACTAGGGTACGTTTAACATGTTCCTACCCTGTTCTGAACCCTCAGGGGCTCCTTCCTCTCCCCTTTCTCTTAACTCTCCAGCTTTACTTTTCATTGTGTTTCACCCTACCTAGCCCGTGTGACTCCCTGCTGCTTCCAACTCAATCTTTACTCTAGTCGGGCATCCCCACCCATGTCATCTGTCAGCCCCTGCAGTTCCTCATCTAGACAGTCTTTTCTCTTCCCAGCTGTAACTTGGGGCCTTGAAGCTGTAAATCCTTCCCAGGGAGCCTGCTGCTCCCTCATTGGTTGGTCCCCTTTCCTTTCCACTTGATGTGAGACATCCATATATCACCTGGGGTCGTGGTAGTTGTTTTCTCCAACCTGAGTAAGTTGCAGGACCCACACATTCCCTTTTTTCTGAACCCCCCCATTACATCTCACTTGGCACACAGCTCGCTGTACTGCAAATGTTTTATGTTCTGTCATATGTGGATAAAAGCAGTGATAACTTTCCACCTGTCCATGCATATAGGTTGATTACTATTGAACCAGATCCTCTTCCTCTTTGAAATCTACATGAACTCTTTTGGGCTTTTTTGTATAGCAGAGGGCCTGTCAGAGCATTTTTTATCATAAAGTATTATGCTGTATTCTTTGAGTACAACTATGTAAAAAAGAACATGTATGAAAAAATAAACAGAAAGAAATACACTAAAATTCAATTTTTCCATTGTGTTAAAGTGGTAAATTGATTGTAAGATTCTGGATTTGGTCATATAGCTATATTGCTTTTATGATAAAAATATGTTCTTTTCCATATCCTAGGAAAGAAGTTACAGTATTTACTTAAACCATACCACATTATTGAAAGCAATTCTCTTACACTGTGGGATCCCAGAAGATAAACTCAGTCAAGTCTACGTTATTCTATATGATGCTGTGGTAAGCATTTGACTTGATGTTGAAAGATAATAATAATAGTTTGTTATATTTTCTTACTGATACAGCAAAACTACTATAGTCAAGTCTAGACTTTTTATTCTTTTTTTTTTTTTTGCTTCTATCAATAGTTTATTCCTTTTTATTGCTGACCTGTATTACATATTATTCCTTGTACCACAGTTTATTTAACCATTCTCCTGCTGGACTTTTTATTCCTAAGGACAAAGGGAATCTCTCTGCATTATACTAAAATACTGGAAATGCATAAATTATGAATTAGACAGCAGTTCATAGTTAGTAACATTTTAAAATCTGGAAGGCAACATAAGAGCACACTCATCACTACACCACGCAGTCCAGCTCTCTCACCTGGTCTCATCTAGTCTGGGGTTGCTCTAAAAGTGGCACAGAAATATAAAATAATAGCTCACTGTATTGGTTTGCTTATGCAGAATTCAAAATGAACATGAGAAGGTGATGACTTGGGAGTTTTATCTCCTTCCCTCATTGTTCTAAAGTGAAAGAACCAATTGACTTTGATTATGTCACCATTTTTTTAGAAGAGTAACTTCGATTTAAAATGCTTGGGTTATCTTGATTTATAAGATAATGAGGCTCTTTACTAACCTACTTCTTGAAGCAAAAAAATCACTACGTTATTGGTTCTAATACTTGCTAATAACAAAAAATATTGTATTATTTATATATAGTATTATCATTATTATTACGTATTACTTATAATATTTGTTGAGCACCTAGTGCCAGGCATTGTTCTGAGCACTTTACATGGATTAACTTACCTCATCCTCACAAGTACTCTTATTATCCTTATTTTACAGAGGCCAAGCGAGGAAGTATTAGAATTGAGAATAATAATACCCTATATTCAACTCTTCCAATTTGCTCATGCTTATTGGTAGTCATTTCTAGATTTTCTTTGACTGAATTGGGAGAGAGTGGTTAGAGCCTCATTTATCACCCCTTCCTGTGGTACTGGGACTTCAGCACCTCTAGTTACTCTTCCCTAATTTAGCCACATTGTAGTAATCATTACATTATAGTATAAATGCAGATATTGAGCCTGGAAGGGAAATATTGAAAATTAAAATATTGTTACTTTATGATGCAAGGATAGAAGTAAATACTATTTTTTCTAATTTGTTTTCATGTTCAGTATATTTATTTATTTATTTATTTTTACATGGGCAGGCACCGGGAATTGAACCTGGGTCCTCTGGCGTGGCAGGCAAGCATTCTTGCCTGCTGAGCCACCGTGGCCCTCAATATTTTTTTACAATGAAATAAGAGGCATCAAGGAGATTGAATAACCAACAGCACCAGGCAATCTATAATTAAGGCAGAAACAACAGCAGAAGTCCACAATGACTATTTGTTTTTTATATACCAAAAGGCTTAACTTGGTTTTCTTTCATCTGGCAAGGACACATCAAAGACCTCAATTTTATCTCTTAATGATTCTTTTCTCACCAAAAGTGTTACTGCTGCTTTGGTAATGACAGATACAATAAAATCTGTCAATCAGACCCTGACAGAAATGCCAAGGATTGTGCGGGTTTCAGCTCATTCTTGTTCATATCCCCATAGCCACAATCCCCTCTGCCAGCTTGTGATGAAATGCTCAGAGCCTATCAGTAATTAGCTTTTATTAGGGAAGGACAGCTCAGAGTGATTACCTCCACATGCAAACTAGAAACCCCTGATTAACCCTGTCAAGGTCTAGATTACCTCACCATTCGATAAGTACACTTCTCTTTTTTTTTAAATTACTTTAAGTCAAGTTTTCCAAATTTTAAAACAACTTTAGTTATGGCTTTATGTGAATTGAAAAAAAAAATTAATTACAGAATTAAACCCATCCTTTATGATTAGGAGTAATTTGTCCAGAAATGAAGGATATAATTGTTAGAATTAGCTTGGAAATTGTATCTTTATCCAGGGCCAAATTTGGGGGCTCTCACTGTTACCTTTTTCTTCCACATTAGACGGAAAAACTGACGAGGAGAGAAGTGGAAGCTAAATTTTGTAATCTTTCTCTGTCTTCTAACAGAGTAAGTACCTTCTAATGTTGTTATTACAGCTTTCTCTGTAATTTTGTGATACCAGAAAATGTCACCAAATTCTTGCTGCAGTAAGGTAGCAGCACTTCTTGCTGCCTCACAGGCCCAGTTCTTCCCTTTGAAGATTAACAGGTACCATGGCAACCTCTGGGATTAGGAGAAGAGAGAAAAAAAGAAACAGTGCTGTGATCAAAGAATGTCTCTCCACGGTTCTTCCTAATGTGCTTTAATCACCCTGTTCTACTTGCTCACCAGACACTTTCTTTTACACCCTCGTGGAGGCTGTGCTGGGTGGCGCTCCTGCTGAGCGGAGCTAGTCTTAGCTGTCCTCCCCTGAAATAGGCTACATGGGACCACAGGAGACACAGAGCTCAGCACATTCGCCTGGGCATCTCCCCAGGTCTTCCACCTCAACAGAGCTGAACTAGAGCCCCTGCTTTCCTGATACATTTTCTACTCCTAAAATCTTTTTTTTTTTTTTTAACTTTTTTATTGTGTAATATAACATGTATACAAAACAACAGAAGAAAAAAGCAGTAGTTTTCAAAGCACTCTTCACAAGTATTTACAGGATAGACCCCAGAGTTTATCATGGAATAAACCATACCATCATCTCAGATTTTTCCTACTACTTGTTCTGCTCCTAAAATCTTATATGTGAGCCCATTGGCAATGAGAAAATTTTTAGAAGATACACAGGTCTGTCATATTCTCCCTGCAGGCATCAGATCAAACCCACATCTTTGGTACAGTAACCCATACTTAATCGGGCAGCTGAATAACAGAAGACAACAGGGATTTCTTACATCTTCCTGAATATTTATATAAGAAGGGATTTTTTTTCTGAATTTTCCTAGAACCTGTCTGGCTCCTGGTCTGACACTCCATTACATGATCCTGTGGTCAGTAAAATTCCCATGTGGGATAAATCAAAATATGATAGGACACGGGCAAGACAGAGTCACTCAACCTTTCGGACACCTTCACTATGGCAGGTGTTTTGCTGGAGTTACAAAAATGGGTAATTCGAAGAGCCCACAGTTTGAATTCAACTTCTTAGTTCATGTGGGCATTAAAAAAAAAGCTATGGGGAACACATGTAGCATATATCTCCCCTCAGCTCTTAGAACAACTTTCACAGGTTCTGCAAAAACCACCATAATGATATTACCTATACAGTATGCAAGCAGAGAAAATAAACCAGATGCATAGCACTAGGAGTTCTGAAAATTGAGTCAGGTAGGATTTCAAATATCTACATTTAAATATTTCATATTGGAGGAAGTATTAATGAATGACCCAATGGCATAATATTAAAATATGAAGAACCATATGTACATAATACCCTAGACATGTACACAGCACATGCCTATATGCAGAAATAGTCCCATTTAAAAATAATGCAAAAAGTCTATAAAGTACAAGGAAAGCTTGAACTTGTAAGTCATACAACTTTAACTTAAAAGACTGTCCAATTCAGGGCTTTCCCACCTGAAGGTTCAAGCCCAAAAGTCTCTTTGAAACAAGTTCATGTTTTAAAAATTCTCACAAATGGTATACTTGCACATGATAGAGCTAAATTGTTTGCTAAAATGTCAACTTCTTTGCTTTTTGCTAAATCTCTACCAACTGGTTATCTTACTATAGGAGGAAGTATTAATTAGAAGTTGTGTGTTTGATGAGTTTAAATGGGAAAAGTTGGTATTTTCATTATTTCAAAGTGGTACTCTAAGGATAATAGAAAGGGAAGTAGAAATGTTGTGAAAGAGTTTCAAATATCTGGCACAGTCCTCTTATTTGTTTTTTGTTGTTTTGTATGCTGTGTGGTAAGGTCACATTTCATTATTTTTCCATGTGAGTATCTGTTTTTGCAGCACCATTTGTTGAATTTTTGTTTGTTTTACTTGTTTGTTTTTTGTGCATGGACCGGGAATCAAACCCGGTCTCCCACATGGCAGGTGGGAATTCTACTACTGAGCCATGCATTCACCCCCCAATCATCTTGTTTCACAGATGAGACTCCTGAAATCCAAATGCTGTAACTTGTCCATATTCACTTGGAGTTAGTTAATGAAAGGGTGAGGGCAAAAACCTGTGTGGTCTGACTCCAGTTCTTCTGGTAGTTTATTAATGGGGTAATTTTATGTTAAAGTTTATTGAGAAGAAATAATTTTTATTTCATTAGGAAGAGTAATGTTTACTGTTTAATAAAAGTAAGCAGATTATAGGAGACTTTAACACATTTTGGATTTTTTAAAATACAAGTGATTTATAATTAACTGTTGTGGTAAGCTGTATTAAACTGTCTTCAACTGTCTTCATTCAGCTCTTAGTTTCCATGTGCCCGTTTATCGTTGAAGCAGGTTCTGCTTGCCTGCCATCTTAGTATGGCTATAGCTTTGTTTCTTAATAATTTCTACTTTAAATTCTGGGACTTTTCTTTCTTGTTTTGTGGTCATAATTATTTATTTCCTCTGTCACCTGCTATGTGACAGGGACTATGCCTGGCCCACAGATAGATAATCTCTGCCCTCCTCTGGGGGGGATATGGTAGAGCTAGTCAGAACTGGGTTCGAGGTCTGAGCCAGCAGAGGATGGCTCAGGAGGCTGCCCACAGGAGATGACATCCAAGCTGCATCCCAGGGTTACAGATAGGAATTATTCCAGCAAAGGGAGGAGAGGGAGTTTCTGGTTGAGTGTAATATTAGAATGAGTCAGACTTTGAACCTTTCTATGCCCCCATTTATGTGCCAGTAATAATGGAAATTCATGGAAATGAGAAAGGTAAAGAGGAACAAATACTGGCTTTAAAATATATAATGGAGGTCTGCTCTGCTGGGGTCAACATTAACTATAAGTATGCATGAGTAAGAACTGTGAATACATGTCTAAAAGCACTTCTGCCGGGTGCTTTAGAGTTGTTGGAAAACATAATCCTCAGTCAGGGTTGTGACAAAGGCTAGAATTACCTTTGACCACAAAATTCCCCTCTCAGAGATGCAAAAGCTTTGCCTGTCCTCCTCTGAGTACCAAGCACAGTGCAAAGTGAGCCTTTTCCTGCTGTGGTTTGGAAGCTAATGTGTTTCTTTGCTTTCCAGCTGTGTCGACTCTACAAATTTATTGAGCAGAAGGGAGATTTGCAAGATCTAACACCAACAATAAATTCATTAATAAAACAGAAGACAGCTGTTGCCCAATTGGTGAAATATGGTTTAAAAGATTTGGAAGAGGTTGTTGGACTATTGAAGAAACTTGGCATAAAGTTACAGGTTAGGCAACTGTTTAATTCTGGCAGTGCACATTTGTAGCATTAATAATAATAGCATAAGGGGGAAATGGGTTTTATAAGCAATTTTATCATTGCTTTTAGGTCATTTATTGTTCCAGAAAAACTCTGTTTTCCATTTTTGGAACATTTGAATCTAGTAATAATTTTGGCTTAAATCAGGATTTCTTTGAAGCATCACAATTTCTATTGTGCAGCAATTCTGATAGTGTTAATTAGCCATGGAGAAGTTATTTTAGAAGAGAGGAGAGTTTCTCTTAGTTGGAAGGATATATAGTTAAACAGACTTTGTGCCAAATCTTACTGAATATGTTGTTTAGGCTAAATAGATTGTTCTGATGCTGTTGATGGAAAATGGCATTTTCAGAGTTGCATTCCACATTCTAAATCTCGAGCTCATTCTAAATCTCGTTAATATGGCATTTCACTTTACAGGTCCTAATCAATTTGGGCTTGGTTTACAAGGTACAGCAGCACAACGGAATCATCTTCCAGTTTGTGGCATTCATCAAACGAAGGCAACGGGCTGTACCAGAAATCCTTGCAGCTGGTGGCAGATATGACTTGCTGGTGAGGGCGTACCTGTTATTTATTTTTTTTGTTCTGGCTTAATTTTATTTTTCTCTTCTTGTTTAAATATTTTCAAATCTGTTGAAAAATTGAATCATTAGAATATTTGAACACCTGTGTATCTTTCATCTAGAAATAGAAATGTAATATGAATCACATTATCATTTTTTTAACTTTTATTTTTAAATAATTATAGATTCACAAGAAGTTACAAAAAGACGGTACAGAGAGGTCCATGTACCCTTCACTCAGTTTCCCCCAGTGGTTAGATCTTGCATAAACTGTAGTAAAATATCAAAACCAGGAAATTGACATTGGTATAATATGTGTGTATGGTTCTGTGCCATTTTATCACATGGGTAGATTCCTGTAACACCCATCACAATGGAGGCACCTAACTGTTCCATCTACACAGAGACCTACAGGTGTCAGCATTTTACCAGTTCAAGTGAAGTGTAGCAACCTTACCTCCCTTTACATCCCTTTACCCCATCCCCCATTTGATTTGTCTTAAATAGTTCCTCTACACACATTGAGATCTATAGCAGACAATGTTATATTATTTGTTTTGACTGTCAAACAGAATGTTGAAAACTCAGGAGGAAAAGGAAAGTCTATCGTATTACCCATTTATCCATAATTTTGTTCTTTCCATTGTTCTACCTTCCTGATGTTATAAGACTCCTTCTATCATTTCCTTTGCATTTCAAGAACTTCCTTACCTATTCTGTTAGGGCAGATCTGCCAATGACACATTCTGTTAATATTCCTGTCTGAGAATTTTTTTTTTTTTAACATGGGCAGGCACCAGGAATCGAGCCCAGATCTCTGGCATGGCAGGCAAGAATTTGCCGCTGAGCCACCATCGACCACCCTGTCTTTATTTCCCCTTCATTCCTGAAAGATTTTGCTGGATATTGGATTTGGAGTTACAGTTCTTTTCTTTCAGAACCTGAAAAAATGTTACGCCACTTCCTGCTGGCCTCCATGGTTTCTGATGAGAAATTTGCTGCCACTGAGAGTATTTTCCCCCTATAAGAAAAGTATCATTTCTCTCACTACTCATAAGATTTTTTTTTTAATCTTTAGTTTTCTGAAATTTCATTATGATATATCCTGGCATGTACTTCTTTGGTTATATCTTGTTTGGGTTTTGCTCACCTACTTGAATCTATAGGCTTACATCTTTTGCCAAGTTGGGAAATTTTTCAGCCATTATTTCCTCGATTATTTTTCAGCCCTGCCTTCTTTTCCAACTTTCCATCTAGGACTCTGATGACACAGATCTTTTGTTTTAGTCTCACATATCCCTAAGGTCCCTTTCATTTTGTTTTTCAGCCTATTTTCTCTGTTTTTATTTAGATGGAATAATTTCTGTTGTTTATCCTCCATTTCACTGATTTTTCCTTTCATCTCCATTCTGCTTTTGAGCCCATCCAGTAAGCTTTTTATCTGCTATTTGCTGAGACTTTCTAGTTTTTCATTTGTCTCAAGCATATTCATAAATGATTTTTATGCATTTTTATAATATCAGCGTTACATTTTTTTCATGTAATTCCAGCATTTGAGTCTTCTTGATACTGCTTTCTGTGCTTGTCTTGTCTCATTCCGTTTGAGATCTTCCAGGGTTTTGGTACAATATGTGCTTTTCATTTGTACCCTGGATGTTTGGGGTTTTATGTTATGACACTCTGAGTCCTATTTAAATCTTCAGTTTTAGCAGGGCTCTTCTGACGCCACACCACTGGGGAGAGGGGGCACTGCCTAACTACTGCCAGGTGAGGGTGAAGGTCCAGGCTCCCCCATTATGCCTTGCTATTGCTAAATGCTGGTGGGAATTCAGGCTCCCCACTAGACCTCTGCTGTCACCTCTCTGGTAGGAAGAGATGGAGCCCCTCGTTACTGCTTCCCACATGCCTCCACTGACACCATTGGGGCGGTGGGGGTGTTACCACTGGTAACACTCAGCCGTCTCTGACAGTGCCCCAGTGGGGGAGCACAACCGGGGGATCCTGGCCACAGCTCGCACTGTTTGGACTGCTTAATACACTTGGGCAGGGATGAAAGTTCAGTCTTCCCACTTTGTCTTCTCTGATGCCACCTTGACAAGAGTGGGGCAGGGAGAAGGGTAGGGAGTAGAAGAACAGGCCTCATTACATCTGGGCAAGGGTGAATGTCTAGGGTCTTCACTCAGCCATTTCGGGGGGGAGAGGGCCTGCATTTTTACTGTAATATTGGCTGAAGCAGGGCTGTTACTATGTAGAAGTTTTCTGGCTTGCTAGGTTTTCCCTTTCCAAGTTCTTTAACTAGAAGGTACAGGCTTTTCTTGGAGTTTTTTTTTGTCTGCTCCTTATGGCATTTCTCTGATGTCACTTTCTCCAGCATGCAGTACAAGATATATAAGGCAAAAAGAAAAACCAGGAAAAAATTCCATTTGCAACTAAAAGAATCAAATATTTAGGATTAAATTTAACCAAGGATATAAAGGACTTGTATACAAATAACTACAAAAGAAATTAAAGAAGACATAAATAAATGGAAGGACAGTCTGTGTTCATTGATTGGAAGACTAAATATTATTAAGATGTCAGTTCTACCCAAAGTGATTTACAGATTCAACACAATCCCAATCAAAATTCCAACAACTTTATTTGCAGAAATGGAAAAGCCAATCATCACATTTATTTGAAAGATTAGGGACCCCAAATAGCCAAAGCCATCTTGAACATAATTAACAAGACTGGACTATATATTTGAATGTGATTAAAAGGGTAAATTTTAGGTTGTAAATATATATATATATACACACACATTATAAAATTTGGGGAAAAAAATTCATGGAACTGCACAACAAAATCCTAAATTAAACCATGGACTATAGTTAATAGTACAGTCTTAAAAATGTACTTTCGTCACCTGTAACAAATGTACCACACCAATACAGAGTGTTAATAATAAGGTGATATATGGGATCCTGCATTTTATGCCTCACTGTTCTATAATCCCACAACTTCTTTAATAAAAAAGAAAAAGAAAACCCAGGGAATTCACCATATCTTATTCCTCTAGTCCCAGGATCCCTACCTGGTCTGCCTTCTTCTGTCTGCTTTTCAGAATCTTTTTATGTTGGTTTTATGGAGAGTGTCCAAAATTTTTGGCTGTACTTAAGAGGAATAGAGAAAAATGTGCCAACTACAGAACCAGAACCTATATATGTATTTTTAAATTTTCTAGTAACATTTAAAAAGTAAAGAGAAACAGGTAGAATTTCTAATAACATATTTTATTTAACCTAATATACCCCAAATATTGTTTCAACATTTTGAAACAGTTTCAAAAGTTTAAAAATTATTACTGAGCTATTTTACATTCCTTTTTTTCATACTAAGTCCTTGCCATCCGAGTCTATTTTACATGACCAACACATCTCAGTTGGGATTAGCCACATTTCGAGTGCTCAGTAGCCACAAGTGGCTATGACTGCCATACTGAACAGCTCAGCTCTAGATGCAGCATGTGTTAACATTTCCCAACGCTGTATGCAGGCTTCCTGCTCTCTCTCTCTACACACACACATGCACACAAACACACACACATTTCCTTTTGTTGAAATATTTGGTAATAAGTTGCCAATAAATTACTTGCCCTAAAACCAATGTTTCCCCTATAATCAAAGTTTCTCCTCTATTTCCTAACCATAAGTGTGTCTTTCTCCACAGATTCCCCAGTTTAGAGGCCCACAGGCTCTCGGGCCGGTTCCCACTGCCATTGGAGTCAGCATAGCTATAGACAAGATATCTGCTGCTGTCATCAACATGGAAGGGCATGTGAGTCCCAGCTCTGCTTCCAGCATCCTTCGAGACATGTTTCTCTTCTGAAGTACTGTTTATCTTTTGTAGTAATTTACATGGCGCCTCAAATGTGACCCCAGTAGACTGACAGGGAGTGTCAGTCCTTAACCTCTGCTTTTCAGCTGGGTGACCTGAGGCAACTCGGTTATCCTCTCCTTGCCTCACTTTCTTCATCTGTAATGCGCTGTGTGGATGTGAGATGCGGCAGTTGTTAACGGACTCACATCAAAGCCCCTTGTTCAGATATCCTGCTGTAGTTTGCTGTACTAGAAACGGTTCTTTTTCCTTTGAGTTTCTGGTATGATTAGTGTTCTCAGAGGAAAAGAATATCCTTCTGGCGGCTCAGAGTAATCACAGTAATTTCTGTCTTGTGTGTGTGTTGGGGGGAGCTCCCTCTGCTTCAGACATTTCCCTTCTCTACCCTCTCTGAGGCATATGCTTACTGAGCCAGAGGTCTGCTATATTCTCTCTTTCTCTCTGCCAAGTCACAGATGATTTCATTCCTCTAAATTAAGTACATGTATGGTCTGAACTTAACTGTATCCAGACAATTGATTTGTTAATCTAAATATTGTATTTTTATTGAGGTAAGCCCTTTCCTTGGCAGTCATTTAATTATTGAATGCCTAAAACTTATTTTAAGCATTCAATAATTATTTCTTTAAATGTATACTTTTTACCAATGAAGACTCAACTTTCACTTCTTGTCCAAATTAAGTGCTAATGATGTCTTCAATTCTTTTTTTTTTCTATTTTCTTTTTCGCATGGGCAGGCAGCAGAACTTGAACCCAGGTCTCCAGCATGGCAGGCGAGAACTCTGCCACTGAGCCACCATGGCCCACCCCAATTCAATTTTTAGTCTTCAATTCAGTTTAAGGGAAACTTCCTGGTAGAGATGGCACGATGATTATTGTCTGTTGTCTTAGTAGAACCACTTTGAAAATATTCTCGAATCCTCGGTCCATCACATCCTAACCAATTAGTTGTGAGCACTAGAGATCTGCCATCTGACAAGTTAGCTCCACTCAGATTTTTGACTAAAAAAGAGCCTAAATTGGCAGGAAACTGGAATGCCTCATGTACCAGGAAATTTTGTGACTACAGTAATTTCTATCTTAAAAGATGAATATTTTTATTTTACCGTGTCCTTTTGGAGCGAAGACTTTTGTAACACTCTGTTTCTGATGCAGGTTACAGTCAGCTCGTGCGACCTCCTGGTCGTAAGTGTTGGCCAGATGTCCATGTCCAGGGCCATCAACCTCACCCAGAAACTGTGGGCGGCAGGAATCACGTCAGAAATCATGTATGACTGGTCACAGGTAATGAGACGAAAGGTGCCTGTTTATGAAGTACAGATAGTCATGACTTTAATAACACATTGTCCTGTACACCTTTTGGCTCCATCAAACTGTGGTTCTCGTTGCTTTCTTATGTTAGTTTCCTATGGCTGCTATAACAATTACCATGACATTAGTGGCTTAAAACAACACCAACTTATTATCTTACAATTCTGGAGAGCAGAAGTCCAAAATCATTTACACAGAGTTAAAATCAAGGAGTTGGCAGCGATGGTTCCTCCTAGAGGGTCTAGGAGAGAATTGTTTCCTTAGCTTTTCCAGCTTTTAGATACTGGCTATATTCTTTGTCTCGTGGCCCCTTCCTCCATCTTCAGAGCCAGCAACGTAGCCTCTTGTCTCTGATATCTGCTTCCATCCTTACCTCTCTATCTCCGATCCTCTTGTTTCCCTCATAAGGACCCGTGTGATTACATTTGGCCTACCTACATAATCCAGGATAATTTCCCCATCTCAGACTCCTTATAATCACATCTGCAGAGTCCTTTTTTCCATGTGAGTAACATGCACGGTCCTGAGGATTTCTTCATGAACATCTTTGCGGGGCCACTCACCAGCCTCTCACACTTCTCAAAGGCGTTCTCTGTTGAGAGTGTCTGTGCCTTCACAGCCCCAGGCCTCCCACGCTAATCAGGCCTAACACCTGCCCTGAGTGTGGAGGCGAGGAAAGTTTCACACTGACCACTTGCCTGTTCTCTAGATGGGAGGCTTTCAGGTTACTAATGTCTGTGTGGCCACAAGAGGATCACAGATGGGGCTACATCCTCAAGTGACCATCCACATTGTACCCACATCCACCTACACTGAAATATGAATATGGGAACCCTCCCAGCACTTGCCAAGGGACCTCTGAAGCTACTGCTGTCCACTTGTGTGTGTGTTGTACACAGTCCCTGTCAGAGATGTCCTGCACCACAGGTTTTAATCATTTGACAGAGAAGCACCTTCTTCCACTTGTTTCATAAGTTGTTCTTTCTTTAAGTAAAATATAAGCCCAGCAACTTCAGTCCTGCACGGTGGCATCCCCTGCAGGCTTCTCTGCCTTAGTGCTTATTTGCTTTATGCTTCCTTGCTGCTTTTCATCTTCTCATCTTTTGTTGCCTTTGCTTCCTCAAAGGCTTTTTCTCTTTCTCTTTGTGTGTGTGTGTGTGTGTGTGTGTGTGTGTGTGTGTGTGTGTATGGGTATGGTGATTTTTGGAAACTAACGTTAAGATTTGAAGTTTTTGAAAACCTCTTTCTGCATTCTGATCAAATTGGTTGTCCGTGATAAAAGAGTTCTTATTCTTCCTTTGAATTCTGTGTTTTTCTTGTTCAATATTTATATTCCCTGGAGTCAACATGTTTAGTAATTCATTAACTCATTTTGAGAATACAATTGAAAACAGCATTTTAATTCTCCTTAATTACTTGAAGCTGCTCCAGGTGCTCTGTGTTTATTTTATACTCTATGTTTATTTATTTCAGTCGCAAGAGGAATTGCAAGAATACTGCAAACATCATGAAATCACCCATGTGGCTCTTGTTTCAGATAAAGAAGGAAGCCATGTCAAGGTAAAGATCATAGGAAAGTTTTTACAATTCAACAGTCAGATTTCCCAAACTGTGTATTCCCGCTGGAGCACCCAGTTACCACTGAGACCCAGCTCCTGTGTGCCAGCTGAAATCCATCACCTCAGTACTCCCTCTGAGTTGCTGGGCTTGTTATTAAAGAAAGGGTATAAAACAAGGAACAGAGAATCTGACTCTGACCACATTTTGGGGGGTTTTAAAAAGAAAACTACAGCTGTAGTTTTTTTTTTTTCCTGCTCTGCTCCCGTTCTCTTTTGCATTTAAGGAAATAAGAATAAAGCTAAAGCTGATATCTGCTTATGTATCCTCTAGCTGCTTCCTAACCCTTTTTTTACTATATTGCATTTAACCAAAAATATTTATAAATATGACACTTCATAACCTTTATTTCTAATTATTTTTAAAGGAGATTATATATTTTTTATGTTTTTTTATTGTTAAATATAACATATACACAGAGAAAAGAAAGAAAAGGCAATGATTTTCAAAGCACACTTCCACAAGTAGTTACAGAACAGCTTTCAGAATGTGTTATGGGTTACCATTCCACTATTTCAGACTTTTCCTTCTAGCTGCTCCAAAATACTGAAGGCTAGAAGAATTTTTTTTCTTTTTTTTGTGAAAAATAACATATATAAAAAAAAAACAGTATATATATTTTAAACTAGGTTTTATCCATTCAGTTTAAACAAAATCATAAAGCTGATTCGTGTCCTAACATGGTTTTATATGTTCTGCAGCTCTACTCTTCCCAGTGTCACCATTTGAGGCATTTAATCTTAGGACTCAGCATACCACTAAAGTATGTTCTGGATGTTTCGTAGATCATTTCACTTTTAATACAATATAAGCTAAATAAAACAGTACTACACACCCATAGGTTCACATCTATGTCGACATTGCGTTAGGAGTGTTGCCACCCACATATCCTTAGACAAAGGAGCCCTGCAAAGCACTGCCCTGCAAGGGTCCACTTTTTCACAGGTGAAGATACCCCAGTGTTCCAGCACTGTGTATTAAAGACTATCCTTATCCTCATCGAATTGCTTTGGCACCTTGTTGCAAATCAATTGACTCTAAATTTATGGATCTATTTCTGGACTCTCTGTTCAGGTCGTTTGGGCCTCTTCTTGAGACCATGCCAAACTGGCAGTCTCAGCTACTATAGCGTGATAATAAGTTTTGAAATCAAGTAGTTTAAATTCTAATTCTGTTCTTTTTCAAAATTATATTGCTATTCTGAGGGATTTTTATTTCCTTTTAAGTTTTAGAATCAGTTCATCAATTTCTACAAAAAAGCCTGCTGAGATTTTGACTGGCATGGCATTGTACCTGGGGAGGATTAATATCTTACCAGTATCAAAGCTTCCAATCCCTGAACATAGTCTCTCTCTCTCCATTTATTGAAGTCTTTTTAAATTTCTTTCAGTGCTGTTTTATAGTGTTCAATGAACAGGTCTTAGATGTAGTTTAATGAATTTATCCCTATGTATTTCACATTTATTGATACTGTTGTAAATTGTATGTTTTTAATTTCAATTGACAATTATTCATTGTAGTATATAGATAGAGAATTGGTTTTTGTATTCTGCAACCTTGCTAAATTCTCTTTATTAGTTCTGATAGCTTTTTGGTAGATTATTTTGGATGTTCTACATAGACAATCAGGTCTATGAATTAAAAGTTTTATTTATTCCCTCTATCCCATATAGCCTTTATTTCTTTTTCTTGCCTTATTGCAATGGCTTAAGACCCACCAGTACAATGCTGAATGAAAATGATGAGAACTGACATCTTTGCTTTGTTTCTGATCTTGGGAGAAAAACATTCTTTCACAGTTATGTGTGATGTTGGCTTTAGGGTTTTTATAGATGTCTTTTATCATGTTGAAAACATTCTATTCTTAGTTTACTGTGAATTTTTTTCATGTTTGGATATTGAATTGTGTCAATTGCTTTTTCTGCATCTATTGAATTGACTGCTGTGCATAAGAGAGTTAGCATAACCATCCTTAGAAGGGTCTGTTTGTAAGGTTACCCCTTGACTGGTGTTCTAGTTTGCTAGCTGCCAGAATGCAACACACCAGAGATGGATTGGCTTTTAATAAAAGGGGATTTATTTTGTTAGTTCTTCAGAGGAAAGGCAGCTAACTTTCATCTGAGGTTCTTTCTTATGTGGGAAGGCTCAGGGTAATCTCTGCTGGCCATCTCTCCAGGCCTCTGGGTTCCAGCAGCTTTCCCAGGGGTGATTCCTTTTTGCATCTCCAAAGGCCTGGGCTGAGCTGCACGTGCTGAGATGAGGTATGCCGAGCTGCTTGGGCTGTGCTACGTTGTGCTCTCTCATTTAAGCACCAGCCAGTTAAGTCAAACGTCATTCATTGCAGCAGGTACGCCTACTAGCCGACTGCAGATGTAATTAGCAATAGATGAGGTTCATGTACCATTGGCTCATGTCTGCTGCCACAAAACTAGGTGCCTTCACCTGACCAAGTTGACAACTGAATCTAACTACCACAGCTGGCATCTGGTAACTTTGATTTCAATAAGGTTCCCACTGTTTCCTGATAAGAGTAACTCACTGTGCCTAAATTGTTTATGCAAACAGTGTGGTTTATGCTGAACACCTGCTTTCCTTCTGGGAAGCTGAAATTTTAATATGTGCTAGGCAGAGGGGGCCTCCATGAGCGGTACCCAATAAAAACCCTGAGCACCAAGTCTCTAAAGAGCTTCCCAGCAGGCAATATTTCACACATACTGTCACTACTCACTGCTGGGGAAATTAAGCATGTCCTGTATGGTTCCATTGGGAGACTGCTCTTAGAAGCTTGCATCTAGTTTCCTCCGAAGTTTACCCCATGTTCCTTTTCCATGTGCTGATTTATTTTGTGTCCTTTCACTATAATAAATCACAGCCAAGAGTATGACTATATGCTGAATCCTATGAGTCCTCCTAGTGAATCATTTAGCTTGGGAATGGCCTTGGGGACCCTTGACATGATTACACTGATTATCAAATGTTAAAACAAACTTGCTTTCCTGGATAAACCCCTCTTAGTCATGGCATCTAGAATGTTGAGTACTTTCCAGAAGGTTTTCAATTTACTTTGCCCAGTTCTATCAGAGGACCTGGGTAGCTATCACCTCATGAAATGTACTTCTTAAATAATAAGTCTTGAAAGTCAGAATTGCTCCTTGATCCATGGGATGCAGAATGGATGTATGTTAGCAGGCATGAAAACAACATTCATTTCATTGTACTTCTCCATTAGAGCTCTCAGGTGATTGGGTGCGTACTTTTTTTTTTTCTGAGCAGTAAGTCTCAAGAGTGGGCTCAAAATATTCAGTAAACCATATGGTAAACAGAGGTACTGTCAGCCAAGTTTTGTTATTCCATTTATAGAGCACAGGTAGAACAGATTTAGCATAATTCTTAAGGGCCCTAGGATCTTCAGAATGGTAAATGAGTATTGGCTTCATCTTGAAGTCACCAGCTGCATTAGTCCGTAACAAGAGTCAGCCTGCCCTTTGAAGCTTTGAAACCAGACATTGACTTTTTCTGTCTAGCTATAAAAGTCCTAGATGGCATTTTCTTCCAATAGAAGAATGTTCCATCTACACTGAAAATCTGCTTAGTGTAGCCACCTTTATCAGCTGTCTTAGCCAGATCTTCTAGATGACCTGCTGCAGCTTCTACATCAGCACTTGCTACTTCACCTTGCCCTTTTATGTTATGGAGATAGCTTTTTTCCTTAAACCTCATGAACCAAAACCTCTGCTAGCTTCAAACTCTTCTTCTGCAACTTCTTCACTTCTCTCAGCCTTCATAGAATTGAATAGAGTTAGGGCCTTGCTCTGGATTAGGCTTTGGCTTAAGGGAATTTTGTAGTTGGTTTGATCTTCTATTCAAATTCCTAGAATTTTCTCCATATCAACAATAAAGCTTTAGTTTCACTTTCTTAACATTTTTGTCTTCACTGGAATAGCACTTTTCATTTCTTTCAAGAACTTTTCTTTTGCATTTACTACCTGGCTTACTGTTTGGTGCAAGAGACCTAACTTTCAGCCAGTCCTGGCTTTCAGCATGCCTTCCTCACTAAACTTAATCATTTATTTATTTATTTATTTATTTATTTATTTATCTGACATGGGCAGGCACCAGGAATCAAACAAACCCAGGTCTCCAGCATGGCAGTCGAGAACTCTGCCTGCTGAGCCACCATGGCCCACCCCATTTCTAACCTTTGATTTAAAGTGAGTGACATGTGACTCTTCCTTTCACCTGAACACTTAGAGGCCAATGTAGGGTTATAATTGGCCTAATTTCAATATTGTTGTGTCTCAGGGAATAGGGAAGCCTGATTTTTTTTGTATCACATTTTGGTGATTTTCATACTATTCTAAATTTTGGCATTATTATTATATCTGATGGTGCTCTGTGACCTTTGATGTTACTGTTGTAATTGTTTTGGGACACCATGAACCACACGCATCTAAGACGGCAAACCAATCAATAAATGTTAGTGTTCTAACCGCTCCATCGAGCCGTTCCCCTTTCCCTCATCATAGTTTTAATTCCTTTACATTATAACATTTATAATAGTCCTTTTTAGTTCCTTGTCTACCTGTTCCATCATCTCTGACACTTCCAGGGCTGTTTCTATCAATTGCGTATCTCCTGGTTATAAATCGTATTTTCCTTTCTCTTTGCATGCCCAGTAATGTTTCATTGGTTGTTGTCCATTGTGAGTTTTGCGTTTTTGGATGCTGGATTTTCTATATTCCTATAAATACTATTGGGCTTCATTCTGTTTTGATCTTTTCTAGGCTTGATTTTAAACTTGGTGAGGGCAGATCCAGGGTAGCCTTTAGTTTATGGCTAATTTAGCCCCACTACTTTGTAATACTTTGTACTACACGGTTTCCTGGGTATTACAAGGTTTCTCCCAGCCCTGTGAATTCCAGAAATTATTCTACCTACACTTTGCTGGAGGTTGTTCCCCCAGCATCAGGTAGTTTTTTCCCACCCTTGCACAAAACAATACTCAGCAAGACTTGAATGAACTCTTCTGCAGAGCTTCAGAAATCTTTCTTTCTCTGTGAGTATTTAACACTCTCCTGTTTGGTCCACTCCCCTGCGATTTCTAGTCTTCTTGGCCTATCTAAACTCTAACCTGTTTCTTCTACTCATCAGCACCCCTGGGCTCTGTTTAAGTTCTCCAGCTCTGCACTGTGGTCTGGCAACTGCCTCAGCACAGTAAACTGGGCCACCTGTAGGGCTCGCTTTGTTTGTAGGGTAGGGAACCTAGGATGTTTATGAATGATTATAAGCTAGAAAATGCTAAGTGTCATGGAAGTCCTATAGATAAAATGCTTTGGGGGTTCGTTAGCCTAGGAGATACTTTAGAGGTAGCAGGAAAGTCTTCAGGGTAGTGATGGGATTTATGCTGCACCCTCATAGATGGGCAGGATACAGGTAATTGCCTAAAAGGAATAGCAAAGGTGAAAGTAGTTCTTTCAGTAAATTGTCCCAGAAAAAGAGCCAGGCCAGCAGAGAACTATTCTGGCAATCCTCTGAATAGTCTACATGTTGGGTAAGGCGGAAGGATTATAAAGAAGGGTACTTGGGCAGGAGAGCATGGTTATAATGAGATCATAGAGAGCCTAAATGCCCAACCAAGGAATCTGTAGCTAGTGAGGAGCCACTGAAGATTTTGGACAAAAGGGGACATCAGTTATATTTGAGAAAAATTAATCTGCAGGGATGTGCATCATGGGTAGAGTGAGTAAAACTGAAGACAGGGACAGCAGTGTGAAAAATATTGTAGCCCAGGTCAAGGGCTGACACTGGCCATGGAGTGAAGATTAAAGAGCATGTACCACAAAAGTAGGATGACAAGACTTGAGTTGAGAAAGCAGAAGAATTTATAGATAATACCAAGATTTCAGAAACCTTACTGACCAGAGGATATTTAAGGGAAAAATATGTGAGCAAATCAAACGAAATGGGAGTTGTATCATCTTGCCTTTTCTTTTTTAATTCTATCATCTGTAGTAAACTTTTCTAATCAAGACTTCTGACATTTTGGGTCAGATAATTCTTTGTTATGGGAGATTTTCCTGGTTCATTGTAGGACGTTTAGCAGCATCCCTGGCCTCTATTCTCTAGATACCTGTAGCACTCCCCCCACCCCACAGTTGTGACAACCAAAAATGTTTCTAAACATTGCCTAATGGCAATTTTTAGCCAAAGTCACCCCTGGGAGGCAAAGTTGCCCCAGGTTGAGAACACTGGTCTATACTATTGATTTGTGGTACTCTGATCCAGATTTTTGGCTTCAGAAAACTCCTAATGATGGATCTGTTTTTGTGTGTGTGCGCGCGAGTCAAAGCTTAACAGGTTTATTGGGGTGAGGGATCAGGAAGAAGATAGTAGGAGAGTGAAAGAGAGAAAGCAGGTGAGAGCCTGAAAATAGCTCCCACCTGGGGAGCCAGCAAAAGGAAAGAGAAAATGGCTCCTGTTTCATTTATTTTTAAGGTTAAATCTTTTGAGAAGGAAAGGCAAACAGAGAAACGTGTGCTGGAGTCTGATCTTGTGGACCACATGATACAGAAACTGAGGACTAAAGTCAATGACGAAAGGAATATCAGGTAAGTTAGTAAACGAAAGCCCAGAACATCAGGTGTGAACTATCCATATGGAACGTGCACATTTTAATTTAAAAGTCTATTTGATTCTTCAGAAAAATAAAGATAAGTCAGGACAACTTTTAATGAACCACTGTATTTCTTCCAAATAATTTGGCCAGCACTTTAATTGTATGACCCTTTATGTGAGAGTAATCATAATCTCCCTTTCAACATTTGTTCATTGTAACAGCTCACAGAATTTTCTTCTGTTCTGAAAGGACTAAGGAGCCAAAGTCTATCTGCCAAATCTTATTCTGTCTGCTAATCAATGAATTTGGGTTCATCTTTTGTCAATGTAATTTGAAAGATACATGTTCTGGGAAAAGTTCTTATATAGTCATGCTGGGAGTGTAAATTAGTTCAACTGTCCACTGGTAATTTAGCAAAATAAGTTAAAAGACTTAAAATTAAAAATAAAAGTAAAAAAATTTGACCCAGCAATTCTGCTTTCAGGAATTTACACTAAAAAGTTTTCCATAGAGATACCTACAAAGATATCAAGGCATTGTTTAAAACAGTGGTTCTCAAACTCTGGGGTCTCAGAACTCCCTTACACCCTTAAAAATTATTAAGAACCCCAAAGAGTTTTTGTTTATGTGAGTTATATCTATCAATATTTTCTAAATTAAAATTTAAACTGAAACATTTTTCAGTTTAGAAATAACAATAATAAACCCATTACATGTTAATCTAAATAATATACTTTTAATGAAAAATAATTGTATTTTCCCAAGCAAAAAACTTGATAAGAAAAGCAGCATTGTTTCACATTTTTGCAACCTCTTTCATGCAGTGTTTTACATTTTTGTAATTGTTGTAATGCCTTAATAGAAGACAACTCAGTTCTCATTCCTCTTCTGCATTCAGTCTGTCAAGAGGTCACACGTCGTGTAGTTTCTGGAAAGCTCCATTGCATACTTGTGAGAAGATGAGAGTAAAAAGACAAGCAGTGTTTAGGATTATTATGAAAATAGTTTTGACCTTGAGGATCCCCTGTAAGAACCTCTAGGCGTCCATGTTATGCTCGCGAGCCCCATAATTCTTGGTGAGGTCAAAACCTCAACCAGGAGCTAATGCCATAACGGTTCTTGACTCAGCCATGGGAAAGAATTCAAAGACTAGTCAGTGTATACAGCCAAAAATTTTAATGCATGGTGAAAGTGCACACTCAAAGGAGGTGAGCATGGGCATTCTTCAAAGGAGAAGAAGCCCTCTGAGGTCAGGATCCTTGCATTATAAGGACTTGGAGGGGCCCTTCCCCCTCTCGCTATGCTAATAAGGGATTGATGAGCTGCACTTTTCTTTGGTTCTTTTCAGGCTCTAACCTGTGTAAGGGCTAGGTGTGCCAGGTGTGCACGCACTCAAAAGAATATATTGTTATGGGTCTTAGGGTCACTTCTTCCTTCCTTCCCTGAGTGCCTCACCTGGACACACTTTTAGAATCTCTGGCTTATGATATCAAAATATCCATTGAGAGAAGATTGCTCAGATTATGGTAAATAGAGTGAAATATGTACAGCCTTTAAAAATTTTATGATTTTAGGAAAGCTAAGTTGAATGACATGGAAGGATGTCCACAAATAAATGTATGGTGTTATCTTATTTTTGTTTTTAACTAAAATATACAGCCCATGCATAGAAAAATGTCTGGAAGCTTGTACCAATTTTTAGTTGTAGTTACTTCTGATTATGGGACTACAAGGGATCTTGATTATATGCTTTAAGCTTTGCTATATATTTACAATGTGTGCATAAAGGTTCATAATCAGAAAATGCAACACCAATTCTCTTTTACTTATAACAGTGATTTTCAGCCAGCAACAAGTTCGTACACAACCCCACCTCCAGCCTATGGATTATTTGGCAAAGTCTGGAGACATTTTTTGGTTGTCACAGCTGGGGGGCGGGTGGTGGGGTTGCTACCGGTTTCTAGTGGACAGAGGCCAGAATGTGGCTAAACATTCTACAGAGCACAGATCAGCCCCACCCCACCCCAATAAATAACAGTAGTCCTTAGATTGAAAAATCCTGACTATAAGTTTTGCTTTCTTCTCCCTTCCCTGCCTCATCCCATTTGCCCCTAGCTTGAATATATTCACCATTAGACTTTTTCTAAGGAAATGTAATGTTCTAGAAGTCACCAGGAATTAGAACCATGGACCCAAATCAAAGACAAAAGTTTAGGAAAAAAAAAAGTCAACTAATTAGTAGAGAGTACAGATGAATACTATTCAAACACTTAAAAGGCTAGATGGGAATTAGTTTTAGCAGGAAAAGGTTCAAAATCTTTCCTTTCTGTGAACAGTTATTTCCCTGTATTCTCAAGATACAGTGTTATTGTGTGTCTCAGACTTAAATTAAATCACAGCATTTGTAAGAACATCTATCCACAGCTTTTGAAAAAATATCCTTGTTTACCAAATGCTGTCCTGTGAGTGGTCCCAAGGCTTGCCACTGTAATTAAGGTGGGGCATGTATTGCTAACGTTTCCTTGTATTGTGAAGGGAGCAGGAAGAATGCTCATTATATTTCATTGAAGTTAGCTTCTTGTGTTGAGCCAGGATTTCAAACCCAGCTGAATAAATCAGTGTTTTCTATAGGTATTTGTTCTCTCAAAAATGATATCTTGTATAACTTTTTTACTTGCTCTTGACACGAATCCTAAGTACAAAATTTTTGTTGTGTTTTTGTTTTTCCCCTAATAACCGAGAACTTATTTCTGTATTTGATATAAAAAGTGGCTCACTGTAATTGTGACTTGCTGAAAGTTGTCTGTGTTGCTTTTGCCCTATTGCCCATTTCCTAATTGTTTTTGTTTGCTTATTTTTAGAGACGCTTCCGATAATCTTGCAGTACAAAATCCGAAGGGGTCATTTTCTAATGCTTCAGGTATAACAACTAATTATAATCCCAACATAATAATGTGTTATGTTCCTTATGTATGTTTGCTCTAAGCAGTTACTACTGTGACTAACTCCTTGTTTCATTGGCAAGACATTTTTAAAGTAACAGTAATTAACCCAATCAATTGTCCCAAATTTATCCTCATGCTTTGAAACCCATGTCCTAGAATGTAGTAAAACAACTAGGAGTTAGGTCACTCTTCTGAGCCATGGTCTATCTCTGTCTTAATGTCCTGTTTTTACAAATGGCTTAATCTTCCTTTGATTCAGTTTATTGTATAAATTGAATGTGAATAATTTTCCTAGAAATTTTTCCAATAGAGAAGATTGAAGATAAGTGTTTTGAAATTCCTTGAAAAAGCAGTCTTAGAGTTTATGAGATCTTAAGCTTGATTTTCTTAGGTCCATGAGGTTTTGGTGACTCGTATTGCCTCCCTACACCTTCATCACCCCATCCTCTGACTCAGGGAGAGGATGCTGGTAGTCTTGACAGAGGCAACAGAATTCCTGGGAGTGGGGTTCTGGGCTCCTCCTGGTCAAGCGCTGGTGGTTGCAGAGATAGAAAACAAGGCCCGGGGGTCATCTGGCCCTTAGAATCATAGCATTGTGATTCTGCCATCTCTCTGTGGCGTGCTACAAAAAGCCGGAATCAGGTCAGGCCATAAACTCTGAAACTCTTTGTTTCAGGCTTGTTTGAAACCCATGGAGCAGCAGTCATTCCCAATGTGAGTGTGATAGCCCCGGAGAAGCTGTCAGCCAGCACAAGGAGGCGATACGAGACTCAGGTACATGGGCAGGGTTTCTTTGGCTTCCTAATGTGAACTACATAGGAGAAAGAAACCCAAAAAAGAAAATAAGAAACATGGCATTTTCTGGAAATCTTTCTCTTCCCACTTCCCTAACTTGGTGGCTTCTGAAAGTTTCATCAACACAAAACCTTTCTCTAGTGTCAAGATTCTGATCCCATTTCTTCAGAGGCATCAGTGTGCTTTGTGAGCACCTTGAACTTGCAAACTGTTTGTCAGAATGTAATGAAGCTAACAAAACTTTCTGCTCTGGCTCTAATGGCAGACTGGGTTTTGCCTGGTTTTATTTTAAACAAAGCAGAAGAGGTCCATCACAGACTAGAGGCTAGTTTCTCATTCCGTACATGTTTTTAGTATCTGCAGTATGCTGTGCTGAATGCTGTGTGAAATATAATAGACACATGACCTGGCTCCAGTCCTCAGAGTTTATAACCATAGAGGTATATACATTATATAATTGAAGAACAGTAGGACAAAATAAGTAATAGAATGCTTAATTAAATATATTGAATGTGAATGTTCGACTGCATTATGGACAAATGGGAAAGATAGAGGTCACTGTTTGCCTCAGTGAACAAGAAAGGCTTCACGGAGGAACACTAGGAAAGGTGATACAATGCTTAATAAGCAGTTGGGACACTGGCCTCATTTAGGAAGAGGGCAAATATTAGACAATGCTCATTATTTAGTGTTCTAGTTTGCTAGCTGCCGCAATGCAATATACCAGAAATGGAATGGCTTTTAAAGAGAAGAATTTAATCAAATGCTACTTTATAATTCCAAGGCCGAGAAAATGTCCCAATTAAAACAAGTCTATAGAAATATCCAATCTAAGGCATCCGGGGAAAGATACCTTGGTTCAAGAAGGCCGATGAAGGCCTATGAGAGAGGCCTTTTCTCTCTCAAGTGAGAAGGCACATGGCCACACAGAGTTTCTCTCTCTCATCTGGAAAGGCACATGGCAAATATGGTCAGGGTTCCTCTCATCTGGAAGAGCACGTGGCAAACATGGCATCACCTGCTAGCTTCTCCTCCTGGCTTCCTGTTTCATGAAGCTCCGTAGGAGACATTTTCCCTCTTCATGTTCAAAGGTTGCTGGCTGGTGGACTCTGCTTCTCGTGGCTATGTTGTTCTGCTCTGCTCCCTTTGAATCTCCCATTCTCCAAAGTGTTTCCTCTTTTATAGGACTTCAGAAACTAATAAAGACCCACCTAAATGGGTGGAGACATGCCTCTACCTAATCCAGTTTAACCACCACTGTTGATTAAATCACATCTCCCGGGAGATGATCTAATTACAGTTTCATGCATACAATACTGAATAGGGATTAGAAGAAACGGCTACCTTTACAAAATGGAATTAGGATTAAAACATGGCTTTTCTAGGGCACATACATCATTTCAAACCAGCACATTTAGAAATGTAATTAGATTGAAATACAGAAGATCAGGTACCTAATTTTTACAAATGCTTCTATCCGTTCTTAGGATATTAGGATGTTTCATGTCTTCCTACTGCTTTCATCACCTAACATATTTCATTTCCATATTCTTATTTGTTGAGTCACCTACCCCTTTTACAAAATTTGGCTTAGTATAAAAATTGCCCTGCTTCAGAGTATACTATTTCACTGTACTAAGCCTTTATTAGGTATGATTTCAAAATTATAAAGAAATAAGCAATAAAGAATATTACTAAACAAATGATCAAGATAGGTTATAAAATCTTACTTTACCTAAAATCTTTGTGGGCTGGCCATCCATCTTTCTGAGATGGATTAAGAGCAAATCTTCAGATAATATTTGAAATACTCTTCTAAGCTTTGGTTTGTCACTCTGTGATTGTTCCGTGGAATAGAAGATAAGATGCAAGAAAAGATGGCATGGTTTGATGTGTTCTGAATTTCATTTTCTTATTGTTAGGTACAAACCCGACTTCAGACCTCCCTTGCCAACTTACATCAAAAAAGCAGTGAAATCGAAATTCTGGCTGTAAGTCACTTTCTTTTAATGTTTTGAGGATGGCTTCTGTCCACATTATGAAAATAGTTTCCTGAGAATTTAGGGCTTTTTTGCTCAGTGCCAACAATATTTGATGCAGGCCTCGTAATGTAAACTACATGCAATCTAGACCTGTAAAGTTCTGGGGAGAAAATTGGGGGGCTTTTCCCCCTTTTTGTTTCTCCTGCTTTCTTTCTCTGATAGAGAGGAGTAAATGAAAACAAAAATCCTTATTTTTCTAAATGTTTTAGGCCTTTGCCTCACTAAGCCTACACTGAGTACATGTAGCAGTGTCAGACTTTGGGGTTGTAGTTTCTACTGCTTACAATTCATCAGTGCTGAGATCTTATCACTGCACAGTTCAAGTTTGTTCTATAACACAATGGTGTCTGAGATTCTGCCAGCCCTATTCATGCTGCACCATCCGAAATGACACCATAGTCACAAGTCAGTATGTGCAGCCTAGAGCTGCCTGATTGGTGATACACATTTCTGTCTATTGACAGGTGGATCTACCCAAAGAAGCAATCTTACAGTTTTTATCTTTAGAGGTAAGCAACATAAACTCTTCTGTACCAAAGCTTTTGCTGTTAACTTGCTAAAAGAAAATGAAAAATGTATTAATATTTTCTTCGTGATACTAAGTATTTTTCTGGCAGTCCCATGACTTCATTTACATTATTCCCTTTATTTAACATATATTACTAAATAATATGTTGAGGAAATCATATTTTCTAGTGACTTTCTTTTTAATTTCAGAGATACATTATTTTTATTTTATTTAACAAACACATAGTACTTTTACTATATGTCAAACTCTGGCAGACCCTGTTCTAGGGGGTTTACAAATACTGTTTAATCATGACAACCCCAAAAGGTAGGTACTATTATTCCCATTTTACAGCTAAGAGAACAAAAGCATACGGCTTAAATATTTTACCCAAGGACACCTAGCTAGTAAGTAGCAGCGTTAGGATTTGAACCTAGGTAGGCTAGCAGAATCTGTTATTTTTTGGGTTTTTTTTTTTTCCAGTTTTTTTTTTTAACTTTTTGTATTATTTAATATAACACATATAAAAAGCAAAGAAATAAAAAAGCAGTAGTTTTCAAACCACTCTTCGAAGAGTGGTTATAGGATAGATCCCAGAGTTTGTCATGGGCTGCCATATGATCCTCTCGTATTTATCCTTCTAGCTGCTCTAGAATATAGGAGACTAGAGGGCTTAAATACATTTTTATATCACAATCGACTATTTTTTCCTTCTTTTTGTGTGAACAATAGCATATATACAAAAAAGTTATAAATTTCAAAGCATAGCGCGATGGTTAGTTATAGAACATATTTCAGACTTTGACTTGGATTGCAATTTCACAATTTTACTTCTAGCTGCTCTAAAATACTGGAGACTAAAAGAGATATCAATTTAATGATTCAGCATTCATATTCATTTGCTAAATCCTATCTTTTATGTATAATTCCACCATCACCTTTGATCTCTCCATACCTCTCTTTGGGGTTGTTTGGGCTATGGCAAACTAAATTTTTGATATTGGAAGTGTTGGTCACTAATATGGGATAAGGAGGTGGAACTATCTGATATTCTGGAGAGGCTAGGTTAGGTTTCAGGACTTATCTGGACCAGGGACCCATCTGATGGTTGTAGGTTTCTGGAAAGTTACTCTAGTGCTTGGAACCCTTGTGGAATATTATATATTGCCCTAGGTGTTCTTTAGGATTGGTTGGAATGGTCCTGGTTTGGAGTTGGCAGGTTATGATAGGTAGCAAGGTCTACCTGAAGCTTGCATAAGAGCAACCTCCAGAGTAGCCTCTCGACTCTATTTGAACTCTCTGCCAGATACTTTATTAATTATACTTCTTTTCCCCCTTTTGGTCAAGATGTAATTGTTGATCCCATGGTGCCAGGTCTGGATTCATCCCTGGGAGTTATCTCCCATGTCGCCAGGGAGACTTTCACCCCTGGATGTCATGTCCCACGTAGGGACAAGGGCAATGATTTCTCTTGCACAGTTGGGCTTCGGAGGCTGAGGCTACATCTGAGCAACAATAGAGGTCCTCCAGAAGTAACTCTTAGGCGTGCCTCTAGGTAGTCTAAGCTTCTCCGCTACCTACATAAGCTTCATATGAGTAAGCCTCATGATGGAGGGCATGGTTATTGATTTGGGTGTCCCTAAAGTTTGAAACAGTATCAGGGGATTCCCTGATGGTAAGGTTTAATAGTTCCATATTCTTTCTATCCTCCTTCAGGGGACTTTGCCAATACATTTTGATTATCTGCTTAATATATTCTAGAATGTTTCCAGGCATTACAATATTCTATATAGGATTAAAGGACCTCTTTCTTATTCTGTGCACCCTGTGTTTCACTTGTTCAATTGAGCTATACAAATAGGTTGAATTAGATTATGCACTATAGAAAATTTCAGCTCCAGATCAAATAAACCTTTCTTCCATTGGACTCAAAGAGTATGTGTGGTTCTAAAATATAGACACTGTCCTCCTTACCCCTATGTTCTGAATTACTTTAACCTCAACTTGTTCGACTTTGTTCTTATCTCTAAATCTCAGGTTATATATATAAAACAGCCTCTCAAAATCCAGAAGTAATAATCACCACTCTGGACTTAATGTGTCTGCTCTAAAAGCTTACAATCTAGGCCCCTGTTTTCTTAAAAGCATTTTCTAAAAGTGACCATACCATTGTTGTTTTTTTGTTTCTGGCTTATTTTGTCTCACCATGTCCCACATGTTCATTCACATCGTTGCATGCCTCATGACATTGTTCCTTTCTGTAGCAGCACAACCTTCATTCATAAGTATACACCATCGTTTGCCAATTTACTTCTCTGTCGGTGCATCCTTCGGCTACCTGCATACATCAGGCATCATTTAGAGGGCCCAAAGTCCACAGTCCATCAACATTCTCAATTTTAGATAATTTCATTGTTCCCAGGAGACAGAAAACCAATAACATACCCTCACCAAACAGGAAATCAAAACCTCCTCTTAACTCTTGTCCCTCACCCCATTAATTACCTCTGCTGTTGCTGTGGTAATGAATGTTGATGGTTTCCTTTTGAACATAGTTCATAGCATGCAGTATTAGTTTTCTCCCTGTACCCTGAACTTATACACTCTTTATACAAGAATCATATCTTTGAAGTAATTCTCACAAGAACTCATTCATATTTCTACTGTGAGTCAGTGGGACACATAGGTCTATACAACCCCTTTCAATCTTGTTCATCTTCAATATGATAATATTACTTCTAGACCCACTAGAGAATCACCTTCACTCCTAGCTGTTCCCTTACATTGCTAACAGTTCATCCATCTCTAGCGTCTGTATATCTCTATGTCCCCTATATACTGTATTATAAGCCTCTGATTATACCTTTATGCTGGTCTAAAAGTGGGATCATGCAGTATCTATATTTTGTGACTGGCTAATTTCACTCAGCATTATGACCTCAAGGCTCATCCACCTTGTCATGTGCTTCAGTACATCATTTTGTCTTACTGCTGCATAATATTCTATTGTATGTATTTACCACATTTTGTTGATCCACTCGGCTGTTGATGGGCATTTGGTTTGTTTCCATCTTTTGGCAATTGTGAATAATGCTGCTATGAACATTGGTATGCAAATGTCCATTTGTGTCATTGCTTTCAGCTCTTCTGGGTATATACCAAGTAGTGCTATTGCTGGGTCACAGGGCAACTCCATATTTAGTTTCCTAAGGAACCACCAAACAGTCTTCCGTAGTGGCTGCACCATTATACATTCCCACCACTATACATTCCCATCAGCAGTGCATAAGTGTCCTAGTTTCTCCACATCCTCTCCGTGATTTATAGTTTCCTGTTTGTTTAATAGTAGCCATTCTTATAGGTGTGAGGTGGTATCTCCTTGTAGTCTTGATCTACATTTCCCTTCAAGCCAGTGAAAATGAGCATCTCTTCATGTACTTTTTTGCTCTTCAGAAAAATGCCTATTTATATAGCCCGTTTTATAATTGGGTTGTTTGTTCTTTTGTTGTTGAGTTGTATGATTTCTTTGTATATACAGGAAATCAAACCTTTGCCTGATATGTGATTTCCAAATATTTTCTCCCTCTGAGTTGGCTGCCTCTTTACCTTTTTGACAAAGTCTTTTGAAGGTAGAAGCATTTGATCTTAAGGAGTTCCCATTTTCTATTTTTTCTTTTGTTGCTTCAGCTTTGGTTGTAAAGTTTAGGAAGCTATCTCCTATTACTAGGTCTTGAAGATGTTTTCCTACATTTTCTTGTAGAGACTTTATGGTGCTAGTTCTTATATTTAGGTATTTGATCCACTTTGGGTTAATTTTTGTGTGGGGTGTAAGATAAGGGTCCTTTTTCATTCTCTTGGCTATTGAAATCCAGTTCTTCCATGACCAATTATTGAAAAGACTATTTTGTCCCAGTTCAGATGATTTGGGGGCCTTGTCAAAAATCATAGTTGACCATAGATTTGGTGGTCTATTTCTGCACTCTTGATTTGATTCCATTGGTCAATGCTTCTGTCTTTGTGCCAGTATGAAGCTGTTTTGACCCCTGTGGCTTTATAATAGGTTTTAAAGTCAGGGAGTGTTAATCCTCCCACTTCATTCTTCTTTTGTAGGATGCTTTTAGCTATTTGGGGTCTCTTTCCCTTCCAGATGAATTTGGTAGTTAGCTTTTCCAGATTTTCAAAGTAGGTTGTTGGAATTTTGATTGGTTCTATGTTGAATCTGTAAATCAATTTGGGGAGAACTGACATCTTAACTATATTTAGCCTTTCTATCCATTAGCAGGGAATGTCTTTCCACCTATTTAGATCTCCTTTGATTTCTTTTAGCAATGTTATGTAGTTTTCTGTGTACAAGTCCTGTATGTCCCTAGTTAAATTCATTCCTGGGTATTTGATTCTTTTAAGTGCTATTTTGAATGGAAATTTTTCCTTAACTGACTCCTCAGCTAGGTCATTGTTTGTGTATAGAAATGTTATTGATTTTTGCACACTGATTTTATATCCCACCACCTTGCTGAATTTGTTTAGTAGCTCAAGTAACTTTGCTGTAGATTTCTCAGGATCTTCCAAGTATAGTATCATATCATCTGCAAATAATGAAAGTTTTATTTCTTCCTTTCCAATTTGGATGCCTTTTATTTCTTTGTCCTGTCTGATTGCTCTAGCTAGAACTTCTTGCACAATGTTGAATAATAGTGACAGTGGGCATCCTTGTCTTGTACCTGGTCTTAGGGGGAAGGCTTTCAGGCTCTCTCCATTGAGTACGATGCTGGCTATCAGTTTTTCATATATTCCCTTTATCATATTGAGGTAGTTACCTTTGATTCCTATCTTTTGGAGTGTTTTTATCAGAAAAGAATGCTGAATTTTGTCGAATGCTTTTCACCATCAATCAAGATGATTATGTGATTTTTCCCTTTCAATTTGTTAATGTGCTCTATTATATTAATTGCTTTACTTGTGTTGAACCATACTTGCATTCCTGGTATAAACTCCACTTGGTTATGGTGTATAATTCTTCTAATGTGCTGTTGGCTTCGATTTGCTAATATTTTATTGAGAAGTTTTGCATCTGTGTTCATTAGGGAGATTGGCCTGTAGTTTTCCTTTCTTATAGCATCTTTACTCGGTTTGGGTATTAAAATGATACTACCTTCATAAAATAAGTTTAGGTAGAATTCCTTTTTCCTCAATATTTTGGAAAAGTCTGAGCAGGATTGGTGTTAGTTCTTTCTGGAATGTTTGATAAAATTCCCCCGTGAGGCCGTCTGGCCTGGGCTTTTCTTTGTAGGAGGATTTTTGATGACTGATTGTATCTCTTTACTTGTGATTGGTTTGTTGAGATCTTCTATTTCTTCCTGAGTCAGCTTGTTTGTGTGTCTTCAGGAATTTGTCCATTTCATCTAAGTTGTGTAGTTTGTTGGCATATAGTTGTTCATAATATCCTCTTATGATTTCTTTTATTTCTTCAGGATCTGTGGTAACACACCCCTTCTCATTTCTGATTTTGTTTATTTGCATCCTCTCTTTTTTTTCTTTGTCATTCTTGCTAGTGGCCCATCAATTTTATTGATTTTCTCAAAGAATCAACTTTTGGCTTTATTGATTCTTTCCATTGTTCTTTTGTTCTCCCATTCATTTATCTGTGCTTTAATCTTTGTTATTTCTTTTCTGTTTGCTCTGGGGTTAGTTGGCTGTTTTTTCTCAAATTCCTCCAGGTTTGCTGTTAAGGCCTTGATTTTTGCTCTTTCTTGTTTTTTAATGTAGGCATTTAAGGCAGTAAATTTCCCTCTCAGCACAGCCTTTGCCACATCCCATAAGTTCTGATGGGATGTTGTATTCTCATTTTCACTCATCTCCAGATAGCTACTGATTTCTCTAGCAATTTCTTCTTTGACTCACTGGTTGTTTAAGAGTGTGTTCTTTAATCTCCATATATTAGTGAATGTTCTCATTCTTTGGTTGTTATTGAGATCCAGCTTCATCCCATTGTGATTGGAGAAAGTGCTTTGAATGGTTTCAATATTTTTTAATTTATAAAGACCTATTTTGTGCCCCAGCATATGTCTATCCTGGAAAATATTCCATGAGCACTACAGAAGAATGTATAACCTGTGCTTTGGGGTACAATGACCTATATATGTCTTTTAGGTCTAATTCATTTATCAAATTATTTAACTTCTCTATTTCCTTGTTGATCTTCTGTCTGGTTGTTCAATCTATTGAGGAGAGTGGTGTCTGGGAAGTCTCCTGCTATTATTGTTGAAACATCTATCATTCCCTTCAGTTTTGCCAGTGTCTGTCTCATGTACTTTGGAGCTCCTTGATTGGGCACATAAACATTTATGATTGTTGTATCTTTTTGGCAAATTGCCCTTTTAATTAGTATATAGTGTCTTTCTTTGTCTCTTACGATGTCTTTACATTTAAAGTCTATTTTGTCCAATATTAATATAGCTACTCCTGCTTTCTTTTGGTTACAACTTGCATGGAAGATCTTTTTCCATGCTTTCACTTTCAATCTATTTGTATCCTTGTGTGTAAGATGAGTCTCTTTTAAGCAGCATATAGCTGAATTATGTTTCTTAATCCATTCTGGCAATCTGTGTCTTTAATTGGTAAGTTTAGTCCATTTGCATTCAAAGTTAGTACTGAAAAGGCATTTCTTGATTCCACTATCTTATCTTTTTTATTTGTCAGATCTATATATTCTTTTCCCTCCTTCTCTTTGTGGTATTTAAATTACCCTTAGTAGAAATTATCCACTGGTAAACCATGGGACACATACTGATTAAAGAGTATTAGATGGAAGGGCCAAGGTCAAAGAGTGACTTTGGAATGGAGTTTTCTCCTCCAAGTACATGATTGGGCTTTGTGTGGTGACAAAATAAGCTTGTACTCTGCTGAGCTTCTGCAGGTTTGGTGTACTTGATACTGACATATAATCATAATAGGTTAATGAAACTTATGAATATGACTTATGTAAGACATGCAAATTCAATGTATATCAGAAAATTAACACAGGAAAGACCCATGACAGCATCCTTAATGATCACAAGCTCTTATTCAAAATTATTCTTCATTACTAATCATGTAAATATCAGGGGAGAAATCCAATATTTCAACACACATAGGAAATCCTTTACTAAAAAGACCTTAATTATCTATTCATTGAGTTTTGACTGTGAACATTTTCAGTCATGAAACGTTTTACTCATAGTTTTCTCTAAGAGAAAAATTTATAAAATTGAAAACTGTAATAGCCCTTATCTAGAGATTGTTCTACACAATGCTTCTGTCACATGTAATGTCAACCCTTTTAATGAAATATAACCATATTGATTCATAGACATTCATTAGTGTAAGAAGCTTAAAAAAAGATCAAGTAATAAAGGGAATATACTGAAGAGAACATCATTGAATGTATGTAAATATTCTCTTGAATTTTCTATATTTATATAAGTGTGTATGTGCATGCCACTAAAAGGTATTTGTTTGATGTTATGTACTGGAACTCAACATCCTTGTAGTAAAATTCTGTACCCCTTGCTTAATAAATTAAATAAATAAATAAATAAATAACTCTTCGTGGTACTTTTCAGTTCTGTGCCCTCCTCCAGACCTCCCTCTCTTGTCTTTTTTTTTTTTCAGCTGGCAGAACTCCTTTTAGTATTTCTTGTAGGGCTGGTCTCTTGTTGACAAATTCTTTCAGGACTTCTTTGTCTGTGAAGACTTTAATCTCTCCCTCAGTTTTGAAGGACAGTTTGGCTGGGTACAGAATTCTTGGCTGGAAGTCTTTCTCTTTCAGGATCTTAAATGTATCATACCACTGCCTTCTTGCCTCCAGGGTGCTAATTGAGTAGTCTGAACTCAGTCTTATTTGATTTCCCTTGTATGTAGTAGATATTCTCTTGCTCCTTTCAGGATTTTCTGCTTCTCTTCAACATTTGACAGACTGATTAGTATGTGCCTTGGGGAAGGCCATTTGGATTTATTCTGTTAGAGTGTTTTTGGGCTTCTTTGACTTGTATATTCATGTCCTTTATGAGGGTTGGAAGTTTTCCTCCATTATTCTTCCTAGCCCTTTACTCCTCTCTTTTCCTTCTGGGACACCAATGATTCTTATATTTGTGTGCTTTGTTTTGTCTGTCATTTCCCTGAGCTCCCATTCTATTTTTTCCATCTTTTTTGCCATTTGCTGTTTTGAGTCTTTGAAGTCACCAGATATAAAGAATCTTCTGTCTCTTCATATCTGGTGTTGTGTGCCTCTAGTATGTTTTTTATTTGGTCAACAGTCTTTAATCTTTGTTTTTTCCACTTTTTTCTATTTATTCTTTGAAATTCCTCTTTATACTCTTCTACTGTCTTCTTGATCTCCTTTATGTCATTTGCTATCCTACTTATTAAGTAGAGTTGTATGAATGTCTTTGATTAGTTGTTCCAATGTCTGTGTCTCCTCTGGTGCTTTAATTTGGTCATTAGGCAGGGCTATATTTGTCTGCATCGTGATATGCTTACTTATCTTCTGCTGTCTTCATGGCATGTAAATGTCTTGATTGATTTACTTTGGGAGTTGATTTCTTTCAGTAGTCTAAGGCCTTGTGTTTGTGGGATGGTTGTACAGCAGGGAGCAGGGCACGGGGTGGAGCAGTTAGTAAGGTGATTTGTTTCAGGGCAGGTATGGGCACAGGTTGGGGATGTTATGCTGATGCTTCTGAATGTAGGTGCCCAGCAGCCAAGGAGGATGTAGCTGTGCAGGTGCACCGGTCTGGGGGGCATAACCCTGGTGTGCACTGGTCTAAGGCACAGGGCCCTTTGTGCACACGTGTAGAGCTGTGGCAGCAGATCGGCATTACACCTTCATGGACTGGGTGCCAGATGTGACCTGGCTGCACAGGTACTTTCTCAGAGCTGGGAAGTGATGCTGAGGGCTGCGTGTATGTGCAGTTCTAGGCCTGCTGTAAAGTGCAGTTCCCAGAGCTGAATGATTTGATTGGGGGCCCATGTGCATGCATGGGCCTGGGAGTGTCTTAAGCAGATGTGCTGAGCTCAGGGAGGGCGGGGTGAGGTGTGCAACATTATGGGCAGGGGGTAGGGGTAGCCTAGGTATGGAGGTTAGTGCCAGCAACTTTTATGTGCTGGCAACAGCCTGCAAGGAACAGGGAGGGGGAGGTAGTGCTCGGGAGGGGTGCAGGAGACATGGGTTGGGCTGCACTTGGGGTGGGGTGGGGGGCAGACATGTGCACTGGGGGCAGGTGGGGTGGGGGCACCTGGAGCGTGGGGAATGGGAGCAGGTTACGGGGTTCAGGTGCATAGGGTGTGAGGTGAGTCACCAGTCACACAGCTGTGCTGGTGAGGGTAGCCTTCGTGGAACGTGGCCTGGCTTTCTTCCTAGTCCCACGTTCCCATCCGTGCAGTCTCGCAGGCTCTGCAGCTCCGCCCCTCTGCACCAGGCTCCAGCTTTCTGCCTCTCAGTTTCTTGGCCTCTACAGCCAGGGCTGCCATATGTGGTGCAGAAGGCTCTCCGAGGTCAGCTGCACTCTCAAATTGCCGCCTCAGTCATCCTCCTTCTGTTTTCTGTGGAACAGGGTTAATCTCAAGCCACTCTAATCAGCCCTCTTCCCGGAAGTTCCCAGAATCTGTTCTTAACCGTTATACTATGCTGATTCTCAAATCAACTTTCTATCTAGGGAACTCATTCATAGAATTATAGCTAAACAGAAGATCCTTTTGCAAAGATTAAAATTAATTTAGGTCTTTTTTTATATCCTATTTTTATAGATACATATCAAATAGCCAGATAAGAACTTTCATAATTTGAGTTGATAGTTCCCTTTGCTATTAATGCTTAATTTAAAAATAATAGTTTAAAAAAAGAATGCTTAACTGTAATCACAGCTACAGGTGATTTTTGCTTGTCATAAAGAATAACTTTTTTGTCCAGTTTTTAGTCCCAGATTCGATGAAAAGTCTAATGAACTCCACTGCCCCAGGTTAAGATTTATGTATTTTTTCCTAGTGGGATGCTGATGAACAGGCATTTAACACAACTGTGAAACAGCTGCTGTCACGTCTGCCAAAGCAAAGATACCTCAAATTAGTCTGTGATGAAATTTATAACATCAAAGTAGAAAAAAAGTAAGTAATCACTTAAGTATAGGAAGTTTCACATGGGTTAGCCCTCAGGGAGGGGTTTTAAAGTGACACATATTTTATTGCCTTGTTAAAGTCTGATGTCTGAGAAACCTGGTATGTTAGAACTACAGCTGGCATCGAGTATATCTTGCCTAGGACTATCAATCACACAGTCATAATCTTGTCATTGACAAAACACAGTGGTCCCAGGGATAGCTATCCCAATTGTAATTTGTTCACCCAGTTAACTCCCTTGCAGAAATATGTTTAAATGAAAGAAAATAGCTGTGACTGCTTTGTTTATGTCCTTATGACAAAATGCCATTCATTCATTTATCCACTTAAAAGGCAGCAGTGAAGGCTTTGAGGTGAATGGTGCTCTCCTCAGGTACGACCTCACAGTACAGACCCTTGCCAGTAGTCACAGCTTCTGTAAAGCATGTACGTTTTTAGTGACTAGACTTCCATCTTGTTTTTGTTTGAACAAAGCTCCTGCAGTTTGTGTTCTACATTTTTTTACTAACTCTCTTTTTTACCCATTATGTTTACCTAGTCTCTCATTTTAATTTACCTTTTCCCTTCTTTTCCAGGGTGTCTGTGCTGTTCCTGTATAGCTACAGAGATGACTACTATAGAATCTTGTTTTAATTCTAAAGAATTGTCATTACATAAAACCAGGGGTTTATACTATGGAATGTTGTACATTCACTAAAATTTTAAAATAAGTTTAAATTCTAAGAAGCTGTCCTACAAAGTTGAGCTTTGTCAGTTTTACATATGTAATATATCTTTTTGAATATAATAAATGCTTTCATATATCTGCTGCTTTTTCATTGCAAATTAACACCAAAGGTTTCCTGGAAAGAAAACAGGCTTGTTCTTCCCATCACCCATGATTAAACATGAAATGCCAAACTAAAGAGCATTTTTTTTAAAAAGGCATTACCTTGGAATCTTTCATTCTTGATGATTTTATAATATTCATATTCTAAGGTGGTTAAGCAAACTCATTTGGCTGTGAGAACTCATTTCAAACGTGCTAAAATGAAAGATCTTTGATAATAAAATTATTCAGCCAGGTGAGAAGAATGCCCATGAATAACTTTTTTTTTTTTGAGGAGGGGAGGGGTGTGCAGTACAAAGACCAGGAAGTGAATCTGGGTCTTCTGCATGGCAGGCAAGCATTCAACCACTGAACAATCCATGCACCCCTCTACGAAATAACTTTCTATAAAATTGTCAGCTTTCAGTTCCAACAACCTAGACTATTCTGCTAGCCTATTCATTAATCACATCATTCCAGAATTAGTAGTTATTGTCAGAAAGTATTAAATGGGGTGAGGGAGAAGAATTAAAGAGACAATTCATGCTGATAAATAGATGAGTTTAATGAAACATTGCTCTTCACAGAAAAGGCTAAAGACCTTTTAAACTATAATCCAGGAATAAACAGTCGTGCAACACAGACCAATTAACCATGTCTAAAATAACCTGGCTTCTTACTACAACTACCCTATAAACATTGCAGCCCTTTTTCTGCCCTTCCTCCCTCCAAAATGACCCTACATTTCACATGAAACCTGCCCTTTATATGAAAGCAGCCACTGTGGGGGGAACCAGAAACCTGGGGGGGGGGGGGGGTGCCCAAAAGTAAAAACCCCAGAAAAAAAAAACAGCAATTCAGTGGTTAATCAGTGAAAGCAGGAAGTCGGGTACCCTTCACTGTGCTGCTTTGCTCTTCTTGCTCTTGCTCTTTTTGTCCCTCTTCTTCAGCCCATCCATGTTGGCTCTCAATAGGCTTGAATAAGCCTGAAAAACAGAGCATGACCTTAATAAGAAGGGTTACAAATTGGTGAAGCAGCTGCTCCATTTCCATAATGAATTTAGGGTAGCCAAAATCAGAAAGCATGCCTGTTAAAAAGTATAATACCATGGGATACTTGCATTTTAAGGAAAATGGTATAGAGAAAAACACTTGCATGTTATAGCAGCTTCCGCAACACTCGCCCACGGAAAGTTAATTTTTAGCTTTTTTTAAAACATAAAAAGGGTAAACTGCAGGCAACTTTTTGTTATCAGAAACTAAGGCAACATATTCTACTAGTCTTTTAAACTAGAAAGGAAGACAGTGTTGATGCTAGAAGCATGTACCATTTACCATTTACATTGGTAAAAGTTACCAAGAGGAAGCAGTGAACCCAAATATCAACCTTAACCCAGTGTTCAGTATTATGCCAACTCTGCCCTGAGAAAAGGGGACATAGAAAACACCAGAAACTCACCATCTGAAACTTATTAACTTCTTTGGAGCTCACCTGGAAAAGAAGGCAAAATGAGATTATAATCCCTGTTATTTATATAGGAATCCTCTGCCCCAACCCAGATAATCTCAAAAGCTTCATGAAGACAACCTCTTAATCTTTATTTAAAATTTGGAATTCTTCATAACTTCAGGAGTCACAGTACACTAAAGGCTATTTTCCTTCTTTAATTTCCTCTATCTGAAAAACAAAGTAGCTCTGTACCTTTTCCCCACACAATTGAGGATTGCACCCAAACAGGAAGGAGGCAAAAACAAGTCCCTAAAGAAGCTATGCTTTTCACCTGTTGGAACCTCTTCCACATTTTGCAGTGTTTTCTCCTTAGGGTCTGAGAGATGTCAAAAGACTTCTCAGTATAAATTTTCTGTGCAAGATACATGTAAACCACTCACTCCCATCTTACTTTAAACCTGCCTTTCATTCAGGCCAATTTTAGCACAATGCAAGCTACCACAATAAAAGAAATTCTACTCTGAAGAAAATTCCTTAGGTTTTCATATTTCATGATACCCAACCTAATTTTTAAAATCATATATGCTTGCTTCACTGTAAGTCTTTATCAAGATAATTTGTAAGAGAAAACTTATCAGCTAAGTCTCATGAATGTCCTATACTAATATAATTGGACAGTAGTCTGGATCTGTCCCAATAAAATAAAGTACTCATCTAGGCAGTCTCTTGCTTTGCCATATTCAGCCTCCACTTTGAAAGGGAAGACTAGAGCTCTTGACGAAATGCAGAAATATTCTCTCAACCTAACACACAGCTACATTTGTTCCATGAACCACAAATACAAAAATAATCAGCTTTAAAGTATTATCTGTTCATTGAACTCCAGCACAAGGGACAAGGAATTGAATATGTCAGCTGCTCCTTCAAGTATCATAGGGGTAATAAGGATTAATATGCTAATTTTATTAGGGTTTCTACAAATGGCACAGGAAGGTAATAGCTGGGGAGCTACTCAGTACTTATTTACTAGTTCTTATTTAGGAAAAAAAGCCTGGTTCAGACAGACCCCTTCCTCAAAATTAAGTTTAAGTCTTTAGACACCAAAACTGTAGTGTTAGGAATCCAGCTCACCACAGTGCTGATCTTCTTTTTCCCATCAGTAGCTCTTAACAGACACTTGTTGTCAGAAGGCTCAAAGCCCTCCACAGTACCTTTCCTTGGAATGGGTTTAGTTCGACCGTCATCTGCATTAAAAATACATTCTGAAGAACACAGCCACATCGACTGGTAGACAAAAAGTTAATAGTGGGGAAAGGTGTGAAGGGGATACCTAATCCTCCCCCTGCTCCAGTTTTGTTAACCATATCATCCCCTATCGCCGACAGTTTGGCCAAACCTTACAGAACTATATACTATGGTTCCACAACGGAAACATGGTAACGTCAAAGCAGATTAAATCCAATAGGAGCGGGGTTTGGGATCCTTGACGTAAACAACAGTCCCCGATATGCCAGGGGCCACAGCAGCCACGATCGCTTTCTCCATTTTCTCAGTCCTGAACGTGCCCAGAACAGGGAAGATGAAAGTGAGGGGGCGGGGATCCGCGGCAGATTCCGCCTGTGGCTCCCAGACACTGAAACCTGGACCGGGGCATCCTTCGGCTCCCAGAGTGCCCTCCCCCAGCTTCCCTCCGGCCTCGCCGAGACCACGGCTGCTTACACTTCTTTAGGGTGATGAACACGCTGCCCGACAACCGGCACTTCTGGAAGAGCCTGGTCAGCTCCGTCAGGAACTGGAACACAACAAGCCCGGCCCCGTTAGGCGACCCCAAACCCCACCACGCCAAGTCCCAGCCCCTCCCGCAGAAAGGAACAGAGTCCCCAAACCGTATCGGTCCTACAACAGACCAAATCTGCCTACCTGCTCGCTCTCCAGCAGCACCATCCTGGCGCTGCTGGCTCTGCTCCGTCAGCATAAGCCGCAAGCAGTAGGGAACGGAAGTCTCGCCGGCCTGGGCGGGACTTCCTCTATTCGGTTTCGATTCTCCCCCAATTCCGGCCTCCGCCCTCTCCTCGTTCACCCTCCCGGCGCCTGCGCTCTGTGACGCTGCGCCTTGTTCCGAGGAAGAACTACCGCGACAGTCTTTAGGGCGTCGGTTCTGGGACTCCACAAAGAGTGGAGAGAGCCATAAAAAAAGGTTTGATGGAAACAAAAGGCTGTGTTTATCCCGCTATAGGTTGGGCAAGTTAACTAACAGTTTAGGGCCTCAGTTTTCCTCATCGTTAAAGTCAAGGTAATAGTACTTGTTTCGCGGTGTAGTTGTAAAGATTAAGGGAGTTATATTATTAAACACCTAGAACAGGGTCTGGCACATAGAAAGTGCTCAATAAACGTTACTGTTGTTTCATTATTGTTCTTTTCGTCAGTCGTTATTATAATAAATTCTCACGGAGATCGTCTGAACTCTCCGTCTCTAACCAGGCTGGGTGGCCCTAAGGGCAACCTCCTCAACTGTTTTAGGGACAGCTCGGGTTTTAATTCCACCTCTAGATTCAGTCAGGAGACCTAGATTCGAGACCCTGCTCTGCCAGTGTCTGGTTTAAACCCTTGGCCCTTTGTAAATCCAAGCTTTCAATCATACAACAGGTTTTTACTGAGTACCTGAGCATGGCACTGTTATAGGGGTTGGGGATAAAGCAGGATACAAAACAAAGTAAATCCTTGGTCTCCTGTAACTTGGACTAAAGAGATAGGTAGGAAATAAACCATAAATAAATAAACGATTATGTGGTATGACTTCTGATAATGAGTACTGTTAAGACAACTAAACAGGGTGATGATAAGAGTAACAAAGGGACTACTTTGGGTTGGGCTCAGAGAGATTCTCTTTGAGGAGGACTTTGAGCTGAGAGCTAAAGGGAATCCAGAGATGTGGAGACTGTGTGTTGGACAGAGGAAATGGCTAGAGCAAAGCTCCCAAATGGAAACAAATTGTTCTGTCAGCAAGTCAGAGGTGGGTTGGTGTTGGTATGTAAGGGGGTGGGAGGGAGTAGAGGGGACTTGGGAAAGGAGAAGAGTATGGAGAGGTTGGAGATCATGTAGGGTCACACATACATAGTAAGTTTGGAATTTATTCCAGATTCAGAGACCCTTCCTCTTAAGGAAGCTTTAATCAGAACATTGACAATATAATTTAGATTTTTAAAAGATCCCACTGTAGAAGGGCAAAACTGGAAATAGGAGAGATCGATTATTAGCTTCCTATTGCTTTTATAACAAATTACCACAAATTTAGTGGCTTAAAACAACACGAATATATTCTTTCACAGTTCTGGAGGCCAGAAGTCTCTAATCAAGGTATCTGCGGGCTGTGTTTCATCAGGAGGCTTCAGGGAAGAATCTTTCTTTGCCTTTTCCAGCTTCTAGCAGATTCCTGCTTTCCTTGGCTGGTGGCCTCCTTCCTTGCATCACTACAACCTCCTGCTTTCATCCTCACACCTCCTGCTACTGACCCTGATCATCCTGCCTCCCTCCTGTAAGGACCATTGTGATTATATTGGGCCCTCTTGGAAAATCCAAGATAATTATTCCATCTAAAGATCATTAATCACATCTTTCACATCGTAAAAGGACTTTTTACATCTTTTACAACTTTTTACAGGTTTCAGGATTGGGATATAGACATTTTTGGGAGACTTATTCAACCTACCACAGAGATTACTGCAGAAGTCAAAATCTGTATTCCGACAGAGATTAAGGTCTATTTTGAAGGTAGAGCCAACAGGATTCATGTGGTTACAATACGAATATTAAGGAATTGGAAATGACTCCTAGACTTTTAATTTGAGCAACTGGGTGGAAGGTGGTGCCATTTACTAAAATATGAAAGACTTGAAGAATAAAAAGTTTTGTAGAAAAATGGAAATTTTTACTTTGGTCATGTAATATTTGAGATGCCTATTACATGTCTAAATGGAATTTTTCAGTTAACAGCTAGAGTTCAGAGAAGAGACAAGAGCTAAAATTAAAAATTTAAGGCATCATCTTTACTTATCAGAGGACTAACACAGATTGGAACAGTCTGGTGAAAACCTCTCCTATGGAGCTGCCAACACAAGAGCACTCTGCAATGGTCACTGCTATTTAATAAGATCTAATCTAAAGAGTCCTGGGTCTTGGTATCACTTGTCCATAGATGAGAAGGTCTATTTCTGAACCCTCAATTCAATTCAGTATATCTATCTTTATGCCAACACCATGCTGTTCTGACCACTGTAGCTTTGTAATATCCTTTAAAGTCAGGTAGTTTGAGACCTCCCACTTCATTTTTCTTTCTTTAATATTTTTAGCTATTCTGGCCACTGTTCCAAATAAATTTGGTTACGGGTTTTTCTATTTCTGCAAAATGAATAATTGGGATTTTAATTGGCATTGCATTGAATCTATAGATCAATTTGGGTAAAATTGACATCTTAACTATATTTAATCTTCCAATCTGTGAACATGGTATGCCCTTCCATTTATTTAGGTCTTCCATGATTTCTTTTTGCAATTTCTTGAAGTTTTCTGTATATAAGTCTTTGTGTCCTTAGTTAAATTTATTCCTAAATATGTTATTATTTTGGTTGTTCTTGTAAATGGAATTTTCTTTTCTTGATTTCCTCCGTAGATTGCTCATTAATAGTATATATAAACACTGCCGATTTTTGGGTATTGATCTTGTACCCTGCCACTTTGCTGCATTCATGTATTAGCCCTAGTAACTTTGTTGTAGATTTTTCAGGATTTTGACATAGTGTCATGTCATCTGCAAATAGTGACAGTTTTACTTTTTCCTTTCCAATTTGGATGCCTTCTATTTCTTTTTCTTGTCTAATTGCTCTGGCTAGAACTTCCAGCACAATGTTGAATAACAGTGGTGACAGTGGGCATCTTTGTCTTGTCCTGGTCTTAGAGGGAAAGCTTTCAGTCTCTCTCCGTTGAGTATGATGTTAGCTGTGGGTTTTTTCATATATTCCCTTTATCATGTTAGGGAAGTTCCTTTCTATTCCTATCCTTTGAAGTGTTTTCATCAAGAAAGGATATTGAATTTTTCCAGGTGTCTTTTCTGCATCAGTCAAGATGATCATGTGGTATTTCCATTTGACTTATTGATATGGTGTATTATATTAATTGGTTTTCTTGTATTGAACCAGCCTTGCGTACCTGAAATAAATCCCACTTCATCATGGCGTATAATTATTTTAATGTGCTGCTGGATTCAATTTGCAAGTATTTTGTTGAAGATTTTTGCATCTATGTTCATTAAAGTGATTGGTCTGTAATCTTTTTTGGTAGTATCTTTGTCTAGCTTTGGTACTAGATGATATTGGCTTCATAGAATGAGTTAGCTTCCCCTCCTTTTCAATTTTTATGAAGACTTTGAGCAATGTTCTAGTTTGCTAGCTGCCAGAATGCAATATACCAGAAATGGAACAGCTTTAAAAAAAAGGGAATTTAGAGAGAACTTCCTGAAAATGTAGAGGTGCGTTCCAGTAGCCATATTTCTTGAAGATGACTGTATAATGATATAGCTTTCTCAGTGTGACTGTGTGATTGTGAAAACCTTGTTTCTGATGCTCCTTTTTTTTTTTTTGGTAGATTTTTTTTAATTAATAAATTTTAAATATGTAGCCTTTTTATTTTTTTAATCTTTTTATTTTTTTTAAATACCAAAAAACACAAAGAAAATGCAAACATTCCTATTTTGATCATTCTGTTCTACATATATAATCAGTAATTCACAATGTCATCACATAATTGCATATTCATCATCATAATCATTTCTTGGAACATTTGCATCTATTCAGAAAAAGAAATAAAACAAAATTAGAAAAAAAATGTATACATGCCATACCCCTTATCCCTCCCTTTCATTGATCTGATGCTCCTTTTATCTACCTTATGGACAGATGAGTAAAACATATGGATTAAAAATAAATAAATAATAGGGGGAACAAATGTAAAATAAATTTAGTAGATTGAAATGGTAGTGATCAATGAAAGGGAGGGATAAGGGATATGGTATGTATGAATTTTTTTGTTTTCCTTTTTCTTTTTCTGAATTGATGCAAATGTTATAAGAAATTATCGTGATGATGAATATACAACTATATGATGGTATTTTGAGTTACTGATTATATAACAAGGATGGAATGATATGGTAAGAATGTTTGTGGATATGTTTCATAAATTTAAAAAAAGAGAGACAGAAAAGGGGGGGAATTCAATAATTTACAAGTTTACAATTCTGAGGCTGAGAAAATGTCCCAATTAAAGTAAGTCTATAGAAATGTCCAATCTGAGGCATCCAGATAAAGACAGCTTGATTCAAGAAGGCCAGTGAAGTTCAGGGTTTCTTCTGGAAAGGCACAAGGAGAACATGGTCAGGGTTCCTCTTGGCTGGAAAGGCACATAGCAAGCATGGCATCATCTAGCAGATGACTCTCCAAAGTCATCTTCCTCTCCAGCTCCCTAGGAGGTGTTTACCTTTTTTCATTTCCAAAAGTCAGTGGCTGGTGGACTCTGCTTCATGGTTCTGTGGCATTCTCTGTTGTGGCTTTCTCCTGGCTCTGTCATTCTCTGCTCTCTCTGAATTTCCCGCTTTCTCCAAAATGTTTCCTCTCTTATAGGATTCCAGTAAACTAATCAAGACCCACCTGAAATGGTTGGAGACACATCTCCACATAATCCAGTTTAACAACCATTCTTGATTGGGTCACATCTCCACAGAGATAATCTAATTAAAGTTTCAAACATACAGTACTGAACAGTGATTAGAAGAAATGGCTGCCTTTACAAAATGGGATTAGAATTAAAACGTGGCTTTTCCAGGGCACATGCATCTTTTCAAACTGGCACTAGCAGGATTGGTACTAATTCTTTCTTTCTTTTTTTTTTTTTTCAGTTAACATATTGTCTTTAGTTGGCACCATAACCTTGCTAAATAACCTCGTTACTCACATGCAACATATGAGAAAACAAAAATGCAAATATGTTAAATAAACAGTTCAAGTCCTCACAGTTTAAAAGTGATGGGATCAGGAGTTGAGCCTTGCTATTTGCAAGAGTCAGGATTCTGGTAGGAGAGAGATGGCATGTTCAAATTGAGCAATCTGAGGAGATTTTAGTAAAAGTATGATTTACAAAAAAGTGGCCAGGATGTAGAGGAACTAGAAAGGTCGCGCAATAATGTGAACCAATAATACCCAAAGCATGAAAGAGTCCAGGGGGGAAGTAGTTACAAGGATCCAGAGACAGACAAAGAAATGGGTAGAGAAGGTCACCTTTCATCAAGGGATGCAACCAGTCAAGGGCAATCCACCTAGGAAATAAATACTAAGCTTTCATTCTGCTTCCACCCTACAGTTTCCTGTGGTCCTTTCCATTGGTCAAACCCAACTGGAAAAGGGATGGGAGCAGGGATAAAAGGATCCCTGTACATTGTCTGACCTCAAAACTGTGCTAAAGGAAATAAAAATTGGGTCTTCTATGGAGAACAATGTGACTGCACATGCTACCACTACCAGCATCATTAGCCCATACTTCCTAACATTTATTTACAAATCGGGTTTATTGAAGTATAATTTATATACAAAAATTTCACCCATTTTAAGTATATACTGTGATGAGTTTTGGCAACTGTAAATGGTCATGTAACCTCCACTGCAATCAAATTGATAGAATATTCCATTTTCTCCCGAATTTCCCTTTTGCCCCTTTGCAGTCAATTCCCTATCCCATCCCTAGTTCTAACAACTAGTTATCTAATTTCTGTCCCTATAATTTTGCATTTTCCAGAAGACTGAAAGGAATGAATTTATATAGTATGAAGTGTTTGGTGTCTGAATTGCTGTACTTAGAATAATGCTTTTGTAATTTATCCAGGTTGTTGAATGTATCAATGCTGTTTCTTTTTAATGATAGTATATCTTACTCCATGAATCTACCATCATATTCTTATTCATTCACCAGTGGATGAAAATGTGGGTTCTTTCCATTTTGGGATGATTATGAATAGAGCTTCTATAAACATTTATGGTAAGGTCTCAGAGTAGGTATTTGTTTTCACTTCACCTAGATAAATACCTAGACATGGGATTCTTAGATCATGTGGTTAGTAGATATTTAATTTTATAGGAAACAGCCAAACTGTTTTCCAAAGTGGTCTTACCAGTTTTCATCCCACCAGCAATTTATGAACATTCCAATTGCTCAGTGTTCTTGCTGGCACTTATCATTGTCATTTTTAAAAATAGCCATTTATTATGTATATACTGTTAAGTCGTATTTTAATTGGGATTTCCCTAATGATAATGATGTTGAATATTTTTTCATGCTTCTGTTTGGTATTTATTCTATGTACTTATTTGGTGTTAATCTTTTGTTTAATATTCGTTTGTGAGCGCTCTTTAAATATTCCCGGTACAATGCTTTTATCAGATTTGCATTTCACAAATATGTTTTTACTCTATAGCTTGTCTTTTCATTCTTGTAAGTTTCTTTCACAGGACAGCTTTGATTTTAATCTAGTCTGATTTGCCAATTTTTTCTTTTATGAATTTATTCTGCCTTATATAAGAAACCATCCTCTCAACCAAATTTGCAAAGATTTTCTCCTATGTTTTCTTCTAGAAGTCTTCCAAAATTCTTGTGCCTATCCTACTAATTCTTTCTTGAATGCTTGGTAGAATTCACATGTTAAGCCATCTGATCCTGGACTTTTCTTTTAGGGGGGAGCCTTTTGATGACTGACTCAATCTCTCTATTTATGATTGGTTTGTTGAGGTCATCTATTTCTTCTCTAGTCATTGTAGGGTTGTTCATGCTTTTCTAGGAAGTTGTCCATTTCATCTAAGTTGTCTAGTTTATTAGCATATAGTTGCTCATTATCTCCTATATTTCTGTGGGTCAGTGCTTATGTCTCCTCTTCCATTTCTGATCTTATTTATTTGCATTCTCTTCCCCCACACACACACTTCATGCCTCTCTCTCTCTCTCTCTCTCTCTCTCTCTCTCTCTCTCTCTCTCTCTCTCTCTCTCTCTCTCTCTCTCTCTCTCTCTCTCTCTCTCTCTCTCTCTCTCTCTCTCTCTTTCTGTATCTGCCTAGATAAGGGTCCATCAATTTTGTTGCTTTTCTCAAAGAATCAGCTCTTCTGGTTTTGTTGATTTTCTCTATTGTTTTCATGTTCTCAATTTCATTTATTTCTGCTCTAATCTTCGTTATTTCCTCTTGTTTGCTTTGGGGTTAGTTTGCTGTTCTTTCTCTAGTTCTTCCAGGTAAAAAGTTAATTCATTTATTTTTTGCTCTTCTTTTTTAATATTGGCATTTAGGGCAATACATTTCCCTCTCAACACCACATTTGCTGCATCCCATAAATTCTGGTATGTTTCCATTTGCCTTGAGATATTTACTGATTTCTCTTGTAATTTCTTCCTTGACCTGCTGGTTGTTTAAGAGTGTGCTGTTCAGCCTCCAGATATTTGTAAATTTTCCAGCCCTCTGCCTGTTATTGATTTCCAACTTCATTTCATTATGATCCAAGAAAATGTTTTGTATAATTTCACACTTTTTTAAATGTAATGAGACTTGCTTTGTGACCCAGCATATGGTTGATCCTTGAGAATGATCCATGAGCATTTGTGAAAAATGTGAATCCTACTGTTGCAGGGTGTAATGTTCTGTAAATGTGTACTAAGTCTAGTTCATTTATTGCATTATTCAAAATCTCTATTTCCTTACTGATCCTTTGTCTAGATGTACTATCCATTGATGAGAGTGGGGAATTGAAGTCTCCAACTATTATTGCAGAGGTGTCTACTTCTCATGTCAGTGTCATCAGTTTTTTTGTTTGTTTGTTGTTGTTTTGCATGGACAGGCACCGGGAATCAAATCTGGGTCTCCGGCATGGCAGGCAAGAACTCTGCCCACTGAGCCATCATGGTCTGCCCAGTGTTGTCAGTTTTGCAGCATGTATTTTAGGGCACTCTGGTTCAGTGCATAAATATTTATGATTGTTATGTCTTCTTGTTGAAATCTCCCTTTTATTAATATACAATGTCTTTCTTTGTTTTAATCATTTTACATTTGAAGTCTAATTTGCTGGATATTAGTATAGCAATCTCTGTTCTTTTCTGGTTGTTGTTTGTGTAAAATATCTTTTTCCAACCTTTCAATCTGTTTTTATCCTTGGATCTAAAGTGATTCTCCTGTAGACAGTTTATAGATGAGTCCTGTTTTTAATCCATTCTGCTAATATGTGTCTTTTGATTGGGAAGCTTAATCCATTAACATTTAATGTTATTACTATAAAGGCAGTATTTTCTTCTAACATTTTGTCTTTTGGATTTTACAAGTCATATCCTATTCTTTTTACCTTTACTGATAGTCTTTATTTCTACACTCTTCTCCAGTACTCTCTCCCCTATCTTTTCCTATCTGCCTGGAGTACTGCCTTTAGTATTTCTTGCAGAGTCAGTCTCTTAGTCACAAACTCTCTCAGTGACTGTTTGTCTGAAAATATTTTAAACTCTCCCTCATTTTTGAAGGACAGTTTTGCTGGGTATAGAATTCTTGGTTGACAGTTTTTCTCTATCAGAATTTTAAGTATATCATGTCACTGCCTTCTCACCTCTGTGGTTTCTGCTGAGAAATCCACATATAGTCTTACTGGGCTTCCCTTGTATGTGATGGATTGCTTTTCTCTTGCTGCTTTCAAAATTCTCTCTTTGTCTTTGACATTTGACAATCTGATTAGTAAGTGTCTTAGAGTAGGTCTTTTTGGATCTGTTCTGCTTGGGGTACGCTGCCCTTCTTGGATCTGTAATTTTATGTCTTTCATAAGAGATGGGAAATTTTCAGTGATTATTTTCTCCATTAGCCTTTCTGACCCTTTTCCCTTCTCTTCTGTTTCTGGGATACCCATAATACATATATTCATGCACTTCATGTTGTCATTCCATTCCCTGAGAACCTGCTCATATTTTTCCATTCTTTTCCCTATCTTTCCTTTGTACGATTTCAGATGTCCTTTCCTCTAATTCACTAATTCTTTCTTCTGTGTCTTCCAATCTGCTATTGTAGGTCTCCATTGTTTTTTCATCTCTTCTGTTGTGCCTTTCATTCCCATAAGTTCTGCAATTTGTTTTTCCAAACTTTTGTGTTCTTCTTTATGTTCTCCCAATGTCATCTCTATATCCTTCATCTCTTTTGCCACATCTTCCCTCAACTTGTTGGTTTGATTTTTGATGTGATTTTGCATGTCTGTTTCAACTCCTGTAACTCATTTGAAATGTTGGTTTGTTCCTTTGACTGGGCCATAGCTTCGATTTCCCTAGTATGACTTATTATTTTTTGCTGGAATCTAGGCATTTGATTTCCTTAATTAGTTTATTCTGGAGGTTGTTTTCACCTAGGATTTTCTTGTTTGTTGGTTTTGTTCTCTATATGTTCTTTGTCATTCAGTTTAACTTATTCTAGACCTCTAACTTAGTTCCTGTTTAAATGATTAGAATTTTTCAGCTCTTGTTTTTCTGGCTCCTGCCCTGCCTGTATGGGACCTTTTTTTGAGGATGGTCTTCGTGGATATGATCGACCTCAGTCAGATTTTCCAAGACCACACAGGCCCACATCTCAGGAGGAAGGTGTAATCAGGATCAAGTTTTCCTGAGGGTGATACCCAGCAGGTTGTCAGAACTCCCCATGAAGCCTCTGGACTCTGCTTTTAGTATCCTGCCCAGCATGTGGCCCTTGTCTGCCTGTAGCTTCCCACCAGCGTAAATTTATGTGGTGCCTTTAATTTCAGTGGCCACTCCCTGCCAGAGGCGTGGTTGAAACTGAGGTTGAGGTAGTGGGCAGGCTTAGGTTGCTTCTGTTTTCCTGCCCCTGGGGACTGAAATCCCTGAAGGAGGCCCACCACTTGAGCTGGGCACTGCCTCCATTTCCTTGAGTAGATATACCCATTAGGGAATTGTCCCCATTCACCTATTTACTTTATCTCATACCTGCCTTAATTCTGCCCTTGCCTGGGGCAGTGCTGAAGCCTGAGAGTCCTTGCATTTTAGCTAATGATCATTTAAGAAATGAGAGGGAAAAAAAGAGAGAGAGAGAGGAAAAAAATGCTTTTCAGAGCTGGACCCCAGCTTCTAGGACTTGCCAATCAAGAGCTGGAATTGGTACATGTCTCTGTGTCCCCAGGCTCTATATATCCCCTTTTCTTGAGGGACCAGCCCTTTTCCAGTATTTTGTGCAGTCTAACTCCAAAAAGCCTCTGTTTTTCTTTCATTTATTTTTTTCTCCATCAGCCCCACCCCCTCTCTACTGGAATGAAAACTCTCAGTTCCTTTAGTGCTTACTTGGTTCTTTTAGGGCTTACTCCAAGTTTATCTGTGATCAGGGTCTGCATTCAGCAGTCCAAATTTGTTAATTAATTCCACAATTAGAGCTTGGTTGAGCTAACTTCTTTGCATACTTGTTAAGTCTTGTTTCCTTTCCCCTTGGGGAACCAGCCTGCCATGCCCATTGGGGAGGGGCAACAGCCTCCTTGGCCTGCGAGATTTTACAGTTCTGTGTGGGATCTCAGCCATTCCACCTGTGCCAGACTGGTGTACAGTGTGTGTCCAGTCACTGATATCCCCCTAATAGTTGTTCCATACAGTTCCCAGCTTGCTGCTTTGGAGGACAAACTAAATTCCACATCTTACTATGCAGCCATCTTCAGGATCCTCTCCATTCATTGAATATTTAATAATGTTCTTAGGAGCCATGGGGTAGGTACAGGAGGCACCAAGGTGAAGGAGATGGCCCTCCCCTTGAGGCACTCACAGCCTGGAGGTTGTGATTCACCTGGAGCTCCATCAAGATTAGTTCCTTATATGAACACATCTTGCAAGCCTCTACAGCCTTGCCGCCCTCACCTTTCCTCCTCCAGAACAGCTACTGGGGGAGTGGAGATAATACAGAGCAGCTCCCGGAGCCACGAGGGAGAGCAAAGGGACGGCGTACCCCATCCTGGAACGGCTGACTATCTGGGAGAACCAGCTCCGGTGAGATCACCAAGGGGCACGGGCTTTCCTGGGTGGGACGGCAAGCGACCGGAGTCCCTCCCTTCCACCTTCCCAGGCCAGCTGGTAGAATTGGACAGGCGGTCCCCTTAGGCCGCGGCGGCTGGTGCCCCCACCACACGAGGCCCCCCGGAACAACTGAGATAGTTGGGTCGGAAATTCCCAGACTGCGGAGAACAGTGACCGGGGGATCCCTTCCAAACACGTGACTCCCCCGTCGGCTGGGAATAGTGCACTCTCCCGGGCTGCAACAGCTGGCGCCCTCCCGCCACGCTTGGTGCCCCGGGCCGACTAGCTAATTCGGCCGGGTGCTCTCCCGTGCTGCAGCGGCCGGCGACCCTCCCCGCATTCGGAACCCCAGGCCGGCTGGCATTCTTCCAAGACGCTTCGGCTGCCGAACCTCCCCTACGGCGAGAATTTTCCAGAGTTAAAGGACCCACAGCAACTTTCACTGGTGGAACCCGTAGACAAACGTGTGCCACGAGCGCCACCTACTGGGCAGGATAAGAAAAACAGAACCCAGAAATTGCACAGAAAAATCTTTCAACCTGTGGGGTCGAACACCCAGGGAAATCTGACTAAATGCCCAGACGCCAGCAGAAGATAACGGATCACGCTCAGAAAATTGAACATATGGCCCAGTCAAACGAAGAAACCAATAGTTCAAATGAGATACAGGAGCTGAAACAACTAATGCTGAATATACGAACAGAAATGGAAAACCTCTTCAAAAACGAAATCGATAAATTGAGGGAGGACATGAAGAAGACATGGGCTGAACATAAAGAAGAAATAGAAAAACTGAAAAAACAAATCACAGAACTTATGGAAGTGAAAGATAAAGTAGAAAAGATGGAAAAAACAATGGATACCTACAACGACAGATTTAAAGAAACAGAAGATAGAATTAGTGATTTGGAGGATGAAACATCTGAATTCCAAAAAGAAATAGAAACTATCCGGAAAAGAATGGAAAAATTTGAACAAGGTATCAGGGAACTCAAGGACAATGTGAACCGTACAAATATACGTGTAGTGGGTATCCCAGAAGGAGAAGAGAAGGGAAAAGGAGGAGAAAAACTAATGGAAGAAATTATCACTGAAAATTTCCCAACTCTTATGAAAGACCTAAAATTACAGATCCAAGAAGTGCAGCGCACCCCAAAGAGATTAGACACAAATAGGCGTTCCCCAAGACACTTACTAGTTAGAATGTCAGAGGTCAAAGAGAAAGAGAGGATCTTGAAAGCAGCGAGAGAAAAACAATCCGTCACATACAAGGGAAACCCAATAAGACTATGTGTAGATTTCTCAGCAGAAACCATGGAAGCTAGAAGACAGTGGGATGATATATTTAAGTTACTAAAAGAGAAAAACTGCCAGCCAAGACTCCTATATCCAGCAAAATTGTCCTTCAAAAATGAGGGAGAAATTAAAACATTCTCAGACAAAAAGTCACTAAGAGAATTTGTGACCAAGAGACCAGCTCTGCAAGAAATACTAAAGGAAGCACTAGAGTCAGATACAAAAAGACAGAAGAGAGAGACATGGAGAAAAGTGTAGAAAGAAGGAAAGTCAGATATGATATATAAAATACAAAAGGCAAAATGGTAGAGGAAAATATTATCCAAACAGTAATAACTCTAAATGTCAATGGACTGAATTCCCCAAGTAAAAGACATAGACTGGCAGAATGGATTAAAAAACAGGATCCTTCTATATGCTGTCTATAGGAAACACATCTTAGACCCAAAGATAAATATAGGTTGAAAGTGAAAGGTTGGGAAAAGATATTTCATGCAAATAACAACCAGAAAAGAGCAGGAGTGGCTATACTAATATCCAACAAGTTAGACTTCAAATGTAAAACAGTTAAAAGAGACAAAGAAGGACACTATATACTATTAAAAGGAACAATTAAGCAAGAAGACATAACAATCATAAATATTTACACACCGAACCAGAATGCCCCAAAATACGTGAGGAATACACTGCAAACACTGAAAAGGGAAATAGACACATATACCATAATAGTTGGAGACTTCAATTCACCACTCTCATCAATGGACAGAACATCTACACAGAGGATCAATAAAGAAATAGAGAACCTGAATATTACTATAAATGAGCTTGACTTAACAGACATTTATAGGACATTACATCCCACAACAGCAGGATACACCTTTTTTTCAAGTGCTCATGGATCATTCTCAAAGATAGACCATATGCTGGGTCACAAAGCAAGTCTTAACAAATTTAAAAAGATTGAAATCATACACAACACTTTCTCGGATCATAAAGGAATGAAGTTGGAAATCAATAATAGGCGGAGTGCCAGAAAATTCATAAATACATGGAGGCTCAACAACACACTCTTAAACAACAAGTGGGTCAAAGAAGAAATTGCAAGAGAAATTAGTAAATACCTAGAGGCAAATGAAAATGAAGACACAACATATCAAAACTTATGGGACGCAGCAAAGGCAGTACTAAGAGGGAAATTTATTGCCCTAAATGCCTTTATCAGAAAAGAAGAAAAGGCAAAAATGCAGGAATTAACTGTCCACTTGGAAGAACTGGAGAAAGAACAGCAAACTAATCCCAAAGCAAGCAAAAGGAAAGAAATAACAAAGATTAGAGCAGAAATAAATGAAATTGAAAACATGAAAACAATAGAGAAAATCAATAAGACCAGAAGTTGGTTCTATGAGAAAATCAACAAGATTGATGGGCCCTTAGCAAGATTGACAAAAAGAAGAAGAGAGAGGATGCAAATAAATAAGATTAGAAATGAAAGAGGAGACATAACTACTGACCTCACAGAAATAAAGGAGGTAATAACAGGATACTATGAACAACTTTACGCTAATAAATACAACAGTTTAGAAGAAATGGACAGGTTCCTGGAAAGACATGAACAACCAACTTTGACTCAAGAAGAAATAGACGACCTCAACAAACCAATCACAAGTAAAGAGATTGAATTAGTTATTCAAAAGCTCCCTAAAAAGAAAAGTCCAGGACCAGACGGCTTCACATGTGAATTCTATCAAACATTCCAGAAAGAATTAGTACCTACTCTCCTCAAACTGTTCAACATAATCGAAGTGGAGGGAAAACTACCTAATTCATTCTATGAAGCCAACATCACCCTCATACCAAAACCAGGCAAAGATATTACAAAAAAAGAAAACTACAGACCAATCTCTCTAATGAATACAGATGCAAAAATTCTCAATAAAATTCTAGCAAATCGTATCCAACAACACATTAAAAGAATTATACATCATGACCAAGTAGGATTCATCCCAGGTATGCAAGGATGGTTCAACATAAGAAAATCAATTAATGTAATACACCATATCAACAAATCAAAGCAGAAAAATCACATGATCATCTCAATTGATGCAGAGAAGGCATTTGACAAGATTCAACATCCTTTCCTGCTGAAAACACTTCAAAAGATAGGAATACAAGGGAACTTCCTTAAAATGATAGAGGGAATATATGAAAAACCCACAGCTAATATCATCCTCAATGGGGAAAAATTGAAAACTTTCCCCCTAAGATCAGGAACAAGACAAGGATGTCCACTATCACCATTATTCAACATTGTGTTGGAAGTTCTAGCCAGAGCAATTAGGCAAGAAAAAGAAATACAAGGCATCAAAATTGGAAAGGAAGAAGTAAAACTATCACTGTTTGCAGACGATATGATACTATATGTAGAAAACCCAGAAAAATCCACAACAAAATTACTAGAGCTAATAAATGAGTACAGCAAAGTAGCAGGCTACAAGATCAACATTCAAAAATCTGTAGCTTTTCTATACACTAGTAATGAACAAGCTGAGGCGGAAATCAAGAAACGAATCCCATTTACAATCGCAACTAAAAGAATAAAATACCTAGGAATAAATTTAACCAAAGAGACAAAAAACCTATATAAAGAAAACTACAAAAAACTGTTAAAAGAAATCACAGAAGACCTAAATAGATGGAAGGGCATACCGTGTTCATGGATTGGAAGACTAAATATAGTCAAGATGTCAATCCTACCTAAATTGATTTACAGATTCAATGCAATACCAATCAAAATCCCAACAACTTATTTTTCAGAAATAGAAAAACCAATAAGCAAATTTATCTGGAAGGGCAGGTTGCCCCGAATTGCTAAAAACATCTTGAGGAAAAAAAACGAAGCTGGAGGTCTCGCGCTGCCTGACTTTAAGGCATATTATGAAGCCACAGTGGTCAAAACAGCATGGTATTGGCATAAAGATAGATATATCGACCAATGGAATCGAATAGAGTGCTCAGATATAGACCCTCTCATCTATGGACATTTGATCTTTGATAAGGCAGTCAAGCCAACTCACCTGGGACAGAGCAGTCTCTTCAATAAATGGTGCCTAGAGAACTGGATATCCATATGCAAAAGAATGAAAGAAGACCCATCTCTCACACCCTATACAAAAGTTAACTCAAAATGGATCAAAGATCTAAACATTAGGTCTAAGACCATAAAACAGTTAGAGGAAAATGTTGGGAGATATCTTATGGATCTTACAACTGGAGGCGGTTTTATGGACCTTAAACCTAAAGCAAGAGCACTGAAGAAGGAAATAAATAAATGGGAACTCCTCAAAATTAAACACTTTTGTGCATCAAAGAACTTCATCAAGAAAGTAGAAAGACAGCCTTCACAATGGGAGACAATATTTGGAAATGATATATCAGATAAAGGTCTAGTATCCAGAATTTATAAAGAGATTGTTCATCTCAACAACAAAAAGACAGCCAACCCAATTACAAAATGGGAAAAAGACTTGAACAGACACCTCTCAGAAGAGGAAATACGGATGGCCAAGAGGCACATGAAGAGATGCTCAATGTCCCTGGCCATTAGAGAAATGCAAATCAAAACCACAATGAGATATCATCTCACACCCACCAGAATGGCCATTATCAACAAAACAGAAAATGACAAGTGCTGGAGAGGATGCGGAGAAAGAGGCACACTTATCCACTGTTGGTGGGAATGTCAAAGGGTGCAACCACTGTGGAAGGCAGTTTGGCGGTTCCTCAAAAAGCTGAATATAGAACTGCCATACGACCCAGCAATACCATTGCTAGGTATCTACTCAAAGGACTTAAGGGCAAAGACACAAACGGACATTTGCACACCAATGATTATAGCAGCATTATTTACAATTGCAAAGAGATGGAAACAGCCAAAATCTCCATCAACAGAAGAGTGGCTAAACAAACTGTGGTATATACATACGATGGAATATTATGCAGCTTTAAGACAAGATAAACTTATGAACCATGTAATAACATGGATGGACCTAGAGAATATTATGCTGAGTGAATCCAGCCAAAAACTAAAGGACAAATACTGTATGGTCCCACTGATGTGAACGGACATTCGAGAATAAACTTGAAATATGTCATTGGTAACAGAGTTCAGCAGGAGTTAGAAACAGGGTAAGACAATGGGTAATTGAAGCTGAAGGGATACAGACTGTGCAACAGGACTAGATACAAAAACTCAAAAATGGACAGCACAATAATACCTAATTGTAAAGTAATCATGTTAAAACACTGAATGAAGCTGCATCTGAGCTATAGGTTTTTGTTTTGTTTTGTTTTGTTTTGTTTTGATTTTACTGTTATTACTTTTATTTTTTTCTCTATATTAACATTCTATATCTTTTTCGGTTATGTTGCTAGTTCTTCTGGACCGATGCAAATGTACTAAGAAACAATGATCATGCATCTATGTGATGATGTTAAGAATTAGTGATTGTATGTGTAGAATGGTATGATCTCTAAATGTTGGGTTAATTTCTTTTTTTCCGTTAATTAAAAAAAAAAAAAAAGAGAAGGGATAATTGGAGATGAAGGGATACAGACTGTACAACGGGACTGGATATAAAAACTCAGAAATGGACAGCACAATACTACCCAATTGTAATGCAATTATGTTAAAACACTGAATGAAGCTGCATGTGAGGTATAGGTTTTTTGTTTTTGTTTTTTTTTGTTTTTTTTTCTTTCTATTATTGTTTTAATTCTTATTCTGTTGTCTTTTTATTTCTTTTTCTAAATCGATGCAAATGTACTAAGAAATGATGAATATGCAACTATGTGATGTTATTAAGAATTACTGATTGTACATGTAGATTGGAATGATTTCTAATTGTTTTGTTAATTCTTTTTTTAATTAATAAAAAAAAATCAAAAAAAAAAAAAAAAAAAAAAAAAAATCCCAACAACTTATTTTTCAGAAATAGAAAAACCAATAAGCAAATTTATCTGGAAGGGCAGGGTGCCCCGAATTGCTAAAAACATCTTGAGGAAAAAAAACGAAGCTGGAGGTCTCACGCTGCCTGACTTTAAGGCATATTATGAAGCCACAGTGGTCAAAACAGCATGGTATTGGCATAAAGATAGATATATCGACCAATGGAATCGAATAGAATGCTCAGATATAGACCCTCTCATCTATGGACATTTGATCTTTGATAAGGCAGTCAAGCCAACTCACCTGGGACAGAACAGTCTCTTCAATAAATGGTGCCTAGAGAACTGGATATCCATATGCAAAAGAATGAAAGAAGACCCATCTCTCACACCCTATACAAAAGTTAACTCAAAATGGATCAAAGATCTAAAAATAAATAAATAATAGGGGGAACAAATGTTAAAAGAAATTTAGTAGATTGAAATGCTAGTGATCAATGAAAGGGAGGGGTTAGGTTGTATAGTATGCATGAGTTTTTTTCTGTTTTTTTTTAATTTATTTTTCTGAATTGATGCAAATGTTCTGAGAAATGATCATGATGATGAATATACAACTATGTGATAATTTTGTGAGTTATTGATTATATAACAAGAATGGAATGATCATATGGTAAGAATGTTTGTGTTTATATGTGGTTATGTTTCATTTAAAAAAAAAGATTATGGTGTAGAATACACAACTGTGTCATGATATTGTGAGCCATTGATTGTATACCATGTATGGACCGTATGTTTGTGAAGATTTGTCAATAAAAAAAAAAAAAAAAAAGACAACATAAAGACGATGTTTTCTCCCTGAAGACTGGCTGCCTGCAATTCTGGGCTCCTCTGTCACATGGCAGGGCACATGGCAGCGTCTGCTGGTCTCTCCCTTCTCATGAATTTTGTTTTCAGCTTTCTCTCTGCTTCTGTGACTTTTACTCTATATTCATCCCATCTATAAAGGACTCTAATAAGAGACTAAGACCCACCCTGCTTGAGGTGGGTCACATTTTAAGATCCTACTAGCCAAAAAATCCTACTTTCAATGGGTCCACACCTACAGGAATAGATTAGCTTTAAGAACATAATTTCCTGGCATCCATTCAGTCACAAACCATCACAATGTAGATATTTAAATGTAAATTAACTAAAACTCAAAAAAGATTAAAACTCCAGTTGCTCTGTCACAGGAGCCCCATTTCAAGGGCTCAATAGCCACATGTGGCTTGGACAATGCAGATAAAGAATTTCCATAATTATAGAAAGCTCTATTGGACGGCAATAGAGCTATTGGACTTCTTCAGTGGGCCTGGCACATAAGAAATGCTTAATAAACATATTGACCACTGTTATAATTTATAGATCATCCACCTTTGTCATTTGACATGACCATCCTGATTTCTGCCATCTTCTAATACTGCCTGTACAATTAGTTAATATTTTTCTTTAAGGTGACTCATTTCATACTTAAATATGTTTATTTCATACTGTTATCTTAAATGGAAAACCATTATCATTTACCATAAATAAGAGTAATCGTAAAAATAAGTACTCTAAAACAAAATAATGTTGACAAATTAAAATTTTTTAGACTAAAAAATTAAGTACAATGAATAAAAGCAGTAATGAAGCCAATCGATTTATTAAAAATACAGATTTGAAAGCAGATTCTCCAGTGAGAAAAGTGGAATTGTTTATCATCAGTCAGGAATAAAGTTAGCTCAGTGTACACTGAAATTGAGAGGGTTATGTCAATAAGACATGGTTAAGTTTTGATATTTTCCAGCAACCAAAATCCTAATTTGCAATTATGCATGGTCAGGGTAACATGTCATTAATCAAACTGTAATTTAAATGTATACTAACGGTTGGTTACTTTTGGTCATTGGAGCAGAGAAGTAAGTATGCTAAGCGGGAGGCTGAGTCATTGTTTCCAAGTCCTGCAGGCCAGACACCTTCCCACTCCCACTCCCTCACCCCAGGAGAACTGTGAAATGAAACCGACTACCACATCTCTGCCCACATCACGGGGTCCTCTGCAAAGGCCTCGACAGCACCAAGAGCAAAATGGAATACCTCACCACAGATTTCCAGCATATCCTTGCACCAGCCTCAGCTGCTTCCAATGCATGGGGTTCCCATGAGACACCCAGGAGAGAAAACCACCTAATCTCCCCAGCTGCCCGGGTAGGGGGTCTGGGTGAGTATTCCTAAAATCATCTCTCCCCCAACGCTGTGGTCACATGTATTCCTTCCTCAGATGGAGAGCCATTTAATGCATTAAGTTTTAACTAGGTTAAGGTTAGAATTGGGGTCAATATACTTGCTTAAGTGAGGGTTGATTATTTTATAGCTGCAGTTACTCCAATATAAGTAGGCTTTGCAGTTCCTCGGGATGTAGTATGGCGGTTATAAATGCAGATGCTGGATTCTGGCTGCCTGATTCTGGCTTAACCGCAGCTCTTCTTGTTGTCTAAATGCCTAGAGGCAAATTACATGGCCTCTGTCAAAAGGTAATTTTCAAAAGAAAGGTGAAATCATGATTCTCACATACATATTAAAGTTTTTTGAACTTATTAACAACAGGCCCATTCATAGATCCAGAATATTGAAATAAATTAGTAAGTGGAAGTAAAATAGGATTTTCCTAAAGAAAGGGGGGTTGTCCTTCCACTAAACAGAATTCATTTGCAGGCTGATAGACAAGAATCATTTGCATTGTATTAGTTTTCTACAACCCGCCAAGTCAAATAGCTCAAAGGCACTGAAAGGCTAAACTCAGATAAACCCAAAAGGGTGTGCTCTAGACAACACATAGTTTTCCACTAGAGATACTCACTCTTTTTTGCTTATTCCAAACCTACTTACACCCTCTCTGTGCCTCTATTTCCTCATCTATAAAATGGGGAAATAGTAAAAATGTTAACTTCACTGTGTTGTGTGGAGGATTCACTGAGTTAGTATATGCATTACTACAAACAGTCACCTACATTGGGTTTGGCTGTTCCTATTTTCTACTCGTCAGGGTGGATTAGTTCTACAGAAGCGATTGCAACGACAACATAACCGAACATGGTACATCATCTGTGGCAGGTTGACTGTTTTCAGTTTCGCCTTGAGGGCAACCACACCTTGGGTTCTGAGCTGCCTCACTGAGCCGGGTGTAATGACAGTAGGTCAGCCCAGGGTGAAGGAAGGAGTTTATCATCGGAACACAGCAGTGAATGCGCTAGGGTGACAGGAGCGAGTCACCCTAGGCACCTTGGAGTCAGTGGAAAGTAGTTAGCTTGGTGGAGGCATCCTAGAGGAGACCACAGGGGTGACCAGAAAGTGATGAAGCTGTGGTCTGGAAGCCTGGGTGCCCAGAGTGAGAAAGAATGGCCATCCTGTAGCCATTGCTACGCACTCCCTGTACTGAACCCACCCAGACATTCAGAGATGCCAATTCCTCTGTTCTGTCCTTCAGTTGGTCAGCATTCATTGTGTACCTACTCCAAAAGACTCAGAGCTCTGGCAACTTTGACACCCTCCCCCACCTCGGGAAGTCCTGGATTTAGATCCCAGTCCCAGTGGCCTAGTGAGACAGCATGACAGCACTGGATGGGGGGCGGCCTGCCTGGGTTTGCCACTGGTTCTGCCACCAGGGCTGTGTCCATTACTCTGTGTGGGACCCTGGCTAAGATCCTTACCTCTGGTTTCCTCACCATAATACCTACCCCGAAGCGTTGCTGTTCTAGTTTGCTAGCTGCTGGAATGCAACACACCAGAGATGGATTGGCTTTCAATAAAAGGGGATTTATTTAGTTGACGTATAGTTCTTCAGAGGAAAGGCGGCTAACTTTCAACTGAGGTTCTTTCTTACATGGGAAGGCACAGGGTGATCTCTGCTGGCCCTCTCTCCAGGCCTCTGGGTTCCAACAACTTTCCTGGGGGTGACTTCTTTCTACATCTCCAAAGGCCTGGGCTGAGCTGCGAGTACTGAGATGAGGTTGAGCTGCTTGGGCTGTGCTACATTGAGTCTCTCATTTAAGCACCAGCCAATTAAATCAAACATCATCCATTGCAGCAGGCAATCCTCGGAGCCGACTGCAGATGTGATCAGCAACAGCTGAGGTTCATTGGCTCATATCCACAGCAAAAGAACTAGGCACCTTCACCTAACCAAATTGACACCTGAATCTAACTACCACAGTTGCTTTAGGGTTTAGATTATATACTCCATATAAAAAGGCTCAAAATAAGGATCCAATAGATATTTATTGTTGTTTCATCTTAATGTTAGCGGATTTAGACTAGATTACATTGAAAGGTTACTCCCACTTCCAAAATTCTGAATTACAGCTTTTCTCCCAGCAAACCCTTCCTGGAGACCCTAGGGAAGTTTTCTGAGCCCACGAGTGTCAGTAATCAGCACTGAACGCGCGCGCGCACGCACACTCCGACCGCCGCCCCCCCTCCCCCGCGGGTCCTGGGAGCCGGCGCGTCCCCGGCCAGCCTGCAGCGCTCCTCGGGGCCGCCAGGGGACGCCCTGACCTCGCCGGACGCGCGCAGCCGCGGGCAGGCCCGGCCGTGCGCGGACCTTCTTGGCCCATCACTTACTTTAAACCTTAAGAATATCCAAGATTGTGGTCATTCTTAGTTAAAAGCACTTCTGCTGAGGCTTGAGCTTTCGGTCTGACAGGTTATCACCCGCCCCCTCCTTCCTTCAGCCCGGGCTGACTGAGCGCGCGCTCCCCCGGCCCCCACAGGGCCGGGCACCCACGCCGTCCTGACCGTGGCGCTTCCACAGCTCTTTTCTCCCCAAGGGCCGGGAGACTTTTCTGAGGTAACAGCTAACTTAGATGGACTGAGGATGTACTGAGTGCCAAGCTTTTTTCTAGGTCCGTACCTTACCTCTTGAAGTCTTCATAAGAGTCCTGTGAGGTAAGTAGTGTTTTGTGTCCATTTGGAGGATGGCGGCACTGAGGGGACAGGAGGTATGACTGACTTTGGGTCCCACATCTGGAAAGAGGTGGAATGGAGATCTGAACCCAGGGCAGACCCACTTCAGAGCCAGTTGCACCACACTGGGCCCAGGGAATGTGCAAAGGTGTGCAGCCTCACGGCAGCCCAGAGGTAAGAACAGGGCATTTCAGGTGTCCAGAGAGGTGGTGAGATGGGAGGGAGGGCCGAAAGCAGCCCTGGGCAGAGTAGGAAAAAACTGGGGAAGAAAACTGAGACCCTCCCCCCACTTCCCACCTTTCTCTTCCTCTTCTTCCCTCTTAGCATTAACCCCCACCTCCATTAACCCCCACCCTTCACCCCTAGCCCATCCGTACACACCTACAGGCACAATCCTGCCTTCCGGGTGCTCTACGCCTTCTCAGCACTTCTGGCTTTGTCTCCGAAGGCACTTAACGTCTATTAAAGGCACTTTAACTTCTATGAGCCTCAGTTTCCCCTGCGGTACAATGAGACTGTCTTCCTCACACTGCTTGGTGGGCTTAGATGATGTATATAAAAAGCATTTTATGAATGAGAAAGCATGGTAGAAAGGCCAAGTTTCATTGTTATCTCCCCTCCTACTCAGGCAGGGAGTGACCTGTGGGGCAGGTATTCAGTCCCCCAAACGCCTTCCCATCCCCACCCTCACCAAAGCCTCAGCACCTCACTAGTCTCAGCGAGCTGCACAGAGGCCCCCCCTCTGGTAGCTAAACTATGCTAACGTGTTCATGACATGGTTGATTATGTCACTCCATTTCTGGAGGAAACTGAGGCAATGTTAAACAAAGAAAATACTCTAGTCGTGGGATTTCAGGTGCTGGGGCTTTGGGAATGCTCAGAGGTATTCCCATTATCCCATAAGCTATAGCATGGACAGCCCCTGGTCTTCCACATGCCTGGAAGACCCGCCTTCTATAAAATTGGATGGTGACAATCATGAAATGTATATGAGTTTTAACAGGTTCTCCCCTGCCAGTCTAGAATTTCCGTCCTTGCGGAACCTCGGGAAATAGGGGTCACCACAGCCGCCTATTGTCTGAGAGGAAACTGAGGCTGAGAAAGGCAGGCACGGTTGCTGTTCAAGCAGTCCCAGCCAGGCTGCAGGACTGGGGCATGGAAAGCCTTGTCCTCTTCCTGCCTCCTCCCCACTCTGTCATGAGAAGAGGCTTTCTGGGTCTAGTGGGTGGGAGGAGGGGCCCCTCTATTCATGATGATTAGGGATCCAAAATTTTAAATTTCCTGCCTGGAAGTCAAGGACAGGAAATTGTATAGCCAGAGTTTCAGCACAAATCATCCAGGTGTCCTAACTCCCAAAAGCAACAGATGCTGTTCATTTCTTGGCCTTTATGTCATCCTTCATCCCTGATTGTCCAGGGAAGCTCCCTCCACCCATCTGAGAGACGAACAGGTGCAGATTTATATAGGGAAATCATGACAGACACAATGAACAGACTGCCGATAGGATCAGAGCCAAGGCCTGGTAATAACATCAATGAATCACTGGCATCAGTGAGTCACAATATCGAGCTTGAAGGAGCCTCCAAGATTTTTCTAGTCCCACCCTCTACTTTCTAGTTATTCACAAGAAAGAAAACTAAGTGCGGCCCAGAGAGGGGAAGTGACTTGCCCAAGGTCACAACGCTTGGTAACAGCAAGGAGAAGACAGAAACCTTTAGTCCCAGGCCCACACACATCCGACTGCCCTTCACACTTCTCTAAATGCCCCACATGGCTAGGAGGAGGGAGGGTATAGGTCCCTCGTGATTAGCCAAGGGCGGCTCAGGCTGCCTCTGCCGGCTCCTTGTGTCAGCCTCACGGGGAAGGGAAGAGCCTGGGGCCGTCCTCACACCCCCAGGCGCCAGGCCCAGCATTAGAAGCTATAGGAGGCAGCTTCCTGCTTGGCCCTCATCCAAGGCCATTACACAATGGAGGGAAGAGTGCTGGGCTGAGAGGCTGGTTACTGCTCAGTCCACCCCCACCCCAGCCCCTCTCCTATGCCCTGGGGAGAAGGAGCCAGGCCCTGCCTGAGGTTCGGAGTGAAGAGAACCACAGGAAGGGAAACAGAGGCTGAGCAGTCCCAATTGGGAGCGTTCCATGAACCATCCCCCTGGAGCTGGTACCCTGCAGGTACCACCATTCTCCCCTTCCCTTGGTGTCCACCGGTGAGCGTCCACACGGGGAGAATCCTTTCTATCACAGGAGGAGGTGGGCGGTTCAGGCCAGGCCCCTGACCCCTCACTGTTAGGCAGAGGGGAACCTAGAAGCAGTGAGGGCCACAAGCCTGGCTGGTGCCAGTCTTCGGACACCTGAGATGAGGCAACGTGCGTGACTGCCGGGCAGGAAAGTCCAGGGAGGGGAACCCAGGTCACCCTTCTCCTTCTTCTCTCTGTGTGCCACAGGGTCCGGAGGCAACTGTTGTTTGGCTGACTGACAATTCAGGCAGGAACCAGACAGAGAACATGGGGACATTGAATCACAACAGGGTCGGCTCTGAGCTTAGCTCTGTGAGAGAATCTTGTTTGAAGTAGGAGGCAGTGGTTAAGGACCCAAGTTCTCTTGTCTTGAAATCTTGAGTCTTGAAGGGAGACAGAACACACCCAGGTGAAATGCTAAACCACAAAACAAACCAGTGTAAAGGCAGGACCCATACCCTCCTCCCCGAGGCCAGTACATCTGTGAACAAGCCTTGAGGGAGGGATGGAACTTAAGGCGCCCAGAGAGTGGAAAGGATTTGGTTCTGCAGGGAGGAGGGGAAGGATCTTCCAGCAGGGAAATGAAGCAAAGAACAGAATGAACATGTATGTTCAGGGGACAGGACCCTGTTTGTACAGGGGGTGGTGAGCGATGAGGCTGGAAATGTGCCCAGCTGCGAAATACTTCCTCAGTCTGAGCTCTCACTTTGTGCACCGCGTCTTCCTCTTTGTCTGTGGAAGTTGCTGGCCTAGTGGGCTGGTGACCACCTGGAGAGCCGGGCAAGGGTGAGGGGGGCCAGGGAGCTCAGCCCCTCAGTCAGTGGAGGGGCCCTCTAACAACAGGAAGCAGCTGCAACAGGCTCCAGGGTTATAGTGGCATCTGTCACTCTTCTCCTACCCTGGCTGCAGCTCCTGCAGAACAAACTGTTCTTCAAGAAGCTCTAGGGATGGAGGGCCCATACCTGTTCCCCAGGTCGATTTGGACAAGCCCATATCCGCCCAGGCTAGGAACCCTGAGGCAATAAAACACAAAACAAGAACTTTGGGGAGGGGGGTAGGGAATGGGCATTGACTTTTTTTGCATGGGCAGGCACTGGGAATTGAACCCAGGTCTCCAGCATGGCAGGCGAGAGCTCTGCCTGCTGAGCCACCATTGCACTACCCGGGAATTAACTTTTCATAAATAGTTACCTTGGGATTTCCAGTGATGTCTCTAAAAATGCAGGTCCCAAACTCTGAATTGAGTGGGGATGCTAAGTGATGTGGTTTTGCTGAAAAAGCACTAGACTGGAAGTCAATAATTAAGATTAGGGTTCTAATCTTAATTCTAACACTAATTAGCTATGTGATCTTGGACAAGTCATTTCTCCTCACTAGACTTCCTTCTTCTCATCTGTAACATGAGGGGCAGGAGGGGTTGGAATTGGTGAACTCTGAGGTCTCTTCCTGTTTTAAAATGTAGACTCATCATATCAGCATCTGAACTCCATTCCCAAACTAATCTATCACGTTCACTGGGACATGAATGTATCGGAAACATTTTTCCAGTCTACAATTTGGTGGTGCTATTGTGCAGTAATATTAGTATTATTCTTGCCAGAAGAGAAATTATATTAACTTCCCCACTAATATCCTTTCCTAGGGATTTGCTCTCTACAAATTAAAAAAAAAAAAAAAAAAGTTGAAAGAAAGGAAAACACTGTAGATATCTATTTATATTTAAAGTTTACTTTTCATGAACTTCAGCTGCAAGATTCTGGCATTTTTCATGCCATTTTCCATCAAATCTTATTTCAAAGGACTATGACTCAAATATGTGCACAGACATATTTGCATTATCTGCATTATCTGTTAAGGAATGGATAATATAATGTGCAGCTTGGAATGCTATTTCAGATGTATGATATTCAGTTCATTTACGTGATTACATTGGTGTAGTTGCAGGACAACTGTGTATATTGTATAACCTAAATCAATTCTTATTTTCATTGTCCTTAATGCAGTGATTTATAATTAGAGCATATTTAATAAGTTTACTCTTCTTGTTAACTAATCATTTGACTAGAAAAAATTAGACTCATGTTCTGGGGTAACTTCAGGGTCACTGTAGTGACTGGGGCTGAGGGAACTAGGAGAAAATCCAACTGATGAGATGAAATGAAGTTAGATTCAGTTTAGGCACAGAGATGGAATGGAGTTTGCCCCAGAACCTCATAATAAAGAGATTTGGGTCTTTGGGACTGAGAATATCTCAAGAAATGCTAATTTTATGGTAGCAAAAGGGCCTCCAACACTTGGTGGAGAAGAGCTAGATTCCTTCCAGATACCTTGAGGTCACTCCTTAGGCACAACCCTCTCTTCCCCAATTTGGATTGAGTTGAGTGAGGGACAAACTAGAAAGGAGAGAGTGGGATGTGGGAATACCAAAAAGGAAAAATCTCAACCCTCCTAACTCCTGAAAATTCCTGTAACTGGAATCCAAACCTTTCACTGCACAGTTACAGCTAAAACTTGCCACTACCATTTAAATTCCCCCAATAAGAACCTTAAATAGGGCATGAGATTTTGTTGATTTGTCCAGAGTGATAACCCTGATAAATCCCAGAGTGATTTGAACAGTGAATAAAAAAGTATTTGCAAAGTCCCCTTCAGGGAATGGTGAGAAAAGGGGAAAATTCAACTTCCCCAAGTTGAATTCTTGATATTCTCACAAGCAGTATGGACAATCAAAGCTATAGGCTGAGCCCCCAGTCTTAGGATTTGTTCATATGAAACTTAACCCCACAAAGGATAGGTCAAGTCTACTTAAAATTAGGCCTAAGAGTCACCCCCAAGAGAGCCTCTTTTGTTGCTCAGATGCGGCCTCTCCCTCCAGCCAGCACAACAAGCAATCTCACCACCACCCCCACCCCACCACCCCCACCCCACCCCCTGTCTACGTGGGACATGACTCCCAGGGGGGTGGACCTTCCTGGCAACATGGGACAGAATCCCTGGAATGAGCTGAGACTCGGCATCAAGGGATTGAGAAAACCCCTAGAATGAGCTGAGGCTCAGCATCAGGAGATTGAGAAAACCTTCTTGACCAAAGGGGGAAGAGTGAAATGAGACAAAATAAGTGTCAATGGCTGAGAGATTCCAAACAGAGTTGAGAGGTTATCCTGGATGTTATTCTTAAGCATTGAATAGATATCACCTTGTTGGTCAAGATGTAGTGGAGAGGCTGGAGGGAACTGCCTGAAAATTTGGAGTGGAGTTCCAGTAGCCATGTTTCTTGAAGATGATTGTATAATGACATAGCTTTCACAATGTGACTGTGTGATTTTTATCTACCTTATCAACAGACAAGTAAAACATATGGAATAAAGATGAATAATAGAGGGAACAAATGTTAAAATAAATTTAGAGTGAAATGCTGGTGATCGGTGAGGGGAAAGGGTGGTGGTATGGTATATATGAATTTTTTCATTAAAAAAAACTATGAAAAAATAAAAAAATAAATAATAAATTCCCCCAGTGATACAATATGCCACCCTTCTAGGACCCAGGATGTGCTGGGAGAGGCATTAAGGGATGCGGATACTGGAGGAGAGAGAGAAAGGCAGAAGGCCCAGATATCACAGGAGCCACAGTTTTTCTGAAGCCAGATCTAGGCCTGGTGGCTCGAACCAGTTTCTCTGTGGGTGATGGTATGGGAGAAGTCTTTGGGATTCCTAAATGCCATCTGGTCCACTTTCTACAATCTTCAACATTTGCTTCCAGGGCCTCAGCAGCCCCTGTGAAGAAGAGCCTGACATTGGCCCTGGCTGTCTGCTCATTTCTCTTTGGGAAGTGGGTGCTGCTGTTCCCCAGCCTCTCACCAGATTATCCACAGGGCTTAGGTCAGATAGACCCACTGTTTATAAAGGAGCCACAACCCCTGGCTCTTGGAGGCAGCTTTAGTCCCCGCCGGGCTGTGTGGGTGGAAGGGTGGGTGAGAGGGTGTGGGAGAGAACACGCTGGTCTCTTTTGTCCTATAGTATACAGGGCTGTACCCTGCCAAAATCAATGTTGGCAAAAAGCAAAGGGAGAGAGGAGGAATGAGGCCAGGCTAAGCTGGCGTGTGGTGATTCTCAGCTGAGCCCAAAGCAAAGCAGACATGGGCCTGGCACGCTCCTGACCCTGCCCTGTGCACGCGCATGTGTGCACCCCCGTGGGCAGTATCAGATAGAAAGAGGGTGTGTATTTGTTGGCCTGGGTGAGCGCTGGCAATCAGGACAGAGAAGATGTCAAAACTCTGTATTTTCTGTGAAGGCTCTTGGTACTACACAGCCTGAGCCCCCCAATCCTGCCCATCCCAAGGCACCATTTCTCATGCCAAACAGAGGAAGAAGAGAAGTGGAGATGTCTGAAGTAGAAGCTGCATCTCCAAGGAGGGCTAAGGCCAGCAGCCTCACTCACCCCAATGCATCCCTCTACTTCCTTCTGCAAGGAGCATTTAATGAGCAACTCCTTTGCCCAACGGACTCGGCAAGGTCCCTCTCCTCAAAACATATATTATCTAGCAAGAAGGGCAGATTTGTGCATGCATGATGGCCTTCCAGACAGCACTGTGATCAAGGAGGTAGACCTTGAAGAAGAGAAAGCATTTGGGAAAGCGGAGACTAGGCAATAGATGTGGAAGATGAATGAGACAGCTCAGGCGGGTGAAGGGGTTAGGAGTGCATGAATTTATCGGAAAGTTCGTAAAGAGGCCTCTTTAGTTAGAATGGATGGTTCCTGTAGAGAAAAGAAGGGGGTGCTAAGGATGGAAAGGTAAGATAGGGCAAATTTAAAGAAATGGATGGGTTTGGGGAGGAGTCGTTGCCCTTCCGACTTAAGGAAATGAAGACTGGGCAAAGGAAAAGCCAGTAGAGACAACTTCTTCCCTTTTGGTATCTTGGGGGACTCTTTCACTTTTTTTTTTGGCACAAGCAGACTCAGGGAATCAAACCCGGGTCTCCGGCGCAGCAGGCGAGAATTCTGCCACTGAGCCACTGTTGCACCACAGTTTTTAATGTTTAAGTCCACCTGCCTCCCTCTCACCCCCCTCCCCTGAGTATTTCATCCCCAGTCTCTGCTTGGCACCAAGACCCCATGAGCTAAGAAGGCCACCTTCCTTCCGCTCAGCCTTGACATTCCTCAACGTCAAGTACCACCTCCTAGAAGCCTTTCTTCATTACCCCAGTGGCAAGTGACCCTGTCCTCTACTGCCTGAGTTATTACTCATATTCTTACCTCCCCAGTTTGATTCTTAGCCTCTTCGTCTTACCCATTTCTACATCACTTAAAACATTTGTGAGCTCTGGTCAGAGGCCCATTGTTATAACTGGACCCTCCTCTGCCTCGGAGGAAGTTGGTGCCTCCCCTGCCTCGCTGAGTGCAGGGTAGCCGGCTCCCCTCTACAAACAGAGACATTTACCCTGTACTCAGCACCTCCAAGGCTGGGACTTGGCTCTCAACCAATCCTTAACGCAGCCTGTTGAGTAGTGGATGCTTAGTTGTGTGCAGAAAACGCTTGGGGGCCTCCTAGAAATAAATTCACCTTTCTCCCATTTAGGAAACATCCGTGGTGGTGGTGGTTGGGGTGGGGGCTGGAGGGCGGTGGCAGTTGAGTGATACTGGGAAGAAGGAAGGGAGAGGAGAAAACCAAAACAAGGACAAGACGGGCTTTTTCCCATAAGCCCCTGGGCCCTGTGGGCCGCATACCAGAAGACTGTGCTCTTAGTGGGTGCCCCGCCCATGGGCAGGGTGACAGAGTATCCAAGGGCCTGGCGGGGTGAGAAGTCAAGAGAACCCGGGCGGCAGGCAGGCAGATGGGCAGCTTTAAGCCTCACACTAACCTCTGGGGACAGACAGTGCTGAAAGGAGCCATTCTGGGAACAGTGCGAAAGCTTTCCCCTTGAATGGCTTCCAGCCTCCAAGACAACCCCAGAGCAGTATCCAAGCCATGATCAGCTGAGCTTTACACTAGTGCTTACTGCTCCAAGGCCCTGGGCTGAGTGGGAACAGGCCTGCTCAGCCACCAGCCCCTCCCCTAAGGCTAACCTCGTGCTCACCTCTGCAGCCTCTGAGGGATCCTCTGTGGGGTGACCCAGGTGGGGGTGAGTGCCACACCCCAAGGATGAGGCTCCCTTCCACCTCCCCCTCCCCCAGGTGCCGGGTCCCATTACAGGAGGGAATCACTAGGAGAACAAGTAACTAGATATGAAAAGGAACATGATACTCAAGTTGCTGGGTGCCTCAGAGATCTCAGCCTCCAAATCAACAAGGGTGCCTATCTGTGCCTTAACCCCTTTCTGCAGGCTTTAGCGTACCCCCCCCCCCCCCCCCCCCCGCCCAACACACACACACCCTGGGAATGGTCTCACATCCCTGGGTCACAAGTCTTTAGACATTTCTGTGCCCGTGTATCTGACCCTATACTCCTCTCGAGTGCAGGGCCTGGCATCTTGGGGAGGCTACAATTTGGGAATGGAAGGTGCAGAGAGGGCCTGCTCCAAAGAAATAGTTAATCTCTCCCCTTCCCCCAGGCCCCTTGCACCTGCAGGCTGCGGTGTGTGGTTTCCCACAGCTGCAGCTGGCTGTGCAGCAGCCCCCTCCCTCAGAGGGAACCCAGGGAACCCGAGAGGCCCCGTGGCCTGAGGCAGCCAGGAGGGGCTCCTGACCCTCTGTCCAGCTGCTGAGGTGGCATGGAAGGGTCTCACAGCCCGCCGGCCAGGATCTGCCACAGAAGGGCTTTGGTTGAATGACCAGTCCCGGGAGGGGTCTGCCTGCCTTCCCTCTTTGAAGTCAGAGGCAGAGATTCCAGTTGTCCGGGGTGGGGAGTTTCCCTGAGAAGTGAGAGTAGACACAGGCCCTGTCCACGGGGCCTCTTGACCCCTCCCTTGCCTTGCCTCAACTCTTACTGACTTCTGGAAGAACCTGACAGCCTCTTTGCTGTGGGCTTGGCATTTCCTGTGAGCAAGGGGTTTTAGCGGGAGCGGGTAGGAAGGGGGAAGGGGGAGCAGTTGCCTTCTGGCCCAGACAAATGCACTCGAGGGATGCTTCTGAATACTACTCCCTCTGAGGCAAGGAGGCAAACAATGCTGGGAGCGTCCCTGCTGGGTCCTCAGGACCCACTCTAGCAGAGTCTAGGAGCTCAGTCCATCACTCACAGCCTGCCCACTCCACACCCCAGGGCTGCCAGCATATGCCCAAATCCAGGGAGACATCTGACTGGTGCCATACTGGTGTTCTACCCCAGGTTACAGGCGAGGGACTTTCACTTGGGTCCAGAGCCAAGGCTTGGGGAGATGGAAGGATGGGAAGGGCGGAATCTGACAGGTCCGGGTGGTGACAGGGCCCAGGGCCCTGGTGCATGTCACATCCAGCTCCAGGCAAATTGCTCCGATTCAACACTTTCCCTCTTAGGCCCTGAGGCCTCAGGCCGGGGCTTTGGTGGCCTCTAGTCTGAAAAAAAAGCACAGTCCCCCTCAGAGACAGCTCCCCCATGTCGGGTGGAGAAGGGAGGGCCATGTTGCAGAGGAGGCTTGAAAGGAAACAGAGCTACCCATCTGCAGAAACCCTGAGTCAGATGTGCGGAGGAGGGAGAGCGGAGCCTGGCAGAGGCCTCACCCTCCTGCCTCACTCTCGGCCAACAGCAAGGTGGCAGCCAGTGTCTGGGAGGAGGTGAGGGGACGTGCTGAGGGGGCACTGGTCGGATTCTGGTCTTGGCTCTGGCATCACCTGACACTTCTGCCAGGGCATATCGGATGCCAAGCGCCCAATGCCAGCAGCCTGGTGTGTATTCCAGATTTGTGCTTGGCTCCTTCTCAGCAGCCCATACAGCCCAGAGCGCAGAGACCTGGCTGGATGTAGCCCCCAGGCAGTTTTTACCCTGTGAAAGAGAAGAGCACTGAGCTCCTGAGAACAGGCAGCTGGATGAGCCGGCCCTGGACAAGGTGATTCTGCCTCCATTGGGTTTTGTTTTGTTTTTTCTTTATTACTCTTATTACACTATATTTGGCATTTACTCATTATGGTAGTCCAGACCCCACGTGTCAAGAAAATTACAGGAAATCTGTTATTGGGAGAGCTGTGGCACCACATCTGGAGTGCCACCTTCTGACCTCTGATTTAAACAGCAGCACTGTTTTCCTTCTTGCTCAGATTCATCCATTTTGAAAGTTATATGACAGCGTGAACCCTTCACCAAGACCAAAATGCTCCATTGTTGAGTTAGGGATCTTTCCATTCATGCATTTTTTTCATGCAATAAATGTTAAGTGAGTGCCCAATTGGTGCCATCCATTGGAAACACACTGATGAATAACACGAGGCTGTGTCCTCCGAGAGCTGACAGGTCACGCTGAGTATCACAGCTGGCCTTGTCGGGGTGCTGCCGTCTGCACCCAACCATGGTGCACAGTACTTTCATCTCTTTGAAAGAAAGCTCTTTTGAAAATAAGCACCCCCCCCCCCAAAAAAAAGGACTGTGGCTTCTTTCATTTATTTTTATTTATTGTATTTTTTGTATGTAATATAGTCACATGGTTCAAATATATAAGTGGCATAAGAAGGTCAGTACAGAAAACATTTTCCTCCTAAATTTCCCTAACAGTTCCCCATGCCTAATATAAATATTTTATATCCTTCTAGTATGTGTTTATATAATATATTTCTTAGTTTCCCTTTTGTTATACAAAAGGTAGTTTACAAAAAATTAATAAATAAAAAGGTAGTTTCCTATAATCATGGTTTTTCTTGGCAATGTGTCCTGGAGATAGTTCCACATCTGCACACGGAGAGTTCTCCTTCTTTTTGACAGCTGCAGAGTGTACCTTGTTCTAAGCCAAGCCTCTGTTAATGGCACTGGGTCATCGGTCTCCAACCTTTTGCTCTCACAGACCAGGCCAGTACGTCATTTCATATGCATGCAGGTACATCTGTAGGATGAATTCCAGGGTTCGTGCATTTGTGGTTTAGAGAGAGATTGCAAACTGTCCTCCACAGAGCTTGCCCCATTTTTCATGCCCACAGCAATGTATGAAAAGGCTTATTTTCCCACCACACTGAGATATTTCAAAAGAAAAGAAGGAGAAACTATCAGGGCTCCAAAGTAGTGAGGTAGGGAGAACACGAAGCTAGAGCAGAAGCCCAGAGCATGTGCAGCTTGGCAGGTAATGGGACATGGATAGTCCAGGACTGGATGTCTTCAGGCCATGGTGCTTTATGTGTGCTTGGAGCAGTAACTTACATGGCTGGCAAATGGGATATACTTCCCTGAAGAAGAAAGGACTCTGGGAAGAGAATCTATTAGGAAAGTCTGAGGGAAGAGAGTTTAGCTGGTGTGTGGAGATGGATGGTGGTAATGGTATATAAGAGTGTCAACTCTAATACTCAGCAAAACAAGAAAATGAGGGTAAGCCATAATATGATGGGTTTTCATTAGACCAAAGGAAGAACTTGTAACTTTGAAGGTGCCTTGTGCAGTTTTAAGGAGTGGAAGCAATTGTGGAAATGCCTCAATTGGATTTCCAGAAGCATTACCTAATCATTCATTCAGCAAATGCCAAATACCAACTCTGTGCCCAGTGCTGGTTGAGGGCCTCAGGATTCCAAAAGGAAAGGGACAAAATCCTGCTCTCATGGAGGTTTAAAGGGAGAGAGAGATAACAAGTAAATTTTTTAGTTAGTAAGAAGTGCCCTGAGAAAATAAAGCAGGGGATGAAGGTAGAAATAGTGGGGAGTAGGAGGGAAAAGAGGGGAGTCCTTGCTGAGGAGGTGACGTTCAGGCAGACGCTTGAATCCTGAGAAGGACTGGTCCATACACAAATCTGGCAAAGAGGGGTCCAGGCAAGGGGACAAGCAAGGGTCAAGGTCCTGAGGGGTGGAGGAGTGGGGCCTGCTCAGGGTATAGTGACTGTGGTTGGAGGGCTGTGGACAAAGGGAAAAGAGGCCACTGGGGAGGCTGGGGGTGGGCTCCAGCCCACAGAAGGCCTTGAAGGCCGTGGCAGGGAGTTTGAACTTTATTTTAAGAATAAGGGGGAAAAGAAAGGATCACAAAAGATGACATATTGGAAAAACTGAAAACTTTCCCCCTAAGATCAGGAACAAGACAAGGATGTCCACTATCACCAGTGTTATTCAAAATTGTGTTGGAAGTTCTAGCTAGAGCAATTAGACAAGAAAAAGAAATACAAGGCATCAAAATTGGAAAGGAAAAAGTAACTCTCACTGTTTGCAGATGATATGATACTATATGTTGAAAACCCTGAAAAATCCACAGCAAAACTACTAGAGCTAATAAATGAGTACAGCAGGTTACAAGATCAACACTCAAAAATATGTAGTGTTTCTATGCACTAGTAATGAACAATCTGAGGGGGAAATCAAGAAAAAAATTCCATTTACAATTGCAACCAAAAGAATAAAATATTTAGGAATAAACTAAAGATATAAAAGATGTATACAAAGAAAACTACAAGAAATTGTCCAAAGTAATCACAGAAGACCTAAATAAATGGAAGGGCATACTGTATTCATGGTTTGGAAGACAAAATATAATTAAGATGTCAATTCTACCTAAATTGATTTACAGATTCAATGCAATACCAATTAAAGTCCCCAAAACTTACTTTTCAGAAATAGAAAAACCAATAACCAAATTTATTTGGAGGGGCAGTATGCCCTGAATAGCTAAAAATATCCTGAGAAAGAAAAATGAAGTTGGAAGCCTCATGTTACCTGACTTTAAGGTGTATTATGAAGCTACAGTGGTCAAAATAGCATGGTACTGGCATGAAGATAGATATACTGACCAATGGAATCGAATAGAGTGTTCAGATATAGACCCTCTCACCTATGAACAATTGATAAGGCAGTTAAGCCAACTCACCTGGGACAGAACAATATCTTCAATAAATGGTGCCTAGAGAACTGGATATCCACATGCAAAAAAATGAAAGAGGATCCATCTCTCACACCCTATACAAAAATTTACTCAAAATGGATCAAAGACCTAAACATTAGATCCAAGACCATAAAACTTTTAGAAGAAAATGCAGGGAAATATCTTATCAATCAAAGGAGGTGGTTTCCTAGACCTTATACTCAAAGCATGAGCATTGAAGAAAGAAAGAAAGAAAGAAATGGGAACTCCTCAAAATTAAACACTTTTGTGCATCAAAGATCTTTGTCAAGAAAGTAAAAAGACAGCCTACACAATGGGAGACAATATTTGGAAATGATATATCAAATAAAGAAAGGTCTAGTGCCCAGAATATATAAAGAGATTGTTCAACTCAACAACAAAAAGACAGACAACCCAATTACAAAATGGGCAAAAGACATGAACAGACACTTCTCAGAAGAGGAAATACAAATGGCCAAAAGGTACATGAAAAGATGCTCAGCTTCCCTGGCTATTAGGGAAATGCAAGTCAAAACCACAATAAGACATCATCTCACACCCACCAGAATGGCCATTATCAATAAAACAGAAAATGACAAGTGCTGGAGAGGATGTGGAGAAAGAGGCGCATTTATCCACTGTTGGTGGGAATGTCAAATGGTACAGCCACTGTGGAAGACAGTGTGGCAATTCCTCAGGAAGCTAAGTATAGAATTGCCGTATGATCCAACAATACCATTGCTAGGTATCTACTCAGAGGACATGAGGGCAAGAACACAAATGGACATTTGCACACCAATATTTATAGCAGCATTATTTGCAATTGCAAAGAGATGGAAACAGCCAAAATGTCCATCAGCAGACAAGTGGCTAAGCAAGCTGTGGTATATACATGCGATGGAATATTATGCAGTTGTAAGACAGAATAAAGTCGTGAAGCATGTAACAACATGGGTGGACCTTAAGAACATTATGCTGAGAGAAATGAGTCAGAAACAAAAGGACAAATACTGTATGGTCTCACTGATATGAACTGACATTGGCGAATGAACTTGAAGAATTTCAGTTGGTAACAGAGACTATCAGGAGATAGAAACACAGTAGATATTGGGTAATTGGAGCTGAAGGGATACAGATTGTGCAACAGGACTGATTGTAAAAATTCAGACATGGATAGCACATTACTATTTAACTGTAATACAATAATGTTAGAATACTGATTAAGCTGAATGTGAGATTGATATATGGAGGAGGCCTGGGGGTACAAATGAAATCAGAAGGAAAGATAGACAATAAAGACTGAGATGGTATAATCTAGGAATGCCTAGAGTGTATAATGATAGTGACTAAATGTGCAAATTTAAAAGTGTTTCTGCGTGAGGAAGAACAAAGGAATGTCAGTAAAGCAGGGTGTTGAAAATAGATGGTAATTAATATTTTAAAATTTAACACGTGCGTGACAAGCAAAAAATGTTTATTTGGTACAAAATTTATATATATTTTTTCAAAACTTATATTTTGACTAGTGTGTTTCCTAATATAACATGTGTGGACAGCTTAATCGAGCATCATAGTACTTGGAACCTTGTGTAGGACATGAGATCTTGTAGGTTTGCCCAGAGCGATGCCCAGATAAATCCCAGGGTGATTTGAACAGTGAATACGGAAGCATTTGCAGAGTCCCCTAGGGGGAATGGTGAAAAAGAGGGAAAATTCAACTTCCCCAAGTGGAGAATTCTTGATATTCTCACAGGCAGTGGGGACAGCCAAAGCAATAGGCCAAGCCTGTAATCTTGGAGTTTATTCATATGAAACTTAATCCTGCCTAAAATTAGTCCTAAGAGTCACCCCCAAGAGAACCTCTTTTGTTGTTCAGATGTGGGCTCTCTCTCTCTCAGCCAACCAGAAAAGCAAATGCACTGTCCTCCCCCTCTCTATGTGGGTGTGGACCGTCCTGGCAACATGGGACAGAAATTCTAGAATGAGCTGGGACTCAGCATCAAGGGATTGAGAAAACCTTTTCGACCAAAGGGGAAAGAGCAAATTGAGACAAAATAAAGTGTCAATGGCTGAGAGATTCCAAACAGAGTTGAGAGGTTATCCTGGAGGTTATTCTTACACATTAAGTAGATATCACCTTGTTAGTCGAGATGTAATGGAGAGGCTGGAGGGAACTGCCTGAAAATGTAGAGCTGTGTTCCAGTAGCCATGTTTCTTGAAGATGATTGTATAATGATATAGCTTTCACAATGTGACTGATTGTAAAAACCTTCTGTCTGATGCTCCTTTTATCTACCTTATCAACAGATGAGTAAAACATATGGAATAAAAATAAATAATAGGGGGAATAAATGTTAAAATAAATTTAGATTGAAATGCTAGTGATCAATGAAGGGGGGGCATGGTATGTATGAATTTTTTTATGTTTTCTTTTTATTTCTTTTCCTGAATTGATGCAAATGTTCTGAGAAATGATCATGATGATGAATATGCAACTATGTGATGATATTGTGATTACTGATTATGTATGTAGAACGGAATGATCATAAGTTAAGAATGTTTGCGTTTGTTGGTTGTTATATTTTTTAAAAATTTAAAAATAGAAAAAAATCACATATTGTATGATTCCATCTATATGAAATGTCCAGAATTGGTAAATTTGTAAGGACAAAAGTAGATTATTGATTGTCTAGGGCTGGTGGTGGTGGTGGTGGAAATGGGGAGTGACTACTAAAGGATTTCTTTTGGGGGTGATGAAATGTTCTGAAATTGATTGTAGTGATGGTGGCACAACTCTGTAAAGATATTAAAAATCACGGAGTGGTACACATTAAATGGGTGAATTATACCTCAATAAAGCTGTTATCTAAAATTAAAAACCGGTTAAGGGCAATCTATTACAGGGCTGCCTTAATGGGGGTGGGGGGAAGCAACCTGACCCCTCAGGCACTCTAGAAGAATAAACAATAGAGAGGCAGCAGGAGGAACCTGAGGCAGATGGGAGGCTACTGCAGTAGACCGGGCAAGACTGTGAACGGTGTCTGGCCCGGGCTAGTCACTTTCGAATGGATGTGAATGAGGAAATCAGATCGCCTGTGTTTTGAAGATAGTGTGTTTGATGGTGAATTGGATGTAAGTGGTAGGGAACAGATGAATCCAGGTTGGCTCCTAGATTTTTGCCTAAACCATGGATATTGCCATGTAACTGCAATGGAAAAGCCTGGGGGAAGAATTGGGTTGTGGGAGGGACAGGGATCAAGCTCTGTTTTGGACGTGATGGACCACCGAGTTGTCAAGTCAGCGGTGGAAATGTCAGAGCAGGAGTCACCACCATGTCACATATCGTATGCTAAGGGCCACGCACACTTTCAAAACTTAGATACACTAAATCATTTAATTCTCTCAGCCACCCTGGGAGGCGAGCCCTATCATAGTACCCATCTGCACCAGACATGTCTTATGTGCCACCCCAGGTGCACTCAGCCTCACCACTCCTTCCAGTCACTGCTGCAGTGACCAGTTGAGCACAGGCTACGTTCTGGGTCATGCAAGTGCAACCCGACAGTGACTCACTTCCTGCCTCTCACCTCCTGCTGTTGAGCTTTCCTGACACTGTGAGGTGAGGTGGGGACACCCATGGAACCCACTCTGCATTCACACAGGATGCACCCAGAAGGGCAGGGGAGTTAACACTCTACAAGGAAATTAGTAAGAGACAAGACCCAACTGATAAGTGCCTCCCATTTCTTCCAGCAAGTTATGAAGTGTATTTCATTACAGCAGCTTGGAAGTTCCTGTAAGATCAAGAAACAGTCACCCATAAGGCAGCATGTTTGTTAACACAGTTCACTGTGTTTCCCTGTTTAACTCTTCCTCTTTTTCATTTCTGCTCGCTGGGATCATGTTCCCAAATATACCACTCATTCCCAAGCCTTTATCTCAGATCCTACTTTTCACAGACTCCATGTAATATATCTCCTTACTGAGGCTCAGAGAAGTTAAATAATGTCACACTCAGGGGCAGAGCAGGGATTCATACCTGGGCAGTGATTCCAGAGCCCCTGTTTCATTCTCTGCTCCTTTTTACATTGCCTCTCAAAGAAACCAGCATCTAAATGGCATGTACAGGCGTAAGCCTAGGTGAGATCTACCCAGGAAGAGACTGTAACTAGAAAAGAAGGCCCCATGCCTTGATAACATGCAGAGATCAGTGAAGGAGCAGGAGAAAGAGCAGCCATCTAGGTAGAAGGAAGTCACATAAATGTGGACCAGTGAAGACAGTGTTTCAAGGAAGAGTGAGTTCTCTACTCAACAACTGTTTCTGAGAGGTTGAATAAGATGAGGACAGGAAATTGACCTTTGGATGTGCCAAGGAGGAGATCATTAGTGACTTTGACAAGTGTGGTTTCAAGAGAGTTGCAGAGACAATGGAGTGGCCGGAGTGGGCTAAGAGGGAACCAGGTGAGGATGTGGAGAGAGCAGGGGAACCAATTCAAGTAGTTGTGCTGTAAAAGGAAGAAAGCAAATGGGGCAGGCACTGAAGGGCATGTGGGTCAGGGAAGGGTTTGAAGATAAAAGAGATAACAGCAGATTTACATGCTGAAGGGAATGATCTGATAGAGAAGAGGAATTAGATAGTGTAGGAAGGAGCAGGGATGGTTTCAGCAAAGTCCTCCAATGGGTGAAGGGATTGGGATGTGGTGCATATCTGGAGGGTTAGCCCCAGTGATTTGCGAGAAGAGGCCATCATTGTAAAAAAGGTAGGAGGTGCCTAGGACACAGATGCAGGCATTTTGGAAATCTGACAATGAGAATGATACCAAATAAATACAGGGTTTTCTGTCTCATGACCTTGAGGTTTCAGAGAGGAAGAGTTTATTGCTACAAGTGAAGCAGGAAATCAGATAGCCTATTGGCCCAAAAATCTCTCTCCCTGAGTCTAAGGAGTTCAGAGATTTTATGGATCCAAACAAAGGGAGATAAGGTTGTGACATTATCAAGTATACACAAATCTGAGGGTAGGCTAGAATAACCATTACAATGGTAAGTGTAAACAGGGCTGAGACTAGGCTAGAAGAACCATTACAAAAGTATAAACATGGCTGAGACTAGTTGAGTTTCCATAATTTCAGGTATTAACTTTTGGTTAGTATACAAAATAGAAAGTAAAAACATCTATATAATGGTTTAGTAGTCATAATCATTTGTTAAGTCATAATTTCTTGGTTACAAGAAGCCAAGGCAGTTTTCATCTGATTGCATCTGTTTTCTTAGTGAAACAAGAAGTAAGGTCATCAGCTAAGAATGGGAGCAGGGCAGAGGCGTTGAGGGTTGGAGCAGAGATGAGATGACATGAAACATTCATCTGAAAAGTGAGGCAGTAAATTTAGTAGAGAAATGTAGTCATATTACTGGGCCAGCAGAGTGCCCACTGGAGGTTTGTGGTCAGAGATGTAAAGGGTGGCTAGTCAGCGTAGCTGGGAATTCTCCCCCAGCGATGTTCAGCTACTCAGCCCAGGGGCGGAGCAGGTGTGGTGTTGGATTGAGGTAGGGCTGAGGCTGTATCAGGAGAATCTAATAGAATGAACCAGGAACAAGAGAATTGAGGTTTTGTGCAAAGCAGTGATTATTCACACGTGCCACCAAAGGAGGCTAAGGAGGGGATACAGGGACTGATGGAGTGTGTAAAGGGGGCAAGTTCAGTGGAATGGGGAGCCCAAAAGGGATAAAGACTATTTAGAGTGAAGGTGTAACTGGAGAAGACTAACAAATTATTATGATTACAGAATCATTATATAGATGTTTTTTCTTTCTATATCGTAGAATAGCCAAAAGTTAATAACTGAAGTTAGTGAAACGCAACTAGTCTCAGCCCTGGATATGCCTATTGTTGTAAAGGTAACAACTCCCACTCCCCCTTGTTTGAATCCATTGAAACCCCTGAACTCCCTAGACTCGGGGAGACAGATTTGGGGGCCACATCAATCATCTGAGATTCTGCATCATGCAAAGCAATAAACTGTTTCTCTCTTTGAAACCTTGGTGTCATGGATTGGCTGTTCTGGGCATCTGGAAGAGAGCCCTGCCATCTGTTTGATATCAGCAGTAACAGAGTAACTGAGTTGAAGTCATAGGTGGTGGTCAAGGGTGGGGGTCTCGGGGGCACAGAGTCATAAGGTCTGGCCATGGGCATGAGCAACAGCTGTGGGAAGATGGGGACAGTGAGAAGATCAAAGAGGGAGAGATGATGCTGGAAGGCCTTCCCTGCCGATCCTCTCTAAAATAGCTCCCCTGTCTCCTGCCATTTCTCCTTCATTTACCCTCTTTCCTTTCCTAGCCTCTCTGCCTCACATTACATTATACTGTACTTATTTGTTTGTTACCTTTGCTCCCATCTGATGTAAGCACCTTGAAGGCTGGTACGTTTTCTCTCTGGTTGACTCCCATATCCTCAATTCTCAAAAATATCTGTTGAATGAACAAATGAATGAATAAATAGTAAAGCCTGGAGGAAGAATGAAACAGTGGTGCTGGGGAGTGAATGGGGAGGAGTGGCCTGGAGTGTGGTTAAGTGTCTGGCTGGTTTCTCTGAAGGCATGTCTTTCAAAAGAGCTGGAGTTTCAGGATGAGGAGGGAAGAGAAACAAGCCTAGAAATAGCCGTAAGGAGCAAGGAAGACAACTTCCTACCTCCAGGCCACATTAGCATGAGGTCTGTAGAAGGAAACACTGCCACCACTTGATGTGAACACGGAGAAGCTGTGTTTTAGGATCAGACATGTTTGCATGAGAGTAAGAAGGTGAAAGGAATGTTCATGAGAAGATGGAGTCAATGAGGAGATTTTGCTGATGGCAAGCTATGCGGGGGCACAGTGAAAGGGTTAGAGGGATTGGGAAAGCTTAGGGGATTACAGAGCTCTATGGGAATGAAAATCTGAAGGCTGAGAGATGACCAGAACCCATGAGCTTCCGGTAGATAGTTGCCGGGAAAAAGAGGGAGCAGAGCATGATCATACTATCCCGATGGTGTCTTGAGGGGAGTGGGCAACATTTCTCATCCTAGCCTCCTCCTCTGACCTGGGCTCTTGGGTGGTGTGTGGCAGTGAGGCAGTGATATTGGGGTTCAGAGTGGTAGGCAAGGGGTGCAATGGGTGCTGGAAGGAAAACTGAGCAGGCACTCAAGAGGCCTAGATTATTGTTCCAGACCTTTCCAAGAACAAATTGCATAACTCTGGGCAAATGGACTTCTCCCCTGTGGGCATTTTCCTTATCTGTAGAATGGAAAGGAGAGGAGATCCCTCCCAGCTCTGTATATCTTGGGCTCTCTCCCTTTCCCCTTTCAATAACCTTTACTATCTTCTGTCTCTTAGACCCTTCTCACTGCATAGCCAAGATTTTATTCTCTCTGGCACACTCATTTTATATTAATCACACACCAGCTCTCAAGATAGCTGGGGGACAGAGCCACAGCCTGTCCTCTTCTTCCTCCCCAGTTCTAAAATGCTTCTTCACTGTCTCATGCTATTTCTGATTCCCAGCAACTGATGGGATAGGTACCCTCTCCCTTGGGCATACAAGTTAGCCTCGGGAGGGGATACGTCCCATAGGGAGCAAGGCAGACTCCAGCAGTGACAAAGCCACAGACTGACAAGAGAGGCTCCCCTGGCCCTCCACCACAGGGCAGAGCCAGCAGCCAAGGTACCCCGGGTGGGCTGTTCACTGTCCAGCATCTCCATAAGCTTCCTGGGCCCATGGGGATCAGCCAGATCAAGGTCCGAGGCTTTGTCCAGGAACTCGATTCTCAGCCCTGGCTAAGGTGTGGAGCTGGGCTGTCTAGGCCTCTTGAGTGCCTGCTCAGTTTTCCTTCCAGCACCCATTGCACCCCTTGCCTACCACTCTGAACCCCAATATCACTGCCTCACTGCCACACACCACCCAAGAGCCCAGGTCAGAGGAGGAAGCTAGGATGAGAAATGTTGCTCACTCCCCTCAAGACACCATCGGGATAGTATGATCATGCTCTGCACCCTCTTTTTCCCAGCAACTATCTACCAGAAGCCCACGGCTTCTGGTCATCTCTCAGGGCTTACCAGTAGCAAGTGTATGACCCTCCCCTAACATTCTGGGCAGGAATAATGATAACTACCTTGCTCACCTCACTGGGGGAAGGTGAAATCATAAATGCCAACACTCACTGATCAGTCGCTGTGTGTCAAGCATTCACAACCACCCTATAAATTAGCCACTACTATGATCCGCTCTTTAGGGAGAAGGCAACAGAGGCCCAGAACATGAAGTAATTTGTGTAATGTCCCACAGCCAGTAAGAGGTTAGAACCAGGATCTTAGTTCTAAATCATACAGTAGGGATTTATTATCCTTCAGTGCCCCCAGCACTCTTGTGAAGAAGGTATCATTGGCGATTTTACATATATGGAAATGGACTCAAAATAGTTGAGTTATTTGTCCAAGTTACCGGTGTCAGTACCACGATTTGAACCCCGGCCTCAGTCCAAAGCCAGTCCTCTTGTCATCGGGCCACACTGCACCCGCCAGCACCTGCTCCAGGTGATTTCTCAGGATGCCCTGCACAAGGTCCATCAGTGAAAACAGGAGAAGAAATATGTGCCAGTGTGAAACTGTCGTGTACCCCAGAAAAGCCATGTTCTTAATCCTCATTCAATATTGTGTGGGTGAGACCTTTTTTGTTTCCATGACGATGAGTCCCACCCACTCCTCTTTACCAGAGTCCTTTAAGAGGAACTATTTTGACAAGTGCAGACAGAGCCCACATAGCCAGAAAGCTTTGGAGATGAAGAAGGAAACTCCCTCTGGGGAAGCCTTATGAAATGAGGACAGAAATCTAGCAGACATCACCACATGCCTTCTCAGCTGACAGAGGTGTTCCAGATGGCATCAGCCTTTCTTAAGTGAAGGTAACCTCTTGTTGGTGCGTTAATTGGACATTTTCACAGCCTTAGAACTGTAAACTTGCAACTTAATAAAATCCCCTTTGTTCTGTTTCTGGTATATTGCATTCCAGCAGCCTTAACAAACTAAAACAAAATATCTACTCTAGGCATGGCCTGAGTTTGAGAGGAGGCCTGCAGGGTTGAGGTGGCAGCTGGCCAGACACTGGCAGAAGTACTTTGCTGGGATATCTTCAGGCAACAATGTCTTCCCCTCTTGAAACTCATCCAGAGGGGGTGGTACCTAAGGAGAGTAAGACCTGTCCAACAGCTCCATCTTTCTTGAGAACATTACTGGGTAAGAGGCTAGTTACATTCTCTTCTCTTAAGACTCTCTGAAGATTTTTTTTTTCCCCACATGGGCAGGCTCTGGGAATCGAACCCAGGTCTCCAGCACAGCAGGCGAGAATTCTGCCACTGAGTCACCAGTGCACCACCTCCTCTCTGAAAGGTTTTAATACATTGTTAGCTAGCAGAGATCAGTCTCTCCCATGTCTCAGGTTGAATAATTGAAGCATGGAAGAGTATCCTTCTTCAACTAATACTTTTTTTCTGTGTGTGTGTGTGTGTGTGTGTGTGTGTGTGTGTGTGTATATATATACCACTTAAAAAAAAGTTGTCTAAATTTTTTTGTTTTTGTTTTGTTTTTTGTATGCTTTATGGTAGGAGTCACATTTCATTCATTTTCTATGTTACTATCTCATTATTGCAGCACCATTTGTTGAATTTTTTTATCTTTCTTTTTTTTTGAGAAGTGCATGGGCTGGGAATCGAACTCGGGTCTCCCACATGGCAGGCAAGAATTCTATCACTGAACTACCCGTGCACCCCAGCCCTCTGAATTTTTTTAATTAGATCAATTTTTAAAATTAGATTTACAGCAAAATCATACAGAAAATACCGTAAACCTCCCCTGCTGCCACACACACATAGTTTTCCCTATTATTAACATTTTGCGTTAGTGCAATGCCTTTGGTACAACTGATAAAACATTATTGTTATTAAACTAAACTGTTAACTAAAGCCCATAATTTATATTAAGAGTCACTCTTCTTGTTGTATAATTTTATGGTTTTATTTTTTTTCTGGGAAACTTCCATACAACCTAAAATTTCACATTTTTTCCACTTTTAAATAAACAATTCAATAGTGTTAATTAAATTCACAAATATATGCCTCCATCCCATCATCCATTGCCAACATTTTTCCATTACCCTAAACAGAAATTCCGTACCAATTCATTAAGTCCCCTTATACTTCATATAAAAGGAATCATATAATATTTGACCTTTTGTGTCTGCTTATTTCATTCAACATGATGTTTTCAAGGTTCATTCATGTTGCCACATGCATCAGAACTTCATTCCTTTTCATGGGCGAATAATATTCCACTGTATGTATATACCACACTTGTTTATTCATCCATCTGTTAAGGAATAGTTCCACCTTCTGTTTGCTTCCACCTTCTGGCAGTTGTGAATAATGCTGCTGTGAACATTGTTGTGCAAACATTTGTTTGGATCTCACTTTCAGTTCTTTTGGATATACCTAGGAGTGGGATTGCCAGGTCATATGGTAATTCTATACTTAACTTTCTGAGAAACTGCCAAATTGTTTTCCACAGTGGTTACACCATCTTACACTCCCACCAACAATGTATGAGGGTTTCTATTTTCTTGCATCTTCTCTAACACTTGTTATTTTCTGTTTTTCTAATCATAGCCATTCTAGTGGGCGTGAATGCTATTTCACTGTGGTTTTGATTTCCATTTCCCTGATGGTTAGAGATGTTGAGCATTTTTTTCAGGTGTTTATGCCATTTATATATCTTTGAGAAAATTTCTCGTCAAATCCTTGGCCCATTTTTGTTGTCACTTGTTTTTATTGGGTTTTTTAATTGTGAAAAATAATATAGATACAAAAAAGCAATAAATTTCAAAGCACACAGCAACAATTAGTTATAGAATGGATTTCAGAGTTTGGTGTGGGTTACAGTTCAATAATTTTAGGGTTTTCCTTCTAACTGCTCCAAGACACTGGAGACAAAAGAAATATCAATATAATGATTCAGTAGTCATGCTCATTTGTTAAATCCTATCATCTCTGTTATAACTCTACCTTTTCTGTTAATCTTTCTCACAATATTTGGGCTATGCCCATTCTAATTTTTTCATTTTGGAAAGGACTGTTGATAATATGGGAAGGAGGGATGAAACTAATTGATGTTCTGGAGAGGCTGGACCCTCCGGGTTTCAGGACTTACCTGGCCTAGGAACACATCTGGAGGTTCTAGGTTTCTGGAAAATAATCATGATGTGTGGAAGCTTTGTAAAATCCATGCCCCTCTTTTTGCCCTTCCTCAGACATATCACTCCCTCCCTTCTCCTGGTGCTCCCTGCCTGTTTTTCCCTCTATTGGAAAGACCTCTCGTGGCTAACCCCAGACTCCTTTCTGGAAATCCCTGTTGGCCTGAGACATCACCCCCCCCACCACCACCACCACCATCATGACCATCGTTTCCTTGGGCCACATCAGGAGAGGGTCCTTCCTGTCTTCTTTGGTTCTTCTGCAGCCTGAGTTGAATATACAAGTATACATTTCACATGCATATTTCAGTTTCATTTGGCTGTCTTAGAATAAGCTTTTTTAATGAGCTTTCTGAAGGCTGTCTGGCCAGGGCACTTGGCCCATTTTTTAATTGAGTTGTCAGCCTTTGTTTGTTGTAGAGTTATGGCAGTTCTTTATATTCAGTTAATACTTTCTTGGTGGTGTTTATGTGTGAGGTGAGGCATGAGGTGGGACAAATACATGTAAGGCACAGTTACTGCTCTCCAGAAGTTATAGTATAGGAGCAGGGAGTGTGCAGTGTCCTACGGTTCTCCATTGCTTGATGAATGGGTGCTCATGATGGTGAGGATACTGTGACCGCAAAGGACCTAATGTGGTTAGAACCGGGGAGTTAGAAGCACTCACACTGAAAGTCTCAGGGCCACATTTTCATCTTGTGGCCTCACCACTACATTCTGCAGCCCAGGACCACCAATAACACAAATGAACATGTGTTCAGTAAATCCTCCTCTTTGAGGAGGAAAGAGATAGCCTTTTAGATGAGCTCTGAAGGGAAGTTAGGAGATACAGAAACGGGGAAAGGACATAGGCTAAGAAAACGTGGTGAGCAAAACTATGTGGTGTTCTAGTGCAAGAGTATAGCAGGAGATAAGTTTAGACAGTTTACTCAGAGCCCCAGAGCCTTTTACTTAGGGACATGGTATTTACCTTTCCTGTTCCCTAGACTTTGATTTCTCAAAGGCCCAGAGCTGTACTCTGCTCACCAAGCCCTGCCCCTGGCACACAACTGCACCCACTTGGAGAGAAAACCATTTTCAAATGGGCACAATGGTACTGGGTAGGCTGACAAGGGCCCTACAGATGATCTGGCTCATCCCATCCATAGTGGCGACTACATCCAATGCTCTAGAACCGTCTTGCAGTGATGGAAAATTTCTCTATGCTGTCCAATATGGTAGCACTTTAGCACTCAAAATATGACGAGTGAGGCTGGGGATCTACATTTTTTGTTTTATTGAATTTCAATGAATTCACATTCAAACAGCCATATGTGGCTAGTAGTTACTGTATTGGGTAGTGCAGGTATTCATCCCATATCTAGCCATGGGCTGTAAGCACCGTGTGGGGCTGGCTGTGCCTGGTTTTGCATATTGGCTTATCCCCAGCACCTACATTGGGCCTGGACTGTGGTAGGCATGCCATAAAAAAAGTAGTTACTAGATAAATGGATGAGTGAATTCTCTGCTTCCTCTACTACCCTATAACCTCCTTGATAGCAGGGATTATGTCTTTTTTGTATTCTCAGAACCCAACACAGCGCTCGGCACATAATAAATATTGGCTGAAGAAATGGAGAGTACCATGCCTCTGAGAAGGCCAGAACAAGGGTTCCAGTGCCAATCCCTCACTCTCTCCCCACACATTCCCTGGGTGTTTTTGGACAATATTTAGTGAAAGCTCTAGAGTCTAGAGCAATGGGTTAAAAAGAAAGTCCACAAGAGCGTCTTCTGGGGGGGGGGGGGTAGGGAATAAAACAAGCTTCAATTTATGTTTTTTAATCTAAAACAAAACTAAATTGTGGGAGGAAGATCAAAGGTGATGGCGGAGTTATACAGAGAAGGTAGGATTTAACAAACAAGTATGATTGCTGAATCATTATATTGATACTTCATTTAGTCTCCAGTATCTTAGAGCAGCTAGAAGTAAAAACCTAAAATTGTGGGACTGTAACCCATACCAAACTCTAAAATCTCTTCTACAACTAATTGTTGTGATGTGCTTTGGGATTTATTGCTTTTCTGTATACATGTTATTTTCACAAAAAAGAAAAAAGTCAATTGTGATGATAAATAAATAATGAAGTTTAATACACAATGTATGGATTGACAGTAGTAAATGTATATAGTTAATAAATATACAAATATTTACAGTCCCGTTCCTCAATTTTTTGCCAATTGGTTTACACGGATATTTCTAACTCTAAAGGGTCGGGTTCCTCCCAGCCTCCAGCCACTTTCCTATCTCAGTTCAGGGGCCCCTCAAAACGCAGTAATAATAAACAGTGGGTTGCAAGTATGAGATTGAGAAATTTCTGGCCTGAATGTAGGAAGATTAGCTGTGCTAAGGGCAGTGAAAAATTGGAACGTTGACCCAAGGTCCCGCTTTAATGGCACTGTATCCATTTATGAGCTGACCCCTAGAAGAGGGATCACAATTTACATTTTGGTTACAAAGTAAATTTTCAGTCTCTTTGTCATCAAATTGAGGTATAGTACCCCAGGATTTCAATAAGTAGTATGTGAATCAAGAAACCTTGAAGAGAATCCATTTTTTTGGATCCTCAATTTCCTGTGCTTTCCTAAAAGTGATCTTCCTAAGAAGGCACCTAAGATGAGGCATCCCCTTCCACAGTGTTGGTGGAGAAAGGGTGGGGGCTTTACAAGAGAAAGCCGAATCTCCTGCTCATGCTGGCTCCCACCAGGGCACACTGCTCCAGGTGTAGAAACCTCCAGGGCACCCAACAAAGTGCCAACTGGAGGTAGTGGAGTAGGTATAGAGAAAGTGAGTGAGTCTAATGAGGGGGTTCCAGGTCTTTTGACATGTCAGCTGATTTCCAATTATTTGCTTTCAACAAATTTGAAGGAGTTACTAATCACATTGTCAGCAGATGGTTAAAAACATTTTAATAATAATAAAGAAGTTCAAATAATTGAATGACATTCCTATAACTAAACTCTTCAGTTTCCATCTGTTTATCTGTTTGTTTGAACAAGATTTCTCCATATTGAAAGCCATCAAAATAAGATATAGGAATGGAATTGATGCTAAACCCTGTTTCAGTCTAGCATTAAGTAATAGTCATCAACATATACATGAACTAATTGGGAGAAAAAACCTGCCCCAACCATCTAATTAAGAAATGCATTTCCAATACAAATTTACTTTTTATGTTTAATAGTTGTCAAATTTTACTATTATTTATGCTTGGAGTATCAGTTGTTGTAACAACAACTAAAATTAGAATAAAATATTTTAACACAGAGCTTTGTGAACAAAGGAAGTTTTAATCTAAAAAATTTTATTGACAGAGTAATCAGTAAAATTTTTCAAGCATAAAAATATATTACATGCACCGGTTTGAAAGGATATATGTACCCTTGAAAAGCCATATTTTAATCAAAATCCCATTTTGTAAAGGCAGAATAATCCCTATTCAATACTGTGTGTTTGAATCTGTAATTAGATCATTTCCCTGGAGATGTAACCCAATCAAGAGTGGTTGTTAAGCTGGATTAGGGGAGATGTGTCTCCACGCATTTGGGTAGGTCCTGATTGATTTACTGGAGTCCTGTAAAAGAGTAAACATTTTGGAGAATGAGAGATTCAGAGAGAGTAGAGTAGAATGACGTAGCCACAAGAAGCAGAGTCTACCAGCCAGCAGCCTTTGAAGATGAAGAAGGAAAACACCTCCCAGGGAGCTTCATGAAACAGGAAGCCAGGAGAGAAAGCTAGCAAATGATGCTGTGTTTGCCATGTGCCCTTCCAGATGAGAGAAAAACCCTGACTGTGTTCACCATGTGCCTTCTCACTTGAGAGAGAAACCCTGAACATCAGCCTTCTTGAACCAAAGTATCTTTCCCTGGATGCCTTTGATTGGACATTTCTATAGACTTGTTTTAATTGGGACATTTTCTCAGCCTTAGAACTGTAAACTAGCAACTTGTTAAACTCCCCTTTTTAAAAGCCATTCTGTTTTTGGTATATTGCATTCCAGCAGCTAGCGAACTGGAACATTATATTAGGGAAGATTGTGAGAAGATGGAGTAGGAAGCTCTAGGAATTGAGCTCTAGGAATCAATTCTTCTACTAAAACAATTATTGAACTTGCAGGAACTGTCTGAATCAAATATTTTGAAACTCTGAGGTCTAGTGAAATACAATGCAGTATCCAGGGAAGAGCTTGAGAAAAAGGCTAGTAAATTGTGGTAAATGTCAATGAATTTCACCCTCTGTGAAATTCATGTGCCATGTGGCAGGCAGCAGTGGGGACTGGGTTTCTGGTACAGCTTGCTGATGCCAGCATGGGTTATAATGACATAGTCCTCCAGAATCCAGGGGTATGTGGTTGGATCACTAATCTTGCTTTTTATCTGCTACTTCAGATCACTGGCGTGGAGGCAGCTCTGAGGGCAGCTATTATTCCAATCCCCTTAGGCAGAAGTGACAGAGGAGTATTGAAGAGGCAGATCCTTTTTACTCTCTCTCTCTTTTACTTTCTGTATCCCTATTTGGAACAAAAGTAGTTTGGGAAATTCACAAATTGATGGCTCTAGTCTTCAACAATAACAACAACAAAGAGCTGACATTTCCAGTGAGAAGAACTAGATTTCCAGAGTTATTAACAACATAATACTCAGAATGTCCAGTTCTCAACTAAAAAATTACAAAGCACACAAAGAAACAGGAAAGTACAGCTCATTCACAGGAAAAAATAAAAACTACCAGAAGCCATTCCAGAGGAATCTCATGCATTGGAATTATTAGAAAAAAACTTCAAATAAACTGTCTTAAATATTTTTCAGTTAGCTAAAGGAATACATATACAAAGAACTAAAGGAAATTAGGAAAACGCTGTTTGAACAAGATTTTAAAAATGGAAGTTATAAAAAGGAACCCATCAGAAGCTGAAAAGTACAGTAATTGAAATGAATGGTTCATTAGACAGATTCAACAGCAGATTTGAACAGGCAACAGAAAGGATTGGCAAACTCAAAGACAAGACAATTGAAATTATCCAGTGTGAGGGGTAGAAAGAAAAATAACAAAGAAAACTGAACAGAGCCTGAGGGATATGTGGGACACCATCAAGCGTACTGATATATGCATCATTAGAGTCTCAAAAGGATGAAAGAGAAAGGGAAAGAGAAAGTATTTGAAGAAAAATTGACTGAAAACTTCCTGTGTCAGGGTTTTCTAAAGAAACAGAACCAACAGGAAAGATCTGTAAACATCAGATTTATAAAGGTTTCTCATGCAGCTGTGGGAATGGGAGAATCCAAAATCCACAGGGCAGTCTGTGAAGTTGGCAGCTCTGATAAACAGCCTGGACAAACTCCATAGGAGTGGCTCACTGGCTGAAGAAGCAGTGAAAGAGTCTCTTCTTCCTTAAGAGCCTTCAACTCATTGGATTATTTCATTGTAGGAGACATACCTTAGTTGATCACAGATGTAATCAGCTACAGATGCAATCAACTAACTGATGATTTAATACAGCAGCCTTCTGGTTTATCAACCAGCCACAAAATATCTTTGCAGCAACAGTCACATAGTGCTTGCCTGACCAGACAACTGGGCATAATCACTCGGCCAAGGTGATACCAGAATCTAACCATCATGAATCTGCTTAAAAACATGAATATACATGTTTTTTATGAATATACATGTTTTTATGAATATACATATCCAGGATACTCAATGAAATCCAAGTCGGATAGACTCTAAGAGATCTACGCCAAGATGAATTATAGCAAAACTGTCCAAGTTCAAAGACAGAGAGGATTTTTTCCCCCCAAAACATAGCCAAACTTTAATATTTTGGCTTTTATATAACTATATACACATTTGTATGTCATAATTGTGCCAAAATTCCTATTTTCCTTCATAAATTTCTATAAACATTTTTCAAGTCTTACTGAATTTGACTGTATATTGTTATGACTTTATTTTGATAAGTTCTATGTTATTGTAATTCTGACATGTTTCAAGGACATAATCTTAGTATTCCCAAAATGGTAGCCTTTTTTTTTTTTTTTTTTGCCCTAGCCTTGGGTAGTCTCTCTTTTCTATTTTTTTTTTAAATATTTTTATTGAGAAATCTTCACACACATACATTCCATACATGGTATACAATCAGAATATCAACACATAGTTGTGTATTCATCACTCATGATCATTTTTTAGAAGATTTGCATCACTTAGAAAAGAGAACAAAGAAAAACCTCATACATACCATGCATCTTACCCCTCCTTCTCACTGACCACTAGTATTTCCATCTACCCAATTTATTTTACCCTTTGTCCCCCCTATTATTTATTTTTTTATCCATATTTTTTTTACTCATCTGTCCATACCCTGGATAAAAGAAGCATCAGACACAAGATTTTCACAATCACACAGTCACATTGTAAACATTATATCTTTATACAATCATCTTCAAGCATCAAGGCTACTAGAACACAGCTCAACAGTTTCAGGTACTTGCCTCCAGCCACTCCAATACACCATAAACTAAAAAGGGATATCTGTATAATGTGTAAGAATAACCTCCAGGATAACCTCTTGACCCTGTTTGAAATCTCTCAGCCACTGAAACTTTATTTTGTCTCATTTCTCTCTTCCCTCTTTTGGTCAAGAAGGCTTTCTCAATCCCTTGATCCTGGGTCCTGACTCATCCCAGGATTTCTGTCCCACATTGCCAGGGATATTTACACCCCTGGGAGTCATGTACCACATAGGAGGGAGGGCAGTGAATTCACCTGCTGAGTTGGTTTAGAGAGAGAGGCCACATTTGAGCAACAAAAGAGATTCTGAGGATGGTGAGTCAAAGAGAGGGTCTTGAAAACAGCAAGAGGGAAGCAAATTGTCATGTATAAGCAATCTCCAATATGATTAACAGCAGATTTCTCATATGAAACCATGGAGGCCAGAAGACAGTGGATAACATATTTTCAATTTTTAAAGGAAAAAAAAAAACTGTTACCCAATGAAGAAGAAATTAGGACATGCACAGATTAAAAATAAAAAAAAAAAGCTGAAAGAGCTCATTACAGAAGTCTTGCTCCTCAAGAAATGCTAAAGGGAGTCATTCAGGCTGAAATAAAAGGACATGAGACAGTAATTCGAAGCCAGAAATAAAGAGCACTGGTAAAGGTAACTATAGAGGTTAATAAAAAATTCTGTATTATTGTACTTTTAGTTTGTAAATACCCCCCCCCCATATGACAGGCAAATGTGCAAAATAACATTTAAATCTAGGTTAATGGATATATAATTTTATATAATACACTTATATAAAAATGTAATATGAAACAATAACAATAGAAAGGGGAAGGGAAGGTAATATATAGGAGCAGAGAGTTTGTATAGTACTGAAACTAGGTTCGTACTAGTTGAACTAGGTCTTTATTAGTTTAAGATGTTAATTGTAATGACAAAAGTAACCACTGAGAAAATAACTAAAAAATACAGAGAAAGGGAAATCAAAATGGCATATTAGGAAAAAATCACCTAAATGCTAAAAAAAGGAAATGATGGAGTAATTGCAATGTACTTTAAAACTTTACATCAGTTTTGGGGTATATACCTAAAAGTGGGATTGCCAGGTCATATGAGAGTTCTATGTTTAGTTTTCTGAGGAACTGCCAAACTATTTGCCACAGTTGCTGCACCATTTTAAATTCCTACCAACAATGCATGATGTTTTCTATTTCTCCACATCCTCACAAACAGATGTGATTTTCAGTTTTTAAAATAATAGCCATTCAAGTGAGTGAAAGGGTATCTCATTGTGGTTTTTATTTGCATTTCTTTAGTAGCTAATGATGTTGCGCATCTTTTCATTTACTTGCTGGTCATTAGAGTATCTTTTTTTGAGAAATGTCTGTTCAGACCCTTGGCCCATTTTTTTAACTGGGTAGCTTGACTTGTTGTTGAGTTGTAGAAGTTCTTTCTATATTTTGGATATTAAACCCTTATCAGATATACATGGTTTCCAAATAGTTTCTCACATTCTGTAGGTTGTCTTTTCACATTCTTGATAAAGCCCTTTGATGCACAAGAGTTTTTAATTTTGATGGTCTACTTTATGTACTTTTTTTGTTCTTGTTTGTGCAACCCAAGTGTCCACCAACAGATGAATGGATAAACAAAATGTATTATATGCATACTGTGGAATATTATTCAACCACAAAAAGGAATGAAGTTCTCATGCATATGATTAACATGGAGGAACCTTGAAGATATCATGTTGAGTGAAATAAACCAGACGCAAAAGGACAAACATTGTATGATTTATCTTATATAAAATATTTAGAATAAGTAAATTCATTAAACCACCAGAACAGTGGTTTCCTGGGGTGGGAGGAGGGGAGAATGGGGAGTTATTGCTAAATGAGTATGAGTTTTGATTTGGGATGTTAGTCTAGAAACAGTGGTGAAACTCACACAGTATTGTCATTGTACTTAATGTCAAAGAATTGTCCACCTAAAATGGCAAAAATGATTTTTTTATGTTATGTATTTTTGCCACAATTAAAAATAAATTAATCATTTAAAAATATATATTATATTAGGATAAAAATCTATCGTAGGTGTGAAATGAAAATACAAGTTTAGGGAGGAAAAGGAAAAACGTAAATTTCCAAACTGTTAAAGAAGAGTTTGTTCATCCTGATAATGCAAGATATCAAACTGCTATGAGTTTTATTCCACTGAACGTTTTAAAGAGTGTTATCACTTTAATATGTCCATATTCATAAAATACTAGAAGGTTATCCTTTGGAACTATTTAAACTTGTGATGAAAAATTTTAATCCCCAACTTCAAAAATACAGGAGAGTTTCTATAAAACGTTCTTTTGGAGGATGTGAAGGTCGCGGTGTAGGGGTGAAGGACCTGCCTCTGCAGAGCCTGCCCCGGCTGACAAGGTGCTGCGTCGGCCTCTGGAGGTGCACCTGCCCCGCTGTGTCTTTACAGAGGGAATCTTTGATGTGGTTCCAAAGGAAAAAACAAACAAACAAAAAACCAAACCCAACCAGCGTGCCCCAGCCCTCCGGCTCTGTCTGCCGCCACCGAAGTCCTGGCCTGCACACCCCAGGGCTCAGCCTCCTTGCAGCCTCCTTCCCAGCAGAGACACCCCCCCCGCCCCCGCCCCCCGCCCCCCGCCCGCTGCCTGCCCGCCCCGCCGCCCCCGCAGTCGGGTCCAGCCGCCCCTCCCCGCCCTCACGCCACCTCCCAGCCCCAGACTGTCCAGCTCCCGGAGTAAATAAACCTCCGGGCAGGGACCCAGACAGTGGGCTTTAGCGAGGAGTTAATGGGCTGGGCTTTGGCGTTAGTCGAGTGTGACCGGAGCTGGCAGGGGGCCTGGCCTGGCGCCAGCATCGATTAGGACGAGACGGAGCTGGGCAGACTTGGCACTGGCTAGGGCCACAGCTGGCAGATTCAGTAACCCTGGCCACGAGGGCATGAGGCCTGCCCCGGGCACCCCCTGCTACCCGCTGCTACCCGCTGGCCAGGCTCCTGCCCGGTGCCACCCCTGCAAGTGGGGAGGGCCGCCTGTTGGGCCCCCTGATCCTTAACCTGACCGTTGGTCCTCCCCGGGGGACTGCCCCTGCTCGGGGGCCCCTTTCTGATGGGGGCTGCCTTGGAGGCTGACGGTGGTCCCACACGCCGAAGCTGGGGGTGCGGGATGATGGCAAAAGGAATGAGAACAGAGAGAGGTTGCTAAGTGTGGCTGGTGTAGCTGTTGGCAGCGAGAGCAGGTGAAGCAGGCCTGACTTCTGGTCTCCAGATTGAGGATGGGACCTTTTGTTTCCTGTCACCAAAAACCACGCTGGTGGATTTGGGGTGGCGGGGAATGTTGGATACGTGGGGGAAATGTACCTATTGCAAACTATGGACTATGGTTTACAGTTATATTTCAATATTCTTTCATTAACAGTTAACAAATGTACCACACTGATACTATGGATCAGAGGGTGGCTGGGGGGTGGGGAGGGCTAAAGGGTATGGGAGGATTTGGGTTTTATTTTTTGTTTTCATTTCCTTTCTGGAGTAATGAAAATGTTCCAAAATTGATCATGGGGGTGTATGCACAACTACATGATGATACTGTAAGCCAGTGATTGTGTACATTAGATGGTTTATATGGTGAGTGTATCTCAATAAAACTGTATTAAAAATAAAAAAATATTTTTCAAAAACAGAAGGAAAAAAACCAGGCTGGGTCACTTGGCTCTGCTCCCATCTCAGCCACAAGGCTGGCCCCAAGAGGGAATTAGGGGAGCGAAGGGGGTGACAGGGGAGATGAAGTGAGGGCCCTGCTCTGCTAAGAAGTGGTTGGTGTTGCAGTTTCCAAGTGGGGTTTGGCAGAAGGAAAGGGAATTCTCTGTCATTTAAGTTTACTTCTAGCTCCCAGACTCTCCTTGGACGCTCTCCCCTGGGCCACAAGGTATAGTGTAACTCTTCACCACCCTGCCTGGCTGCATCTGAGGTCACCTCCTCATCCTGTTCTGAGGAGATCCGTGGTCTCACAGCCTTGCTGAGCAAAGGTTTTGCTCCTTTAGCCTGAACATCAAGGAGGCAGATCGCGCCAAGAGGAAGAGTCCCTCTAACTTTTGAGAGATGGCCAGTACATCTCTCCCCCGAGAGGTCTGGAAAACCCCCGTGAGGTGAGAAAACACCCTGCCACGAAGCTAGAGTGACAGTCCCTGTCCCTGATGCCTCAGATGGAGAGCAGGGAGGTCAGAGGTCTGAGGGCCAGTGACAGCTACAGCCAAGTTGGCCAGGCCTGGTGATCCTACGTCTTTAGAGCTGCTGATGGAGAGATGCATCCGATGGGGAGTTATAATCCCCTCCTGCCACCGCACCCCACCACCAATACCCTACAAGGTAAGCTGAAATAGAATGGGAGAGCATTTGAAACAAACCACCTGAGGGCAGAGGAAAAGCAAGCACGAGGGCTGGCCTCAGTTTCCCCTGCTTCTAGGATCCTTGGCTTTTTTGTGAGCTCTCATCTCATGGAGTTTGATGCATGTATTGGCTGACTAGCTGAGGGTGGGTTGGGGCTTCGGAGGTGGAGATGTGTGAGCAGGAGAGGGGCGGTGGGAGGAGGGGATTATAACTCCCCATCGGATGCATCTCTCCATCAGCAGCTCTAAAGACGTAGGATCACCAGGCCTGGCCAACTTGGCTGTAGCTGTCACTGGCCCTCAGACCTCTGACCTCCCTGCTCTCCATCTGAGATGACACCAACTCTAAAAACACTCGGGAGCTGTTGGTCTCCAGACTGAAAGGCGACACAGTGCTAAGTAAGAAACAAAACTGGGCTGGACTAGGGATGGGAAATGGCCAGACATTTTGGAGAAAAGGAAGGGATGGCAGGAGAGTTAGGTTTTCTATAAAAGAAATATGGAAATTTGGTGGAGAAATATAAAACATATACAATTCTTTTTTTTTTTTTCTCCTATAGCATGTACTTTTTTAGTGTCCTTTAAGGACCTACAAAAATCACTTAGGTCGCTTAGGAACATAAAATGTGCTACACATAACTTGGCTCATAAAGTTGTCACCTATGCTGAATGGTTTTAGAGAAGTGAAAGACTGTTAAAAAGTTAAAAACGTGTTGTTAGTGGAGAGTCTTTATTTTTCCCCAATATTTTTAAAAACCATAAGACTCCTCAGGGAGGCTTTGTGGTTGTTTATCTTTTTTAGTTTTTATTTTTGCCCCTGACCTTCACATTTACAGTGTGTGGACTCATCCTTTTACCTCTGTTTACACAGGAGCTTCCAGAACTTCACACTGGATAACCGCACGGCCAGGGCCAACCTCATAGGCGTGCAACGTGAGCATTACACAGGCCCCCACGTTTGGTTTAATGCTCTGTTGTCAAAGTCTTAAAATTCTCCATAATTTTTTTTTTATTAATTAAAAAAAATTAACAAACAAAACATTTAGAAATCATTCCATTCTACATATATAATTAGTAATTCTTAATATCATCACATAGTTGCATATTCATCATTTCTTAGTACATTTGCATCGATTTAGAAAAAGAAATAAAAAGACAACGGAAAAAGAAATAAAATGATAATAGAGGAAAAAAAACTATACGTACCATACCCCTTACCCCTCGCTTTCATTTACCACTATTTCAAACTGAATTTATTTTAACATTTGTTCCCCCTACTATTTATTTTTATTCCATATGTTCTACTCTTCTGTTGATAGAGTAGCTAAAAGGAGCATCAGACACAAGGTTTTCACATTCACAGAGTCTCATTGTGAAAGCTATATCATTGTTCAATCATCATCAAGAAACATGGCTACTGGAACACAGCACTACATTTTCAGGCAGTTCCCTCCAGCCTCTCCACTACATCTTGAACAACAAGGTGATATCTACTTAATGCGTAAGAATAACCTCCAGGATAACCTCTCGACTCTGTTTGGAATCTCTCAGCCATTGACACTTTGCCTCATTTTACTCTTCCCCCTTTTGGTCGAGAAGGTTCTCTCAGTCTCTTGATGTTAATTCTCAGCTCATTCTAGGGTTTTTCTCAGTCCTTTGATGCTGAGTCTCAGCTCATTTCAGGATCTTTGTCCCACGTTGCCAGGAAGGTCCACACCCCTGGGAGTCATGTCCCAGGCAGAGACGGAGAGGGTGTTGAGACTGCTCATCATATTGGCTGGAGAGAGAGGCCACATCTGAGCACATTGGGGGTGACTCTTAGGCCTAAATTTTAAGTAGACTTGACCTATCTTTTGTGGGGTTAAGTTTCATGCGAACACACCCCAAGACTGGGGACTCAGCCTATAGCTTTGGTTGTAAAATTCTCCATAGTTTTAAACAAGGGATCCTGCATTTTCATTTTGCTCTAAACCCACCAAATGATGTGGCCAGTTCTGCACATGCCCAGCTGATTCATCCCCCTGCCTGAAGCCACACGGCCTTCCACTATCCGTCTGGGCTGCCCCTGGGGCCATCCCTAGCACAGTCCATTCAGGATCCGGAGTGGCTTTGCTCTTGCTTGACTTCTCTTAAGCCCCTGCACTCCTCGCCTTGAGCCTCCCCCATCTGGCCAGCCATCGGCACCCACTCTTTATATCCTCCTTTACTTTGGCTCTGATGACTGCTAGAAACAAACAATGTAACAGGACCTTCAAACCAAGCCTGTTTCCACTATAGTTGTCAGTCTGAGTAGCCAGGCTTGTTCTTCATTCCAGCTGGTGCTCTGCTCCAGAAGCCAAACTTCTTGTGGTGTGTGTGTGTGTGTGCACCCATTTCAAAAGAGCCATGCCTTCCTGGTTGCTCCATTTGCATCCTGATCCAGTCTGCTGGTGTTTTTGCAGTTTTCCTGTCAGCTCGGTGGGAGAAGTTCAAAGAGACTCTGGCTTCCTTTCTGGCTTCCTCTCCAGAGGCAGTTTTCTCTTTGCTGCTCCCCTGCCCTACATCTCTCTAGGAAATTGGTCTCTTTCCTCACCCCTTCCTTCCTCGCCAATAACGGACTTTTGTAGGTTCTCTGAAGGTTATCCTGAAAGCAGGAGAGAAGGTGCCTACATCTGAAGCACAAAGCAGATAAGGATGCTCGCCTGGATTGGGGACACAGGAAAAGAGAACACTGGACTAGAACACCAGCACTTCTCATTAGAGCACCTGCCATCACCAATTCAGAGAGAAGGTGACTGTTCATTACTTGCCTCTCCTGCACACACTTCCTAGTGGTTTGGTGACAAACGGGAATGTGCCCCATCTACTGCACCCTTGAGAAAGCTTAGCAGGCGAGGCTGTTCCCTGGGAAGGACCTTTGACCCCAGGATCTCAGAAGCGGCTCAGAGCCCAGACTGTGTGGCAGTCACTCCTGGCCAAGGCTGTCACTCACCCACATCGGGAGTTTGCCAGTATTCCCAAGGTATCAATGTTGCTTGGCATTGTACCTGGTCATTTCTGACCACCTCAGAGAACCTCTTCTAGTGCTCAGGGCAGTATGCAAGCTCAATTAATGTTGCTCCTTCATCCCAGAAAGTGCTCTCTCACTTTCTGACTAGCTGACTCTATGAAAAAAGAGTCCACAGGACATGGGAGTAGAAGTGCTTGCCTGCTGTCCCCATGCCCAGACACAAAGCACCCAAAGGAAGAGAGATTTCCAGACCCTTTCAAGGTCAGCCCTGAAGACAATCAGAGACCAACTAGTACCCTTTTACCCATCAAATTATCAAAATAAAAATGTTTTAAAATGATAATGCTGTACTCAGTTTTTGGTTGATGTCATGGTATGAACTTTCAGGAGAGCAATTTACAGACAAGTATTAACGCATTTGAAAAATCCATATCCTTTGTGGCCAGAGATGGTTATCTGTCCTCCAGTTTGTGCTCCCTTTCCATAGTGTACAGGTGACTCTGGGAAGTGGCTACCCAGCCCCGGACCCCATTCCCGAGTCCCCTTGCAGGGCGGGTGCACCATGTGACAAGTTTGCACAAATGGAAAATGAATGGAGTGGTGTGTATCACTTCCAGGCTGGTGTGATTAAGAAGCAGATCGGCCTTCTCCACCCCCACCCCCTTTCCTCTTCTGTAGTGGCTTTTGGAAGTACAGAGAGAAGCTGCTGGAGTGACAAGCTAGAAGGAGACTGCGCCCCTGAATCACCAGATGGGAGACCACCCACCAAACACCCATATTAGACAGCTGGGTGAGGAGAAATAAATTTTTATTGTGTTAAGTCCCTGAGATTTAGGGCTTATCTATTGTAGTAGCTAGGATTCCCTACACCTCTAAGCCCGAAATTACATTTATAGGAATGTTTCCTAAAGAAACAATCAGATCAATGAAAGGGAACAGTAAGGGGTATAGAGAAAAAAATAGGGGGAACAAAGGTTAAAATAAATTGGGTGGATAGAAATCCTAGTGGTCAACGAGAGGGAGGGGTAAGTGGTGTGGTATGTATGAATTTTTTCTTTTTTCCTTTTTATTTCTTTTTCTAGAGTGATGCAAATGTTCTAAAAAATGATCATGGTGATGAATATACTACTATGTGATGATATTGTGAGCCATGATTGTACAACATGTATGGAACATTTGTATGTTAAGAATGTGTTAAAAAAAAAAAAAGATCTCTTTTTGTAATACCTTAACATATGCAGCCTAAAACTAATAAATTACATTTGACACTCTCAAAATATATATATATATTTTTTTTAATAAAATTAAGAGAAAGAAGGAATCAGAGATGCAAAGATTCATAGATCCTAAGAACAATAAGCAAAACCCTAATTGGTTAAAATCATCATAAGAGCCGCATGGGGTTCTGAAAGATGGGAATGGGATGTGGCCAGGAGGGCACAGAAAATAGACTGAGCAATTGCACAGCAGTATGAACACTAGTAGTTCTGATTGGAGTAGGAAGTATAGCAATAGAGAAGAAAATAATTAAGCTGATCATCAAACCTTGTGTTTAACAATATATAAACTGAACCATCTGTATAAACATTTCTGGAGGGTTGGTGAATGGATACTGACAAGGAAACACTTTGTTAATTGTGATCAGAGAGGAACAAGCCTTTGTTTCTTAAGAAATCCTTTTACATATGATTAAATTGCCAAGGTCTCTTTTATCTTTCATATATAGATTTCTCCAGCACGTGTCCCCTAACATTAGTGTTTTTATAACTCTGAAGCCTCTTCTCTTCACAACTGATCCTTCTCACCAACCTTTCTGACCTGAGGCAATGATAGTTATTAGGAGGATAAGTACTACTTCTAGAATTTCTGTTAAAGATATATATATTTGAGATTTTGACAAGGCCCCCAAATCCTCTGAACTGGGACAAAATAGTCTTTTCAATAATAGTGCATGGAAGAACTGGATATCAATAGCTGAGAGAATGAAAGAGGACCCCTATCTTACACCCTAAACAAAAAATTAACTCAAAGTGGATGAAACACCTAAATATAAGATAGTTTTTTATTTATTCACCATGAAGCTTCTAGAAGAAAATGTAGGGAAACATCTTCAAGACCTAGTAATAGAAGGTAGCTTCCTAGACTTTACACCCAAAGCTGAAGCAACAAAACAAAAGATGAATAAATAGGAACTCCTCAAAATCAAATGCTTCTGCACCTCAAAAGACTTTGTCAAAAAGGTGAAGAGGCAGCCAACTCAATGGGAGAAAATATTTGGAAATCACATATCAGACAAAGGTTTATATACAAAGAAATACATTTTGTATATATATATTTCTATATATACAAAGAAATCATGGGCGGGCCGCGGTGGCTCAGCGGGCAAAGTGCTTGCCTGCTATGCCGGAGGACCTCGGTTCGATTCCCGGCCCCAGCCCATGTAACAAAAACGGAGAAACAGAATACAATAAGAACAAGAAAATGTTTAAAAATGTTTCCCTTTCTTCCTTCCTTCCTTCCTTCTATCCTTCCTTCCTTCTCTCTGTCTTTCCTTTAAAAAAAAAAAAAAAGAAAAAAAAAAAGAAATCATATAATTCAACAACAAGAGAACAAACAACCCAATTATAAAATGGGCTAAAGATGTAAATAGGCATTTTTCTGAAGAGCAAATACAGATGGCTCAAAAGCACATGAAGAGATGCTCATTTTCACTGGCAGATCAAGACTACAATGAGATACCACCTCACATCTATTAAGAATGGCTGCTACTAAACAAACAGGAAACTATAAATGCTGGAGAGGATGTGGAAAAACTGGACACTTATGCCCTGCTGGTGGGAATGTATAATGGTGCAGCCACTATGGAAGACTGTTTGGCGGTTCCTTAGGAAACTAAATATTGAGTTGCCCTATGCCCAGCAATAGCACTACTTGGTATATACCCGGAAGAGCTCATAGCAATGACACAAACAGACATTTGCACACCAATGTTCATAGCAGCATTAGTCACAATCACCAAAAGATGGAAACAAACCAAATGCCCATCAACAGATGTGCCAGTTTGAATCTGTGGTGGACCCCAGAAAAGCCACATCCTGTAATCTTCATTCAATATTGCTGGGTGGGAGCATTTTGATTGTTTCCATGGAGGTGTGTCTCCACCCACTGAAGGTGGAGTTGCTTACTGGAATCCTTTAAAAGAGAAAATATTTTGGAGAGAGTCCCTTTTGGTAGAGCCATGAGAAAGCCAGGAGACGCCACCATGTTTGCCATGTGCCCTTGCAGCTGAGAGAGAAACGTTGAACATCATCAGCCTTCTTGAGCCAAGGTATCTTTCCCCATTTCTATAGACTTGTTTGAATTGGGACATTTTCTCAGCCTTAGAACTGTAAACCAGCAACTTATTAAATTCCCCTTTTTAAAAGCCATTCTGTTTCTGATATATTGCATTCCAGCAGCTAGCTAGAACAATGACAAATGGATCAACAAAATGTGGTGTATGTATACAATGGAATACTATGCAGCAGTAAGACAAAATGACGTCCTGAAGCACATGACAAGATGCATGAGCCTTGAGGACATAATGCTGAGTGAAATTAGCTAGACACAAAAGGATAGATACTGTGTGATTCCACTTTTATGACCAGCACAAAGGTATAATCAGAGACTTATAATACAGAATATAGGGGACTTAGAGATACATCAAAGCTAGAGATGGGTGAACTGTTAGCTAATGGGTTGAACTCCAGGGTAAGGGAATAGATAGGAGTGAAGGTGGCTCCCTAGTGGGTCTATAAGTAACATTAACATACTGAAGATGAACAAGATTGAAAGGTGTTGTATAGACCTACGTGTCCCACTGCTTAACACTAGAAATATGAATTAGTTCTCACTAAAAGAATTATTCAAAGATATCACTCTTGTACAAAGAGTGCTTAAGTCCAGGATACAGGGGGAAAACTGCTATTGCATGCTATGAGCTATGTTCAAAAGGAAACCATTGGGAAGGCCACCATGGCTCGCTGGCATAGTTCTCGCCTGTAATGCCAGAGACCCGGGTTCGATTCCCAGTGCCTGCCCATGCGAAAAAAAGGAACCGATCAGCACTACCACAGCAACAGCAGAGGTAAATAATGGGGGTAAGGACAAGAGTTAAGAGGAGGTTTAGGTTTCCTATTTGGCGAGGGTACGTTTATTGGTTTTCTTCCTCTTGGGAACAGTGAAATTATCTAAAATAGAGAATGCTGATGAACTGTGGACTTTGGGCCCTCTGTGTGATGCCCGATGAATGCAGGTGGCTAAAGGATGCACTGACAGAGAAGTAGATTGGCGAACAATGGTGTATACTTATGAATGAAGGTTGTGCTGCTACAAAAAAGAACAAAGTCATGAGGCATGCAACGATGTGCATGTGGGACATTTGGTGAGACAAAATAAGCCAGAAACAAAAGAACAAGAATGGTGTGGTCACCTTTAGAAAATGCTTATAAGAAAACAGGGGCCTAGATTTTAAGCTTTTAGAGCAGACACATTAAGTCCAGACAGGTGATTATTATTTCTGGATTTTGAGAGGCTGTTTTATATATATAAAACCTAATATTTAGAGATAAGAATGAAGCTGAACAGGTTGGGATCAAACTAATTCAGAACATAGGGGTAAGGGGGACAGTGTCTATATTTTAGAACCCCACATACTGTTTGAGACAATGGAAGAAGGGTTTGTTTGATCTGGAACTGATATTTTCTGTAGTGCATAATCTAATTCAACCTATCTGTATACTCATTTGAACAATTGAAACACAGGAAGCCTAGAATAAGAAAGAGGTCTTTTAATCTTGAATAGATTATTTTAATGCCTGAAAACATCCTAGAGTATAGTGAGCAGATATTCAAAAAGTATTGGCAAAGTTCCCTGAGGGAGGGGAGAAAGAATATGGAACTATTGAACCTTACCATCAGGGAATCCCCTGATACTGTGTCGAACTTTAGAACACTCAAATCAATAGGCCATGCCCTCAACCATGAGGCTTACTCCTGTGAAGTTTATGTAAGGCAGTGGACAAGCTTAGACTACCTATAGGCATGCCTAAGAGTTACTTCTGGAGGACCTCTTTTGTTGCTCAGATGTGGCCCCACTCTCTCTAAGCCTAACTCTGCAAGTGAAATCATTGCCCTCCCCCCTACGTGGGACACGACATCCAGGGGTGAAATTCTCCCTGGTGACACGGGAGATGACTCAGGGATGAATCCAGACCTGGCACCGTGGGATCAACAATTCTATCCTGACCAAAAGGGGGGAAAGAAGTGTAATTAATAAAATATCAGTGGCAGAGAGAGTTCAAATAGAGTCGAGAGGCTACTCTGGAAGTTGCTCTTACGTAAGCTTCAGGTAGACCTTGCTACCTATCATAACCTGCCAACCTCCAACCAGGACCATTCCAGCCAATCCTAAAGAACACCTAGGGCGATATATAAGATTCCACAAGGATTCCGTGCACTAGAGTAACTTTCCAGAAACCTACAACCTCCAGATGGGTCCCTGGTCCAGATGAATCCTGAAACCTAGCCCAGCCTCTCCAGAACATCAAATAGTTCCATCTCCCTTACCCCATATTAGTGACAGACCCTTCCAATAGGACAAATTTAGAATTGCCATAGCCCAAACACCCCTAAAGAGAGGGATGGAAAGATCAAAGGTGATGGTGGAGTTATACAGAGAATATAGGATTTAACAAATGAATATGAATGCTGAATCATTAAATTGATATCTTTTAGTTTCCAGTATTTTAGAGCAGCTAGAAGTAAAAACCTAAAATTATGAAATTATAACCCATCTCAAACTCTGAAATATGTTCTACAGCTAATTGTGGTGCTGTGCTTTGAAATTTATAGCTTTTTTGTATGTATGTTATTTTTCACAGTAAAATAAGGGAAAAAGTTGATAGTGATGATAAAAAAAAATGTAAGCCCTCTAGCCTTCTATATTCTGGAGCAGCTAGAAGGAAAAATATGAGAGGATCATATGGTAGCCCATGACAAACTCTGGGGTCTGTCCTGTAACCACTTGTTGAAGAGTGCTTTGAAAACTCTTGCTTTTTTATTTCTTTGCTTTGTATATATGCCATACTACACAATAAAAAAAGTTTTTAAAAAATAAAAAATATCCATAGTAGAACAGTGTGACAATCTCCAAAAAAAGGTGTTGGTCAGTACCCATGGCATATTGTTGGGGAAAAAGTTTACAACACAGCATGCACTGTCTAGGATGACCCCATTATTACAAATTGGTGTCCGGGTATATGGATATGTGTGTGTCTCTACTGGGTCTGCATGGGTGTGAGTGTGTGTGCATGCACACGTGCAGCCTTCACAAAGCAATGTCGCCAAAATGTCAGTGGAGATTATCTCTGAGTGGTGATGCTTCAGTGACTTTTCCATTTTCCTTCTTGTTACCTCTGCACTTGCTGTCTCCTCTGCCTGGAACATTCTCCCCCCCAACCCACCCCGAGACCCACACAGCTCTCTCCCTCACCTTTGAGTTTCTGCTCAGTTTTAACTTCTCAGCTTCCTATGCGCTCACATGGCACTAGAACCTTCTTACCTGCTCACCTTGTACATTTTTATCCACACCACTTCTCACCTGCTTAGGCACTCTAAACTCTCTGGTTTATTTGGTTTGTTGCTTATTTTCTGTTTCACCCTGCTGGGTCAGAAGCTCCATGAGGGTAGGCCTTTTATTATTTTGTTCACTGTCACATTTCCCATTGTCTAGAACAGTGCCTGACACACAGTACGTGCTTCATAAATATTTGCTGGATAAACAAATAACCAAAAATATTTTTACAACTTTATATATACTATATAATAAATATTATGCTAACTTTTAAAGCACCACCAAAAAAGGAAAAAAAAAGCTAGAAGGAACTATAGCAACACATTAACAGTAATTGGCTCTAGGTAGCAAAATAATGGGTGATTTTTAAAATCTGTATATCTTTCTGGAGTTCCCAAAATTTCTATAATAAGCATATCTTCTGGCGGTCACTCTTACTCAAGCTGCAGTTAGACATTGGTACTAGCATAACTTGCCAAACCCCAACCAAAACCATTTCTGCCACTCCTAAAGAACCTCTAGGGTATTATATAAGACCCTACAAAGGTTCCATGCACTAGGGTAACATTCCAGAAACCTACAACCTTCAGATGGGTCCCTGGACCAGATAAGTCCTGAAATGCAGAGGGACCAGCCCTTCCACAACATCAACTTGTTCCATCCCCTATTCCATTTTATTGACAGCCCCTTCCAACATGAAAAAGCTAGAATGGGCAGAGCCCAAATACCCCTAAAGAGTGGGAGAAAGATCGAAGGTAATAGTGGAGCTATACAGAGAAGATAGGGTTTAACAAATGAGTATGAGTGCTGAATCATTATATTAATACTTCTTTTAGTCTCCAGTACTTTAGAGCAGCTAAAAATAAAAATCTAAAATTGTGGAATTGTAACTCATACCAAATTCTGAAGTCTGTTCTACAACTAAGATGTACTTAGTTCTACAACTAAGATGTACTTTATTTCACAATGAGAACATTAAAATATATATATATTTGTATATTGCTTATACTTTTAAATTACTTTCACAAATACTTGCCACTATTTTGCAAAAATTGTAATCCCTACCTCAAATAACATCTTCTGGACCGAGGACTCTCACTACATCAGAGATGACTTACAAGGTTCTATGATTTCATTTTTTTACATAGTGATCTACATTGGTCAAAATAGGCTAGGTTATGCTGTATGAACAAATTCCAGTGGATACAAAGAAGGTTTACTTCTCTTTATATGCCACATATTCACCAAGGGCTCTGCTCCACACAGACACTCAGGGACCCAGGGTGACAGATGCTCCATTTTGTAACTGCACTGTCTGGAGAAAAGACTTCCTTAGTTACAAGTGCACATAGAATAATGGCACATGGGCATTTTCTGTCTCAGTTAGTTAATGACACATTATTTCTGCTTATGTTTCACTGTTCCACAACTCATCCTATGCCCACCCCCCCCTCAGTATGCAGGGGTAAATACAATGTTTAGTAAGCACCACTGTCTCTGCCATAATTACTGCTTCTTCTCTCATTCTCTCTACTATTGCATCTCTGGGACTGCCTGTTTTCTACTTAGTCTCGCATATGTACAATAATATAACCTTCTGAGATTACACTTGGAAAGGGAAATGGGTGCTGTCATATCCTCCTCCTATGCCCGGTAAACATTGCTCACTGATCACGGCTCTCTTTTCTCCTAAACCCAGATGTAGCTTCAGAATCCTTCTCAACACAGGTGGCTGCCAATTTGTCAGCTTCACCAGTGATGAAATTTGTTTCATCCCACCTAAGGAATGTCACTGGCCGCTAGGACATGGCACCAGCCTGCTTGGCTCCAGCTCTACCACTTCACTTCAAAGAAGGATATGAAGCCAGTAAGTACTTGGTAACTTTTGCTATCGGTGTTGTGTTTACAAATACCTAATCTGGGGCCTCCAATGTTACCAAGATTTTCGGGCTCTGATATTTTCCCTTCAATTTCTGCCACTTTGGCCAGGGTAAGAACAATCAAAGGAAGCTTGACTTCCTTCACACTTAACATGGGCTGCCGCACACAGACTGAAAGAAAAGGAATCTTTAGGGTAAAAACAAGAGGCACAAATCCTTCTGTCCAAGGACTTTGCAATGGATCTGTCTAGACCACTTCCCCAGAAGCCTCCACAGTTTTACAGCTCACTCCCCTAAACGAAGGAAGGGACTCTTTCTTTCCTACTGTCAAAGGTATGAAACAAGGAGAATATCCCTCATTAAATAAATAAATAAAATATAAAGAAAAGACCCCTTTCCCTAGGGTTAAGCAAAGTAGAATATCAACAGGAAACTCCAGAATGTTCTCCCGCTATACCATTAAAACTTGGCTCACTATTTTCTGCTTCTTTAAGCTGTATCCTAAGCCTCTGGGGTCTCTGGTAGGAGACATTTTTGAAAATAGAGAAGTTGGGGCAGGCTTCCTTGTGGTTTCGTTGTGTTTTTTCCCTCTGAGCTGTTTCCCAAAACTTCTTTAAATCCTTACGCTATACAAAGCGAAGATTTGTTCTGCATACACCAGTAGTCAAGAAGTCTCTACCGACAGAAGTTTTCACTACTGTTGCTGTTTGGAATTGGCTCAGCAGACGTAAACAGGGTCATCTGGGGCCAAAGAGGGTGGGTGTTTAGTTTTAAAGCTCTGGGGTTAAGAGTGAAAGCATGTGACTCCAGCCCGGCCAGAAACAGAGAAGCCTTTGTGTGGCAGTCCTGGGGCTAAACACAAGGGGAGCGGGCAAGGGAACGCTGACACAGGTTTCAGGGGGCCGAGAGGATACCACTGCAGGGAGATTAACTCTTTGTTTCAGGCTCAGAGGCTTCCATGGGGAGAGCTTCTGTTTGTGGCTCACGAGAGAGCAAAGAACTCAAAAGAAATAAAGTTTCCTCAGCTTGCAAAGCGAGGCACGCCCTCCTGTAGGAAGCGTCGAGAGGAAAAGCAAGCTGAAGCCACTGGAAGCAAGAGCAATATCAAAGCGGTAGTTGTTGATAGATTATCGGAGAGAACGTCCAAGGAGTCCTGGCTTCTAAATATTGCAGGCTGTTCCTGTGCCTAATGCGCCCACCCACCCCCCAGCTCAGCCTCCTTCTCCCCTGAAGGCTGGGATGAACTGGGGAAGAGGAGGGAGCAGCCTGGACTACACCTCGCCCGCATCCGCCCTCCACAGGGGTGGGGGAGGATGGTAGCTGCTAGAGCACTGTCAGAGGGAGGCTGGCAGGCTGCTGACACAGCCCGCCTCAGCCACCCATCTGTGGCATCCTTCACCAAGGTGCTCAAACCCACAGACCAGCACCCCCCACCCTACCACCACCCCTGGTGAGCCTGAGTCCTGCCCATCATTCTGCACTGCCCAGAGCCCAGGCCAGTGCGTCCTTCCCCAAGAAATTACTGCATTCTGGGGTGAGCAAGTCAAGGTTTTGGAAAATCTGCTGAATCTACCAGATTTTTTCTTTTTAACATTTGCATCATTTGTTTATTTTTCGTCCATATTTTTTACTCATCTGTCCATACCCTAGTTGAAAGGAGACTACCAGATTTTGGCAGAGGGAGAAAAGGAAACAAGGCTCATTTTGCCACGCATGGAGCCCTCAAAGAGGGGTTCGGAAGTAAACACAGCAGTGGATGGCATGCCTTGCAAGCAGCAAAACAACGTCTCATCATTTCTCCAATCTTTGTTCTCCTTCTTTCCATAAAGATTTTTGTGCACCTTTTCAAGCGGCAAGTTCTCTGCTGGATGGTAGGGAGACAGTGGTGAATGAGACAGACCAGGTCCTGCCCACCAAGAGCTTTTAGTCTATCCAGGTATGTAAGAAGGTAATAGTAATGCCCATTGGTGGTCAAGGAAATGGTGATAGTTGTACTGGACAAATGGCAACTGCTGGTGCAAAGAGGTAAAGGGGGGCGGGCAGCAGTGGCTCAGGGGCAGAGTTCTCGCCTCCCATGCCGGAGCCCCGGGTTTGATTCCCAGTGTCTGACCATGTAAAACAAAATAATAATAAAATAAAATCCTAAAAAAAAAAGAGGTAAAGGGAATGTTTGCTGGTCCTCATAGTACAAAACACACTCTTACAGGTGGATTCCAGTTTCCCCAGTTGATGAAATGTCACGAGCTTTTTCCTACATTTCAGGGAGAGATCGCCGCAATCAAGTATCTGGAATGGCAATAAGCTCAGGCAAGAGGCTCACTGACTCCAGCCCTGATCTACCAGACTCAGGGGAGGGAGCGGGGAGGGATTCTTCTGTAGCGGCTATTTATAGCGGTGCCCAGACCACTTGACAGGGGTGGGGTGGGGGGCTCAGAATCTATGAAACTAGTGCCCTGTGCTCAAGTGTAATGATGTGTTCGAAATGATGTTGCCAGCAGGCCCTGAACCCTCTCCACTTCAAAGACTGAGTCACTGGGCAGAGCCCTGGGCTCACTCAGGTGAAAAACAAGAACCTTTCATCAGGGCTGCCCAGAGTTCCCAGGCCTTTGCCCGTGGGTCAGCTCCCGGGAATCCCACGGCCACAGGCCACGTTCTCCCACCTGCCACACCTGATTCTTCACACCAGGTCACTCAGCACAAACTCTGAGATGCCCTGATCAGACACCCCTTTCTTACATGCATTTAGAGGAGGGCACCCCTAGCACCCTTCCTCTCTTCAAGCTGGATCAGATGGAAGGGCTGCAAAGACAAAAGAAACCACAAATTGCCTAGTGGGCTGGGGATGTGGTCTCCAGAAGGACCAGACTGTTGTCACAGCTTTGGTCTCCACGTGTGCTGATGAGGAACTGTGCACATTTAAAATCAACAATACAGTATAATAAACACAAGTGCTCCCTGAAATTGCCCCATCCTCCTTCACGGTGTACACAAGGGTGAAATGTTCAGGACATCAGGGAGCCTTCTTGTGGTCTGAGGAAAGTCGGGAGAATGAGGAAAGAGCTTGCTTTGGTTTCTAAGCTTCTGCAGTACATGTTCTTTGGGGTTTTCCTTTGCAATCAAACCGCAGTTTTTAAGCCTGGGGACCTTGTGACAGAGAGACTCAGCAAATGGCCTGAAATTCTTATTTTTAAAAAATTCTCAAGTCTTTGCGTTATTGTGTGCCTTTCCTGAGAGAAGGATTTTGCTTCAGCAGAATCTCAAAAGAGTTCCAGATTTGAAAAAAAGAAACTGCCGAATAAAATCTGGGCAGGTCACAGGTAGAGGTGGTCTGGACCGATCCCATTTTATAGACAAGGACCTCAGCAACCAGAAAGGTGGCGTCACCTTCTTGCTCAAAATCATCCACCCAGTTAATGACAGTCAGCTGAAAACCCAGTCTCCTTAACTCTAGTGGCACAGGTTTTCCCACTGCTGCACACCACCTGGGTTTCTTTCTTTCTTTTTTCTTTAATTTTTATTAATAAACAATTAATATACAATATGAACATTCTTTTTTATCACATAGTTGTACATTCATCATCATGACCATTTCTTAGAACATTTGCATCGATTCAGAAAAAGAAATAAAAAGAAAACAGAAAAAAATTTCATACATACCATACCCTTTACCCCTCCCTTTCATTGATCACTAGCATTTCAATCTACTAAATGTCTTTTAACATTTGTTCCCCCTATTGTTTATTTATTTTTAATCCATATGTTTTACTCATCTGTCCATAAGGCAGATAAAAGAAGCATCAGACACAAGGTTTTCACAATCTCACAGTCACATTGTGAAAGCTCTATCATTACACAATCATCTTCAAGAAACATGGCTACTGTTTCTTGAAGAAACATTTTCAGGCAGTTCCCTCCAGCCTCTCTGTTACACCTTAACTAAAACGGTGATATGTAAGCAATGTGTAAGGATAACCTCCAGGATAACCTCTTGACTCTGTTTGGAATCTCTCAGCCATTGACAGTTTATTTTGTCTCATTTCTCTCTTCCCCGTTTTGGTCGAGAAGGTTTTCTCAATCTCTTGGTGCTGAGTCCTAGCTCATTCTAGGATTTCTGTCCCACATTGCCAGGAAGGTTTACACCCCTGGGAGTCATGTCTCACGTAGAGAGGGGGTGAGTAGTAAGTTTGCTTGTCGTGTTGGTGGAGAGAGAGAGAGGCCACATCTGAGCAACAAAAGAGGTTCTCTTGGGGGTGACTCTTAAGCCTAATTTTAAGTACCACCTGGGTTTCTTTTAAGTCTAATTTTGAGGACAGGGACCCTGTGGCTTGTTTCTTTCAAATTTGTGTACTTGGTCTGGGATGATGCCTTGCTGAAAGTGAGGGGCTCTGCCAGGGCCCACTGACTCATTCAGTGAACCCCATCTTTTCTGGGGGCAGGGCTTGGTGCTAATTCCAATGTTAGTGACAAATCCCCCTGCAGCGGCAGCTTGGAGCCAGAAGACTGCAGAATGGCAGTGAAAGCAGCAGCCACTCAGAGGCTATCACTCACTCCTACTGTCCCTGCAGGGCAATTCCAGTTCCAATTCTCATTTCACACCGAGCCTTCCCATTTAGGAAAACAAAAAACTTTTGCCAGGAAACAACGCTTTAAGGCAGAGTGGCTGGGCTTAGGGTGCAATGGAGGCTCACTTTAGACGGAGATGGGTTCCAAGACTTCCTATAAGGCAAACAATCACATGAAGTAAGAATTACTCTAGAAAATCCCTTAACAAGCAGTACAACAAGCAGACATATCACTCCTCAGTAAATCACAGACAGCTAGATTGTTCTTCAGGTTGGAAGAGAGTTCTCTCGCCTCAGTTGAGCAGCAGATGAAACCATGGGCGGGTATTTAGGGCCAGGCTGGACCAGAGACACGTGTTTTTAAGTGTGATGAGATGCTGGTGTGATGTGAGGCCAAACCAGGGCACGGCAGTCCCGTTTCCCTATCACACTCACTCCAGGCACACGTTCATTGAGTGGAAGAGCAGGAAACATACACATTTCTCTCTCGCTTTGTTTTTCTTGGCTGGCCTTGGACAGCAGGCTTCATGTAAATTAAATGGGTGCTTCAGGCATCACCACCATAATACCAAACCTCTCATCCTGTAGCCACCTTGTTCTTGACCCACAGAAATGGTGAGATAACAACGCAGAATAGACAACTGGCGGGGGGGGGGGGGGGGGGGGTCGGGTAGGTAGGTGGAGAGGCAGGCTGAGGGATGCAGACTTGATCCAGTAGGGAAAGTTTTCCAGGAGAAGTGACGGGATTGGATCCATCTTTTAGAAAGTTTCCCCAGCAGCAGAGAAGAAAGCACTGTGGAAGGGGCAAGGCTGACAAACAGGCCGGTTAGGGGGCTCTGCAAGTTTTCCAGGCAAGAGATGCTGCATTAGGACAATGCGGTGGAGATAGGCACAAGAGTCACTGCTGAGTCAGAATGGTTGGAACTTACTGGTCAATGCCTACAAATAATAATGAGTAGTACTATTATTAATAATAATATTAATAGGTGCCATCTATTAAAACCTTAGTATGTACCAAGCATCATTCTAAGCACCTTGTACATAGTCACGCATTTTGTACTCACAGTGATCTTATTAGGGAGGTACTATTGTCTCATTTCACAGGTGAGGAACCTGAGGCACAGAAAGGTTACAGGGCCTTACCCCGCGGTGAGGAGCAGAGCTCCTCCTGGGCAGCTGTGCCTTTAACTTCTCACTGTTACTTCTGAATGGAGCAGAAAGAGACAGGAAGGGATGAAGGAGAAGGGGAAGCTGCTGGGTTTTGCAGCCTGGGCAACTGGGTGCAGCCTCATCCACGGTCAGGATGGATAACTTGAAAGAAAGGTGTCACCGTTACGAGTCACCTACTAAGTCCTTCCTACCCCAGAGGGGCAGCTCAACGGGCTCAGCTACAACCCAGCCCGTGAAATGTAGAATAACATCCAGACATGGCACCAGGCCCCACTCTACCACACTCCAGTAAAAATAAACCTCTCTGTCCAAATTTAGAGTGGTTAGAAGTGCCATGTTTTACAGGGGAAAAGGCAGTTATTTGGCATTAAAAATAGACAAGGTTTGGCTGCCCTGCAGATCTGGGCAAGAGCATAGCAATTTCCAAATGGAAACACAGATGGATGGGTGAGCCCCTCTCAGACTGACTCAGCCATTTAAACCATCCAATTAGAAAATGACACCCCTTTATGGGCCTCAGTTTACTCCTTTGTAAAATGAAGAGGTTAGACTAGATGATTCAATGTAGCTTCAAGCTGTAACATTGAGTGTTAGGAAATAGAGTCCCAGCTGGTCTGGGCGAGCTGAAAACTTCTACATCACCGAGGGCCTGGCACAGGGAGCCTAATCGGTCTTTTCACTCCTGCCTTATGACTGACAGGACCAGAAGCGGTTTTTCCCAAGGATTTTCAGAACTCTTTCTCGGGGATTTAAACTGCCCTTTTGAATCAGACAAATTGTTAGTCCACAAAGAAATGCAAGCAAGCGCGTCCCCCCACCACCAGCATGCCTCCTGAAATGCTACCTTGATAAAAAGAAACCAAAGGCCAGCTTGATTGCAGGGTGGAGATGTGTGTGTGAGGGGCCCTTCCCATCGCTGAGGGGACTTTACTGAATGCCAGCGGTTGGAGGTCAGGTCCTTTGTACATATTTCCTTTTATCCTGGGAAGCAGGCATAGCTGTATGTTACACATGAAAGACTGAAGGCTCAGAGAGGTTACATAGCATGCCCAAGATCATTCAGCTGGTGGAGGCTGGAGCAGGGATCCAAATCCTGGTCTGACCCACTCCAAAGCCTGTGACTTTCTACCCCAAGGGGCCTCTTTGCTGAGCTGCTTACTGTGCAGCCAGAATCGCTCTTCTCAACTCCAAGAGGGGAAAGGAAGTCCCGAGTCCTGACCTCGATAGCCTCAAGGTCTCCAGGATAACTCAGGATGGCAGCTGAGAAGCAAGTTAGGAATCTTTAATTCTCTAACTGATCCCCTTGCATTTTTACACACCTTGAAAAAGAAAGACCAGCTTTGCTTTAAATGGTTTTATTAAAAATTGTACCAATTGACGGGGGGGGGAAGATACACACATACACATATATGCATGTGAAGAATATAAAGCCAAATAGTCTGTACAGGTTACAAAATAAGGGGGAGATCCTCTCTCTTACCCTGTCCCTCTCCCAGAGACAGAGCCCAGAGATTCCAGGGCAACTAACCCGGGGATGAACGAAATGCTACATTATCACTGGGTCTCCCCTGGACAGCCCCTGGGGGTCAGGCAGACGCTGGGCACTAGCTCATAGAGCAGGGAGGTGCTGGCCACCCATGCAGAGGACAGGGGCAGTGCAGACCCAGGAGCCAGGGGCACCTTCAGCTCTGGACCACAGAGCATCCAGGGAAGAGCTCAACTCCACTGTACTCTGAAGTGCAGAAGCACCCCCACCCCCAGCTCTAAAGCCACCCACTCCCCTAAGTGCACTCCAGAGGCTTCCCAGGCTGATAAGCTAACCCCTCCCTGGAATGAGTCAGCCCAGGGTGGCCCCCCCACCAAGGGTCTCCGCCTGCACAGAGGGACCCTGCAGCTTCCCCCAGTGCAGCACTGACTTGCAGGAAGCCCCCAAGCCCTCAGCGACCTGCGGCTTCCAGTCTCTGTGGCTCTGGACTTTCCCTGCCCCCTCCCCATCAAGTCTCCAGAAAAGAGACAGGCTCCTGGAGCAGCGCGCTCCTGGCTTAGCAGGGCAGTCACAGTGACTCCCCCGTTCCTTTCCCAGAAGACTTCGGCCCTGGCTGGATTGCCGCAGATGACCCCCACCCAGCAGGCCCAGGCCGGAGCTGTGCAGTGGGGAGGGCCATCGGAAGCTTCCCTGGGAGAGGAAGGTCAGCCAGGCCCCTCCGAGCTCTCGGGACATGCCACATAACCTCTGGACACTGAGCCACTCCACTGGGGGGCTGAGGACGCTCACCACCTCGGATTGAGCAAGACAAGGCTGCCGCCGCCTCCCGCCCCAGGGCCGCCCTCCAGCGGGCCAGACTTTGAAGCAGGCGGAGGCTCAGGGGTGAGGCCGAGCTCTCCTCCAATGTGTGTGTGTATGGGGGGGGGGGGGGTGAGAGGCGGAGGCTGGGGGGACTCCCCCCACCCCTCCACTGGGATTCTGAATTAGAAGGGCTGTTGACATGTGAATGTCAGGTCTCCCTTCCTCCAGGGCATGGCCACAAAGAGGGAGCTTTTCTGTCCCTCTCCCCCCCACCCCCACCTCCCCTCCCCCCAGTAAACCACAGCAGCCCCACAAGCCTTCGGCAGGCTGCAGGTCAGGACCCAGGTCAGACCCTCCTTCCCTCTAAACCTATTTGCCCACCCCCTCCCTGGAGATAACAGGCTCCTGGGGGTAGGGGGTGGGGAGTGGGGGCCTAGGAGGTGGGGTGTGTCTCCTGAGGCTGGACTTCAGGAATATTGAGGACAGCTCACCAGGTAGAGAGGAAAGGGGCCCAGGCCGGTCTAGATTGCCAGGCCAATCAAAACCAGCCCGCCGGAGGAACCTCTCCTCTCCCTGGAGCTACTCAGCCAGTTGCCTCCTGGGTGTTTTGGTTTGCTTTGGGTGTGGGGAGGGGTGCACATGCTATACTGGGATGGGGGTGGGGGGGCGGGGGAAGGGTGCTAGATTTGCCCTGGCTTGCCTAAGGATAGCGAGTGAGTTCCAGGGCCTCTCACTGATGGGGACAGTGAAGTCAGAGGGCTCCCACCCGGCCCCAGGCTCAGCGTCTAGGTGGGCTTGTCCAATCGGACTCAGGTCTCAGGACAGGCCACAGAGCATTCAGCCTGGGGCTGGCCAGGTCTCTGAAGCTCTGGCTTCACCTCAGCACCAAGGCCTAGGCCATTTGTCCTCTCACTCAGCTCAGGTGGGCAGTCTGCAAAAAGGAGTTAAAAGTGGCCAGTATAAATAATCCTGGTTTGCTTCTGTGTGCCACCCAAGCATCTGCCAACAGCCTGCCTTGGTCCAGGAGAAGGGAAAAAAAAAAAACCATTCCCTACACACATCATAAAATGATATGGAGACCCGCAGGGAAGGCTGGATTTCACAATGGTCAGTGTGTCCCAGAGACAGTATTCTTGCCTGTTCCCTGGGCTCCTGCTTCTTGTAAGCCAGAACTCACCTTCTTAGTAGACAAACCATGGTACACACCCTGAGAATATAATTCTGGCCAACAAGAGGTAATACCTCCAGAATATCCAAGAGAAACAAAACAAAGGCTAGGCAAAGTTTGAGGTCCTTCTCCTCAGGCACTGCAAGCCCACGTGGCACCTTTGTGCAAATTAGGAAAAGGCATCCGTTCCTCTGGGCAGGCACAACCCACGCCAGGACACGTCGCAGCTTAGTGAGCAACACACAGGCTGGATTTTAGCCGTCCCTAGCTGCAGGTGCCCTTGTGCAGTGAACAACCTGTTGCACATCCAGAAGATCAGTTCCTCCTTCAACAGCACTTAGGACCTCCTCTCTGCAGATCAGAGGAGCTTAGGCTTGTTCAGACTTGAGAATCCATTCTGGTCTCCTCTTCCAGTTTCCTTGGGTAGCCGACCCACTCCACATTCACCCTTTCTCTGCCCAGGGAAAGCCACCGTTTCTTTGGACCTTGCTTTATCTTTAGCACCAATGTCATCTTTTCTTAGATACACAAAAATTATTATTAAATTCCAGATGTCTGTTTAACTGATTTGCTATGTCTTTTCAGACAGGTCTGCTATCAGATGTGCCAGACTGGCTGTTCAAATTCTCTCCATTAGGACCACAGCAGGGAGAGAAAGGGAAGAAGTTCAGAGGCAGCTGTGATCCTGCTGAGTTCCAGGGCACGTCCTTCCAGCCTAGCTGGACAAAGACGGGACACACGTCCTCAGCTTTGATGGCTCCAAACTCACATCACTGTCTGTTAGTCTAAAAGACACATTTCAGTTGACAAAGCCACCGCCCTGGCTTCTTCCTGTATCCCATTAGGTGTGAAAAAGGAATGAGGTTAAGGAGGAGGTACATTTGTTTCCAAGGAAACCAAGGGGTCTGGGTTCCCCTAGGGCTGACTCTTACTTATAGACAGGATGGCTGCCACATTTCCCGGCCCCACCGCAGACCCCACTTTATGCTCTGCAGTCTGGTGGCTGGGTCTTCTGAAAGGGGCTGACAAAGGCACAAGCTGATAGCTACAGCACGTTGACTGGCTATTCAGCTCACCCATGGTTGACACCCAGCTGGCCCTAGGTAGTCAGAGGTGACAGTAGCTCTGTAATGCAGTACCAATTCTGGGGCCTGTAAGTGGGACCAGGTCAGATTCGAGGCCTACCCAGAAGTTTGGGTCACTTTGTGGCATGCTTGAGGGGTCCTTGGAGAAACCCAACCCTCCCTGAGGTCTGCTGGAGATGACAGGGTCTGACAAGAATCCCTGAGCCCTTGGGGTGGGCATCGGCTGGGCCAAATCAGTCACGGAGCTGGCTGACCAGCCTAGTGAAGTTGTCATGCTCACTGGAGAGTCCCAGGCCGAAGTCCTGCTGGGTAAAGTAGTGTTACCTTACCATCAAGATTGTGGCCTCCATCCGCGATGGAAGGCTGATAGGTTTGATGGAACTGGGAGTCTAATCCCGTCTCCTCTTTCTTAACTGAGTTCCTGGGGGAGAGATGCAGGCCACTCCCAGGAGAACATCACTAATTGGTCATCTTCAGCAACAGGTCGCAGCCCTTGGGAGGTTCCACGATCACAGACACATCACGTCAGCCGTCCCTTCCCAACAGTGTTTGACAAAGGTCCCCTCCCCCCATTCCTGGTCAAGGCCCTGAACGGGGAAAGAGGGTCCCGCATGGGTATGTCTTGCGTCTACACAGGGAGAAATTTTAAAAATCAAAACACAAAACAATGACCAAAAACAACTTCATGAGCCCCGGTGCCAGTCCCCCCTGATGTCCTTCATGAGCTGCTGCAGATTGCGCTCCTCGTGCCCGTGCAGCGGGGACAGCCAGCCTCACCTCGGACCCGCCCCGTCCCTGTTGTCGTCTCCGTGCTGGGCGACATTGTGGAGGAAGAGGAGAACCTGCCACCACACGCGATTTCGGTTCTGCTGGTGCTGAAAGGGGAAAACATCCACGTCACTCCCAAACACAGCTCCTTATCATTCCCAATAAAAGCTCAGCTCTGCAGCGCTTTAATCCTATCAGCACAGCAAGCTAGGAGGGGGGCTGGGGGCGGGGAGGAGAAAGTTGAGTTCTCCAAAAACAATTGCAGTTTTAACATTAAAAAGAAAAGACCAGGCTCTTTATGCACTGTACACAAGAGGATTAAACTTTTTCCCCTGCTTGCAGGATTTTCCAGAGTTTAGCCAAGTGCTGCTTTTAATCAGATTGGCTCCTGAGCCCCTCAAACCTCAGCTGCATGAACAACAAACTTTCTTCAGAAAGAAAGAGAAGAAGTTCCCCCCTCTCTCCCCCCATGCCAAAGTAACACAGAGAACAAGGGGGAAGAGGAGGGGGGAGCCTCCATCTGCAAGTGATTTGACACTGTGAAGGTCAAAGGGTTAATCTTCAATTTAAACCACACTGCTGAGGCAGCAAAAATCTGATTTCATCCAGTGCAAACACACACACACACACAGACGTGCACACGCACACGCACACACACACACACACACTAGTGCACCCGCCCCCTCTCCTTTCCCAGCATCTCCAGCTCCTCGCTGCCCTTTTTATAGCTAGCTGCTCTTGACAGTAAGCCATAAATAATCCCTCTTGGAGCGCTTTCCTACCAACTGGAGCCAATTAAACGTTAAGCAAGAACATACTTGAAAACAAAACAAAAACAAAGAATGCACACTGCGCTCCGGAGGTTATCCCAGGTCCTACAGTCAGACGGGGAGGCTAGGGGCAGAGGTCGGGGGTCAGTGGCTAACAGGACTGCGCCCACACAGGTACCATTTCTTAGGGCCAGCGGAGGCCCAGAGGGGATCAAGGAAGGTTGAGGAGGGGGTGAGCCCTTCCCTCGCCCATCACCTCGCTGCTGGAAGAGGCAGGTCTCATCTCTTTGTCTGCCAGGGCAGGAGGACCGGGCTGGGGCCCTCTCCACAAGCAGGCCAGGGAATGAAACCTGGGAGCCTTCAGAGGGGAAGCGCACGTGAAATGTCCCAGGGGGGCCGGAGCCCTGGGCTGTCCTTAGTCCCAGCTCCCACCTGGCAACTCCTGGCCGGGTGGGAAGAGGATGAAGGCAAGAGCAGGAAAGGAAAGTGAGCCGGGGTTCCCAGGACTCGCAGAGCATCAGGGCACCGTGGAGCTGCCAGTCTCCCGATCCTTGCCCAGGCCAGCGTGCGGGCTGTGTGCTTTCCTGCCTCAGGCTCTGAAGCACGCAGAGTTATCTGCTGGGGCTGACCTTAGGGCCCTGACAGCCAGATGTACAGGACGCTCAGTATCCGCATCCGTGGCAGCAGCTTTCCTCTTTCCCCTGAGGAAGGGGGACTGGAAACCAATGCAGAAAGAGGCACCACGACTGCCAGGGTGGATGGGCAATGCGGGGGGTTGCCATAGGAGGAGGCCTGGCAGCCCGTGGCTGGGAGACGGATGGCTTCCTTGTGTTTTGTAAACAAATATGAGTAAAAAGAGGAAACACACCCGGCTTAACAAAATCTGGTGAGAGTAAAGCAGCATGAAAATGGATTCAGCTGCAGTCCCGAAGACGTGGGCTGCAGCAGCTGGGTGGACCCTCCTCCTACCCTCACCCCCAGCCCCCAGCCCCAGCCCCCAGCCCCAGCTGCTGCCCAGGGCAGGTGCTGGGGTCATGGGGTGGAACGGAAGGAGAATCCAGGAAAAGCCTGATCCCTGGAGAGGCCAGTCTGCTGGAATTCGGAGACTCCTCAGGTGCCTATTTGAAAAGGTCACGTAACAATAACACTTGGGATTACAGTAATAACAGCACCGTGGAGTGTGCCAGGCTCTGCTGAGTGCTCTGCATCCTTGCTCCTTCTCACAGTGTGGTCCCTGAACCAGCGGCCTCAGCATCATTTGGGAGCTTGCTGGAAGTGCAGTCCTACTGAAATCAGAATGTACATTTCAACAAGAGCTCCAGGTGGCGTGTGAGACAGGCTGCCTTCTATGCATTCAACTCCTTTGCTCCTCTCAACAGCCCTATGTGATAGGTATTTCTTTTCATCATCCCCATTTAATAGAAGATTAGAACCTGGTCACAGAACCACTAAGCACCAGGGGCTGGATTTGCCACTTGGGCTCTAGAGCAGCTGCTACCTGGTACCACTGCGCCACCATTCACCTTTATACCAAAGCAGGTCCTCTATCCTCCCCTTCACTAAGCGGGAGCAAAGCATCTGAAAGCAGCCCAAAGGCCAAGGAGAAGGGGCCAGAAAATCTATGATTTGGGGCAATGGCCAATCTCATCTCCGCATGCCTCAGTTTCCCCCAACTCCCCTCATGGAGGCCGCCTGCTGCTTGGGGTAACTTCCTGGGCCCTGAGATCTCTGGAGATGAGGCAAGGTAGCGCTCTCACCCTGATCATTTAGGGATGTTGGAGGACCCCACAACAGCTGTGGCCAGAGAGTGCCATCAAACAGGAAGGCTGACGTCTTGTTGGGAGACTGGCCAGCAGGTTGAGACTTCTATGCCCCTTTTCTGGATATCAACTGTAAGCTGTATCACAGCCATTCGCAGACACGCACCTTCCAGAACAGCTCCCCAGGGTGGCTGCAGGTGAGCTGCCCGGCTCAGGCCCTCATCCCCTGTACGGGACTCCGACTCCCAAGTTCTAATCTTGGTTCTGCCCTGAACTCGCATGTGACATTGAAAAAAAATCCTTTTCCATCTCACGGCTCCGTTCCCGCAACTAAGAATTAGAAGGCTGAAATAGAAAAGGACTCAAGAACCTCCCAGCTCTAAACGAAATCTGAGCTACAATCTCTGCTGGCAGGAGGTAGCCTGACCAGTAACATTTATGCACTGTACGGTGGAAACAACCAAACAACAGAGAGTAGGAACAGGGAAAGCATCAGGAAGCTCTAAGCACTTAGGAGGAGGACAAGAAGAGCCAGACTCCTAAAACGAGGTAGGCCCCAGCCCTTCCCTTCTAGCTGACCTGAGGCCAGGGGCTCTGCCACCAGCAGGCGGGTCGAGCTTGGCATAGCAGGCAGGGCACAGAGGGCTCCCTCGGAGGACCCGCGTCCTGTGCCGCTGGCAGGTTCTTTGGGTGGGGGATGGATCACTGGACTGGGAGTCAGAGAACCCGGTGGTTGGCCACGATCTCCCACTAAATGTGTTTGAAGTCTTCACTTCCATCAGCAGTAAAATGAAGGTGCTGGGCTAGATCAGTGCTTTCCAAACCTGACCACGCCACCGAAGCCAGCATGGTAAACAGCGAGGCCTCAGGGCCCACCTGCATATTGGTCAGAGTCTCCAGAAGAAGCAACCCAGGAATCTGTATTTTGAAACAAGCTCCCTGGGCCACATTTATTTTTAAAATTAGAAATGGCCTTTATTGTATTATTTTAATCATGAAAGTGATATGTGTTGATTATAGAAAAATGGGAAACAAGAAATTACAAAGGAGAAGAATGAAAGCACGTGTAATCCTCTATATAGCCTAGGAGAAAGCACATAATGATTTGCTGTTTTCTTCAGTCTCTTTCCATCTCTTCCCACCAAAGTAATGATTTATCCTCGCTGCCAAGCCAAAGGTAAATCCCACCCAGGTGTTTCTGCAGCAGCCAGACCACAGACAGGCATTTGGAACCCACTGAGGTGCTTTCTACCCTTCAGGTTTGATGATTGGGAGCTTGTCATCCACAGTTACCTACAAGCTTACCACTCAGAGCTCCTACGACTACATCTCATCCTCCTGGTGTTAGGCCTGGAAATCACCCCTACTATGTGCAACGCACCGGAACTGAACACACATTCATACTGTAAAACAGGGAACACTTAGGGACACCCAGTAGGTACTCAACAAGTGCACCCTGGACTGACTACAGAAAAGTCAGCCTTGCAAGATAACCCACTTGTCTGAGGCCAGGAACAACTGATGTCTGGCCAGGTCTAAAGATTTACTTTATATGATTGTATCAGCCTCTTGCCTGGGACAGGCCCAACTAGTAAAAGGCTTTTTTTTTTTTTTAAAGAGCTGGCCGTGGTGTCTGACAAGGTTGGATTACACAAATCAAACTCTGTTTCATCCCATATGGCCTCTGCCCTAAGCACAAAGAGTGTTCCCTGCCCTCCCGAGATAAGAATCTCTCTCTGCCTCTCCCACTTCAGATCCAATTCACACCCTCTGGGAGCTTTGTGTGTCACAGTGTTCCAGATGCTCCAGCAAGAAGGAATTCACCCCAAAGAATGAGAGAAAGAAGTAAAGCTATGCTGTGCTCTGCTTTAAAAGAATCTGCCACGTGAAATGCAAACTAAACAGGCAATTTATAATATACTCAGAACACACAGCCCTTCATGCTCTACAAAGAGCTTTCCCGTCTTCACATTTGATCCTAACAAAGACCTGGGGAGGGCAGGTTTATCAATCCCATTTCACAAAGGGGAAACGAAAGCTTAGAAAAGTCAGCCCAAGCAAGCTGGCTGTTGCTGGCGATGGGGTGTCGATATTCGGCCCTTGACTGTTCATTCACTAAAATATTATGGGGTGTTTATTCACATGATGAAAATAGCATTAACTTTTCCAAGAAGCTCATCACCAAATTGCTCCCTTCGTATGTTGAAAGACATAGTTTCCAGATCGTTAACTATTTACTAAGGATGCTGTGGACCAGAAAAAACTAAAGCTTTCAGAAGCAAACCTTTTGGAGCAAACTGAAGGTTAGACAGAAATAAACCTAAAACTGGTCTGAAATTATAACTTCAGACAATGTCCTGAAAACATGTGCAATTTCTTTAATATGCAGAATTGTAGATGCCCTATCTTCACTCTAAAAAGTGAAGTTTCCCTACCACTTTCCTGTCTCCCTTCACACTGTACATCTACCCAAGCCAAGGCTGAAGTGCCTTGCTGCTGAGAACAGGAACACTGAGATAAGAGAGACTTTAGGAAAATTCCACTTGAAAGAAGTTGGGAAGATGTTTTTGTCCAATTCAGCAGGTTTTTATCAAGCTCCCAGCTGAGTTATAAGGGACACAAAGATGATTAAGGTGTAAGTCTTGTTTTCAATTACTTTACAATCTAATGGGGAACAAAGCAGGACCACAAGACTAACTATTACATGAGGCAGACCCAGGTCGGGCAATAAATGAGCGCCACTGTATTCCTGCTGTCTGGGATGTGCTGATGAGGAGCAGGTGCAGGGTCTGTGGGGAGACCACGGTTTTAGAATCAATCAAATCTCTGTGATCCCCAACTCGGACGCTTATGATGCAACTTGGGCACTTTATCTCATTTGTCTGAGCCTCGGTTTCCTATCAAATGGGATAAAAATGGGGCCTACAAGTACATGGTTACCATGATTAAATGAGAAAAACATGTGTAAAGCAGGGGGGCCCAGGGGCAGCACCTGAGTGGGCGCACTCATTCTTGCCCTGGGGGCATCATCATTGCCCACCCCCCCCCTCTGCCAAGCACTGCCCTCTACACTCTGCTCACGGGGCCCGCCCAGGAGCGCTGCCTTCCCAGCAGGCCCCTGAGTGCTGCGGAAGGCTCTGACTTCCCACCCTGAGACGGGCTACTCGGAGATAGCTGTGCTCAGAATTCCAGGGATTCTGAAACCCACGGGGCAGCACCCCCGGTCAGTGGGTCCACTGCCCCAAACACCCAAGCAACCAGCGGCGTGGCAAAACGGAAAAGCAAAAACAAAAACAAAATAAAAACCAAACGCTCTTTGCCAAGCGTTTCCTCAGCGGAGCCAGCAGAGCTAGTAGGATGCTGAAGGCACCGGCCGTTACCACAGCAATGGCACTCACTTCTCCAAGGAGAAGAGGGCAGCCTGCGGCCAGCCGGTTCTCAGAGGCGGATAGCAGGGCCTTCCTCCCGCACAGCCCAGGCCACTGGCTCCAACCATCGGGGGTTGTTCTGGCGGAGAGAGGGGTAGGACTGCCCTGTCCACCAGACTTTCCCTCGTCACCAGCTCTCTGCACCTCCACAGCCTGGAGGTAGGAAACTGAGGCCCCTGCCCAGTTTCCCCCGGGGATCGCCAGGTATTTCTGTTTCCCTCAGTCTGATAACAGCTCCCTCAAACTCAAGGGCAAGGGCTTAAGAGCTCAAGAGGGAGTGGCAGTGTGTGCCCTTAGGGAGGTGAGAGAGGGAGGGGACGGGGGTGGGGGGGGAAGGCTACTGTGCTTCTAGAAGCTGTGGAGAAGGAACCTCAAGGCTTTGACTCAGACAGCTGGCTGTTCTCGAGCTTCCTGGGGCCAGTTTCCCGGACAAGACAAGGCACAGAGGGCAAGAAGGAAGGTTCAAAACCTCCCCTCAATGCACAGACTGACTGTTCCTGTCCTGGACACGGCATGTGCCCTCTGGGCTCCCAGACGTGGATCAAAAGGCAACCCAGATACTTTTCTTTATTCTTCTCCCTTTGTGCCACTCCAACCCGTCTTTCTCCATCCACCCCACCCCTTAAAAAAAAAAAAAAAAAAAAAAAACTCTGAAGCTAGCTGCCATCCGCACGGCCCCTCTCGGCGGGGAGGGAATGAACTGTCAGGAATCGGACGGCCCTTCTCCTGGAAGGGAGAGCAGTCAGGTGCGGAGTGTGTGGGGAACTCGGCCTCTCGTCGGCCACGCTGATGACTCAGAAGCTAAATATAGCGAGCGATATAAACAGAGCCAGCCACAGAGCAAACACAGGGCCCCCGGCCGGCACGGGCTCTCACGCACAGCCGCTCTCGGCAGCCCCTCCCCCACTCTCACTTTCCCCCTGGCACTGTCCTGGGTGCCCCCTCCCATTCCTGGGACAGAGGCCGGTTCCCCGGGGGACCCTTCTTGCTCCAGGGCAAATCTCTAGGGCCCCTGCCCATGGCTGCCCCAACTGGAGCCTGAGCGACCTCATTAGCCACAGACTGGAGCTTCAAAAAAACCACTCGTCAACAGAGAGAGCATCCCAAAGGGTCAGGAAGCAGCCAGGGGTTCCCTGAACAAAGGATCCGGGCCGCTGGGCAGAGAAACTGCTAGTTAATAAACTGAACACATAGCAAAGGAGGGTCTTGTTTCCAAAAGAGCTCCCCAAGAACAATAAAGCTAGGTCCAAGTGAAATCCTAAAGTCATCTTATAACATTTCCAAAAGTGTTAAAATGTCTGCATCTTAATAGTTCCGTGCATTACAATTTACAAAGGGCTTTCGCGTAAGCTCTGCGAGTTAAGTATTGGAAACCGAGGCTCAGAGAGGTTAAATGACTTGCCCGTGAACGTCCATGGGGCAGAGCTGAGATTTTAACCCAGATCTGCCTCTAAAGCCAGGATCCTTTCTATGATATTGCAACTAAAGATGATTTAAACCGAGTGGCTGAAATGTTTCTCAGATTTCATTTTCCAAAAAGTCTAACTACTATCGAGGGAATTTCCAAATCTGACTCTTTCAAATGCAGCCATTCAATGGTCTGAGTAGAAAAGCCATTTCCAACAGAGGATTCTAACCGTCTTGTAGTTTTACTCACTCAGCAGCCTAATGGCAGCTACTTGTTTGAGGATTCTTAGCTTCTTAAAGTTGCCCAGAAATACCTCCACAGATTTCAGCTGGTGCCACTGGGTTAGGAGACTTTCTCCAGGGAGAGAATACCAGCCCTCCTTATGCCCATGCTGGAGGAGACCACAGGAGGGGGAATGGAAAAAAGGTAGGGCTCAGACCTTCTGACCAGGGCAGCCTCTGAGCACGTTTAGGAAGCCAATCCCTAATTCCTCCTTCCATGAAGATGTTGGATGGACGGGGAACTACCAGGCACCACCCTCACACAGCCTGAGTGACAGGTAAGGTACAGTCAGCATGCCACACCACTGGAGGTCACCTGCTATAGTCTGTCAGCTTACAGAGGAGCAAAGAGCTAAATCGTGCACTCCTGAGCCCATCAAAGGAAGAGTGGGAAATACAAGGAGATTTGGAAAGGCTTTTACCTCCACTCACTCTGCCTCCAACTCGGTGGCTGCTTTGGACACCCAAAGAACTGACACCGAGCACCTTGCTGGCTCTGACCTTTTGCCTCCAGCTCCTTGCCTGTCAGTCTAGAGGACCAACCTGAACTGATCACTTAGGCAACCAGAAAAGACCTCTACCTCGCAATGCTCCTACACAAAGATGGCGAAAGGGCTTCTGGCTACATAATTTGACATCCTGGGCAATCTGGAACACGTTGTCTCTGGGGTCATGTTGATACACTCAATTTGCCATAATGCCTTCCTACAATGTACTACCCCCCCCTCCCCCACCATGCTCCACATCTCCTAGAAAGAAAGTTTCCTCTGGTGCAGAAAAAGAATATAATTGAGTTCCATGACCGGGACAAAAGGTGAGAGGGACCACACTCCTCACAGAACTCAGACCAATTGCTACTGTCTGACCTCGAGACATTGTCCCACATCTCTAAGGAGACTGGAGATGGCCAGGCCTCCTCAACTTCCTTACTGCCTCTTGGGTTGTCTCTATCAGTTCTTTAAACTTGGCCTACAGTAATGGGGAATGATCCTCATTCTCTGAGAAATGGATACAGAAGAAACCCCCAGGGAGCCAAGACCCACAGCTGGACAGCTTGGATGCAGATTTCTCTGCACAAGGCAGGTGGAGCGGAGCTCACAGCAGGCAGCTCTGCTCAGGGATCAGCTTGGCAGGTGGGGTGCGAACAATTGTGACAAGAACAAATGTGGGAGGTGATCGGGATCATAAACAAACAGAAGGAAGCAAGCATTAAGGAACACCTCTGGACACCTGGAACGTTCATAGGTATTTTTTCACTTAATTGTCACAATAACATTCTGTGGTATTGGCTCCAAGTTGCAGAAAAGGAAAAAATGACAGGCCAAGCGGTTTCCTGATGCGTAGTAAGTGGCAGAGCAGGCATTCACACCAGAGCCTTCCGACTGCATCCGGAGCCCAGAGACTTAATCCCAAACCACTTCCATTCCAGTGCCTCAGTTTCCTTGTCTGCAAAGATGAGGGAAGGGACTAGGAAACGTAAAGCAAGTAGGAGTGGCAACGTACTTTCTAGGAACAAAACGTTAGACTGTAGTTTATATGAGTCAAATTTTTAAAATGACCCACTTCTTAAAACCATTTGCTAAAGGCCGCAGAATGAGCACCAGTACTCCATCTGCTTATAGACAGCACCCTCCTGGTAAAGATCTGTAAGTGGGGAGAAGGGAGTTAAAAAGCAAGAGTATTCCAGACAAAAGCTGGACCTGGCTCTTTGTAAAGGAAAATTTGGCAAAAACAGCTCTTTGGGTTAGAAGGGCTCACTGGCTAGGTAGGAGGGTAGGAGCAGGACGAGGACACAGGGTGCAGGGTAGGAGAAGGTGGAAGATAGCAGAAGGCTGGAGGGCAAGGGATGAGGGGAAGGACAGGGGAGACTCTCAGGCAGCCCTCCTTAGGCTCTGCTGGTTTTGTCCCTACCTCTCCCCAGCTGGGGTGGCTCTGACGGAGAGGACAGCTCCCCTTCTATTAAGACCAGTGGGCTGACACCATGTCCTCAAAGAGGCAGCCCGGAATGGGGAGAAATGATGCCAACGAGCAAAGAGCAGGGTCAGACCTGAGGATAAGGGCCTCCCCTTCCTATTTAGGACCAATCCAGGAAGAACTCCCCAGTACTGTGTTCTAATCCTGTGCCAGTGCATAGCTGGGCCCTGAGGCCTCCCTGCCTGTTTCCAAGCCTAGAGGGGCTTGTCAATATCAGGGAATATTCTGGAAAACAATGCTAAGGGAGAGCTCCATTGTAGATGAAGAAGGCTGCCTTCCAGATAGCCAAGATGAATCCAGAAGAACCATGGCCAATGCCTTCCCATCAGCTCCAGTACCAGGACTGGAAGCTCTGGGCTGGACTCAGCCACAGGTCTGAACAACCCGAGAGCAGTGAATGGGCAGGAAGGAGGCCAAGGGAACGAAACCAAGAATCAGAGTGAGTCCACACAAGGACTGACAGGGAAACTCTAAGCCAAGTTTCCACATAATAATCAAAGGAGGGAAGGGGAACTGGAACTCTGGGCCAGAGGAGGAGGCCAAGTCACCTTATTATCCCTTCCCGATCACTGAGGGACCAGGGAGAGCGTACGAAGATGAAGTCTAGCCCCACTTCTTTGCCTCTTATTTCCCTCAGAACTCCTTGGAAGAGGGCACTAACCATATCTAACATCTGATGGCCTATTCTCAGGAAACCAAAGCCAATTCCTCTACCCCTGCTGGCAATGGTTTGGCCCTTCAGTCAAGCACACAAGAGACCAACAACTCTCCTCCAATCACCTGAAGTTACCCATCTAACCTCAGGGTCTGCCTGATCTTGCTGGGTTGTTTATTCACTTGATTTCCAGACAGACAGACAGATAGACACAAACATCCACAAAGCATGCTGCGCCAGGGACACCCATCCCATAGGGAGGGAATGGATTCACTTCCAGGTGCCAGGCCTTGGCTTCAGAGGTCCTAGCAAGTCTCCAGCAGCCTCGGGATCCTCTCCCTGCCTTGGCTGCCATCCAGAAAGCCAGCCCGGAGGGGAAGGGTTAAGAGGCTGGAGGCCCAGCTCGGCCAGCGGCTGCTGAGAGGGCAGCCTCCGGCCTGTGGCACGGAAGGCTCCTCCAGCACGAGCCTGCCAGCCGCCGCCTTTGTTGATGGACTCTGCCACATGCTCGGCTGACACGCGAGGCTCCACCCTGGCGGGGCTGGTGCCAGGCTGCCGGCCAAGCGGCCAGCCGCGGTCTGGAGAGACTCTCCGAGGTACGCTCTCCAGAGTCCCAGTTCCCAGACGAGGCAGCAAGAAGGGCCTCCCCAGCTGGAAAGTGTCAGATTACAACCGGTTCCACCACTTTCCCCCACTCAGGCCCCATCCCTCTGCCTGGTTGCCCAAGTCCCACTGCACCTCAGCCAGGCACCCCCCCACACACTGTCCGGCTTCACCGTGGCACCCTGAATATCTTCCTTTTAGGTCTTGTGAGGGACAATCCCCCAAAGCTGGCCTTGAGAAGTAAGTCTGTTAAGTAAGTCTGCAGGAAGACATCCCATTTCCAAGAAGGGATCTCAGCTTGGAGTCTGAGCTGAGAATGGACAGATAACCATCTTGGAGCTTAAGGAAGAGGGCAAGAGTGCCCATCAAGTTGGACCCACCCATTCTGAAGGAATCACAGTAGCCAAGGCCAAGGGATCTTATCCTTGAGGCCTGGCAGAGAAAGAGTACCTGACAAGAGGACGGAGGCATGTCCCATCTCCCCTCACCATCACCCCACCAGCCCCAGCAGACATGACCCCCAGCCCCCATGCCTACCCTCTGCATATGAAGCCGGTGGAACTGGTCTGCAATGCACTGGAGCTTTCTGGCAATCTGTACCTCTGCTCGATGCTGCCACTGCCCTTCGGGAGGCTGCTCCCCAAGCGGCAAGCTTGCAGGGAAACTGGCAGGGAGAGGGAGCCGGTAGCCAGCATTGCCTGCGAAGACAAGAGCGCCCATATCTCAGCATTCTCCACAACAACCAGGGTAAACCCTAGGGCGGGAAGGGATGGGAGCCCAGCCCGCCCTCATCAGGGCACTCTGCCAAGCTTGGACTGCCTGACTTGCCTACTACCCTAAGTGTAGGAAAGTTGATGCTGGGATTCCAACTTTGCCGTCAGTTCTCCACTCACCGCCAGTGCCACGGCAGAGGGCAGGGTGGTAAGGTGCTTGGGTGAACTTGCCAAGCTCTTGTCCTTATTTACCAGGCTATGCTTGGCCACAATTTATTATTCATGTTGAAGGTTGAAGCTCTTCTCAGGAAAAGCACTGGGGCAGCCCTCCAGAGTTCCCCGCTTGGATAGAGCAAGGCGCAGAGAAAGAGAAAGCAAAAGTCTCTCCCTTTTTTCAGTGCAGCTAAGAAAGGGTGGTCTCAGCTCCTGAAGCTCTAGGCTGTGGCACAAAAACTAGGGAGAGAAAGAGGCTTCAGACCCGCAGAACGGCCGAGTTTCTCTGGAGGCAGCTGCAGGCGAGACCTCTAGAACTAGCGTCCCCACACTCACCGGGCTGGCATCGGGGCCGCCGCTAGGGGCGCCTGCCGCCCGCCCGCCTCCTCCCTCCTTCCCCACTTCCCCGCCAGCCTGCCTTAGCCAACTTCTCAGACTCCCGCTAGTCATTTTGTCAGAATGGCCCTACCAGGCAGCTCCCTCCGGGAGAAACTGCAGCGTCTCCTCGCTCTGCTCCATCAGACACAAGCACGATAACCTCCGAACCTTCCCCCGTTCCCTAAGCCACTGTGCTAGAGGAAGAAAACAGCCTGAGCCTCTAATCCTGCCCTTTTGTCAGAGGAGGGCATAGTTCTCATAAAACAAGCCATTTAAGCCCACAAATGAAGGGGTCTTGACTGATTAGCCTTGGAAACAACCCTTCTGCTGGCACCGAGCCCAGGCAGGCCCAACGTCTTTCTCCAGTTCCCTTTCCAAGCACAGAAAGTCCCAAGTGACAACTGAGGGCCACCTTCTGCCTTGAGGAACCTTCCCTCCCAGAAGAGGCTGGGTTTTCCCCTTCAGTGTCAACAGTGACTCACAGAACCCCCAGCCTTCTCCACGACAACGTTAGCCACTTCACAGAAGGCACATCACCACCAGAGGATGAAAAGCTGGGCCATTCGAGGGGGCACTGGGTGGAAGAGCTGAGGCTCATGTAGTCTCTCTTCAGTCTAAGGGGACACGTGGGCCCAAGGATCCCTCCAGCAAAGGACAAAAGAACAGAAAGAAGAAGAGGCCAATTTGCCCTTCCAGGGCTGAGGGGCACTGGGGAGGAGCAATAAAAAGCAGGGAGGCAGAAAGGTGAGGAATTAACACCCCCTGTTGCTTAATCTGGGGAAAGAAATAGAACAGGACAGGTCTGAGAAGGAAAAGCCCTCTCTTTTCCCCCAGACTTTAGGGGGGAAGTCCTGAGGCTAAAAGCACTCACCATAAAAGAGTCGCTGAGGCTCCTCAGTCACCCCACAAGGCAGCATGACACCCTGGCTTGGGGAGGCCGGGCTGAGGGTCTGGGTGGCCTTGTCTTCCTGGCTGGTGGGTCGGAGCCCAGGGCCACAGCAGTGGGTGAGAGGGAAGAGCTGAAGCCGGCCGAGGGGGCAGTCCAGCTGTCTCTGGGCCAACAGGTCAGCAGAGAGCAGGTCCCCAGGCTGGGTCCCCGGCTCCCCATCCTCGGACTGGAAAACATCGTCCTCCAGCTCCTCCACACACTGGGGCGGCTCCATCTCCCCTGTCAGCGAGCAACGTGGGCATCTGGGATGCTGCCCCACTCAGGCCATCCCCGGAAGGAAGGATTCCCCTTCCCTTCCTTCTTCCTTGCTCCCCCGATTATTTGGGGGAGCCCGGCAAGGTGCTGGTGATAAAGCACTGCCATAGGTGACACCCACGCTCAAGACTGCCTCCATGAGCAAGCCCCCAGGCTGGGTCCCCGGCTCCCCATCCACCAGAGCCACCTCTCCCCAGCCTCTTCTGACCCGACAGCTGGCTCTGAGTGCTGGGAGCCATGGCAAGGTGAGAATCAGCTGCTACGAGCATGAGGGGACATGGGACCTGGGAACAAGGCGAGGCTCTTAGCTGTGGGATGGCAGATGGGGGCTAGGACTTTCCTTGGCTGGCTGCACACACGGTGTTCACAAGACTCACACAAACACAATCACACGCACAATCACAGCCCTGAGGAGTCGCCACCAAGCTCTCAATTCAGTCTGAGCTCAGCTCCAGGCTCAGCAGCAAAAACAAAAGCCAGCAATCCTGCAGCCAGGTTCCCTCCAAACCTGCTAAGCCCCACCCTGCGGCCCATCTACTCTAGGCTCCACCCCCTGCTTGCTCAACACAACAAACAGGCTCTGCTGTGTGGTGAGAGCATGTCCTGGGAGAGAGAGAGAGAGGAGAGAAAGACTCACTAAAGGCGCCCTCTCAGCTCTTTCCTGGAGCTCAGTAGAGCTGTCTGCCCACCACAGGTTGGCTTAGACGGTAGGTCCAGCATCCCGAAAAGAACCTAGCCACCCCCATCTCAGTTTACTCAGTGGTCTTCGGGACTTCAGATCCTTGTGCCCACAGCCTGCTGTTCCTGCCAGCACTGAACCTGAGATTGGTACAACCTGCCCCAGAGAAGGAAGTGAAATTTGGCCCTCTCTGTGACCTCACTCACTGCCTGTACTATTCAGATTGTTGATATGAGTTTCTTGGTGATAAAGAAGTTCCTCTTGTTCCACCTGATGCCTCCTGGAAGTCTGAGCTTGGATCTACCAAGTGCACATCCTGAGCCCCCAATATACACCCCTTAGGGCCCCAGGACCAGAAGTGGCATCGGTGATTAAGGATACAGATACATAAAGTCTGCAACTGTCAGACTCAATGAAAGCTCCTGGGAATTCTGTCCCCCAGTTTCCTGCCTTTGAAGGACAAGCCCAATCGTCTGTGATTGGTGAACATACCTAAAGGAATCTCAAAGTTAAATGCAGAAATCCTAGCTACCTCAAACGCAGAATCTGTCTGAGGTACTTACCTCTACTCTCTCTCTCTGCCCCATTCAGTCCCTGAACTATTTATGGTCCTGTCTCTACCTTCTTCCTTGGAGAAAGAAGGCAGCCAGGATAGCAAAGCAGGCACATGGTGTCCTTAGGTTGGGTTGGTGTTCCCCAAAGGTGTGTGTGCTGGGGGGGTGGGAATCCAGCTTATTAGCACCAGGAAACAGAGTTTCCCACTAAATGGACCAAGTGCCTGTCCTGCCAGTCATCTGGCAGCCGCTTTCCTCCCGCCCTTCAACCTCCTCCCTAAAGGCTGGCAATTCCAGTGATGGCCCTCCAAAGACTAGCCACAAGCAGGAGTCATTGTCTGGTTTTCTCTTTGAAGTCTGTCACCTCCCCTTTCCCCTCCACCTCTCAGCAAAGCCCCAAAGTTCAACCCATGCCTAGGCTGGACACTGGGGGAAGTATGGTCAGAAGGTGTGGCTGGGCAAGCCCCAGGGACCCCTTCCACTCTCCACAGGAACTGCAGGTGGCACTCCAGACAGTGGGAGCCTCCAGAGGAATGCCAGGCAAGTTCAAGTTTATGCTGGGATAGAATGTAGAAGATCTCTCTCCTCCCTCTTCCCCTGGGATGAAGAGGTGATGCCCAGACTGGTAGGAGGAGAGCACTTCGTAAGAGCACTGCCAGGGAAGGCTTTATTCCTAGCAAGTGGAATTAAAGCCCGCTGGAGCCATCCCAGCACCTAAGGGCTCTAAAAGGGATTCTGAACTTAGACTCCTCCCCCTAGAAGAAGGCAGTGGCCAGACACCTTGAGTCTCCACTATGATTAAAGGCTAGGAAGGTACACACAGACACACAGACACACACACACACAGACACAGACACAGACACACACACACACACAGACACACTGCAGACCTGGGTGACTCCAGGAGAGAGTTTCGGCCTCCGAGTCGTGATGCCAGGGCTCCGCGCCAGGGTCCAGCGTGACGAGCGCTCGGGGGCTTGGCGCCCAGACTCGATGGGGAAGGAGGGAAAAAGCCCAGCTGTTAAGGAGAGGAGCCTTCAGACTCCGCAGGGAGGTAGGACTCCCCACAACTCCCGACTCTACCCAAAGTAGACCGGACCGTTCTCGGAGCGCCCAGGTCCGCTCATCAGTGCACCCCAGAGTTCCCTGTCCACCTGGACCCAACTCCTCTGAGTGCCAAATGCTACCCTCATCTTCCCGCTGAGAGCAGCGCACCCTAATGTGAGAACTGCACCCCACCCCTGCACCCCAGCGCCCTGGTCCTTTATGGTCACCCTAGACGCCCGCAGCCGAACCCCTCCCGGGACCCCCACGCGCAGCGCGACTCGGCTCCCCGCTCTCCCGAGGAGGCGCGATCCAACTCCGCCCGGCCGCCTGCAGCCGGGGCGCTCACCGGGCTGCGGCGGGTGGCGGGAGGCGCGGGAAGGGGCGGCGGCGGCAGCGGGCGCCCGCTGGCGCGGGAGGAGGCCACTCAGCACCGCGCGGTATTGTTTCCAAAATACGCCCGCTCGGGGCATCCCGCAAACAGCTGATGAGGCCCCGCCTCTTGGCGCGTCACAACGCGGGCTGGCCAATGGCGAGTGGAGCCCCAAGTCCCGGGCTGGGCGGCTGCCAGGGACGGTCACGAATGTGCGAACCTTCCCTAGGAAACATTGCAAGGGGCCGGGCAAAATTCCCGCCCCAGCCAGAAGCGCAGTCGGAGAGCCGTCGCCCGCGGGGATCGCGCTTCTTACGCACGCTCCGGAAACACCAGACAGTCCCTGAGTCCTTTCTATTAGGAGGGGGTGAGGGAGCGCCAAAATGACTTTCGTCTTCTCTTTTTCGAGAATATGCCGTATAATTAAGTCAAGTCCAGGAAAGGAGGGGAGGAGCGGGCGGGGAAGTTTTAGAGGTGAGATCCTGGATTCTGGATCCCAGCCTGGTGGCCCAGCGCTCTCTCGGCTGCGGGACGGGTCAGAAGAAAACTCCAGGTTCAATGCCGTAAGAAGCATGCGAACGTGTGTCTGGCTCTGTAACTACTAAGTGACATTCGGGTGAAATACCTCCAAAGGGGCTCTTATGGCCTCCTCTTGACAGGTCTTGGACGGTTGCAAAATAAACATCTGGTTGAGGAGAGCAAGGATGAAGAATGCAGGGGCTGCTTGGGCAGCTGACACACATCCTGTTTGTGGCAGCGTGCAGCGGCCGTGCTTGTGCCGGTGCCGCCGCCGGGAGGGCCACACGTCCTGCGGATCCTGCCCTGTCGGCAAGCTTGTCTGTGGGCTACTTCACAAACATTTATTGAGAACCTACTTTGTGCCAGGTGCAGGGCCAAAGGCCACAAACCTGGTGTCTGCAAGCTTACAATCTACTGGGAAGGGCAGACGTCAAAATAATGGAAAGCAGCATAAAATGTGTTCATTCCGGGGATATTGACTGCTGGGGATGCAGTAAAATTCAGAATGCAAAGATTGGGGAAAGTTGCTGGGAGAGGGCTTTTGAATTGGGCCTTGAAGGATGGGGGAAATTTTCAATAAGGAAAACCGGATAAAACAGTTCAAAATCAGGAGCAACAAAAAAAGTGTTATGCCGGGAAGCATGTTCCAGATGCAGGGGCAAACTTAGATGACTGGATTACTGGATGTCCACAGTGGGTTAGGAGAAGTGGGCATGGGACAAGTTGGTTCAGATCAGATTAGAAAGTTGTTCGTTGAGTGCCAGGCTGAGGATTATGTGCTTTTTTTTTTCTGAAGGCAAAGGGGAACCAACAAAGATTCTATAGAAGGTGAGTGACTTGGCCAAGCCTGGATTTTGGGAATGATAAGTGAAGAGACCAGAAATCAGTAAGAGGGTGCCAGTCCCTGCAGCAGACTAGGTAAGCAATGTCTGGCCCACCACGGGAAGTGGAGATTGATGGCCATGAAGCTTCTGTATCTGAGTTGTAAATTCAGCCCCATTTGGATCGTGGGCCTGGAACACACAGTTCGGTGGAGCCTTAAGTTTCCTTGCAACTTTTTCCCTACCCATTCTCTCTCTAGCTCCCTCAGAGGGCACCTGAAAGAGAGTAAGTCAGGTAAATTTGGGGCTGTGGTTGCTAGAGTAGGAAATACTGTCCCCAAATGACAGAGAAAAAGGAAAAGGGAAAGAGAAGGTTAAGGTTGGTCAACAGCCTGGTGCCCCAGGAGTTGACAGATGTCCAGCAAGAGGTGCTGGAGCCAAAAGGAGGTAGATTATTTTATCTGGAAGCTTGGCCAAGAGAGAGTGTCAGAGCTGGTCAGGGTGACCTCATACTCATGCTATCTGTAGTGGGGAGATGAGGAGATTGCAGAGGTTGGGGGAGCCCTCTAACATTCGCCATGCACATACCTCCTTCCCTTCCCTCCTTCCACCTTCTCTTACTGACTTTTCTCCTGAGCCCACATCCCAGGCATTAATTGGGATCAAGAGTGGCACTAAAGGACAAAGCAGCTCCAAATCTGCCCTCTGGGGCAGCACAGGTCCTGCTGGGGAGATCCTATCTGAACTCTCCTGACCCACCCAAGCAGCTAAAGCAGTCTGCTTCAGCACAGCCCAGCAAGGTGGAACTGGGTCCACAGGGCAGGGAAATTTGTAGAACAAGGTTTTTTAAAAATCTGGGATCCATGTACTCTCCAGGGTCCTCAGCTTTAGGGTTTGTGAACCCCTGAAAATTGTGTTCGTGGATACACCCAAACAGTTTACTGGGAGGGCAAGCTCCATAGCTTGTAACAGATTCCCCAAAGGATCTGTGACCCTATAAAAATCACCTTTGTAGGGGAACGAGGGTCCTAGGAGACTGAGGAGCAGGAGGGCGTCATCTTCGTGGGTATGAGCAGCTTGCAAGATGGGGGGGAGGGGAGTGCTGGTCATACCCTCTAGTGACATTTCTTCTAAGAATTCTCTCCCAGGCCTTCCCTGTCTGCTCCCTCAGGTTGTTCTGAAAGACACCCTGTGGCTTGGCCTCCTGTCTCTCAGCTTCTGAGGTCAGGCAGCAGGGGACCCGCCACGGAGCTGGAAGGACCAGGGAAGACTGTCAGAGATAAAGGGGTCAGGGAGGTCAGGAGCCTCACCTCCCTCCCACCCCCATCACCATCAAAGCAGACCCCTTCCTCGGGGCCCCTTTCTCCCCTTCCAGCACAGGGCTGACTCAGCAGTGCCAGGGCCTGCTGGGGGTAGGGGGGGATGGGAGTCTGGGCTCTAAGCCCCTGACAGCAGGGCCCTGGGGCAGCTGAACCCTGAGTTCTTGACTGAGCTCGGTGCAAAGGTACATTAGAGCCACGGTTTGGAAAATTTCCTCTCTTTCTCTTCCCGCCCCTCGCCCAATATGTTTTCTCCTCTCTGAGAGGAGGATCCCCACGGAAAAGCAAAGTTGCTCTGAAAGACATCGGCTTGGAGGCCTGAATGGGAGGCGGACCCTTCCGAACAACCCGGGAGGCTTGCAAAGAGTTAAGGGGAGGCAGCGCTCAACGGAGGAGAAAACCCAGCTCCCCACAGAGAGCAGGCAGGAGCCCTCTCCATTGTTTCACCTGGCTATAGGATTTCTCTCTGAGACAAGGAATGGGCTTTACAACTCCAGTAACTGGATCGCGGGGAAGGGAGGCTTTTAAAAAAACCAGCTGACAGCTGAATAATAGGAATTACCAGGCAGGCTGCCTTGGGGTTACTGAGGTTTGTAACTCAACCCCCAGGGAGGGGGTAGATTGGAAACTGATTAATGGGTGAGGTGGGGCTCTTGGTGTGTCTTAACCCCCTCCAAAAGGGATCTTGTATGTAAGAAAGACCAAGGACCTGGGAAACTTGGGTGCCCTTCTCTCACTGGATTCACTGTATAGGAGCAAAATTTATTTCTCCGTGCACCATTCCATCTGCGTGCAAAGGGGGGAGGGGCGGAAGGGAGGAACAGCTCCTCTCTTCTTAATTGCTCAGCATGTGTGTGTGTGTGTGTGTCTGGTTACTCTATGTGTGTGTGTGTACCTGTGTGTGTGTATGCATGAATACATGCCAGACCAGATGGGTCGGCTTCTGTTCACTCACTTCTCTTAATTCTGCTCATTTCCAAGTCAGTGAGGTGACTACTTGCCAATCATGGGTCCAATGAGATTCAAGTAGAAAAGCAGGTACTATAAAGTCTTTAGGAATTCAGAGACCTGAGACTAAGGCCACCACCCTAACGGCCGGGAGAATCTAAAAAGCAAGATGCAATTCTGAATCCTATGAATTATGACACTCTGCATATGTTCAGTTTTGTCTTGGAGAACACTCAATGAAATGTTTTTCATTAAAAAATAGGAAGAGCAGGGCGGTGCGATGGTTGCTCAGTGGCAGAGTTCTCGCCTGGGATGCCGGAGACCCGGGTTCGACTCCCGGTGCCTGCCCATGCCAAAATAAATAAAGAAAGAAGAAGAGGAGAAAATATTGTATGAGCGCACATCACGTGAAATAATTCGAATAAGCGAAGTTATTGAGTCAGAAACTAGAATACAGGTTACCACAGGGGAGGGAATGGGCAGGGGAAGGAAATGGGGAGTCAGTGCTTCCTTGGTTTGGGGTGATGGAAAAGTTTTGGAAGTGGACGGAGGGGGAGGCAAACACAACATTGTGAATATAATTAGCACTGCTGAGTTATGTATTGGAAGGTGGTAAAAAGGGGGACATTTTAGGTTATATATATGTTATTGGAATACAATTAAAAAAAAAACATAGGACTGTACCACACAAACAGTGAGCCCAGTGTAAACGAGGGACAGTACAATTATAATAATACTGTTTCATCAATTGTAACCAAGGTACCACACTAATGCAAGGTGTTAATAATAGCAAAAATTCTGTGCTTTCTGCATGATTCTTCTGTAAATGTACAACTTCTCTAATAAAATAAAAATGAAAAAATAATGAAAATAAATGTTTAAAATGTCCACAGCTCTGTTTTGGGGAGTGGGAAGAAAGCTACAATGTGGGAAATTTCAACAAAGTCCGGTTTACAGCGTGCTTGCACTTGGGATATCTGTGCTTGCCTTAGTGTCTTCTCACCAGCAGTGACCCCTCCTAGAAGGCAAGGATGATGCATCTACTCTTTGGAACCTTCAGAGCACTGTCCTCCAGGCTTGGTGCTCACTAGTTCTATGGAGACAAATTTACAGAAAAACTTCAGGCCAGACCCTCAAGGCAGCATCGTCAGCTCCCCTCCCCTGACCCTGTGGAGTCCAGGGCTCAGCATGCCCAGCCCACGGTAGTTGGCTTTATCCTGCCAGGCCGTGAAGAAATCCAACCCAAATAAATCCCCTTCTCTCTCCTTCCCCGAGGATGGCAGCCTCTTTCCTGGGCACAGCACATCAGTACATCTGTGCATGCTTCTCTCTGGCGTTGGCAGGGAAGTCTCAGAGATTTCCTGCTGAGGCCAGAGATCAATTGATTGATCCTGATCAAGGAAACCACCCAGAACAACTGGGGCCCACACTCTTCCTGGGCCTAAAGGCTCCTAGGTTTTGAACCCAGTCTTGAGAGGCATCTGCGCCAAGAAGGCGAGTTGGAGCAGCTATTTCCAAGCCAATTCCGTATGCCCCATTGTTCTGGAGTGGAAGAGGGTCCCTCTCTGGTCACAGAGGTCTTAAGCACCCAGATATGAGTTCATCAAACATTCAGCAAGCACCTACCATGTGCCAGGCTCTACCCCAAGGGCTGGAGATACAACCCTTGGGAGGATCCTTGAGGATCTCAACACCCTTTCCTCCCAAACATGCATGCCCCCATACACACCCCATACAAGCTCCAAGAAAACCTGGGCATACGAGGAGTGTATGACAGGAAGAAATTAGAACTGGACAAGCTAAGGGAAAAACCTCCCTCCCAGGGAGGCTGAGCCAAATGGGCTTGTCTTTCCTCTCACAGAAGGGTACTAGAGGTGTCTGACGCCCCACTTCTTCCTTGCATCCACAGCCCATTGTCATTGAGTTGAGTGGAAAAAAGCACTAGAGCAGACATCAGTAGACCTAGTAAGTTTAGTTCCAGTTCTGCCACCAACAGGTGACCTTCCAACACTCACACTTTCAATCCTCCTCCTGTAGATTCAGAGGTGGCATAAGCTTGGGTAAATAGGCTGGCTCTGCAGGGGGTAGGACTTTGGGGCAGCTCCAGCCTTGTATCCCAATCCTGCCTGAGGCCCCTGGGCTATCATCAAGACAGCTCCCATTTGTTGAGCGCCTACTACATGTCAGACATGTTACAAAAGGCATTCAATCCTTAATAAACCCAAATGGGAGGTTTATCACCATCAGTCCCATTGTACAGTTAAAGAAACAAAGGTCACTTCTCCGGGGACAGGCAAACAGTCATAGACCCGTGATTTGAAGCCACATCCGTCTGGCACTAGAGCCCTACACATCTGCTACATCTACTGCCTGAAAGGCACATCCATAGAGTTGAATCACTCCCTCCCCCTTAGAGGTGAATCACTCCCTCCCCCTTAAATAACACACTGCCTCCCTGCCCCCAGAACAGGAAGACTGAGCTTGAGGCAGCCTAGAGAGGTAAATTCCAACCCCTCTCAGTTGCAAACACTCCCACCACCACCTGTGGCGGAATCTATTGCATCACCCGCAGGAAGCGGTCCAGTGGCTCAGCATCAGCTCTGGGGCACATTTTCAGTTCCTACTTCTATCCTTGCCTGTGTTCAGCACGCTGCCCCATCTTCTAAGCCTCTGCCCAGGTCCTGTGGGTTTAGGCTAACATGTATAACAAGGGACTACGGTCTGTCGCATGGCTAGGATTTGTACAAGACCAACCAGCGTCCCTCATTGCTTCTCTGACCCTGCCAGACCGGGCTGTGGGGATCAGGCTGAATGGTCCTTTTTCCAGCCCGTGACCATTCAGAGATCCTGTGGCCTCGGAGAAAAAGTCCTCTTTGCTGCAGAAGACAAGCATAGGGAGGAGTCCCAGGCAGCCACTAGTACCTCACACACCTGCCTTGCAAGGATGAGCACCCCCGTGTCTGGGTGTCAGGTGGGCCAGTGAGAAGAAGTCTCCCGAAGAGCCTTGTCAACACAGCCAGGATGTCTCTGGTCTGGTGTCTGGAGCCAATTAGACTGACAGACATGCTACCCTGGGCTTTGCTTCCCACCCCACATCACCGTGGAATCTTCTGGAACTGAAGATAGAGCTTAAACCCTCTAGTTCCTCTTTTGCCCATCCCTGGACTTGCTTTCCCTCTCTGCCAACTTCTTTCTCCCTCACCCAGTGCAGCACTCTTTCTTCACCTCCTCACTCTCTCTTCCTACCCTGGTTTCTCACACATTTGCCACCTCTTTCTTATCAACTCATAAAATACAGACGTTTCAGTGAACGCCATCCTGTGTTAGAAAGGCTGCTTCTTTTAACATAGTCACCATCTGAAAATTATTGGCTTGAATGCAAATGACCTTTTAAATGTCTCCAGAGAGATTATCATTGTCTTTTAACCAGGGACCGCTGTGTGGTCTCTCCTAGCTCTCAGATTGTTCTTTGCATGGCTAACGTGACTTACTCCTTCGCAAGGGTTAGAACAAAGCAAATCAGTGATTTGAATAAATATTACATTGTTATTTTAGAACCAACCTGAAGTTACCAGCACTGTTTTACTCGACAGGGCCATTTCAGGCTCTCTCCTAAGGCTTCAGGGTCATGAAACCTGTTCTAGACGTAATAAGCCCTAAAGAATGAAGGGGACCCAAAGGGCTCTGAACTCTTCCCCCAAATCAGACTGAGTTATGGAGATTATTTCAGGGTTCCTGGCTTCCTCATCATTGTTTGAGCTATGTGATGTTGTGATGAAAACACTAAATATCAGAACTAATTCTGGATTTCACAACTGGAGAAAAATATCACAAATTCCCAGATTTTCAGAATAAAATTTTCATTTCAATCCGGTCCCAATGAGGGTTTTATAATCTTCTGGCATTGACGGTGGAGTTATACAGAGAAGGCAGGGTTTAACAAATGGGTATGATTGCTGAATCGTTATATTGATATTTCTTTTAGTCTCCAGTATCTCAGAGCAGCCAGAAGTAAAAACCTAAATTGCGGAATTGTAACCCACACCAAACTCTGAAATCTGTCCTACAACTAATTGTTGCAACATGCTTTGAAATTCATTGCTTTTTTGTATATATGTTATTTTTCATGAAAAAGAAAAAAAAGGTCGATTGTGATGATAAATGCACAGCTATACAATGATATTGCGAAACATTGTACACATTGGATGATTACATGGTATATGAATGTATAATACATATCAATTAAAAATGAAAAAACAGCATAAGTAATTATAAAAAAATCTCCTGGCATAACATTTTACTAACCTTAGATTGAAACCACTTCCCCAATTTACATCAGCTCTGAGACAGGCCTGTAGACTATACTTGTTACTGGTCTTTGGACTAGGTAAGCCGTCAGACCGAGGGAAAAAAAGACTCGATGTTGCTTGGCGTTCAGAGTGCAGTTACTTGGAAAACATTCCTGGATTTTATCAATTTCCTTGTCCACAGGAAGGAAGTTTCTGCTTAAATGTTTATTGCTTAAATATTCCATGTAGGCAGAGACCTTCTGCATTCCATTTTTTTGGTACTGAAAACAAGTTTGGGTCACTATCTTTGAAATGTAATTTTTTTTTTTTTTTAGCATGGGCAGGCTCCGGGAATTGAACCGGGGTCTCCAGCATGGCAGGCGAGAACTCTGCCACTGAACCACTGTTGCACTGCCCTGAAATGTAATTATTTTTAATAATTGATTCTTATGTTTGGGGGAACTTGTGTCATTTGATCTCTTTAGGTTCTTTGGCAATGGGCTTTCTTCCTGTTTATGAATACATTTTCAATAGGTTTAACTGATTATTATTTTCTTTCTGAGAAGAAACTATTTCCTTTACATTAAAGGTGTATTTGACACCTACCTATCATGTGCCCAAACCATATTAGGAACTTTAGAGAGCCCAGGAGAGACATATCTCCTGTCTGCCTTAACTGAGATACAATTCAAAAACCATAAAATTCACCTATTGAAAGTACTGGATTTTAGCAGAGCCACAGAGTTGTGCAACCATCACTACTATTTAATCACAGAACATTTTCATCACACCAACATAACTATTAGCAATCACTCCCCATTTCTCTTCAGTACCTACCCTTTCTTTCAACTCTAGGCAGCCACTAATCTACTGTCTCTATGAATTTGTGTATTCTGGACATTTCATATAAATGGAATCATAAATATGTGTCTTTCATGACAGGCTTGTTTCACTTTGCATGATGATTTTATGGTTCATCCCTGTTGTAGCATACATTAGGATTTCCTTCCTTTTCATGGCTGAGTAACATTCCATTGTATGGATATACCACTGTTTGTTTATCCATCACCAGTTAATGGACATTTGGATCACTTTTTTGCTCTTATGAATTATGCTGCTCTGAACATTCACATACAGGTTTTTGTATGGACATGTGTTTTCAGCTTTCTTAGATATTTACCTAGGAGTGGAATTGTTGGGATAAATGATAACTCTACATTTAACCTTTTAAGGAGTCATTGTGGTTTTGATTTGCATTTCCCTAATGACTAATAGTATTAAGCATCTTTTCATGTGTTTATTGGCCATTTATATATCTTCTTTGGAGAAATATCTATTCAAATCCTTTGCCCACTCTTCCTCTAAGCAAACTCTGCAGGTAAACTGCCCTTTCCCCCTATATGGGACATGACTCCCAGGGGTGTAAATTTCCCTGGTAATGTGGGACATGACTCCTAGGGATGAGTCTGGCCTGGCATTGTTGGATCAAGAAAGCCTTCTTGATCAAACGGGGAAAGAGAAATGAAATAGTTTCAGTGGTTAAGAGCTTTCAAATAGAGTCAAAAGGTCCTTCTGGAGGTTATTCTTATGCATTATATAAATATCCATTTTACCTTTTAGTGTATTAAAATAGCTAGAAGGAAATACCTGAAACTGTTGAACTATAATCCAGTATCCTTGATTCTTGAAGGCAATTGTGTAACTATATGATTTTGCATTGTGACTATGTGTTGTGAAAACCTTGTGGCTGACACTCCCTTTATCCAGGGTATGGACAGATGAGCAAAAAAATGAAGACAGAAAATAAACAAATAATAGGGTGGGACAAGGAGTAGGAGATGACTTTGGGTGTTCTTCTTTCTTTTTATTCTTATTTTTATTTTTATTTTTTGGGTAATGAAAATCTTCAAGAATTGATTGTGGTGATGAATGCACAACTATATATGATGATACTGTGAACCACTGATTGTAAATACTTTGAATGATTATATGGTATGTGAATATATCTCAACGAAATTGCTTTAAAATCCTTTGCCCAATGGGGCTGATTGTAAAAATTCAGAAATGGATAGCACAATACTACCTGATTGTAGCACAATAATGTTAGAACACTGAATGAGGCTGAATGTGAGAATGTTAGAGGGAGGAGGCCTGGGGGCACAAATGAAACCAGAAGGAAAGATAGACGATAAAGACTGAGATGGTATAATCTAGGAGTGCCTAGAGTGTACAATGATAGTGACTAAATGTACAAATTAAAATATGTTTTTGCATGGGGAAGAACAAAGGAATGTCAATACTGTAGGGTGTTGAAAATAGATGGTAACTAATATTTTAAAACTTTAACTTATGTGTGAAACTAAAACAAAAAATGTTTATTTGGTACAAAATTTATATTCTGACTAGTGCACTTCCTAATATAACATATGTGGACAGCTTAATTGAACACAATAAGTAGATGGAACCTTGAGTAGGGCGTGAGATTTTGTAGGTTTGTCCAGAGTGATGCCCCAATAAATCCCAGAGTGATTTGAACAGTGAATAAAAAAGTATTTGCAAAGTCCCCTTGGGGGAATGGCGAGAAAGGGGGAAAACTCAACTTCCCCAAGTGGAGAATTCTTTATATTCTCACAAGCAATGGGGACAACCAAAGCAGTAGGCCGAGCCCTCAATCTAGTGGTTTGTTCATATGAAACTTAACCCCACAAAAGATAGGCTAAGCCTACATGAAATTAGGCCTAAGAATCACCTCCAGAGAACCTCTTTTGTTGCTAAATTGTGGCCTCTCTCTCTCAGCCAACACGACAAGCAAACTCACCGCCCTCCCCCTGTCTACGTGGGTTATGACTCCCAGAGGTGTGGACCTTCCTGGCAACATGGGACAGAAATCCTAGAATGAACTGGGACTCAGCACCAAGGGATTGAGAAAACTTTCTCCACCAAAAGGGGGAGGAGCAAAATAAGACAAAATAAAGTGTCAATGGCTGAGAGATTCCAAACAGAGTCGAGAGGTTATCCTGGAGGTTATTCTTATGCATTAAATAGATACCACCTTGTTAGTTAAGGCATAACAGAGAGGCTGGAGGGAACTGCCTGAAAATGTAGAGCTGTGTTCCAGTAGCCATGTTTCTTAATGATGATTGAATGATGATATAGCTTTCACAATGTGACTGTGTGATTGTGAAAACCTTGTGTCTGATGCTCCTTTTATCTACCTTGTCAACAGATGAGTAGAACATATGGAATAAAAACAAATAATAGGGGGAACAAATGTTAAAATAAATTTAGTTTGAAATGTTAGTGATCAATGAAAGCGAGGGGTAAGGGGTATGGTATGTATAATCTTTTTTTTCCTGTTTTCATTTTATTTCTTTTTCTGTTGTCTTTTTATTTCTTTTTCTGAATTACGCAAATGTTCTTAGAAATGATGAATATGCAACTAAAGTGATGATATTGTGAATTATTGATTATGTATGTAGAATGAAATGATCACATGTTAATGTTTTAGTTCAATTGCTAAATTTTTTTAATTAATACATAAATAAATTAAAAAAATAAATAATAGGGGGAACAAATGTTAAAATAAATTTAGATTGAAATGCTAGTGATCAATGAAAGGGAGAGGTAAGGGGTATGGTATGGTGAATTTTTTTCTGTTGTCTTTTATTTTTTTAATGTATTTATTAATTAAAAAATTAAGAAACCAAATAAAACATCAACATATATAATCCGTAATTCACAATATCATCACTTAGTTGCATATTCATCATTTCTTAGAACATTTGCATTAATTCAGAAAAAGAAATAAAAAAACAATAGAAAAAGAAATAAAACGAGCACAGGAAAGAAAAAAAAAAGATTATACCTGCCATACCTCTTACCCCTCATCTGTTGTCTTTTTATTTCTTTTTCTGAATTGATGCAAATGTTCTAAGAAATTATCATGATGATGAATATGCAACTATGTGTTGATATTTGAATTGTTGTTACATTTTTTTAAAAATTTAAAAACTAATGAAAAAAAGAAAAAACAGGAATGGCATGACCATATGGTAAGAAAAAAAACAAGAGTGGCCATAAAATTATCAAAAATGGAAGACTGGGGAAGAACTCATGGGGCTTCATAACAAGACTTTTCCATTATTTTATATATGTAGAAATAGCTGTTACAATAGATAGAATCTGTTCTTATATCAGTACTTTTATATACGGAGTAGCATGAATTAAGGACAAGAGATACCTTTTGTTTCAGGGTATCAGCATATCAAAACATCGCAATGTAAATCTTAAATATTTGCAGTTTAAATCAAGCATGCCTCAATTAATGTTCAAAAAATTGTCTAAGAACTCAAAAATAAATAAATAAATAAATAAATAATAGGAGGAACGAATTTTAAAATAAATTTAGTAGATTGAAATGCTAGTGAGCAATGAAAGAGAGGGGAGGGGCATGGTATGTATGAATTTTTTTCTGTTGTCTTTTTATTTCTTTTCCTGAATTGTTGCAAATGTTCTAAAAAATGATCAAGATGATGAATATACAATAAAATGTACTTGGATACTTGTTGCTTTTTTGTATATATGTAATATTTCACAATAAAAAATATTTTAAAAATCCTTTGCCCAATTTTAATTGGTTTATACATCTTTTCATTGTTGAGCTATAAGAGTTCTTTAGGTAATTTAGGATACAAGTCCCTTATATGATTTGCAAATAGTTTATTCCATTCTATGTGTTGTCTCTTCGCTTTCTTTTTTTTTTTGTCTTTTAAAAAGGGAAATTTATTAAGCTGCAAGTTTACAGTTCTAAGGCCATGAAAATGTCCAAATTAAGGCAAGCCTGTGAAAATGTCCAATCTAAGGCATCTAGGGAAAGATGCTTTAGTTCAAGAAGGCCGATAATGTTCAAGTTTTCCCAGCTGGAAAGGCTCATGGTGACATCTGCTAACTTTCTCTCCAGGCTTCTTGCTTCATGAAGCTCCCCCAGGGCGTTTTCCTTCTTCATCTCCAAAGGTCTCTGGCTGCATGGGCTCTTGTAGTTCTTGTGACTCTCCAGTTTTCTCCAAAATGTTTCCTCTTTTAAAGGACTTCAGGAAACTAATGAAAACCCACCTAAAATGGGTAGAGTCACATCTCCTTCTAATCAAAGAATACCCACAATTGGGCGGGTCACATCTCTGTGGTGATAATTCAGTCAAGTTTCCAGCCTGCAGTCCTGAATGGGGATTAAAAGAGACAGTTGTCTCCACAAGATGAATTAGAATTAAAACATGGCTTTTCTGGGGTACATAATTCTTTCAAACCAGCACAATGATGTTCCAATTCATGCTTTCTTCCTTCATTTATACCTTTCTTGTCATATCTAAGAAACCATTGCCATCCCAAGGTCAAAGAAATTTACTTCTATGTTTTCTTCTAAGAGTTATATATATATATATATATATATATATATATATAGTATTAGCACCTACATTTAGGCCTATGATCCATTTTGAGTTAATTTTTGAGTGTGGCAGGAAATAAGGCTCCAATTACATTCTTTTTCTTAGGATGTCCAATTGTCCCAGCACCATTTGTTGAAAAAACTCTTCTCCACTGTAATTATCTTGGTTCTGTGCTGGTGTGTGCCCAGAACACTCATGTTCTTATAATCCATTCTTTGAGTGTAGACCTGTTGTGGGCGGGACCTTTTGATTAGGTTGTTTCTATGGAGATGTGACCCACCCAATTCAAGGTGGGTCTTAATCCTTCACTGGAGTCCTTTAAAAAAGCTCACAGAGAGAGAGCTCAGCAAGAAAATGTCCCACGAGAAGCCACAATGACCCACAGGAACTAAGAGAGCCATTTTGAAACCAACCCAGAAGAGAAGAGCCAGTATATGTCACCATGTGCCTTCCAAAGTGACAGAGGAACCTGGACACTGTTGGCCTTTCTTTCTTTTTTTTTTTTTAAACATGGGCAGGCACCGGGAATTAAACCCAGGTCCTCTGGCATGGCAGGCAAGCTTTCTTGCCTGCTGAGCCACCATGGCCTGCCCGGCATTTCTTCAGAATCAAGGCATCTTTCTCTCAATAGTGAATTGAACATTTTCAAAGCCTTAGAATTGTAACTTTTAATTTGATAAATCCGCATTTGTTTAATGTGGAATATACTCATTTCTGGTACATTGCACTTCAGCAGCTTTGCAAACTGAAACAACAACCAAGCTGAAAATCAGTTGACCATACATGTGAAGGTTTATTTCTGGATTCTCAGTTTTATTCCATTGAAATGTATGTCTACCTTATGCTACTACCACACTATTTTGATGACTGTAGAGGTGGCAAGTTTTGAAATTGCAAAGGGTGCGTTCTCTCACTTTGTTCTTCTTTTTCAAAAATTTTTGGCTATTTTTGGTCCCCCACATTTCTTATAATCTGCGACCTCACTGCAGTCATTTATTTCTTCTAATAGTGTACGTGTATGTATGCCTTAGGATTTTCTATATACAATTGAATTTTAGGATTAGCTTGTCAATTTCTGCAAAAATAGACAACTGGATTTTGGTAGGCATTGAATTTGTAGATCAAGTCTGGGTATATTGCCATCTAAATAATATTGAGTCTTCCAATCCATAAATATGGGATGTCAATCCATTTATTTAGATCTTCAATTTCTTTCAAAATTCTTTGTAGTTTTCAGTGTACAAGTCTTGCACATTAAAAAAAAATTTCCCTAAGAATTTTATTCTTTTTGGCGCTATTATAAATGGAACATTTTTCTTCGTTGCATTTTCAGATTGTTCATTGCTTTTACATGAAAGAAATACATTTTTGATATGTTGATCTTATATTCTGCAACCTCATTGAACTCATTTATTTCTTCTAATAGTGTGTGTGGTTGTGTCTATTCCTTAGGATTTTCTATATACAAGATTATGTCATCTGTAAATAGAGATAGTTTTACTTCTTCCTTTTCGATCTGCGTGCCTTTTATTTCTTTGTTTTGCCAGTTGCCTTGGTTGGAACCCCCAGTACAACATTGAATAAAAGTGGTGAGAGTGGACATTCTTGACTGAAGCACAATGTTAGCTGTGGAGTTTTCATAGATATCCTTTATCAGGTTGAGATATTCCCTCTATTCAAGTTTTCTGAGCATTTTTATCATGAAAGTGTGTTGGATTTTGTCAAATGTTTTCATCTGCATTTATTGAAACGATCATGTGGTTTTGTCCTTTATTTTATCATCTTGCATATCACATTGATTTTCATATGTTAATTCAACCTTGCAATTCTGGGATAAATTCTACTTGGTATATAACCATTTTTATGTGTTGCTGGTTTCAGTTTGGTAGTGTTTTGTATTTTTATATAGTCTTTCGAGGAGGTACAACTTGTACAAAAAGAACGAATAAGAGGATACTAATGCGAAATAGAAGATAGCCAATTACTATAACCTAGGATGCAATCGATGCTATTCAATTCAACAGATATTTATTTACTCTGTACCGGATATTGTTGTTTGGGGAGATAGAAGTTGCAGGACCCAAGAGTCTTAGTACCCCATTCTAGCTAGCATTCCCGGAGTCATCACAACCCTGGGTCCCTCCTCCAAACCCTGGGGTCATTGTAGAAGGAACCAGAACTCCTTGGCGCTCTCGCCAGCCAGCCACAGATAATGTTGTGAACAAGGCTTAGAGTCAGAAGAATTGGGGTTCAAATCCCTACAATGGCACTTGCCCATCACCTGTCAGATGGAGATAATCATAGCACCATCCTCAGGAAACTGTAATAAACTATTTGAAGCACCTAGTAGGTGCTCAACAAATGGCAGCTATTACTATATGTTCTGCACTGTGTCAATTAGATGATAGGGAAAGAAAGTTCAAAAAGAATGGAAAAAGCCCTTTGGCCCTGTTTCAGAAGATGCACGTTATAGTTGGGTAGTCAAACCTAGCACATACAAAATAACCATACATGTTTAAAACAGCATATAATTTACCTATTAAATAATATGATCCATGGCAGGCAATGGTGGCTCAGTGGCAGAATTCTTGCCTGCCATACTGGAGACCCGGGTTTGATTTCTGGAGCCTGCCCATGCCTAAATAAATAAATAAATAAATAAAATCATCCAGAATATAATTACTGTAGGAATAAATGAGTCTATATACGTATAATACTTGACACCAAAGTGACTGGCATCTAATTGTTACTCAGTAAATAATGGTGATTATTATTATTAACAGTTGCCTTCACCTTGAGTGTCTCTGGTTCAGCAGCAGCAGTTGGGTTCAGCATACCAGCAATTGGGAACTTGTTAGAAAAGCAAATTCTTGAACCCCTCTGTGTAGTTAGATTCAGTTGTCAACTTGGCCAGGTGAAGGCACCTAGTCCTGTTGCTGTGGACATGAGCCAATGGTACGTGAACCTCATCTGTTGCTGATTACATCTGCAGTCTGCTAGGAGGTGTGCCTGCTGCAATGAATGACGTTTGACTTAATTGGCTGGTGCTTAAATGAGAGAGCTCCAAGTAGCACAGCCCAAGCAGCTCAGCCCGGGCATTTGGAGATGCAGAAAGAATCACCTTGGGGAAAGTTGTTGGAACCCAGAGGCCTGGAGAGAAGGCCAGTAGAGATCACCCTGTGCCTTCCCACGTAAGAAAGAACCTCAGTCGGAAGTTAGCTGCCTTTCCTCTGAAGAGCTAGCGAAATAAATCCCCTTTTATTAAAAGTCAATCTGTCTCTGTTGTGTTGCATTCCGGCAGCTAGCAAACTAGAACACCCTCCCGGAAGTACTGAATCAAAACTCTAAGGACGAGGTCTGGCAATCTGTGTTTTAATAAGCCCTCTAGATAATTTGGATGCAGTAGTTTTCAACCTTGGCTGCACCCAGATGAATTAGATCCAGGCATTATAACTTTTAAAAGCTCCCCAGGTTATTCAAATGTGCATCTGGAATTTACGAATATAATTCTAGGTGGAACTTTGTGTTAATCAGAAGAGAAGGAGAATCAAACTTTTTCTAAATTGGCTAATGCAAGTTTAGAAGAGGCACCCCTTTCCCATCTTGCTCCCTCCCCTTCCATCTGCCCTAACTTGAGACTGGCTTGAGGGTGATGGAAGAATGCATCCTGCCTCTCCCTCTTAGATGGACTGCTATCCCAGGAAAAAGACACCAAAGCTTTTCCCTGATGTTTATTTTTACTAACTCAGGGCCAGATTCCCTCAGGAGGACAAGGAAGCATCTGTCTTGGGGACAAGAGTGTCCCATGTCACCCAAATCCTTTACTTACTCACGAACCAAGGAAGATTCTCTATCAGCTCCAATCTTGCACCCCAGGTTGTGCTGAGATATAGACTGTCCACAGCAGGCTGGCCACACCTTGCCCAACCCAGCATATCCTTGGTGCACAAGGAGTCCAGAATGACTGCTCAGGCAGAACGAGAGCTTGGCGTGGACTTCAGCAGAGTACGGGAGTGAACTGGAAGCCAGCGTAACCTAGAGTCTAGGTACCATCCTTGTCGAAGTGGTTGCGCAAGTTGAGGTTTTCTCCCCCAGCCTGGCTTGCAATTAGAAAGCACAGCCACCCGGCCCTTTGCTTGTGCTTGCTGGGAAAGCAGAAGTGTTTCTCTGCCACAGGCCCTTTTAGGGAGGCAGCTGGTAGGGGGAGAAAGGTGGGGGGTTCGAGCCCTCAGGCACCTGTAGAAATCCTGCTGTACCATTGATAAGTCACTTAACTTCTGAGTCCCAGTTTCTTCATCTGTTTGTATAAAATCACAATTAAATACGAGGACAAAACCGTGCTCAGGAAATGTTAGTTTCCCTTCTCTTCCAGAAAGGGGAAGGAGCAGTGGGTGTGTGATCGGTCAGCTGCCTGACCCCTGGGAACCACCAGTGTCCCTGCCACTTGGTGTCAGTGTCCTTCAGAGCTATGGCTAATTAAAAACTGGATAAGATTTGCATGTTAAATTCCTCTTTGACAGCTCCACCGTCAGGGCTCTGGCAAATTTGTGGCTCAATCTACTTCCTGTTATAATCTGCATTCCCAGCACAGAACGTAGAAACTCAATTCTAAAATTATTATTGCATAAAATAATATGAGAATTCCCTGACTCCTGTTTCTTCGTAGTGAAAACAGTGTCCCGGGGCTGGACCTGGTTCCATGAGGGCCTGGGGCTTTTTTGCAGGCTTTCATTTTGAGGTTCAAGTTTCTCATTTCTCCATTCTCCTACAGGGTCTAGGGCTGAATTTCTAAAAGAAAAAAGAAAGGAAAGTAGAGGGGAAATAAATGGTTGTTTCCTTAAAAAGAAAATGGTCCCATCCTTGAAATGCCACCAGTCATCTGGAATGCCCACTTAAACCTCATACTCCCAATCTGGGAATCTGAACAAAAATTACAGCGGGTCTCTTGGGATAGCCACAGACACTGTGTTTATTTGCATACATTTGCGTACAAGTAGAAGCAACTGCATGCAAATAACTAATTAGGATCCCCAGGGGTGATTGCTTTCACCATCAATATCACCAGCATGGCTCAAGGGGACCAGAAACAATGACACAGGCCCAGTGCCACAGAGACCTAGTATCCTTCCTTGCTCTCTCTTCCCTCTCAAATCCTGCTTCTTCCCCTCCAGATCCAGGGAAGTCTTTAGTTTGGATACTCCCTGCCAGAGAGCCGTTTTAAGTCAAGTCTGAGCCCCTTAGGCTGGAGAGAGCCCCTCAGCCTGTGAGGGGGGACCTGCCTGGCACATACTGCCTCTGGCAGTGCACCCCCTCCACCCCCCCCCGTGAGAATCTGCGCAGCAGCTGAAGAGGGGCAGACTTGGCAGGAGTGTGGCGGCAGCATGGAGGGCTCATTGGCCTTGCAAGAAACTCTCCAGAAGGGCAGGCAGAGGGGCAGACCTGGGAATGTGGAGGAACTTGGCCCTGATCCATTACACCTGCCTTTAAAGTACACCATTAAAGTTTCCTTCCCCTGTCTCCAGAGCCCTTTGTTGCTGACCCGCCTGGCTCCCAGACAAAGCCAGACAGATTGTTCTAAAGTTTGGATTTCAACTGGCTCTCTGCAGTTAATGAGCTCTGCCCTAGAGGCCAGTCAATGCCTGGAGGAAATGGAAGGAGACAGCAGCCAAATCTGGGCGCTGAGCCTTGCAAGGTTAAAGGGAAGTCTGGACTGCCCTGACCTCTTGGCTCCAAACTCCAGTCTCAGGGAGCTCTTTGCCCCTTAACCTTTGTGTGACCTGATTCCCCTAAGGCAGAGCTCAGCTGTGGGCAAAGTTTCTGGATCCTGTACCATCCTCAGGCCAGAGTCAGCCAGATGACATTACTATAGCTACCTTCTCTCTTAATAGAATTGTCCACACGTAGGCCAGGATGGCAGCTGCCAATATGGAATGGCTTAAGAAGGGTACTTAACCTCTCTCTGGGTTCCCACAGCTTGTCCTGGGCCTGCAAATCCACATCAGAATTCCTCCTTTGGAGCATCTGGTAGGCTCTGTTAAGGTACAGCTGTTGCTAGAAGGGAGCCTTAGAAAAAGAGGCATCCTCAATAGGAGATGCTTCAACATTTTTGGGGTAAAATTCAGTAATAAGCATACCAAAGGTCGAGAGTTTTTTCCTGCTATGACAAAAGCCATGGACCACACTTCCCCCTAAAAGTGTTCATTTACAGGCAAAAACCCAGACCCTCCTGGAGGTGGTATATGCACCATATTATCTGGCTCCAGGGTTCAAATAATGGATTGTGAATATGTATAGGATGCTATTACAGATGGAGAAAAAACTATATTACAGGATAAATGTCATCATTCAGGAGGCAATATAGAATAGTAGTTAAGAAAGTAGGCTGTGAATCAGACCTACTAAACTCAAATCCTGTTTTCTACCTTTTACTAGCCATGTACTCCCTCTTTATATCTCTCTTTTGTGGATGATAATAATAGAACCTACCTCTTAGGTTGTTGTGAGAATTGAATGAATGAATTCCTGTAAGAAACCTAGAATAATGCCTGCATAGAGTAAGCATGCATAAATGTTAGCTATAATGATGTAAAATCAGACTAATGGAATTAATCCTATTCATTCACTCAGTCACACAAAAACAAACAAAAAATTGTATGAGCCCTGCCCATATCTCTTCTTAGATTCACATATACAACCCAGTACCTACTCAACAGCTCTAGTTGGATTGACTTGAGCATTTCCCACAAACTTAACCCTCCTCAATACACACACACACACACACACACACACACACACACACGCACGCATCTCAACAAGGCAGCTCCGTTGTTCTGGTTGCTCAGGCACAGAGTTTGGAGTCATCCACAACTCTTCTCTTCATTGCACACTGACATCCATCTGTCAGTAAACTCTGTTGACTCTGCCTTCAAAATGTATATGGACTTTGACGCTTGTCATCCCCAACCACTGCCACACTAGTTCAAACCGCCATCACCCCTTGCCTGGATTGTTGCAGTAACTGGCCTCCCTGTCGCTTCCCTTCCCCTTACAGCCTGTTCTCTTGACAGAATCCAGAGTGATTCTGTCAAAACCCATACCGGATCATGTCATTTCTCAAAACCATGGAATGGCCTCCCTTCTCACTCAAAGTAAAAGCCAGGGTCTTCCAGTGGCCTGTGAGGCTGAGCAGGAACTGTCTCTTGCTTGTCTGTCTGACTTCTTCCCCTCCTCCTCCTCTCACGCATTCTGCTGCAGTCACATTCACCTCCTCGCTGCTCATCTGACATCTGGCAGAGTCCCCTTCTGGCTAGGGTGTAGAAAGACCTGGAAATCCTTTGCTTCCTTGGCTTCAACAAGAAAAACCCAGACAAAATAAAAATCATACTTTTTGGTTGGGCTAGTAAAGATCAGTGAATGTATGTAAGCCTTGAGGAATTGAATTAAAGGAAGAAACAAGCCCTAATGGGTGTGTAGGTCGCAGCAACTTCCATAGTTGGGAGGTACCTGGTCTGAGGATAGGCAGATGGAGGCGCTTGCCTTGGACAGAGAGTTTGTAAGGATGGAGAGAACACTACTGAGCTGTAGTGTGGGCTGGCAGGACAGACTGAAATCTGAAAGAGCCCCAGTATAAAAACAGATCATTTGGCCTGAGTTCTCATGCATAATCCCCAGCGTCCCCTCCTGAATTCTGCTACAGAAGTGGCAGTGGAGGAGGGACCTGAAAGCAGAGAGAAATGACACAGTCCTGCTCATTCTCACAGCACTTGGATTCTGAAGCACTGCTGGAGTTGAGTCCAAAGATGAAACAAAAGTATCTGAAACCGCAGCCCACCTCCTCCGAGCTCAAATACTGACAATACAAAGAGGAGACAGAAGTTGTGGGGTTGGACTAATCACAGGCAAACTCAACCTAATTGAAGCCCAGCCCAGCCCAAACTCAACCCTACTCTAAGTGGAAACTGAATCATCAGCCTCTCAACCCAGCCACCAGAGAGAGGAAAAAGGAGTGTACTTTTAGGGAAATATACAAAAATGTATATCTTATTCTCTGCTGTTCTTTTATACACAATTTCTGGAACACTATAAAAAAGTATGAGGTAATTAAAGAAGTGGAAAAATGTGGACTATAATCAAGAGAACACAGAAAAGTAGATCCACAGATGATCCCGTTATTGGAGCTGACAGACAAGAGCTTCAAAACAATTATTATAAATATGTTAAAGTGTTCATTGGAAAAGACAACTAAATGGGTATGCTGGTTTGAACCGAGGTCCCCCAGAAAAGCCATGTTCTTTTTCCTAATCCAATCTTGTGGAGGCAGACCTATTGTTTAGGGTGGGAATTTTTAAATTAAGTTGTTTCCATGGAGATGTGTCTATACCCACTGAAGGTGAGTCTTAATCCTTACTATAGTTCTTTAAGAGGGAACCATTTTGTAAAAAACTTAGAACTGACACAGGCATCAGACATTTGGATACGCAGAAAGAAAATGCCCCAGGGGAAGCTGTTTGAAACCAGAAGCCAGAACATGGGCCAGCAGACATTACCACATGCCTTCCCATGTGACAGAGAAATCCCAGACGGAGGAAATCTGCCCTCTTCTTCAGAGTCAAGGTATCTTTCTCTGGATGCCTTAGCTTGGACATTTTTATGGCTTTAGAACTATAAATTGTAACTTGATAAATTCCCTTTATAAAAGCCAACCCATTTCTGGTATATTGCATTCTGGCAGCATTAGCAAACTAAAGCAATGGGTGAATTTATGAGTTATTTCAGGAGACAAATAGAAATTGTAAAAAAGAACAACATGAAAATTCTAGACCTGGCAAATACAATATGTGATAAAAAAAATGCATTGGATTTGATTAATGGCAGATTGGACATGAAAAAATAAACTTGAACTTGAAAACAGGACAATCAAAATGATCCAACCGAGACAAAGAGAGAAAAAAATGATAGAACATCAGTAAACTGTGGAATAAGAGCAGGAAGTCTAATGTACATGTAATTTGAGCCCCAGAAAGAGAATAAATGGAACCACATTTTTAAAAGAAATCATAGCCCTCAAATTAAAATTTTGATAAGAAGCCTCAATCTATAGATTTAAGAAGCTTAGAAACCCCAGCTAGGATAATATAAAGAAAAACATACCTAGGCACATCATAGTAAAAATTGACACACTCACACAAGGATAAAAAAGAAAATCTTAAATGTAGTCAGAGGAAAATGATGACTAACTTCTACTTACAAACAATGCAAGCCAGAAGACAATGGAATGCCATAGAAAAAAATGGAAAATCTAGAATTCCGTATCCAGGAAAGTAGCTTTTAAAAATATAACAGAAATAAAAGCATTTTCAGATAAACAGAAGGTGAGAGAAATCACTGGCAGCAGACCTGTACTTCCAGAAACAATAAAGGAAGTTCTTCAGACTGAAGAGAAATGATACCAGTTGGAAATTTATATCCAAAGGAAGGAATGTAGAATATTGAAAATAATAAAACATGGGTAAATTAAAAAGACTATTTTTCCTTAATTTATTAAAAAATACAATGAACTATTTTAAACATAAATAATAACCATAGTAATAAATCATAGTGTTCATTATATATGCAGAAGTAAGATATATGGTGGCAATAGCCAAAGGATGGGAAGGGGAAAATGGAGGTATGATATTGTAAGTGTCTTACATAATGTATGAAGTGGTATAATGGTAATTTAAGATAGACTATGACAAGTTATAAAGATTTGGGGTTTACAGGGTTGTCCAGGAAAAATTTTATTACAGAAATTGATTCATGTAGGATAGGCAAGATCGAATTCTGTAGGGCAGACTTCAGTCTGGGAACTCTGTCGAAGATTTTCATCGAACTTCCCAGGAGAAGCTGGATGTCTGCTGTAGAGATAGAAATTCTTTCTTCTGACTGCTGAAATCATCAGTGCTCCTTTTAAGGCCTTCAGCGGACTGGATGGAATCTCTCATTGTTGAAGGCAATCTCATCAGTTGATGGTAGATGTAATCAGCTATAAATGCAATCAATTTACTGACGATTTAAATCCACAAAATATCCTCACAGTAACAATAAGGTCAGTGTTTGCTTGACCAAACAAATGGACACCATAGCCTAGCCAAGTTGACGTGTGAACTTAACCATCACAGATGCATATCACAATCCCTAGAGGAATCACCAAAAGTAAAACAAATATAGTTAAAAAACCAATAGAGGGCCATGGTGGCTTAGCAAGCAGAGTTCTCATCTGCCATGCTGGAGATCTGGGTTCGATTCCCAGTTCCTGCCCATGCGAAAAAAAAAAAGAAGCCAATAGAGGCAACAAAATTGAATATTAAAAAAAAAAATCTATCCAAAGACAAAAATAAATAAACAATCTATCCAGAAGAAAGCATAAAACAAGTAACAAAGAAGCGAAGAGGTTATGGGACCAATAGAAATCAATAGCAAAATGATAGACTTGAACCCAACCATGTCAATAAGTACATTAAATGTAAATGGAGTAAATATGCAAAATAAAAGGCAGAACTTGTCAGACTGGTTAGAAAAGTTTGACTTGATTATATTTGTTTATAAGAGGTATTCTTTAAATATTAATACAAAGTAAAGGATATAAAAGTAAAAGGATGGCAAAAGTTATATAATGCAAACAAAATAGACTATAGGTCAAAGAGTACTGTCAAAGGTAAAGAGGGACATTTTACAAAGACAAAAGGGTAAATGCACCATGATAAATAATTATTCTTAATGTGTATACATCTAATAATTGAGTTCCAGAATACATGAAGCAAAAATTGGGCATAACTAAAGGGAGAAATAAACAACTCCGTAATTATTATTGGAGATGTTAACATTCCTTTTCAGTAGCTGATAGAATCAGTAAGCAAAAAAAAAAAAAAATCAGTAAGGATAGAGAAGATTTGAACAACACTATCAGCCAACCTTACTTAGTTGACATTTATGGAACTGTACGCCCAATAACTGCAGAAATTATATTCTTTCAAATTTGCATGAAGCATTCATGAAGGCAAACCATATGCAGGGCCTCTAATATCTGGTCATGTTCCTACCTCAGGACCTTTGTACTTGCTGTTTCTTATCCCCAGAATAAGTCTTCCTCAGCTATACACATGGCTTATTTCCTCACCATTTTTATATCTTTGCTCAAATGTTACCTTTTCAGGGAACATTCCCGGCTATCTTACTTTATTTTGCATGCTCTCACCCCCTCCCAGAACAACTCCCTATTTTTCTTTCTATGGTCTCAGGGAAAGTGACTATCCCTGGAGAGCCAGATCTGGGATGTACTCACTCTTCCCTCCCTTGATACCTCTGAAAGGAACTGCCCACATACTGTGCAACTTCTGAGCAGGAACACAAGCCAGGCACCAGATTGCTTATCATGACCCTTTCAGGTTGCTAGAAAGCCATAGTAGTGGAGAATGTGTAATGAAGGGCTCAGGTGTTACTGAGCTCTTGACCACGAAACCAGGAGGGCCAGAAGGTAAAAGGGGAGAAGGAAAGCTGGTGGACAAAGGCCAGGAAAGAGGGAAGAAGGAACTACCAGCACTAAAATTATTTTGCTTCTAGCCCAGGTTATTGAAAACTCTTCCTGACCAAGATCCCCTACCACTGAGGTGACTGGCCCCTCAGGTCACTCATCCTCTGCTGGCATTTCTTTATCAGGGGCAGAAGACAAGGTGCCTGGGGCCAGAACTTCCCAATGAATCATGCCAGCCCCTGCCTTCCCCAGGTAATAGCATCTGAATATGAGCCAGGGAGAAATGTATCAAATCCACATGGTCTCTGGTCCGAAGAGTTTATGATTTAATAGAGATGGGAAAACAGACCCACAAAGCAAGTCATTTCAAGATGCATTGCCTCTACCCATATGTACAGTATATCCCACTTCCCCAGCTCAACCCAACATTTAAAGAGCACTGTGCTCAAAACTTATTGGGTAAATAAATATCCTGAGGATCTTCTATAGTGCAGACCACATTTCGATTAGGAAATCTATAGAGGATTCAAAGATGAAAAAGACAGTCCCTGCCCTCACTTCGCTTAAAATCCAGACAATATAGAATGAGGGAAAGGGTGAGGAGTCCTGTGACAGAGACCCAAATTTCTTTGGAAGAACAGTCCAAAGAGGATTTCATTAGTTTCAATTGAAGAGTGCTTGATTTTGGTATCGTCAGATTTCAAATCTCAAGCCACTCAACAGAGTTAGTATCTAAGGGCATTTGGCAAGAGGGAGAGCCAGGGTGGGGGTGGGAATGCAGAAACTCAGAAAAGAATGAATGAAGCGAGTGAGTATATGACCTAGGTGGATATGCTATTGGGGGCCTCATTTTTCCTCTCGCCGATGTGATGGAAGTCTCCAGAAGAAAGAGACGATTGTCTTGGCATGGCCAGTATGGATGCTTTCCCATAAGCAAAGAAGGTCCAAGATGCCTTTGAGAAATGAGCCAGAAGTGCATGAGAAGAAGACCCCTGAGGACACAACCAACTCAAACCCACGCCCAGTGCCCTCTGGAAGAGCTCACAGTGCGTCCCCTTCCCTGGAGCTGAGATCCCCAAAGAGAAAGGCTACACAGCCCTCATAGTGACCTCAGCAAGGCACTAAGAATAGAGAGAAGGGAGGCATGCCCCCTGCCTGGGAGGAGCGTTGGGGGCGAGGAGGGCTATTTCATATACGCCAGTAGGCAGTACTGTGCACCTGGTAATTCACGCCCCAAGAAGGGGAGCCAGAAGGCCAGGGCTCTTGGCTGCTGAGGATGGTGGAAGTGTCACACACCTGGACTGTGACCCCCAGCGTGATGGAGGGCCAGTGGGAGTGGGGTCCAGTGAGTACTACCCCCAGCGACAGGACAGCCATATGTCTAGTTTTGCCTAGGACGGTTCCAGTTAATACTTGTTATCGCCGAATAATTTAAAGTGCCTCCTTCCACTGCCAAAAAGTATCCAGGTTGGGACGGTAATTTCGATGGCCACCCTGATGTAGTGACTACAAAGGCTGAGAGGTGTGACTGCTGAGCTGCCCTGACCTGGCCCTGTGGAGCCTTCCTTTGCTGCCACTCCTCCACTCTGATCACTCTGGATATACCTCCAGGATCCAGCACAGAGAGGTCTGGGGACTCTGCAGAGATGCCACTCCTCACAGAAGCCCAAGAGGCTCAGCCTGTCCTTTGGGGGCTCCAGAAGGGTAGATCAAGGTCAGAGCACCTCTGAGGCTGATCTAAAATATGAGATGGCTGGAGATGGCCCTTGACCGCACCAAGCCCCAGCAAGACCTGTCCTAAAGCTGAATCAAAGCTCCTCTACTAGGGAGCACCAGGGCTTGGGACAAGGCACACACTTCCTGGATGTGATATTAGATATAACACCCTCATGGGGTAGGGTAGTCAGCAAAGGGCTGCAGGCAAAGCCCCTCCCCTGTTGAGGAGGGGCCGGGGAGAAAGCAGCGACTGTGTAGTGATGAATCTGAGCACAGGAAGGCCAGGATACCACCCCAACATGAGCTGACTGTAATTAGGACAACGATATCACTATATGTACTCCTTACCGTGCTGCAGGCTGCCTCCTTGTACTGGCTCTAGCATATTCAGCCACAGGTCCCCAAGAAGGTCCCGTCCCAGGGAATTACATGCCAGACTCGCCTTGGGGAAACACCCCAGTGTGGCATTTGTCTCTGAAGAAGTCACGTTTCTGCCCTTCCCTGGTACCTGACTGGGGTCCTGATCCAACCCACCTCTCCCCACCATCATAAGCAGCCTCATTCCAAGGTGAGGCAAACTTCATCCCAAGCCCGAAATGTTCCTGCGGCCCCGGTGAGGCCATTGGACCTTAGGGGTGTGCCAGTCCTGGGGTGAGGCCTGGGGAGGGTGCCTCTACTCAGCCGAGGAGCCCTCACCTTGGGGAGGAGCCTGGCAGACCATCCAGGAGAAGACCTGGCAGCAGCTGGCAGCCCCGCACCCCCGAGGCCTGTGCTCTGCAGGACCTCGTGAAGCAGAGCCACCTGCCGACCTCCAGCCATTCGCTGAAGAGACAAGTAGCCTTTACGGTGTCGAGGCTATGCTTGAGAATCTGCCACCCACCGACAAGCAGAATCCTAACTGGTACAAGTATATTAGGATTTGTTGTTCATATTCCACTTATTTCCAAAAATAATTTGAGACCTTTATAATAAACGACAAAGTATAGAATCATTCAAATAAGACTAAATGAATAAATTAGAGGCATATTGTTCTGGTTTGCTAAAGCTGCTGGAATATAATATACCAGAAATGAGTTGGCTTTTATTGGGATTTATTAGCTTAGAATGTACAATTCTTAGACCATGAAATGTCCAGCTCAACGCATCAACAGGATAATCTTGGGCTCTGAAGAGAGGCTGCTAACATCTGAGATCCCTCTGTCACATGGCAAGGTACATGGCTGGCAGCTGCTGGTCCTTTCCTCCTGGGTTTCATTGCCAACAGCTTCTGGCTCCAGCGGCTTCCTCTCTGAGCTTTTATGGGGCTACTCCGGGGCTTTTCTCTATGTTATTACATCTCTCCTAAAGGACTCCAGCAAGAGAATCAAGACCCATCCTGAATGAGACAGGTTACATCTTGACTGAACCTAATCAAAAGGTCCCACCCACAATAGATCTAAACCCGCAGGAATGGATCAAAAGAACATGGCCTTAAAAAAAAAAAAAAAAAAAAGGACGTGGCCTTTTCTGGGGCACATAACAGTTTCAAACAACCACACATTTAATAAAAATTGGGTGACAATTGTGCCATGAAGTGTGGGTTAACAGAGTCCTGGTCCCAGGGCTATCCCTGGCAAACTCACTGTTTTCAATCACATTATCCCAGAGCAAGAACCTAAATCAGAAACATGCGTGAGATGGTGTGCTGGGTCTTCTCCATTTGCTGCTCCTAATTCCCTCTTCACTCTTTCCCCAACAGTGTCCTGGGAGGACTGTATCAGGTGCTTGTGCCTTCTGGCTTCCGGTTAGTTTGGCTGGTGGGAGACCCCGGCAGGAGATCTAGAGGTGGGAAGAGAGAGAGGTTGGCGTATTTATTCCTCAGCGATGCCCTGCTGGTTAATGACTGTGTTCCTCCACCTCCAGTCACAGCTGAAGCCACTGCCAGGCCAGGCAGTTGTTCTCCCGTTGTTACGTTTCCATTGGGATCCAGGAATAGCTCACAACCCTTGCCCCATCAGAACTAGGGGTAACAGTTTTCCACTGTTGCTAATCCCTGGATATTTCATTATTGGTTCTTGTCAACCCTTTACAACCATTGTAAATTACCCTTTTATTAAATTTCGTTTTCAGAGTGTCATTGGTTTCCTCCTAAGACCCTGACTGATACAGATGGTGTCTCCACTAGGATTGATTTTGGCTTCAAGTAACAGGAATCCTGTCAAACAGCGGCTTAAATAAATAGTGTATTATTTTTCTCACATTATTAACAAGAAGTGTGGAAGTAGTAGTTCCAGGCTGGTGCAACAACTCCACGATGCTGTCACAAAGCCAAACTCTTTCTACCTTTCCATTCTGCTTTCCTTAATACATGGGCTTTTATCTTCATGCTTTCGCCTCACGATCCAGACATCATGTTGCTATCCAGGATAGGAAGAAAAGCCAGAGGGCTGTGCCAACTGTGTCTCTCCCACCCCCACTCTCTACAGACTTCCTTAAAGATTGGAACTGTATCGTATAACCACTCCTAGCTGCATGGGAGACTGCGAAGTTGGAGAACAAGAATTATCATGACTGGTTTGGGCAACCCATCATCCAATGCTTGAGACAGAGCACATTGCCATCCCAGCAAATCATCCTATTTGTAAAGGTGAGTAGGGGAACTGGTGTTAGCTCAGCCATTAATACTGCTGACTGCAGCCAAGAATCTTAAGGCTGGGAATGCAGTCTGGACCCAAGGGTGATTGTTAATGAACTACTGAGACAAACTGGCAGAGAGTAATGCCTGTGACCAGTGATGGGGGCATGGTTAAAGACCCACTGTCCCTAAAACTGCTTGGTGTCCAGTTCCCGTTTTGGTGAATGTTATCGAGACTATATACAGAGGGAAATCCTAGACAGAGTCAGAAGACTCTTCTGCAGAGTCTTACGCAGCAGCCTCAGGATTTCTCTTTCCTTTCCCCATGAGCCCACCCTTCATCCGATCATTCTGGTGAATGATTGGCCTCACTTTATTGGAATTATCTCCCTACACTAATTTGTCTTCATCCACTAAACTGGGGGCTCTTAGGAGCAACAGTCTTGTCTTGTCTGTGTTTGTTTCCCCACTGCTTAGTTCATGCCTGGCATGTAATAATGAATGTTCAAAAAGGCTTTGCTAACTGTGTGGCTGACTGAATGGATGACAGAATGGGAGTTGGGTTGTGCTGTCAACTCTGCCCTCAATATGCTATGTGACCTTGGGCAATACCTTAACTTCTTTAAACCTCAGTTCCTTGTCTGACAATTGAGAGACCCCAAGATCTATAAGACCTCTTCTCTTTCTGACATTTGGTGATTTTTATCTCCCACCAAAGACCATAGAACTCCCACCACTGGAATGATTTCTTTGGATTGAGATACTAGCTATTCAGATATCCCCTGTTAAAATGCACATATACTGTATGGGGAGGTTTTCATAATAAAAAATCTATCAGCCTCACTAAAGATAATTTTCTGGACATTTATAGAATAGCTGGTCTCAGAAAAATGTCTTGAAGTAGTGGGACATAGGACAAGTAAGTTTGGATGTGGGTGGGAAGTAAAGAAAGTCTAAAGCAGAATATACTCTCCAGGTACTCTGGGATTAATTGAGATTCTGCAAGAGATAAAGAGGAGGGAAGGGCCCCAGTAAATGGAGCCTAGGGGGCATAAGGACAGAGGGGGATCCTGGACAGACAAGGAAGATGGCGAAGAAAATGCTATCAATTCTCCATGTCTGTCCAGCAGAATAACTGAACATGAATGGAACCAAGTTGTGCATTGCAGTAGGGCCGTGGGCTGAGGTGAAGCAGGAGCTGATACTTTGCTCCTGGCAGGGTAGCCAAAAGACCTGACAGGAGCCCCCTCTAGGCAGCGGGTTTTCAGGCTGTGCAACAGGAAGACCAGGCCTGCAGCCCTCTGTGTTTCACTGGGATAACCCCAAGGGACAGTCTTCCGGGTCCCTGCATGGCTGGAACTGAAGGGAAGAGGGAAGAGCCTATCTGCCCCTTGCCTTCCTGATTCCCCATAGTCAGGCTCTAGGGAAACAGAACCGTCAGGAGGCACACACATATGTAATGTAAATATTATGAGATTTATTATAGGAATTGGCTCACACAACTGCAGGGATGGGTAAGTTCGAATCCTGTCGGGCAGGCCTCAAACTAGGAACTCCAGTGGTTTTCAATGAGGGAAACTCTCCCTTCTGACTGCTAAAATCATCTCTCTCTCTGTTTTTTTTTTGGCATGGGCAGGCATCGGGAATCGAACCTGGGTCTCCCGCATGGCAGATGAGAACTCTGCCTGCTGAGCCCCCGTGGCCTCCCCCATCACTTCTTTTGAAGCCTTCAACTGATTGGATGAGGCTTCTCTCATTATTGATGGCAGTCTCCTCATTTGATTATAGATGTAATCAGACATAAATGCAAGCAGCTGATGATTTAAATCCATGCACTATCCTCCCAGCAACACTCAGGCCAGGGCTCGCTTGACCATACAGCTGGACTATAACCTAGCCAAGGCGACACATGCACTTAACCACCACACATATGCAGGGAAAAACAATGCCCATGGCGTTCTTCCCACATCCCCTACCTTTGTCTTTTTGCATAGCCTGGCACCTTCTCTCTCCCTCACAGACATTTTTGCAATGAGTACAATGGTATGCATTTATTATCAGTCATTCACCATAGGTGATTCGGGTTCTTTTTTAAATCCCAGGTTTAAAAAATGGCTTAGTCACAAACCTTGGTCTGTAATGCTGTTTCTTCATTGATCCAAGCATGGCCTGCTTTTATGTCCTGGTCCATTTAAAAAAAACGTAATCCCTACGTGTCACAAAGTATCATGCCTATTTGCCGTGGTAAATTCACTTGGACCATGGTCCTGTGCTTCCAAGCTCTAACTGGCTGAATTTGCTGGAGCTCAGTAAGGCCTGATGTGTGTACACAGAGTTGTGGGGCAGAGTCAACGCCCGGTGAATCTCACAAATCTCACACTGCTCACAAATCTATGTCACACCAGTTTTTAATTTCTTCTAAGCCAGGGTTTCTCAACTTCGGCACTACTTATGTTTTGGACTGAATAATTCTTTTGGTGAAAGGCGGTCCTGCCCATTGCAGATGTTTCTAGCAGCATTCCTGGCCTCTACCCACTAGGTGCCAGTAGCACTCCCGTGATCCCGCCTTCTCCCGAGTCGTGACAATCAAAAATGTCTCTTCCAGGTAAAAACCACCATGCAATATGCAGCTTCACAAATTCTGCTGATGAAATGTCCTGCAAATATAATGCCCCTCCCTCAAAGAAAATAGCTCTAAATACATGCACATTTATGCTGGAGAGCCTTGCCCTGCAATGTGGTCCAGCTGGAACGACACCGGGGAGCTCTGTATATAAATGCAGAATTTCAGGCCCCACCCTAGACCTACTCAAACAGGAGCTGCCTTTTCACAAGATCCCCAGGAGCCTCATCCGGGCGATGAAGTTTGAGAAGCACTGCTGTAGAGAGTACACAGATGCACTTCTGTAACTGAAGTGGCCCCTTGGGGTGTTCCTGCCATTTTGACTGGAACAGTCTGCGGTTGTGTAGGGTTGTCCTTCCCCTTGCAGGTCATCCCTGGCCGACCCCCACTAAATGCCGCCAGAACTCCCCAGGCCTCAGGACAAGCAGAAACACCCTCACAAGTTTGTCCAGACCCCCTCCGGGGAACAGAACCGCCCCCAGGTGTGAAGCCCCGGGAGGATCGTTTCTTGCAGTGCAGAGTCTCCTCCACTCCCAAGAACTTGGGTGGAAGCAAGAATTTGTCTGACAGCGGCACCACCTCAATCTGCAGATGGGTCTGAGAGGCAAAGAGAGAGGCAGAAATTAAAACAGCCCAGTGCTCCTCATCATGCCCTCGGGGCAGGGGTGGGGGCTGGGAGCCAGCAGGTGGGGAGCGCTGGCTAAGGAGCCAGGGCCGGGAGCTGGGCATACCCCAGCCCATGGGGACACGTCAGAGCTGAGGCCAGCGAGGAGTGGAGCAGCAGAGCCCTAACCCCTCTGGGAGAGAAAGGAGCCGTGAAGCGCAGCCCAACCCGTCAGACGAGCCGGGGCAGCCTTCCTGCTCCTGGCAGCCTCCATGGCTTGGCCGGGATGAAGTAAATAAGTGAAAACAGCTTGGCATCCAAGGCTGTGTCTGGGCTGAGGAAGGGAACGCAGCCAGGTGTGAGTCCCCCTCTGTGCCCCACCCGCCCCTTCTCGCCAGGGCAGGGGGAGAAAGAGACCTGCAGGCCCTTCCCAGAGGCCAGAGGACTAGGTGACTCAATAGGTAGGAAACTCGAGCGCTCAGAAGGAAGAGTGCCAGCTCTCCAGGCCAGCCGGCTTCAGCTGGATGTCTGCCCTAGACTGGGAACAGAGGAGGCTGGGTTTTGCCTCCTGACCTTGCTGCCTGCCAGACCCAGTGAGCCAGCAGCACCTCCTGCCAGGTCCCTACACCTCCCCTAAGCTCCTACCACTACCACTACCTGCAGTTCCCCAGGCCCCCGTGCACTCGCCGCCTCCGTGCATTCAGATGGACTGTTCCTGCTGCCTGGAAAACCCTTTCTCTCCTTCTAGCCAATTCCTACTCATTTCGTCAAGGCCTCCTTGGCAGCATTTTTGGACCTCCCCTTCTCTTAGTTCCCAGCTTCAGTTGGAGGAGGGGGAGGGTTGCATCCTCTTTTAAGTTCCTCTAACTCCAGGCACACAACCAGGTTATAGAGGACACGCTGCTATGTTGGAGATGGTTTTTGTTTTGTTTTGAGCATAGGGCTCATGCCTTTTTCATATTTATTCCCCTGGTGCCTGGCACAGCACCTGACCCAAAATAGAGATTTAATAAATGTTCTTCAATGAATAAATGAAGGAGGGGTGCCCTCGGGTGCTTGGTCCAACAAGAGCATATGCTAACTATTTATTCTCTTTCATTCATTTCCATCAGTCAGTCAGTCAGTTAACCAGTATTTATAAAGCACCTGTATTGGGCCAGGTCCTAGGAATTCAACGAGGAGCCAAAACCCAAATACCCTGCCTCTTTGCTCGTACACTCTAATGAGGGAAATATCAAGGATCCCAGAGCCTTTGGCCACTAGAAGGGAGTCAACTGGTTCAATTTCTTTTCTTTTTTCAGTTAAGGGAACTGCAGGCCATGGGTGGAAGGGATAAGCCTCTCTCCTACCTGTCCGTGTGGCAGGGTCTTCCCCGTGACAGCTGCCACAGGTAATCTGTGTCCAGGGTCTGAGTCTGTCCCAGGCATGTGTCTCACAGTTGGGAGAAGCCAGCCTCTCAAATACCCTGGTGAAAATGCGGGGGACCAGATCGGGCCAACATCCTGCCTCTTTCTCTCGATCTGCCCACCCCTTCTAGCACTCCTTACAGTGTGTGTGTGTGTGGGTTGGGGTGGGGGGGGAGGAAATCAAAAAGAAGACAAATTGATCCAGAGCATTTTGCAGCTCTCCATGCTGTCTTCTACTGTTAGGAAGGGATGTCTTTTCTAACTTGGACTGTGTCCGGATTATTTTCTCCTCGCTACAGCTTGGGGAGCCTGTCGGAAGAAAGGTATTGACACTCCTGAAAGGCAACGGCATTCCGAAGAGCTCCACGGGGAAGAAGGGTGGTTTGGTCCTGGCTCAAGAGACAGTGTCTTAATCTTCATATGTTCAAGCCCAGGGGTGAGTCTGGGATTCTGAGATGTGAAGAGTTCCCCCGAAGTTGCTCTACTAAGGCCCCAGATTTGGTTTCCCACTGGCCCTTAGTCTCCCAAGGTTGTTTTTTTTTTTTTTTTTTTAATTGTGAAAAATAACATATATACAAAAAAGCAATACATTTCAAAGCACACTGCAACAATTCGTTGTAGAAACAGATTTCGGAGTTTGGTTTGGGTTACAATTCCATAATTTTAGGTTTTTGCTTCCACCTGTTCCAAGACACTGGAGACTAAAAGAAATATAAATCAATATAATGATTCAGCAACCATACTCATTTGCTAATCCTTATCTTCTCTGTATAATTCCACCATCACCTTTGATCTTTCTCCCACTCTTTAGGGTTATTTGGGCTATGCCCACGGTACTTTTTTCATATTGGAAAGGGCTGTCAATAATATGGGGTAGAGAGATGAAACTAGTTGATGTTCTGGAGAGGCTGGCCCCTCTGGGTTTCAGGACTTAAATCCAGCCCAGGAACCCATCTGTGGGTTGTAGATTTCTGGAAAGTAATCAAATGCATGGAACTTTGTAGTATCTCAGATAAAGCCCTAGGTGTTTTTAGAGTTGGCAGGAATGGTTTTGGTTGGGATTTAGCAAGTTATGATATGTAGAAATGTCTAACTGAAGCTTGTGTAAAAGTCACCTTCAGAGTAGCCTCTTGACTGTATTTGAACTCTCTCAGCCACTGATACCTTATCTGTTACACTTCATTTCCCCTTTTGGTCAGGACGGCAATGCAGATCCCACAGTGCCAGGGCCAGGCTCACCAAAGTTGTTTTAAAAAGGGAAGAGTTTTGGCCAATCCTGGCTGGACTCACACCTCCAAGCAAGACCAAAATAACCTCTAGCGAAGGGGACAGAGGTGAGATCAGAGGCCAGATAGCTCGACATCTTACTTAATTCTTCTCTGAATCGTCTCACACCTAGCTTAGTGGCCAGCTTCTCACCAGGCAACCCAAACATCTCGATGCTTGGTACCCACATTTGGCCAAACTAAACTGTTTCCAATAGTCCTACCCCTCGCAGCCAGGGACCTCTGATCTCCAGCCTTTCTTGGGAAGTGCAATGCAGAGATCTGCAGGGATGCCTCCCACAGCTGGGCACCTCAGAATGTCAGAAGCAAACTTTCTGCAGTTTGCACTGAGCCCCAGGAGGCCATGTCTGAGAGAAGCAAAGGAAGCATGCCTAGCGGAGAAATGTCAGGAGCACTGATATATCTACCCCCCAGACACTATCCTCTCCTCAGCTTTCCCACCTTGTTTGGCTCTGCTAGGAGCCTTCCCATTGCTGTTAACCTAATGAGGGACCATCACCTGCTTGCATCAGGACACACTAGCATAGAACATGTTTCCTCAAGCCTCACCATTGTGGAGTCTCATGTACGCTAGCAATGAAAATTCCACTGGCTCTTCCGCAGGCCTCCAGCACCAGTGCTTTGTGTGAATTAGAAAAGGGCGGCCCCTTTGGGAAGACGAATTTTTCAAAGGCGTTCCTCTGAGTGGACAAAGGAAAGGCACCCCTATTTGTGTCTCTAGCCATGCACTCTTGGGTCAGGCATAATTTGCACAACCTTACCCGTGACCTGGATCAGCCCCCTCCCCCTGTAAAGCCTCTCCTGGGGGTCAGGATGCTCACTAGGAGCTCCATAAAATCCACCTGCATCTGGTGTGTTATTTCTCTCCTGCTCCTGCCCCTACCCCCCCACCCCCACCCCCAGTTGGTTGTCTCCATCTCTAAGGTCATTAGAGTACAAGGACACCTGACCTCTGCTGGTGTCCACTGTGAGAATGCTGAGGTCTGGTCCTGGGGAGGGGGGTGCAAGTCACCTGACCCTATCAGCACGACCAGTCCTTGAGATGCTAGAGGTAGGTTGTGCCCTCACATCTGGGCATGAAGGCAGTACTGCTGGAGGCCAGCGCCACACAGAGCCAGCTCCTGCAGCCTCTGCCTGCAGGCTCTCTCTCCACAAGGCCTCAAGTCCTTGGGGCCAGGCCAAGGTCTGACCCTTTCCAGTCCCCCCAAACCCATGTGCAAAACCCTCCTGTCTTCACCATTCCTCTTCCACAAAGGCAAACAAAATTGCCAGTTGTGGCCCCATCCATCAGTTCACAGGACATGCCTAACATAATGTGTTGGAAGTTCCTACTACAAACGATGCTGAAGAAGGATCCTTCCCCCAGAAGGAGGCTGAAGTATGTTAAACCTTAGGACAAGTCAAATCCCTTAATCTATAATTGAGGTTTGTGGTACACAGAGTACTGGGCTTAGAGTAAGAAGGTGGCAACATTCAGATCCTGCTCTGTTCTTCCTCAGTGGGTGACTCTCATCACCACTTTACTTCTTTGAGTTTAGATTACCCCATGTGTAAAATAAGCACATAATGAATATCTGAGAATTCTCTATATTCTCTAAGACCTTCCTGGAGCACAAAACTCTGATCAGGATAATGCCAGGGCAAAACAATATTTTTGCACTTCTGATTACACAGTGTATTTAGCTCCACATTGTACCTTGTTTCTTAACAGCCCTGCCTTATGACTGCTTCTTTCTCAGCTTGTGGTCCATTCTGACCTTTTGGTTCTTTTCTGCCAGATGCAAGTTGATAACTACTAGCTCTCATTCAGCACGCATATTTCTTGCATATATCAGTGTGAAAATTCTGGGTCAGGCTACTTTCAGTGTTTTGAGAAGACCTATGAAAAACAGGGTACTTCTGTAGGAAATCAGAGACAGTATTTGGAAACAAGTTTCTGTGGAATCAAAAAGAGGTCAACCTAGCTCCTTAATGATTTCCCTAGTGTCTTGTCAGCAACAGCTACTGTCAGATGCAACTGGGCAGCAACTAGCAACCCCTAGCCCTAGGCTTAATGCATCTTTTCACCCTTCACCTCCCTTCTTCCTGGCAACAAAAGTTGATTTGGTTTGTTGTGGTCTTCTCATTGGTTCCTTTACTTCAAGACAACTCATCACTGATAAATTTAAGATGCAGCTGCTGCTCTAATTGGCTGATTTGTTGCTGTGGTAAAGGCTAGCATGGCAATGCTACTTTCCCAGATGTGGTCTCCATCTGGCCCAGAAAATCCCCTCCCCCTGCCATTCTTCCCCCACTTGACCTTCGTCCCACCCTCAGGTAGTCCCCTCCCTCCTCCTGTGGTTGTACACTAAATAGTCAGTTTAAGGGTTCCCTGGAGACTCAGCAGTTTTTATCTTTGGAGTGTTTGGCCTGCTAAATCTTCATTTTATATCTTATATGAACTTAAAGTTGGGGAAAATCAGCTTTTACATATTCAGGCACACACATCCATCTCTGCAAGACCAAGTAAGAAAACATAGATTCTCTGATAACTAAATCTATCTAACAAGCCACCGAGGCAAGTAGGGATGGCTTTGCATGTGAAATAAAAAGATGAAATTGAGGGACTTGCTGAAACAGTCCCCTAAGCTACCAGTTGCCACTGTACTGAAATTACACCATAAGATTTATTCTTCCATGAATTTTCTTCTCCTGGAGCCTCCTGTTAAAATATAAAAAGCCCTAGAGGAGGCAATACACTGAGTAGCATCTCCCAAATTTGTTCTGAAAGAAGATGTGCCACGTGACTTTCTTCATAGTCAAATGCGCTTGGAAACCCTAGCATATTTTGCACCCCCTGTTGGAAGCAGAATAACGCTCCCCACTCCATCCCCCCTCCACAAAAAAAAGTCCTTATCCTAATCCCTGGGACCTGGGACTATGTTACCTCACATGATGAAAGGGACTTTGCGGATGTGAGTAAGGTTCGGGACCTTATCCTAGATTATCCCAGGGGGCCCAAGGGAATCGCAGGAGTCCTTAAAAGTTGGGAACTTTTCCTGACTTTGGTAAGAGAAAGAGATATGGTGATGGTAGCCGAGTCAGAGAGGTGCTACATTGCTGGCTTTGAAGGTGGAGGAAGTGGGTCATGAGCCAATGAATACCAGAGGCCTCTAGAAACTGGAAAAGACAAGGAAATGGATTCTGCCTTAGAGCCTTAGGAACGCAGCCCAGCGTTTTGATTTTAGCCCAGTGAGATCAGCGACAAATTTCTGACCCAACTGTATGATATTAAAATTGTATTGCTTTTTGTTTTTCTTTAACTTTTAACTTTTTTTATTGTATAGTATAACATATATACAAAGCAAAGAAATAAAAAAGCAATAGTTTTCAAAGCACTCCTCAACAAGTAATCACAGGACAGATCCCAGGGCTTATTACAGGAGGCGCACACGATTCTCTCATATTTTTCCTTCTAGCTGCTCCAGAATATAGGAGGCCAAAGGGCTTAAATATTTTTTTTACCACCACAATCGACTTTTTTCCTTCTTTTTTTTTTTTTGTGAAAAATAACATCTACGGAAAAGCTGTAAATTTCAAAGCACAGCACCACAATTAATTGTAGAACATATTTCAGAGTTTGACATGGGTTACAATTTCACAATTTTAGGTTTTTACTTCTAGCAGCTCTAAAATACTGGAGACCAAAAGAGATATCAATTTAATGATTCTGCAATCATATTCATTTGTTAAATCCTATCATTTCTGTATAACTCCACCATCACCTTTGATCTTTCTGTCCCTATCTTTAGGGGTGTTTGGGCTTTGACCATTCTAACTTTTTGATATTGGAAGGGTCTGTCACTAATATGGGGTAGGGAGATGGAGCTATCTGTTGTTCTAGAGAGGCTGGGCTAGGTTTCAGGGCTTATCAGGACCAGGGACCCATCTGGAGGTTGTAGGTTTCTGGAAAGTTACTCTAGTGCATGGAATGCTTATGGAATCTCACATGTTGCCCTAGGTGTTCTTTAAGACTGGATGGAACGGTCCTGGTTGGGGGTTGGCAGGTTATGATAGGTAAAGTTGTATTGTTTTAAGCCACGAAATTTGTGGTAATTTATTATGATAGCAATAGAAAACCAATGCAGCCCTTCCCTTGGAGATTCATGATACACTCTGATACATTAAGGGCTCTAGGGAGCCTTTCAGTAAAGACACCCACTTAGTTCCATACAAATGCAACGTGTTAATAATTGGATGGTATATGGAAATCCTGTATTTGATGCATGATTGTTCTGTAAACACACAATTCTCTAACAAAAAAAAAAGATACCCACTTAACCCAGCATTTCTGAAACTTATTGAATATCAAATTCTATACCCACGTAACATCTATTAAGATCTTAGAACATGATGGAGAAAATATTGCATTAGAACATTAACTAATTAACATCTTATTATGATTTCACTCTTATGTTCAACATGACAATTAGGTGAGTGACAATGATACACAGGACAAGTAAGTTTTGATGGGCAAGCATGGAGGTCAAAGGGGTGAGGCTTGGGTTGAGAGAACTCAACAGAGAGAAGAGGTGGGCACGTATTGTAGAGAACTTCAGCTACTATACAACTTGTGTTATTGCTCTTACTGGATTATGCCAAGACCTCTTTTCTCTTTAGCTTCATCATCTTCTCTAGGAAAATTTCACATATCCCAGGACTGGTCTGAAACCTTCTCCTATGTGTTTCCATGGTCTCCTGCACTTAATCTCTGACTATGGCAGCAATCAACCAAAATTGTCTGGTTTTCTGTCTGCTTCTTCCATTAGCCTGACCTTCCTGAGGGCAAGAACTGTTGTCTAGTTCATTGTTTACATGTTCCATGTCCCACCCGTGCCTGGGATACCAGAGGCACCCAGGTTGAGTCTTGGTCACGTCCTCTTTCAACATAAGCATGTAAGAACTTAATCCTGACTTTCCTCACCACTGGTGGGTACTGGGGAAGCCACAATCCAGCCTAACAAGAGCTCATATTCCAAAGAAGATTACAGAGCTCTTCAGTCATACACCTTTTTTTTTTGTTTGTTTTTTACCTACCTCCCTTTTTTTTTTTTCTGGTGAAACAAGCAAAGGCTTTAGCCCCAAAATTGTTCTGTTATGTCACAGTTCATGGAGCATCTCACAAGGCTATAAGAGAGACTGAAATCAAATAATCAAATGCCACATTTCCAAGATGGTTTATAGGGAGGAGTCAAAATTAAGACATTGTAGACATGAATAGGATACCCTGGGGGAAAGGAAGTAAGGTACTAGGTAAGTATTGGTAAAAGGGAAAAGATAAAATGAACCACATCCCATAATCCAGGAAGCCTTCCTGGATATAGAACACTTGGAAAGAAAGAGTAAACAGAACTTCCTGTGGGAACCCTCCCTTTCTCAGTCTCAAGGTGAAACATATGATTTGGGTCAGGGTAATCAGAGCCCAGTGATTGTTTTGGAGGGGGTGGAGAGGGAAAGGGGGCGAATTAGGGTGATTCCTGAATCTGAACTTGAAGGTAAAGACCTAAAGTTATTGCCACCCGGAGAATGACAAACTAACATGAAGGACAGCAGAGGTAAGAAATGGAAGGAGGCCCAGTCTTTATGACACCACATGAGTCCAAGGTTAGTGTCCTGAAGTATTTTATTTATAAGAGCCAGTAAATTCCTTTTTCTGAGTAATCCAGTTTGAATTGGATTTCCAGTCTTTAGCAATCCAGCATGCTGATAATTTAGAGTAAGGAGGAGTTTATATAGTATGAACCAAGATGGAGAAAGTTGGGAAACAAGAGTCAGGAGGTAGTGGGTATCTACTCCTGGCTCCCTCCTGTGTGAATTTCCACCTCTCCCACCACTCCCATGTCATCAAGGAGGACTCCCTGTAGCTGGATATGTACGAAAGACCCTGCCCCCTGGTCACCAGTGAATCCACCACAGCTCCCTTCCCTGGGAAATGAGAATTGGCACTAAGAGGCCAATGTTTTGGCAGGCCATGGCGGCTCAGCAGGCAAGACTGGTTGCCTGCCATGCCAGAGGACCTGCGTTCGATTCCCGGTGCTTGCCCATGTTTGTTTTTTTTTTTAAAAAAGAGTCCAGTGTCCATCAGAGTGGCCCCTTGAAGGGGCAAAGAGGCAAATCCTTGGGAGCCATAACATGGTTACGTTTTCTGCTTGCGGACAATAGAAAAGAGAAAAGAGAATGCAAGAAAATCTCATCTCCATTTTATAGATGAAGAAAAACCCTCGAGGGTCGGAGCGGTTATGTGACTTGCCTAAGGTTGCACATTTGGTAGGATTGTACAGAACTAGAATCCAACTTTTTTGAATTAAAAAGTAGGGCAGGAAACAAACAAAAACAAAAACAAACAAACAAAAAGTAGGGCAGCCAACAGCTGGGTCAGAGAGGCCTGAGAACCATGGACACAGGGAAGACTTGGGACAGAGAGCAGGTGATGATGGAAGCCCGTCTGAGCCACCCTAGAAACGTCAGGCCAAAAGCAAGGACTCAAAAACGCCTCCCTACACTCAGAACACCAAGGAAATTCCGGTGCGTAAAGCATCCCTAGCTCGGGTCAGAGACTCGCTTTAGAGCCAGTTCTCCGGGAGCACCTTACAGCGCCCAAAGCCTATAGCAACTGCGCAGCAGCCACAATATCCCCAGAACTCCAACTTCCTTTATACACCGCGAGCGCGTGGACTAAGCCTGAGACAAACTACAATCCCCAGCATGCCTTGGGCCAGAGACGTCAGCACGGAGGAGCGGAGGGGCGTGGCTACGCCGCCCGCGCGGGACCGTTAAATTTGAAAGTTGGTGATTGCGGATGTGAGTTTGAGGTGACCAGTTTGTGATCGAGTGGGATGCATGCTTTTGTCGGAGAACACCCTCTGGTCACTTCGGTACCTCTAAGGGCAGGTTGCGGAAGTAAGACCAAACGGCCTGCGGCCCTGAAAAAAGGCCCGCTCTAAAAGGAGGGTCTCGAGCGGGGAATGCAGAATGGCGGCGATGAAGGAAGGAGGCGCTCAGAGGTAGGCGCGGGGGAAGGGCTGCTGGAAACTGGGCCTGTGAAACCCGAGGGTGCTTGGAGGTGAGAGCGGCTCTGCCGATAGCAGTTAGGGAAAGAACTGGCCAGGTTAGCAAAGCAGGTCCTGCCGGAGTCTCCTTCCTGTTGGAGTCGGACGGAGGGGGCGGAAGGTGAAGACATTAGATGACCGTTGATCTTAATGGGGTGAGGACACGTGAGAAGCCAGCTGCATCCAGCCGCATCCAGCTTCAAAGCAAAGGAGGCTGTGGGACTCCAGTGATCCAAAAAGCATGGAATTTGTAGAGTGGTCTGTGTTTGTATCACATGAGGCTCAGCCATTTGCTAGGATCTTTTTAATATGGAAAATGCTGATATTAATGCCACCTTGCAGGGTTCTTGGGAGAATTTAAAATGTTTATTTAGTAACTCACCAAATAAGTGCTAAAAAAAAAAATGGTAGGTGTTATCATTATACCAATAGTGTAAAGGTCTGAAAATGCGCCACTCTCCATGTTTGCTACTTTTCCTTATGAATTTAAGTTCTTCTGGGTTGGAATTCTGTATTGCGTTTTCATTGTAGAGTACACAGTACCTACATAAATGGCATATTTATAGTGCTTTCTTTCATACAGCGAATATTTATTGAGTGCCTACTAAGTGCTAGGTGCAGCGAATAAAAAACACAAAAATCTGTCTTCATGAAGCTTAAGTTCTGAGGTGGTATGAGAGGGGGGAGAGACAGACAATAAACAAGATAAGTAAAATAAAAGGTGATGGTACAGTATGTACTAAAAAAATGAAGCAAGAAAGGCGGATAGGGAGTGTTGGGGGTGCAACTTTAGATGGGTTTGAATAGAGAGCCTTTGAGGAGGTGTTATTTTGATCAAGACTTGAAGGAACACAATGTATTTTGGGGAAAAAACAGCAAATACAAACACCTGGTGTGGGATGGATCTGTATTTGGCCTGTTCAAAGCCAGTGTTGCTGGAGCAGAATGAAACAAGAGTGTAGAAAGAAATGAATTGTAAAAGGTGAGGATGCAGGGCAGGCTTTCTAACAACTTGGATTTTACTCTGAGTGAGACTGAAAGTCATTGAAAAGTTTTAAGCAAAGGAAAGATGTCATCTTACATGAGTTTTAATAGGATCACTTTGGCTGTAGTGGGCAAAGGATGGAAGTAGGGAAACCAGTTAAAAGATTATTGAAATAATCCAGGCAAGAGATGATGGTGGCTTGAGCAAGGCTGTAAGCAATGGAGATGATGAAAAGAGGTTAGTTTCTGGATATGTTTTGAAGGTAGAGTGGACAGGATTTGCTGGCTAACTGGGGGTGGAGTGGGGCTGGGTAGGGAGTATGTGAGAGAGGCACCAAGGTTGGCACTAAGATTTTTTTTTGTCTTTAGCTATTGGAAGAATGGAATTGTCATTATTTGAGGTGGGGAAAGACTGGGACTGGGAGGAGGCAGTAGCGAATTGCTCAGTTTGGGTCACTTGATTGAGATAGCCTAATTGCTATTTTAAGAGCAAGAGAAGAAATTCACATGTGTTCAACAAACGTTTATTCAATGTTTACTGTGCACTGGATTCTGTAGGTTCACACTATAGTTAAAAGGATGTGAGTGGTTACAACCTAATTATTAATCACTTATGGTTACTTTCCTGAGTTTTCAGCTCCCATCCAGATTGAGGTCACGTTTATTGTACATTCTATTTTTTGAAGATTTTGCCTTTCCCTTGCCTTTTTGTGTGTGTTTGTTTTTATTACAGAGAAAATGTCTCTTGGTCAGAAGTAGGCTTCCATCTGACCATTGCAGAGCTCTGAACCACAGAATCCATGACCCATAATTCTTGGGGATTCCTCTGATGATAGAATCTGGGGGAGTCAGTTGTGACCCGTGAACTGTACATTTGTCTGCTTCTACTCTGGGTTACCTGTGAATTCAAACTTCAGTTTTAAGTCATCAAGCAGGGACTATTAGTCTGACAATGCTGTGCTAATTTTAAACTAAACTACACGATGCTTTTAGTAGTAGGTATGAAGTGCTGCCTTTTGTAAGTTTATAATACTTTTTCCTTCTTTTCTTCCTAACTTAAACTTCAGTCTGATAGTATGGTCCCCAATACCCCTTCCGAGTTCTGTCTTCTGTCAGGCAGTATTATCTCCACTAACTTGGAAAGCAGATGACAAAAAGTCTCAGAAACAGTAGTGTAATAACTCACTATTGTGCCAGCCCATTCATATTCAACCTAAAGGTCATGAATAATCACCTATCTGAAACTATTTATAATAAGCTAGTGCCATAATAAGTCAGTGTTGGTATGAGATTTACTTTTGCTTCCCTCTTCACAGTGAAGCCATGTCCCTGGAGGGAGATGAATGGGAGCTGAGTAAAGAAAATGTACAACCCTTAAGGCAAGGGCGGATCATGTCCACACTTCAGGGAGCATTGGCACAGCAAGAATCTGCTTGTAACACTACTCTTCAGCATCAGAAACGGTGTGTAGCATGGTTGGGGTTTAAAATTTCAGCATTCTTCCCCAACTTGGGAGAAGATGTAAATGTGGATACTTAAGGATGGCTTAAGGAATTCTCCTCAAAAATGTGGATCTGTTCCCCGCCTGCTTTCTCATCATACTGCAGCAATCTAAAGACTGCCTCAAGTATGATTAAGAGCAAGGAGTACAGGATTTATTTCATTGTGAAGTAGCTAAACTGCTGGATCAGTTGAAATGCATCTTATAGAGGGGGTAATGATAAGTATCGTAAAGCAAGTATAATAATATTTCGCCAAAGTAATATGTTGTTCTGGACCCCTAAACAGACTTAACTCTTTGATGATAATCAATTAGACAGGTTGTTTCCTTGGATCTGAGTACTGAGAAAGTGAATTTGCTATCTTTCATGTGTATTCAGTTATTAACTTTGTAGGAAAGTATTTTGGGAATATGGCTTCTAAAGATAATGTGAACCTTAGAGGAATTGGTTTTATATTGGAAATTTTCTCAATAATGATTTCACAAACTTTCTAGATTAAAAAAGATCTTCCCCATCACTCAAATGGACCTAAAAAACTTACTCTCCTTTGCCTAATACATGTTTTGATAAATATGCATAAAAAAATAAAAATAGAACAAAATAACTAGTTTTTACCCACAGTCTGACAAAAACTCTGCCGTCATGGGCAAATTATCATACTTTTTTGTTATAATGTATATCCTGGTCCATCTCATTGGCTGTTTAGGAGCATTGAGTTTATTTTTTTATTTCAGAGATGGTGGTGTTCTCCCCCCCCCCCCCCCCTTTTTAGCCTTCATTATATTTTGGATTTCTTCCTTCTGTTCTTCTTAACTCTTAGCTTCTGTGATATCTTACTAGTTTTTTTCATATTTAACCACCCTCTCTTTTTTCTTGTTAGCTTCCTACTCTGTTTTACCTAAATCTCAATTCTTTGCTCTCTGCTTTCCTTCCATATTGAAATTTTCCAGAATTGTTCAGCTATTATTTACATCTTTTACTTGCCTTCTAAATGTCTTTTAACCTGCTCATAGTATATAATTACTTAAATGTTTCACTTAATGTAGTAAGTACATGTATGACCTCCTTTTTTCTTTCCTGAAATGATCTTACTCACTACTCTTTCACCCTAATTTTATTTAGTCAGTCACTAAGGACTAATGTATGCGTATTTTGTTTTTTAAGTATAATTTACAGGTAGTAAAAGCTTAGATTATTAAAGAAATTTTTTATTGTAACTATTTTCAAGTATTCAGTTCAGTGGTGTAAATCACATTCATAACTACCCTCACCCCCATCCATTACCCAAATTTTTTTATCACCCCAAATAAAAACTTTGTACCCACTGAGCATGGGTACATTGACTGGGTACCCCAGTCCCCACCATCCCATCCTGTAATCAGCTTTTTATCTATGAGTTTGCATGTTTTAGTTATTTCATATAAATGAGATCATACAATATTTGTCCCTTTGTATCTGGCCTGATTTGTTCAACATAATGTCTTCAAGGTTCATTATGTTGTAGCAGGTATCAAAACTTCAGTTCTTTTTACAGTTGAATCATATTCCATTGTGTGGATAGTCTACATTTTGTTTATCCATTCATCCCTTGATGGACACTTGGGTTGCTTCCACTTTTGGCTATTGTGAATAATGTTGTTATGAACATTGGGGTACAAATACTTACTCAAATCCCTGCTTTCAGTTATTTTGGGTATCTACCTAGATTGCCGGGTCATTTGGTAATTTTATACTTAACTTTCTGAGAAACAGCTAAACTGTTTTCCACAGCAGTTACACCATTTTACATTCCCACCAACAATGCACAAGGGTTCCTATTTCTCTGCACATTGACCAGCACTTATTTTCCATTTTTAAAATATAGTCGTCCTAGTGGGTATAAAATGGCATCTCATTATGGTTTTGATTTGTGTTTCCTGAATGGCTAATGATGTTGAACATCTTTTCATATGCTTTTTTGGCTGTTTGTATATCTTCTTTGGAGAAATGTTTGTTCAAGTCATTTTTTAATTTGGTTGTTTGTCTGTTTGTTGTTGACTTGTAGGAGTTCTTTATTTATTTTTTTTTTTTTTTATTAATTAAAAAAAGAATTAACAAAACAATTAGAAATCATTTCAATGTACATGTACAATCAGTAATTCTTAATAACATCACATAGTTGCATATTCATCATTTCTTAGTACATTTGCATCGATTTAGAAAAAGAAATAAAAAGACAACAGAATAAGAATTAAAACAATAATAGAAAGAAAAAAAAACAAAAAAAACAAAAACAAAAAACCTATACCTCACATGCAGCTTCATTCAGTGTTTTAACATAATTGCATTACAATTGGGTAGTATTGTGCTGTCCATTTCTGAGTTTTTATATCCAGTCCCGTTGTACAGTCTGTATCCCTTCATCTCCAATTATCCCTTCTCTTTTTTTTTTTTAATTAACAGAAAAAAAGAAATTAACCCAACATTTAGAGATCATACCATTCTACACATGCAATCATTAATTCTTAACATCATCACATAGCTGCATGATCATCATTTCTTAGTACATTTGCATTGGTTTAGAAGAACTAGCAACATAACCGAAAAAGATATAGAATGTTAATATAGAGAAAAAAATAAAAGTAATAATAGTAAAATCAAAACAAAACAACACAAAACAAAACAAAAACCTATAGCTCAGATGCAGCTTCATTCAGTGTTTTAACATGATTACTTTACAATTAGGTATTATTGTGCTGTCCATTTTTGAGTTTTTGTATCTAGTCCTGTTGCACAGTCTGTATCCCTTCAGCTTCAATTACCCATTGTCTTAGCCTGTTTCTAACTCCTGCTGAACTCTGTTACCAATGACATATTTCAAGTTTATTCTCGAATGTCCGTTCACATCAGTGGGACCATACAGTATTTGTCCTTTAGTTTTTGGCTGGATTCACTCAGCATAATATTCTCTAGGTCCATCCATGTTATTACATGGTTCATAAGTTTATCTTGTCTTAAAGCTGCATAATATTCCATCGTATGTATATACCACAGTTTGTTTAGCCACTCTTCTGTTGATGGAGATTTTGGCTGTTTCCATCTCTTTGCAATTGTAAATAATGCTGCTATAAACATTGGTGTGCAAATGTCCGTTTGTGTCTTTGCCCTTAAGTCCTTTGAGTAGATACCTAGCAATGGTATTGCTGGGTCGTATGGCAATTCTATATTCAGCTTTTTGAGGAACCGCCAAACTGCCTTCCACAGTGGTTGCACCCTTTGACATTCCCACCAACAGTGGATAAGTGTGCCTCTTTCTCCGCATCCTCTCCAGCACTTGTCATTTTCTGTTTTGTTGATAATGGCCATTCTGGTGGGTGTGAGATGATATCTCATTGTGGTTTTGATTTGCATTTCTGTAGGAGTTCTTTATATATTCTGGATATTAAACCAGAATATATGTGATTTCCAAATATTTCTTCCATTCTGCAGATTACCTTTTTATGTTTTTGATAATGTCCTTTGATGCGCAAAAGTTTTGAATTTTGATGCAGTCCAATTTATTTTTTTCTTCTGTTTGCTTGTACTTTAGGTCTAATAATATAGGTCTAATAATAAAGTCTAATAATCCATTGACTAATTCAAGGTTCTGCAGTTATTCCTCTATATTTTCTTTGAACAGTTTTAAAATTTTAGTTTTTTCATTTAGGTTTTTGGTCCATTTTGAGTTATCTTTGTATATGATGTGAGGTAGGGTTCACTTTCATTCTTTTGCAAATAGAATTGAGATTTTCCAGGACCATTCATTGAAGAGATTATTGTTTCCCTATTGAGTGGACTTGTACCCCTTGTCAAAAATCAATTGGTCATAGATAATTAAGGTAAAATGCTTAGATTTTTTAATGTACCGTTTAATCAATTTTGATAAATGCATTTCAAGCAGAACATTTGTACTATCTCAGAAAGTTTTCTTTTGTCCCTTTCAGTTAATCCTCCTTCCCTCACAAAGGAACTGCTCATCAGATTTCTATCTCCATAGGTTATTTTTTTCTATTCTAGAACTTTATATAAATGGAGTCGTATAATATGTGTTTTTTTGTGTCTGACTTCTTTCACTTAACATGTTTTCAAGGCTTTTTCATGTTGCATATATCAGTAGCTTGCTCCTTTTTATCACTAAGTAGCATAAGTTTGTTTATCTGTTCATCTACTGGTGGACATTTAGATTCTTTCCAGGTTTTTTTGTTGTGAATAAAGCAGCTATGGACATTCTTGTACAAGGGTTTTTGTGATACAGATTTTCATTTCTATTGTATAAATACCAAGAATGGAATTGCTGATTGTAGAATTGATGCATGTTTAACTCTAAAAGAAACTCCTAGCTTTTCAAGTGGTTATAACATTTTTCACTCCTGTCAATACTTAATGAGAGTCTAGTTGCTCCAAATCCACTCCAATATTTGGTCAGTCTTTTTCATTTTAGCTATCCTAGTAGATATATAGTGGCATCTTATTATGGTTTTACATTGCATTTCCCTGATAACTAATGATGGGGAGCATTTTTCATGTGCTTCTTGTCCTTTTGTAAATCTTATTTTGTGGTAAATACTGCTAGATATTTTGCCCACTTTTTAAATTGGGCTCAGGAATTCTTTATATATTCTGTATACAATTCTTTATCATGTATATGTGTTGCAAATATTTTCTCCCAGCTCATGGTTTTAGTGGTATTTTATTGTGAGCAGAATTTAAGTTCAATTAGTGTTTTTTTTTCTTTTGTGGTTAGTGTTTTTGTGTCTTCTCTGCCTGATCTAAAGTTATAAAGATGTTCTCCTGTTTTCTCTTAGTAGCTTATCTTTTCATTTTTTAAGTTTAGGTCTAGGATACATCTTAAATTGATTCTTGTATCTGGTATGAGTTAGGAGTAAAAGTTCTTTTCTCCCCAGTGGATATTCAATAGTTTTGGCGTCATTTGTTGAAGAGATTCTTTTTTTTTTCTTCATTGAATTGCTTTGGGACCCTTGTCAAAAATTATTTGACTATATATATATAGGTTATTTCTGTTGTTTCTGTGCTGTTTCACTGATCTAATTGTCTGTCCTTTTACCAATAATACATTGTCTTGATTATTGTAGATTTATAATAAGTCTTAAAGTCCCGTAGAGTGATTTCCCTAACTTTTTTTTAGTATTTTAATTGATAAACAACATACAAACGTAAGCATTATTTTTTTTTAACTTTTTTCTTGTATAGTATAACATATATACAAAGCAAAGAAATAAAAAAGCAATAGTTTTCATAGCACTCTTCAACAAGTGGTTGCAAGACAAATCCCAGAGTTTGTCATGGGCTACCATACGATCCTCTCATGTTTTTCCTTCTAGCTGCTCCAGAATATGGGAGGCTAGAAGGCTTAAATACTTTATCATCACAATCGACTTTTTTCCCTTATTTTTTTGTGAACAATAACATATATACAAAAAAGCTATAAATTTCAAAGCATAGCACCACAGTTAGTTATAGAACATATTTCAGACTTTGACATGGGTTACAATTTCACAATTTCAGGTTTTTACTTCAGCTGCTCTAAAATACTGGAGACTAAAAGAAATATCAATTTGATGATATAGCATTCATATTCATTTGTTAAGTCCTATCTTCTATGTAGAATTTCACCATCACCTTTGAACTTTCCATACCTTTCTTTGGGGTTGTTTGGGCTAAAACACAAGCATTCTTAATGTACAAATATTCCATACATGGTATAAAATCAGTGGTTCACAATATCATCCTATAGTTGTGTATTCATCACCATGATCATTTCTTGAACACTTTCATCACTCCAGAAAATGAAATAAAAAGAAAAAAGAACAAAACTCATACATACCATACCCCTTATTCCTCCGTCATTGACCGCTAATATTTCCATCTACCCAATTTATTTTAACATTTGTTCCCCCTATTATTTATTTATTTGTTTATTTTATAATTTTTTATTAATTAAAAAAATTAAAAGAAATGCAAACATCCTTAATATATGCTCATTCCGCTCTACATATATAATCAGTAATTCACAATATCATCACATAGTTGCGTACTCATCATCATGATCATTTCTTAGAACATTTGCATCAATTCAGAAAAAGAAATAAAAAGACAACAGAAAAATAAAACAAAAACAGAAAAAGAAAAAAAGAATTTTACATACCATACCCCTTTATTTATTTTTAATCCATGTTTTTTTTACTCATCTGTCCATATCGTAGATAAAAGGAACATCAGACACAAGTTTTCACAATCACACAGTCACATTGCAAAAGCTATACTGTTATAAAATCATCTTCAAGAAACATGGCTACTGGAACACAGCTCTACATTTTTAGGTTCTTCCTTCTAGCCTCTCGAATGCACCTTAAACTAAAAAGGGGATATCTGTAAAATACGTAAGAATAACCTCCAGGATAACCTTTTGACTCTGTTTGAAATCTCTCAGCCACTGACAACTTTATTTTGTTTCATTTTTCTCTTTCCCCTTTTGGTTTAGAAGATTTTCTCAATCCTTTGCTCATTCCTTCAGTTCATTCTAGGATTTCTGTCCCACGTCGCTGGAAAGGTTTACACTCCTGGGAGTCATATCCCATGTAGAAAGTGATTTCCCTAACTTTTGTGATTCTTTTTCAAAATTGTTTTGGCTATTCTCGGTCCTTTGCTTTTCCAAATACATTTTTAAATCATCTTGTCAGTGTCTTGAAAAAAGCCTGATGGGATTCTGATTGGATGGCATCAAATTTTTTAGCCAGTTTGGAAGTTTGCTGATTTTTATCAATACTGTTCTTGGATTTTTTTTTTAAAGCATTTCTGCAGGTACTCTTCTCATTTTCTCATACTTAAATCACCATATTAACTTCATAATTATGCCTCTTTCTTCTAATGTTTCCTTTTCCTATAATGTTGCTTGGTTAATCTTTTTAAATGTTTACTTATCATACTCAAGATATTTTCCAATTAAAGAACTAATAGTGACTTGAAAGATGGAATCCCAAAGTCTTTAAATTCACATTTAAAGCATGTCCTTCTTACCTCTCCATATATATCCATTTATTCCCCAATACTGACTTTATGCTACAGTTTAAAGCTCACTCAAATTGGTCCACTTAAATTTCTTTGGATAAATACTCCCCTCATTTATTCAATACTGATTTCTCTCTCTTGGAAATCTCCCTTTTTCTGTCAAATCTTATGGTTCTTTCACATTTCTGTCTTCTGAAGCTGCTTCTATAATACCTCTTTCTCTTTTGACTCCTTAAGGCCTTCACTATTCATTCCTGGCATTTGTAATATTCTATTCTGCTTTGTATTGTTTGTTAAATTTTTCATTTGTGTATCTTGTTTTTCTTATCATGGTATAATTCCTTTGTGTCAAGGGGCTATTTAATTTTTCTTTATATCAAACATAACCTCTTAATATATTTTTTGTTGATCTTTTAACCAAATTGTGATTTTTATCTAGTACATCCCCTCTGTTGTAACTGGTAAATCTTAACTTAGTCGTAGCCCTCTGCCTTTCAAAGTCATATTTTACTCTTTAAGACATTCCCCCCAAATACATGATCTTATTCTTCTCTGACTAATAGTACATCTTACCCATGGTATTTTTCCTTAACTTTAAGATTCTGATTTCTCTATATTTGGGGGAGGGTGTGTGTGTGTGTGTGTGTGTGTGTGTGTGTGTGTGTGTGTGTACACGCACACAGTTTGCTGAGTGCTGTCATGTACATGTATATAATAGCTATCGTTTATTGAATACTTCACTGTGTATCAGGCACTGTTATAAACACTTAACATTTAACAGTAATCAACCTAATAAGATAGATACTATTATTCCCATTTTACAGATGAAAGAATTGAAAACTGAAAGTTTAAGTAGGTTGTCAGTATCATTCATTAGACTGTTGGAGCTGGGATTTGAACCTAGGGTGTCTCGTTCCAGCTCTTTCAACTGCTGAGTAATACTGCTTTTCTATATGTGTCTTGGAATTGATTTAGTTAATTTTGTATGTTTTATCCCTCCTGTTATGTTGCATAATTACTCAATAAAGAATCCGAATTATTTCTATTCTTTTTCTTTTTGTTTAATAAACTTCACTGCATCTAGTTAGATTGATAATAAAACATTTAATATGTGAATAAAAATGGACATAATCTTTATACATTTGGCTCTTGTTACTATTTCATATACTAACAATTTCTGTTTAAATTTCAGGACATTTGAATCTGAAATTAGATTTTACACTGGAGATGACCCTCTGGATGTGTGGGATAGGTAGGTCTTTTTATTTAACAAGGGCAGCAGAAACCTAACATTTGAGTACTTGTGACCATGCTTCTCAAACAGAAGTGTACAAAGCGGTGTCAGAGTAGAAAGAAGTGTTTTAGGTATATCAAGAATTAAAATGATCATAGTATATCTTATGGTATACTTTGATCTGACTGAAGATCATTCTAGTATGATAAGACTGAAGAAATTCTAGTTTGTGGCGCACACTCCCATGCCCATCCCTAGTCATCCCCAGAGGCACATATTAGAGATACTTTAGAAAGCTTGAGAAATACTGGTTTAGGGTATATCATTGAGAACCTCTAAATAAACATTTTTAATATATTAGATATTTCTGCCTATAGGAATACAAAATGGGTCCTGGAGCAAGAACAAAAATACACATTTAACTTAAAAATACTTTTTTTCTTTCCATTTAGGTATATCAACTGGACAGAGCAGAATTATCCTCAGGGGGGGAAGGAAAGTAACATGTCAACATTATTGGAAAGAGCTGTAGAAGCACTACAAGGAGAAAAACGATATTATAGTGATCCTCGATTTCTCAGTCTCTGGCTTAAATTGGTAAGTCTTTCTCAAGTACTATCTGAGTTTAAAATATTAAATGAAGAGATTTACTCTACAGGTTTCTAGTACACCAAAAAAATGGCAAAATCTGAGCCCTTCAGTAGATACTAAGCATTGGTACATACTTATTATTTATTAAATTGGTTCTACTTTAAGTATGGAATGAAATATATTTTTTATCCCTTTAAGACTGATCACAGGCCTATATATCTCTCCATGGATCGTGGGTTATTTGTTTATTTATTTTAACCATCATGGGGCCATACAACTGACTGGAAGAGGACATGAAGGTGCCAACAGATGGAAACAGTAGATTTTTGGGGAAAAAGGCTCTGTAGGTGATTTTGGTATCCCTTTCTCCCCTTTTTGAGAAACATCACCATAAAAAACTGATGTTTAGGTTCTTTATCAGTCTTTGGGTTTCTTTCACTTAGAATACTGCTAGAGTGAAAAATATCTGACCACTTTGTACAGTCGCACTTGACATGAATTTCTTTTATTTCTAGAACATTCCTCTATTTTTCGTGTAAACATATTCATAAAATTAATGACCAGGGTTTCTCAGACATTAATTGTATTACTTTTATCCAAAAAGAGATTAGAAAAAAGTAAGCAAAAAATATTTAGAATTGTTCACAGCCATGGTAGTTTGTCAAAATAGTGACATTTGAAATTCATCAATAAATGTATTGACTACAATGTATTTCCCGCGGGTGGGCCATGGTGGCTCAGCAGGCAAGAATGCTTGCCTGCCATGCCAGAGGACCCGGTTTGATTCCCAGTGCCTGCCCATGTAAAAAATAAATAAATAAAATAAAATAAAATGTATTTCCCAAGGAGGGCTTTTAAACTTCAAATAGCTATTGGTCTAGGAAAATAGGTGAATCCTGAAGGCAAAATATGTCTTGATATCAGCAAGACATTTGACATCAATTTGGAATCCTTATCTATGGTTGGAAAATTACCTTAGAGATATTAGTTATAGAAATTTATAACAAAGGATGGCACCCAAAGACTGCTAAATAGATTTGTTAGCCAAAAGACTAATATTCAATATTTTTATATGTAATTATTACAAGGTTGGACTAGATGAACCTCTAAAATGACTTTTAAAATTTATGTTTACTCATGCTACCCTGGTGCTAGTACATAAGAGCAATGAGATTATCATAAATTAAAAAGAATGTATTCTAGACCAGTGCTACAGAAAGAATGGTGCAGGTTATAAAAAATAAGTACAAAAATTGAGAATAAGTACTTAGAAACTTGGATAACAATTTGATATTATGCAACATGCAAGCACATCATTTTTCTAGTAATGTTTATTTTTATTGGATTTTACAAAAATGTCAGTTTGCAGTGGAATGAAAAGCTTTTTTTTGAAAAAAATGATACTTTTACTACAGATAATTTGAGGTGCACTGGACTAGACAACTCTTAAATTCAAATGATCAGCCCTAGACTGATCAGCAATAATCTGTACATTATAGATGCTAACCAGGTACACATTAAACAATTTTGCTTTGAAAAAATATATATATATATATTTATATTTATGCATAGTCTGGGACTCGAACCCAGGTCTCCCACATATCAGGCCAGTATTCTACCTCTGAGCCACACTTGTACCTAAAAAATAAAATTTTTGTATAAAATACAAATTGTTCTTTTCAAAGATGTAAATGAAACATACATTTATTCAATATTTATTGTACCAGACCCTGGATAGGGACTGGAATATAGTAGATAGTAATAGTTTCTGCCTTTGTGGAGCTTAGTTATCTTGCTCCACAGATATAAAGCAGTTGATTATTAATTCTAACAAAAGTGAAAGTACGGAGTTCCATGGGAACAAATACAAAGAGGCCTTAACCTAGGCTCAGTCAGGAATAGATCAGAAACAGATAGATATGAAAGAAAAATGCATAACGAAAAAGAAAAAAAATGTTAGCCTCCTTAGTGGTAAAAGAACTCCTAATTAGAACATTGAGATGCCATTTTTCTATGAAATTAGAAACTTCTTTTTTTAGTAGTTTTTAAGTCTGATAAAGTTCTGGTGTAACTAGCATTTTTTATTATTACTACTAGTATTTTAAATTTGTACAACCCTCTTTAGAAACTTAGAAAGCAATTTATTATTTTTAAAAAATAGTTCTACTTCTAGGAATTTATCTTAAGGGAATAGTATAAAACTTGGAATTTGTAATCATGAAGATATGTATTATGGTATTAAATTGGGAAAAATTGTCAGTTTTTAAATATCCAGAGATAGGAGAGTAATTAAATTATGGAACATCTACTAGATGGAACATTGTGTAGCAATTTAAAAATAATAAACAGTAAGCAACTGCATAGAAAATGTATGATGTAATATTAAGTGGAATAAAATCAGATTTCATTCATTATGATTAAAATTGTATACATAATTGTATGCATACATGTATATTTGTTCTTATTTTCCTTAAGAAAATATATCAAAATATTTATTGCTTGGGATTTTTATTTTTTTCCTCTTCTTGCTGTTAGAGTTGTCTACATTGTATCTGGACTTAACCAGGTTTCTTCTAAATTCCAGATCTGATCGGGTCATTTCTTTACTTATAGCTTTCCCTTTCCAACAAACATATATCAACTATGAGATAAATAAAAAATTGATTAGCTCAGAAGAATAATAAAAAAAGAAAGAAAAAAATTGATTAGCTCAACATTCAAGACCTATTATAAACATTTTCTCCAGACTCATATCTTGTTTACAACCCATATACTTAGTCTTCTTTGTCTTTGTGTATGCTATTTACTCTACCTAGAAGGCCTTCCCTCCCCATTCTCCTAGTGAAAGCCTGTTTTTCCTTCAAGACTAGTTCATATATCTTTTCTTCTTCATCCTCTTTATTTCCAAATCAATTTCTCACTTTTGCTGTTTATGTTCTCCCAGTATAGTCCTTATCACATTATAATAGATACGTTTTCTTCAGCGCAGGAATTAAAATGACTACTATTTCTCTTGATTGTTTGGCACATATTTAGGCAAATAATAGTGACTTGAAATTGGTTAACTGTTGATGCTTTTAATTTGTTACAGGGGCATTTATGCAATGAACCTTTGGACATGTACAGTTACTTACACAACCAAGGGATTGGTATTTCACTTGCTCAGTTTTATATCTCATGGGCTGAAGAATATGAAACAAGAGAAAACTTTAAGAAAGCAGATATGATATTTCAGGAAGGAATTCAACGGAAGGCTGAACCACTGGAAAGACTGCAGTTGCAGCACCGGTAAACCATGTCTTCTCTGGATCATGTCTAACTCTTTAAAATTAATAGAATAATGTGTTCTTCAATGGAATGGCAAATTTACTTACTTATTATTCAAATCAAGACATAAATTAAAAAAATTTTTTTTGCATAATCATCATGATCATTTCTGGAACATTTGCATCAATTTAGAAAAAGAAATAAAAAGACAACAGAAAAAGAAATAAAATGAAAACAGAAAAAAAAATTATACATACCATACCCCTTACCCCTCCCTTTCATTGATCACTAGCATTTCAAACTAGATTTATTTTAACATTTGTTCCCCCTATTATTTCTTTTTATTCCATATGCTCTACTCATCTGTTGACAAGGTAGATAAAAGGAGCATCAGACACGAGGTTTTCACAATCACACAGTCACATTGTGAAAGCTGTATCATTATACAATCATTATCAAGATACTTAAAAATTTTTATTTAACATCCAGTAAAGTTCACCCCATGGTGTAGGAGTTCTGACAAATGAATGATAGTGTAGCTACCTCCACCACAACCAACAGTTCCATCATCTCCTACAAGAATTCTGTTGTGCTGTCCATTTGTAGTCAATTACCTATTCTCAGTACCAGCCCTTGACCACTGATCTATTCTCCAGCCCTATGGTCTTGCCTTTTACAGAATGTTCCGTAAATTGAGTCAGACAGTATATAGCCTTTTGAATCTGGTTTCTTTCATTTAGCAAAATGTATTTGAGATTCATTCATATTTTTGCATGTATCAATAGTTCCTTTTTATTGCTAAGAAAAATTTCATTATATGGATATACCACATTTAGTTATTTGCATCTTTTTTTTTTTTGTAAGTCTAACTAAGGGTTTGTCAATTTTATTGATCTTTTCAAAGAACCAACTTTTGGTTTTGCTGATTTTCTCTATTTATATTCTCTATTTCATTTATCTCTGCTCTAATTTTTGTTGTTTCCTTCCTTCTGCTTGTTTTGGGCTTAGTTTTTCCTCTTTTTCTAGATCCTCCAATTATGAGGTTAGGTCTCTGATTTGAGATCTTTGTTGTTTTTCAGAACAGTTTTATTCACTCACTGTACACTCCATCTCAAGTGTACAATCAGTGGCTCTCAGTATAACCACAAAGGTGCTTTCATTGCTACAATTAAGTTCAGAACTTTTTCATAGCTCCAAAAAGAAAAACCCTGTGTCCCTAAACCCCCTTATTGACATTTAGCATCTGTGTGCTACCTTTGTTATAAATGATGAAAGAACATTAAGATATTTCTGTTAACTGTAGTCCATAGTTGCATTAGGTATATCTTTTCCCATGTGCCACCTTATTAACACCTTGTAGTTGTGACATAACATTTGTCCTAACTGATGGTAGAACATTCTTGTATTTGTACTGTTAATCACTTTCATCATAGACTACGGAGTTCACTATGTCATACAGTCCCTCATTTCATTCTCTAGATTTTCTTCTAGTGATATCCAGGATCCTAAACGTTCTCTTTCAATCACAATCACACATGATTTAGCACCATTATTTATACACATGATAATGTGCTACCATCACCTCTATCCATTTCCAAACATTTACAGTCAGTATATCAAAAAATTCTGTACCAATTAAGCATCAGTTCCCCTTTCTCTAGCTTCATTCTATCTTATGGCAACCTATATTCTAGATATTAACTCCATGAGCTTACTCATTATATTTAGTTCATATTAGTGAGGTCATACCATATTTGTCCTTTTACGCCTGGCTTATTTCACTCTACTTAATGTCCTCAGGTTCATCCAAGTTGTCGCATGCATCAGAACTTCGTTCCTTCTTACAGCCAAATAATAACCCATCATATATATATATACCACAATTCGTTTATCCATTCATGGATATGGACACTTGGGTTACTTCCATATTTTGGCAATTGTGAATAATGCTGCTGTTAACGTCACTGTACAAATGTCTATGTCTGTGCTTTTGGTTCTTCTGAGTATATAACCAGCTGTGGGATTTCTGATCATATGGCAGTTCCTTCTGTTCCCATCCTTGGACATATTTTTATCAAGAAAGGATGCTGGACTTTGTCAGATGCCTTTTCTGCATCAATTGAGATGACCGTGTGGTTTTCCCCCATTGATTTGTTAATGTGGTATATTACATTAATTAATTTTCTTTTGTTGAACCACCCTTGCATACCTGGAATAAAACTCACTGGGTTATAGTGTATAATTCTTTTAATGTGTACTTAGATTCAATTTGCAAGTATTTTGTTAGGATTTTTGCATCTATTTCCATTTGAGAGGTTGGTCTGTAATTTTCTTTTCTTGTAGTATCTTTATCTGGCTTGGGTATTAGTTTTTTATGTTGGCTTCATAAAGTAAGTTACATAGTGTTCCCTCCTCTTCAACTTTTTGGAAGAATTTGAGCAGGATTGGTATTAATTCTTAGAGTGATTGGTGGAATTCACCTGTGAAACCATCTGGTCCTGAGGGGTTTTTTTGTTGTTGGTAGGTTTTTGATGACTGATTCAATCTCTTTATTTGTGATTGGTTTACTGAGGTCTTTTTTTCAAGAGTCAGTGTAAGTTGTTCATGTGTTTGTAGGAAATTGTTCATTTCATCTAAATTGTCTTATTTGTTGGTTTACAATTGTTTATAGTATCCTTTTGTGATCTTTTTTATTTCTGTGGGATCAGTGGTAATGACCCACCTCATTTCTGGTTTTATTTATCTGCATCTACTGTCTTTCTTTCTTTGTCAGTTCAGCTAAGTGTTTACCAATTTTATTTATTCTCTCAAAGAACCAACTATTGGTTTTATTGATTCCCTCTATTTTTAATGTTCTCAATTTCATTTATTTGTGCTCTAATCTTTGTTGTTGCTTTACTTCTGCTTGATTTGAGGTTAGTTTGCTGTTCTTTTTCTAGTTCCTTCAGATGTTCAGTTAGGTCTTTGATTTTTAGTTTTTCCTTTTTTTTTTCTTTCTTTCTTTCTTCGTTTTTAATGTAGGTGCTTAGGGCTATAAATTTCCCTCTAAACCCTGCCTTTACTCCATGATATGTTGTGTTCTCATCTTCATTTGTCTTGAGAAACTTACTGATTTCTCTTGCTGTGTCTTCTTTGACCCATTGATTGCTTTAGACTTTGTTGTTTAACCTCCATATATTTATGAATTTTATATTTCTCTGCCTGGTATTGATTTCCAGCTTTGTTCCATTATGATCAGAGAAAGTACTTTATATAATTTCAATCTTACTGAGACCCATTCTGTGACCTAACATGTGGTCCATCTTGGAAAATGATCCATGAGCACTTGAGAAGTATGTATGTTCTGTTTTGGGGTGCAATGTTCTATATATGTCTTTTAGATTTGGTTCATTTATCATATTATTTAGGTTTTCTGTTTCCTTACTGATTCTCTGTTTAGATGTTCTATCTGTTAATAGATAGTGTTGTACTGAAGTCTCCAGCTATTATTGTAGAGAAGTCTGTTACTCTGTTCAGTTTTGTCAGTGTTTGCCTCATGTACTTTGAGGTACGTTGGTTAGAGTAATAGGTATTTATGATTGTAATTTCTTCTTGGTGAATGGCCCCTTTTATTAATATTTAATGTCCTTCATTGTCTCTTATAATTTATATTTTTGCATTTAAAGTCTATTTTGTCCAGTATTAGTATAGCTACTCTACTTCTTTTTTGGTTACTATTTGTGTAGAATATCTTTTTCTAGCCTTTTACTTTCAACCTGTTTGTATCTTTGGGGATAAAATGAGTTTCTTGTTGACAGCATATTGATTGATCATATTTTTTATTTATTCTGCCAGTCTTTTTCTTTTATTGGAGAGTTTAAACCATTAACATTCAATGTTATTACTGTAAAAGCAGTACTTCAACCATTTTACCCTTTGGCTTTTATTTGTCATATCCTTTTTTTTTTCTCTCTTATCCTTTTGGTTACCCTTACTGATAATCTTCATTTCTACACTCTCCTTAAAGCTTCTCTCTCCTGTCTTTTCTTTTCAGCCTGTAGAACTCCCTTTAGTCTTTGTTCTTTTTTATTGTAAGCATTTAGTGTTATAAATTTCCCTATCAGCACTGCCTTTGTTGCCTCCCATATGTTTTTGGTATGTTATATTTTATGTTTTACTTAATATGTTTCCTAATTTCCCTTCTGCTTTCTTCTTTTTTTAGAGTGTGTTGTTTAGTTCCCACATGTTTGTAGACTTTCCATTTCTCCCTCTGTTATTGATTTCAATTTCACTGTGGTCAGAGAAAATACATGATATGATTTCACTATTTAAAAAAAAAAATTATTGAGACTTGTTTTGTGACCTAACATATGGTCTATCCTGGAGTATATCCCATGAATAGTAGTGAAGAATGTGTAATCTACTGCTGTATTGTTCTATATATATGTGTTAGGTCTAGTTGATTTATAACATCGTTCAAGTCTTCTATTTTCATATTTATCTTCTGTCTAGGTATTCTATACATTATTGAAAGTAGTGTATTGAAGTCTCCTACTACTAACATAGAACTGTATAATTTTTCTCTTCAAATCTATATTTGCTTCATATATTTTGGACTTCTTCCATCAGGAGCATGTGCATTTATAACTGTTGTTTTGTCTTGTTGAATTGACTCCTTTATCAGTACACAGTGACCTTTGTCCCTAATAACAGTTTTTGGCTTAAAGTCTGTTTTATCTGATATTAATACAGCCACCCCAGATGTCCCTTGGTTATTCTTTGCATGGCAAATTTTTTTTCCATCCTTTCCTTTTCATCCACCTTGTATCTTTGTAAACAGCATATAGTTTTTTTTTTTAATCCATTCTGTAAATCTCTGCCTTTTTACTGGAGAGTTTAATACATTTCCAGTTAAATAAACTACTGATAATACAAGACTTCTGCCATTTTGCTCTTTTGTCTTTGTAAGTCTTATACCATTTTTTAAATTAATTTTTAAATTAAAAAAATATTACAAGAAAGAAACACAAACATTCTTGACATATCATTCTGTTCTATATATATAATCAGTAACTCACAATATCACAATGATCATCATGATCATTTCTTAGAACATTTGCATCAATTCAGAAACAGAAATAAAAAGACAGCAGAAAAATAAAGATTATACATACCATACCCCTTACCCCTCCCTTTCATTTATCACTAGCATTTCAAACTAAATTTATTTTAACATTTGTTCCCCCATTTTTAATTTTTATTCCATATGTTCTACTCATCTGTTGACAAGGCAGATAAAAGGAGCATCAGGCACAAGGTTTTCGCAATCACACAGTCACATTGTGAAAGCTATATCATTATACAATCATCATCAAGAACCATGGCTACTGGAACACAGCTCTACATTTTCAGGCAGTTCTCTCCAGCCTCTCCATTACATTTTGGATAACAAGGTGATAACTACTTAATGTGTAAGAATAACTCCAGGATAACCTCTCAACTCTGTTTGGAATCTCTCAGCCATTGACACTTTGTCTCATTTCACTCTTCCCCCTTTTGGTTGAGAAGGTTTTCTCAGTCTCTTGATGCTGGGTCTCAGCTCATTCTAGAGTTTTTCTCAACCCCTTGATACTGAGTCTCAGCTCATTCTAGGATTTGTGTCCCACATTGCCAGGGAGGTCCATATCCTTGGGGATCATGTCCCACATAGACAGGGGGAGGGTGGTGAGTTTGCTTGCTGTGTTGGCTGGAGAGAGAGGCCACATCTGAGCAAGAAGAGCTTCTCTTGGGGGTGACTCTTAGGCCTAATTTTAAGTAGGCTTGACCTATCCTTTGTGGGGTTAAGTTTCATATGAACAAACTCTAAGACTTGGGGCTCAGCCTATAGCTTTGGTTGTCCACACTGCTTGTGAGAATATCAAGAATTCAACTTGGGGAAGTTGAATTTCTCCCCATTCTTTTCCACTCACTGATTGAATCACTCTGGGATTCATCGGGGCATCACTCTGGACAAATCAACAAAATCTCATCTCCTACCCAAGGTTCCATGTACTCATGTCGTTCAACCACCTATCTACATAAGTTATATTAGGAAATGCACTAGTCAAAATATAAATTTTGTACCAAATAAACATTTTTTGCTTTAGTCTCACACATAAGTTGAAATTTTAAAATATGAATTACCATCTATTTTCAGTACCCTGTAGTAATGACATTCCTTTGTTCTTCCTCATGCAAAAATATTTTTTTAATTTGTACCTTTAGTCACTATCATTATACACTGTAGGCATTCCTAGATTATACTCTCTCAGTCTTTGTCGTCTATCTTTCTTTGTGATTTCATTTATGCCTCCAGCCCTCCTCCCTCTATCATTCTCACATTCAGCTTCATTTAGTGTTTTAACATAATTGTATTACAGTTAGGTAGTATTGTGCTGTCCATTTCTGTTTTTTTTTTTTTTTATTAGTTAAAGAAAAAAAAAGAAATTAACCCAACATTTAGAAATCATTCCATTCTACATATGCAATCAGTAATTCTTAATATCATCACATAGATGCATGATCATCATTTCTTAGTACATTTGCATCGATTTAGAAGAAGAACTAGCAAAACAACAGAAAAAGATATAGAATGTTAGTATAGAGAAAAAATAAAAATAATAATAATAGTACAAAAAAAAGAAAGACAAACAGACAGACAGACAAAAAAAAAAAACCTATAACTCAGATGCAGCTTTATTCAGTGTTTTAACATGATTACTTTACAATTAGGTATTATTGTGCTGTCCATTTTTGAGTTTTTATATCTAGTCCTGTTGCACAGTCTGTATCCCTTCAGCTCCAGTTACCCAATGTCTTACTCTAGTTCTCTCTCCTGATGGTCTCTGTTACCAATGAAATGTTCTAAGTTTATTCACTAATGTCAGTTCATATCAGTTAGACCATACAGTATTTGTCCTTTTGTTTTTGGCTAATCTCACTCAGCATAATGTCCTTAAGGTCCATCCATGTTGTTAAATATTTCATAACTTTATTCTGTCTTACAGCTGCATAATATTCCATCATATGTATATGCCAGTTTGTTTAGCCACCCGTCTGCTGATGGGCATTTTGGCTGTTTCCATCTCTTGGTAATTGTAAATAATGCTGCTATAAACATTGGTGTGCAAATGTCCATTTGTGTCCTTGCCCTTATGTCCTTTGAGTAGAGATAGTATATAGATGGGTCCTGTATTTTAGTCCATTCTGCCAGACTATGTCTTTTGATTGGGGAGTTTAATCCATTAACATTTAGTGTTATTACTGCACGGGTAGTACTTTCTTCTACCATTTTGCCTTCTGGATTTTATATGTCATATCTAATTTTCCTTCTTTTTACCTTTACTCATAGTCTTCCTTTCTACACTCTTCTCCACACCTCTCTCTTCTGTCTTTTCGTATCTGTCTCTAGTGCTCCCTTTAGTAGTTCTTGCAGAGCTGGTCTCTTGGTCACAAATTCTCTCAGTGATTTTTTTGTCTGAAAGTGTTTTAATTTCTCCCTCATTTTTGAAGGACAGTTTTCCTGGATATAGAATTCTTGGTTGACAGTTTTTTTCTTTTAATAATTTAAATATATCATCCCACTGTCTTCTCGACTCCATGATTTCTGCTGAGAAATCTATGCATACACTTATTGGGCTTCCCTTGTATGTGATGGATTGGTTTTCTCTTGCTGCTTTCAAGATTCTCTCTTTCTCTTTGACCTCCGACATTCTGATTAGTAAATGTCTTGGAGTATGTCTATTTGTATCTATTCTCTTTGGGGTATGCTACACTTCTTGGATCTGTAATTTTAAGTCTTTCAGAAGAGTTGGGAAATTTTCAGTGATAATTTCCTCCATTAGTTTTTCTCCTCTTTTTCCCTTCTCTTCTCCTTCTGGGACACCCACAACACATATATATGTGTGCTTCATATTGTCCTTCAATTCCCTGAGTCCCTGCTCATATTTTTCCATTTTTCCCCGTGTATTTTCCTTTTTTTATCGGATTTCAGATGTTCCGTCCTCCAGTTCACTAATCCTATGTTCTGCCTCTCAAAATATACCATTGTAGGTTTGCATTGTTTTTTTCATCTCTTCTACCGTGCCTTTCATTTCCATAAGTTCTGTGATTTGTTTTTTCAGACTTTCGATTTCTTCTTTTTGTTCATTCCTTGCCTTCTTTATATCTTCTCTCAATTCATTGATTTGGTTTTTGATGAGGTTTTCCGTGTAGTTAGTATATTCTGAATTAATTGTTTCAGCTCCTGTATCTCATTTGAATTGTTGGTTTGTTTCTTTGACTGGGCCATAGCTTCAATTTTCCTAGTGTGATTTATTATTTTTTGCTGGCCTCTAGGCATTTAATTACTTTAATTAGTTTATTCTGGAGATTGCTTTCACTTCTTTTACCTAGGGTTTTCTTGCTGGATGAATTTGTAGTCTGTCTGTTCTTTAACATTCCGTTCAGCTTTTTCTGGACTTCTAGCTTAGGTTTTGTTTAACAGAGGAGAATTTTTCAGTTCTTGTTTTCTTGTTTCTTGCCCTGCTTGTATGGTGCCTTCCCCCCCCCCCCCCCTTAGGAGGATCTGCTTATGTATTATAGACCCCAGCCGGATTTTCCCAGACCAAACTGGCCTCCTATCAGGAGGAAAGAGTCAACTGCGTCGGTTTTCCCTGAGGGTGAGACCCAGCAGGTTGAAAGACTTTCCTGTGAAGTCTCCAGAGTCTGTTTTTCTTATCCTGCCCAGTATGTGGTGCTTTTTGGCCTGCAGGTCACCCCTCCCCTGGGGAAGGCATAGGCTCCAGGCAAGCCCTCAAACGAGCTTGTTTTTGCCTATTCCTGGGGCAGTTGCAGCCTGAGAAGCCCTGCTGCTGTATCCAAAGGCAGTCAAACCTTTGCAGAAACACAGCCACCAAAACCTCTGTTTCCTTTTTTTTTTTTTTTTTTTCTTTTCTTTTTCCTGTCAGCCCTGCCTTCTTGGCGCTGGGGCAAAAATGAGCAACCTCAGCTTTGACCAGGTTCACCTGAGCTGGGGGCCTATTTTTAGTAGTTACAATTTGTTAATTAATTCCAGAATTGGCGGTTGGTTGTGCTCAGCACCTGCTGCTGGTAAAGTCCCTTTCCTTTCCCCTCTGGGCAGCAGCCTGTGGGGGAAGGACACCGGCAACTGTGGCTTGGGATGTCCATGGTTCTGTGGGGGCTCGCAGCCGGTCTATCTGGTCCAGACTGGGGTGCGCTGTGTGTACGGTCACTGACGTGGCCCCAGGAGCTGTTCTGTACTGTTTCTGGTTATTTAGTAGTTTTTCTGGAGGACAAACTAAAATGCGCACATTGCTAAGCCACCATCTTGGCCCGGAAGTCCACCTTTTATACCATTTTTGTTTGTCAGTTCATCCTTTATGACCTGCATTGATATTTATCTGATTTTTGTAGCATATCATTTTTTGAATCCCTTCTCATTTCCTTCTGTATGTGTATTTCAGATGTTTTCTTTATGGTTTCCATGGGGCTTAAATTTAACATCCTAAATCTGTAAAATCACATTTGATTTGATACTAATATGACTTCAATAGCATATTCATTCACAAGTTCTTCCCCCCTTTTTTGTACTTGTTACCAATTATATCTTTATACACTCTATTCCCTAAACCATAGATTTGTCATTACTTTTTATGCATTTGCATTTTCGAATACATAAGATATAAAAAATAGAGTTTTATACTAAAATATTACAATAAAATAGTTGTGGCATTTATAATTTCTCATATAGTTACCTTTCCAGAAGGGTTCATTGGGCTTCATGAATGTGCATATTCAGATTTTTAATTAAATTGGGAAGTTTTCTGCCATTGTTTCTTTGACCATTCCTTCTGTCCTTTTCTATCTTCCTTCTCCTTATAGAATTGCCAGTACATGCTTAAAGTTTCCTATGCTCCCCCGGAACAGGACCCACTGGCATTTATAATTTCCCATATCATTACCTTTCCTGGAGGTCTTTATTTCTTTTTGACAGTTCAGCCTTCTGTCTAATGATCCTGCCTTTCAGTCTGAAAAAACCCCCTTCAGTCTGTAGAAGGACTGCAGACCTACGCTGGGCTCACAGACTGGCTCCATATGTGCCAGAGTGGCATTCCCCCCAGGTACTGCAACCCTTTTAACTGTTTTCTGGATTTTGTGGAAGATGGCTCTGGCCAGTTTTTGCTAGTTGTTCAAAGTTTCTATTGGGGAATGGTACCCTGACATATCGTAGGCCACCGTGTTGATCAACTGATGTCCTTGTGGTTTTGCTTTGCATTTCCCTGATGGTTAATGATGTTAAGCATGTTTTCATATGCTTTTTGGCTGTTTGTATATCTTTTTTTGTGAAAGGTCTATTCAAGTCCTGAGTTTTAGGAATTCTGTATAATCTGGATATTAAAGATTTATCAGATAACATGGTTTCCAACTATTTTCTTCCATCCTCTAGTTTGCCTTTTTACTTTCTTATGTCCTTTGCACAAAGATTTTTAATTTTGATGAGTCCCATTTATATATTTTTTCTTTTGTTGCTTGTGTTCTTGATGTATACGTCTAAGATTCCATTCCCTAATACAAGGTCCTGGAGATTTTCTAAGAATTTTATGGTTATAATGTAGTTCTTTGATCCATTTGAGTTAATTTTTGTGTAAGCTGTGAGTTGGTGGTCTCCTTTCACTTTTACATAATGGATATCCAGTTTTCCCGATATCATTTGTTGAGGGAACTATTCGTTTCCCATTGAGTGGACTTGGCATCCTTGTAGATGTTCAGTTGACAATAGTAGTGTAGGTTTATTTTTAAACTGTCAATTCTATTCTGGTAGTCTGTTTGTCTTTCCTTATGCCCGTACAACATTTATGATTACTGTATCTTATTTAAGCTTTCAAATTGGGAAGCATGAGTCCTCCAACATTGTTCTCCCTTTCCTAAGATTGTTCTGACTATCCAGATTTAGATTTTATTTAGATATAGATTTAGCCCCTTGTAGATTATCCCATTTTTATTGACCTGTCTTGAGGTTCACTTGCTCTTACCTCTTTCATCACTTTTCTATAATTGAATTCATTCAGTGAACTTTTTATTTCATATATATTTTTCTGATCTAAACTTTCTGTTTAATTCTTTTATACTTTCTGTTTCTCTGCTGAGAACCTTCATCTTTTCGTTCATTTCAGATGTCTTTATCTTTTTTTTTGTAATTCACAATATCATCACCTAGTTGCATATTCATCATTTCTTAGAACATTTGCATTAATTCAGAAAAAGAAACAAAAAGACAATAGAAAAAGAAATAAAACGAACACAGAAAAGAAAAAAAAAAGATTATACCTATCATACCCTTACCCCTTGCCTTCATTGATCACTAGCATTTCCAACTAAATTTATTTTAACATTTGTTCCCCCTATTATTATTTTTATTCCATATGTTCTACTGGTCTTCTGACAAGGTAGATAAAAGGAGCATCAGACACAAGGTTTTCACAGTCACATAGTCACATTGTTACAGCTGTATCATTATTCAATCATCCTCAAGAAACATGGCTACTGGAACACAGCTCTACATTTTCAGGCAGTTCCCTCCAGCCTCTCCATTACATCTTGAATAACAAGATGATATCTACTTGATGCATAAGAATAACCTCCAGGATAACCTCTTGACTCTGTTTGGAATCTCTCAGCCTTTGACACTTAGTCTCATTTCCCTCTTCCCCCTTTTGGTCGAGAAGGTTTTCTCAATCCCTTGATGCTAAGTCTCAGCTCATTCTAGGGTTTTTCTCAATCCCGTGATGCTGAGTCTCCGCTCATTCCAAGATCTCTGTCCCACGTTGCCAGGAAGGTCCACACCCCTGGGAGTCATGTCCCACGTAGAGTGGGTTAGGGTGGTGAGATTGCTGGTTGTGTTGGCTGGAGAGAGGGGCCACATCTGAGCAATGAAAGAGGCTCTCTTGGGGGTGACTCTTAGGCCTAATTTTAAGTAGATTTGACCTATCCTTTTTGGGGTTAAGTTTCATATGAACAAACTCCAAGACTGGGGGCTCTACCTATAGCTTTGGTTGTCCACACTGTTTGTGAGAATATCAAGAATTCAACTTGGGGAAGTTGAATTTCTCCCCATTCTCACCACTCCCCAAAGGGGGCTTTGCAGATACTTTTCCACTCACTGATCGAATCACTCTGGGATTCATCGGGGCATCACTCTGGACAAACCAACAAAATCTCATGTCCTACCTGAGATTCCAAGTACTTATGGCGTTCAATCAAACTATCTACATAAGTTATATTAGGAAATGCACTAGTCAAAATATTAATTTTGTAACAAACATTTTTTGCTTTAGTCTCACACAGAAGGTGACATTGTAAAATATTAATTACCATCTATTTTCAGTACCCTGCAATAATGCCATTCCTTTGTTCTTCCTCATTCAAAAACATTTTTAAAATTGTACCTTGTACATTTCACTATTATTGTACACTCTAGGCATTCCTAGATTATACCATCTCAATCTTTAACATCTATCTCTCTTTCCGATTTCAATATGTCCCCAGCCCTCCTCCCTCTATCATTTTCACATGCAGCTTCATTCAGTGTTTTAACATAACTATATTACAGTTAGGTAGTATTGTGCTGTCCATTTCTGAGTTTTTGTATCCAGTCCTGTTGCACAGTCTGTATCCCTTGAGCTCCAATTACCCACTATCTTACCCTATTTCTCTCTCCTGATGGTCTCTGTTACGAACAAAATATTCCAAGTTTATTCACTAGTGTCAGTTCATATCAATGAGACCACACAGTATTTGTCTTTTAGTTTTTGGCTAGTCTCATTCAGCATAATGTTCTCAAGGTCCATCCATGTTGTTACATACTTCATAAGTTTATTCTGTCTTAAAGCTGCACAATATCCCATCGTATGTATATACCACAGTTTGTTTAGCCACTCGTCTTAAATTGGATATTTTGGTTGTTTCCATCTCCTTGCAATTGTAAATAATGCTGCTATAAACATTAGTGTGCAAATGTCCATTTGTGTCTTTGCCCTTAAGGCCTCTGAGTAGATACCTAGCAATGGTATTGCTGGGTCATATAGCAATTCTATATTCAGCTTTTGGAGGAACCACCAAACTGCCTTCCACAGTGGTTGCACCATTTGACATTCCCACCAACAGTGAATAAGTGTGCCTCTTCTCCACATCCTCTCCAGCACTTGTCATTTTCTGTTTTGTTGATAATGGCCATTCTGATTGGTGTGAGATGATATCTCATTGTGGTTTTGATTTGCATTTCTCTAATGGCCAGGGACGTTGACCATCTCTTCATGTGCCTTTTGGCCATTTTTATTTCCTCTTCTGAGAAGTGTCTGTTCAAGTCTTTTTCCCATTTTGTAATTGGATTGGCTGTCTTTCTGTTGTTGAGTTGAACAATCTCTTTATAAATTCTGGATACTAGACCTTTATCTGATATGTCATTTCCAAATATTGTCTCCCATTGTGTAGGCTGTCTTTTTACTTTCTTGATGAAGTTCTTTGATGCACAAAACTGTTTAATTTTGAAGAGTTCCCATTTATTTACTTATTTCTTCAGTGCTCTTGCTTTAGGTGTAAAGTCTATAAAACCGCCTCCAATTATAAGATTTATAAGATATTTCCCTACATTTTCCTCTGTTTTATGGTCTTAGACCTGATGTTTAGATCTTTGATCCATTTTGAGTTAACTTTTGTATAGGGTGTGAGATACGGGTCCTCTTTCATTCTTTTGCATATGGATATCCAGTTCTCTAGGCACCATTTATTGAAAAGACTGTTCTGTCCCAGGTGAGTTGGCTTGACTGCCTTATCAAAGATCAAATGTCTATAGATGAGAGGGTCTATATCTGATCACTCTCTTTGATTCCATTGGTCAATATATCTACCTTTATGCCAGTACCATGCTGTTTTGACCACTGTGGCTTCATAATATGCCTTAAACTCAGGCAGTGTGAGACCTTCAGCTTCGGTTTTTTTCCTCAAGATACTTTTAGCAATTCGGGGCACCCTGCCCTTCCAGATAAATTTGCTTATTGGTTTTTCTATTTCTGAAAAGTAAGTTGTTGGGATTTTGATTGGTATTGCGTTGAATCTGTAAATCAATTTAGGTAGAATTGACATCTTAACTATATTTAGTCTTCCAATCCATGAACACAGTACGCCCTTCCATCTATTTAGGTCTTCTGTGATTTCTTTTAACCGTTTCTTGTAGTTTTCTTTGTATAGGTCTTTTGTCTCTTTAGTTAAATTTATTCCTAAGTATTTTATTCTTTTAGTTGCAATTGTAAATGGAATTCGTTTCTTGATTTCCCCCTCAGATTGTTCATTACTAGTGTATAGAAACACTACAGATTTTTGAATGTTGATCTTGTAACCTGCCACTTTGCTGTAGTCATTTATTACCTCTAGTAGTTTTGCTGTGGATTTTTCTGGGTTTTCGACATATAGTATCATATCGTCTGCAAACAGTGATAGTTTTACTTCTTCCTTTCCAATTTTGATGCCTTGTATTTCTTTTTCTGGTCTAATTGCTCTGGCTAGAACTTCCAACACAATGTTGAATATCAGTGGTGATAGTGGACATCTTTGTCTTGTTCCTGATCTCAGGGGGAAAGTTTTCAGTTTTTTCCCATTGAGGACGGTATTAGCTGTGGGTTTTTCATATATTCCCTTTATAATTTAAAGAAATTCCCTTGTATTCCTATCCTTTGAAGTGTTTTCACTAGGAAAGGATGTTGAATTTTGTCAAATGCCTTCTCTGCATCAATTGAGATGATCATGTGATTTTTCTGCTTTGATTTGTTGATATGGTGTATTACATTAATTGATTTTCTTATGTTGAACCACCCTTGCATACCTGGGATGAATCCTACTTGGTCATGATGTATACTTCTTTTAATGTGTTGCTGGATTCGATTTGCTAGAATTTTGTTGAAGATTTTTGCATTTATATTCATTAGAGAGATTGGTCTGTAGTTTTCTTTTTTTGTAATATCTTTGCCTGGTTTTGGTATGAGGGTGATGTTGGCTTCATAGAATGAATTAGGTAGCTTTCCCTCCACTTCAATTGTTTTGAAGAGTTTGAGCAGGATTGGTACTAATTCTTTCTGGCATGTTTGCTAGAATTCACATGTGAAGCCGTCTGGTCCTGGACTTTTCTTTTTGGGTAGCTTCTTAATGACTGATTCAGTTTCTTTACTTGTGATTGGTTTGTTGAGGTCATCTGTTTCTTCTTGACTCAAAGTTGGTTGTTCATGCGTTTCTAGGAAGTTGTCCATTTCATCTACATTGTTGTATTTATTAGCATAAAGTTGTTCATAGTATCCTGTTATTAACTCCTTTATTTCTGTGGGGTCAGTCGTTATGTCTCCTCTTCCATTTCTGATCTTATTTATTTGCATCCTCTCTCTTCTTTTTGTCAGTCTTCCTAAGGGCCCATCAATCTCAATTTTCTCATAGAACCAACTTCTGGTTTTATTGATTTTCTCAATTGTTTTCCTGTTCTCAATTTCATTTATTTCTGCTCTAATCTTTGTTATTTCTTTCCTTTTTCTTGCTTTGGGGTTAGTTTGCTGTTCTTTCTCCAGTTCTTCCAAGTGGACAGTTAATTCCTGTATTTTGCCCTTTCTTCTTTTTTGATATAGGCATTTAGGACAATAAATTTCCCTCTTAGCACTGCCTTTGCTGCATCCCATAAGTTTTGATATGTTGTGTTTTCATTTTCATTTGCCTTGAGATATTTACTGATTTCTCTTGTAATTTCTTCCTTGACCCACTTGTTGTTTAAGAGTGTGTTGTTGAGCCTTCACATATTTGTGAATTTTCTGGCACTCTGCCTATTATTGATTTCCAACTTCATTCCCTTATGGTCTGAGAAAGTGTTTTGTATGATTTCAGTCTTCTTAAATTTGTTGAGACTTGCTTTGTGACCCAGCATATGGTCTACCTTTGAGAATGATCCATGAACACTTGAGAAAAAGGTGTATCCTGCTGTTGTGGGCTGTAATGTCCTATATATGTGTTAAGTCTAGCTCATTTATTGTAATATTCACATTCTCTGTTTCTTTATTGATCCTCTGTCTAGATGTTCTCTCCATTGATGAGAGTGGGGAATTGAAGTCACCAGCTATTATGGTAGATGTGTTTATTTCCCTTTTAAGTGTTTGCCTCACATATTTTAAGGCATTCTTGTTCGGTGCATAAATATTTATGATTGGTATGTCTTCATGTTGAATTGTTCCTTTTATTAGTACATAGTATCCTTCTTTGTCTCTTTTAACTGTTTTACATTTGAAGTCTAATTTGTTGGATATTAGTATAGCTACTCCTATTCTTTTCTGGTTGTTATTTGCATGAAATATCTTTTCCCAACCTTTCACTTTCAACCTATGTTTATCTTTGGGTCTAAGATGCATTTCCTGTAGACAGCATATAGAAGGATCCTGTTTTTTAATCCATTCTGCCAGTCTTTGTGTTTTGATTGGGGAGCTTAATCCATTAACATTTAGTGTTATTACTGTTTGGGTAGTACTTTCCTCTACCATTTTGCCTTTTGTATTTTGTATGTCATATCTAATTTTCCTTCTTTCTACACTCTTCTCCCCACATCTCTCTTCTGTCTTTTCATATCTGTCTCTAGTGCTCCCTTTAGTATTTCTTGCAGAGCTGGTCTCTTAGTCACAAATTCTCTCAGTGATTTTTTGTCTGAAAATGTTTTAATTTCTCCCTCAGTTTTGAAGGACATTTTTGCTGGGTATAGAATTCTTGGTTGGCAGTTTTTCTCTTTTAGTAATTTAAGTATATCATCTCACTGTCTTCTAGTTTCCATGGTTTCTGCTGAGAAATCTACACATAGTCTTATTGGGTTTCCCTTGAATGTGATGAATTGCTTTTCTCTTGCTGCTTTCAAGATCCTCTCTTTCTCTTTGACCTCTGACATTCCAACTAGTAAGTGTCTTGGAGTATGTGTATTTGGATCTATTCTCTTTGGGGTATGCTACACTTCTTGGATCTGTGATTTTAGGTCTTTCATAAGAGTTGGGAAAATTTCAATGATAATTTCTGCCATTAGTTTTTCTCCTCTTTTTCCCTTCTCTTCTCCTTCCGGGACCCCCACAATACGTGTATTTGTGTGCTTCATATTATTCAGTTCCCTGAGTCCCTGCTCATATTTTTCCATTTTTTTCCCTATAGTGTCTGTATCTTGTCGGATTTCAGATGTTCTGTCCTCCAATTCACTAATCCTAACCTCTGTCTCTTGAAATCTACCATTGTAGGTTTCCGTTGTTTTTTTCATCTCTTCTGCTGTATCTTTCATCCCCATAGGTTCTGTGATTTGTTTTTTTCAGACTTTCCATTTCTTCTTTTTGTTCATTCCTTGCCTTCGTCATATCCTCCCTCAATTCATTGATTTGATTTTTGATGAGGTTTTCCATGTCTGTTCGTATATTCTGAATTAGTTGTTTCAACTCTTCTATCTCATTTGAACTATTGGTTTGTTCCTTTGACTGGACAATATCTTCAATTTTCCTGATGTGATTTGTTGTTTTTTGCTGGCGTCTAGACATTTAATTACCTTAATTAGTTTATTCTGGTGATTTCTTTCACTTGTCTTACCTAGGGTTTTCCTGCTAGATGAATTTGTTGTCTATCTGTTCTTTGACCTTCAGTTCAGCTTTTTCTGGACCTCTAGCTTAGGTTTTGTTTAACAGAGGATAATTTTTCAGTTCTTGTTTTCTTGTTTCTTGCCCTGCTTGTATGGTGCCTCTCCCCCCCCACCCTTAGGAGGGTCTACGTAGGTATTATATACTCCAGCCGGGTTTTCCCAGACTAAACTGGCCTCCTATCAGGGGTAAGGAGTCACCTGTGTCAGTTTTCCCTGAGGGTGAGACCCAGCAGTTTAAAAGACTTTCCTGTGAAGTCTCTGGGCTCTGTTTTTCTTATCCTGCCCAGTATGTGGCGCTTGTCTGACTGCAGGTCCCACCAGCAAAAGATGTTGCAGCTCTTTTCACTTTGAAAGACTCTCCCTGTTGGGGGCGTGGTGGAGACAGAGAAGAGGTTGTAGGCTGGTTTTAATGGCTTCAAATTGCCAAGCCTTGGGGTCTGAGTTTCTTGATGGAGGGAGTCCTCCTGAGTTGGGAATCTCCCCTCTCCTGGGGAAGGCACAGGTGGGAGACAGCCCTGAAAGCAGCCCGTTTTTGTCTATGCCTGGGGCAGCTGCAGCCTGAGAAGTCCCGCTGCTGAATCCAGAGGCTGCCAAGTCTCTGTAGAGAGACAGCCACTAAAGCCTCCGTTTCCTCCCCTTTCCTCTTTTTCCGTGAGCCCAATGAGCGACCTCTGCCTTGAACAGATTTAGAGTCTCTTTCCTTTCCCTCTGGGAAGCCACCTGTGGGGGAGGGGCACCGGGAGCCGGGGCTTGGGGAACTCACGGTTTTGGGGAGGCTTGCAGCTGGTCCAGCTGGTCCTGACTGGGGTATGCTGTGGGTCTGGTCACTGACGTGGCTCCGGGAGCTGTTCGGTACTGTTTCTGGTTATTTAGTAGTTGTTCTGGAGGACAAACTAAAACGCACACATTGCTAAGCTGCCATCTTGGCCCCTCTCCAGATGTCTTCATCTTTACCTCACGGACTACAGTAATAGTAGCTGCTTTTAGATGTTTGTCTGAAAATTGTAGCATCTGGTCATCTTGAGCTTGGCATCTCTTGTCTTTTCCTTTGAGAATTGTTCACATTTTGCTGTTTCTTTGTATGTCAGTTAATTTAGAATTGTGTCCTGGACATTTTGTACATTATGTATGAGACTCTAGGTCCTGTTGATATTCTCAAGACAATGTTGATGTTTTTATCTTAGTAGGCAACCAGTCTTCAGATCACAAGTTCTGCCTCACTTTATATGATCATGTTTCCAATGTCATTGTCATTTCAAGGCCTTCTCAATGCTATTCAGGGGTTAGCCTTGGACTTGGCCAGTGGTTTATATCATAGTTCAGTTCTCAAAGCCTGTCGTGTGCTCCTTTGTGTGATCTGGGTACATGCACAGCTCATGAGTGAGCCTGGGACTTGTGCCAATTCAATTCCTTTCTTCACTTTATTCCTGTGAAGTATTCCTTCTATACCCTTTGGCCCTCAGAATCCCTTTTCCCACTCCTCTGGCCAGAAAGAATTTTTTTTTTCCTTAGGAGTTTTAGCTTCCCACACAACCATTGAAGTAGTTCAAAGCTATGAGAGAAAAAAAGAGAAAACAAAACAAAACACAGGAAATTCAACCCTGTGTAGGTTGCTTCTTCAAATTTTGATTCCTCTCCACAGTCGATTTTTGTTTACTTGTCAGTTTCCTCAGTTACTTGCTTCTTTTTTGTATTTTGTCCCAGAGTTTAAATTCTTACCAGTAAAGACTGTAATGGTGTTACTTCATATTGATCTGCAACTGCAATTTATTGCTTTTTATCCTTCTGATAATACTTACAAGTGTAGCAGCAGCATAGGATGAAGTATTTCAGTCTTCAAACTTCTGCCAGCTTAGCTAAAGTAAATGTCATGTTGTGTGCACTGTTCATTTCATATGGTTCAGCAAAAGCAGTGTGTTGTGTGTTTGGAAAGAGAGAGAGAGACATATAGACAGTGATCAAATAGAAATGGTAGATATTAACAGTTGGTGCATCTAAGGGTAAATGGGTGTTCATTTTACTCTTTCTATTATTCTGCAAGTTTTAAATGTTTTATAATGAAAAGTTGATGGTGGAGAGTTCTGTTTTTATAAATTTTAGAATCTCAGTCCTTAGTTAGTTTAATGGTGATCCTATGAATATTTTTCATTGCTTGTTAAGTCAAACTTGGAAATTTAAGGGGAGGCTAAATCATTCTAGCCCAAATCTTCTCTGCTCTCAAAGTGCTTCTCTTTCTTCCTAAGAGAAAAAGCTTTCTTTAGGGATAATTCTATATTTGTCCTGCTTGTCCTACTTTTCTCCTGTTTGTTTATATTAACAAATAAGATTTTTTTTAAATCTGGTGAGTAGGGGTCATGTCACTAAAATTTAGTTATCTATTCTTTTATTTTAGACAATTCCAAGCCCGAGTTTCTCGACAAACTTTGTTGACACTTGAGAAAGAAGAGGAGGAAGTTTTTGAATCTTCTGGACCACAGCGAAGCACATTGGCTGATCTAAAAAGCAAAGGAAAAAAGACAGCCAGAGCTCCAATCAGCCGCATAGGTGGTGCTCTCAAGGGTAATTTTGTTAAATGTTATTGTAGAAAATTTTATGGCTCAGTAATATAGCAGGTATAGTCAGAGGAAAGTTTAGGACTTCCAAAGCTTCAGTGAATGGTATTAATGGTATTAATATGATGAAGAATCTCATTTTCAGCTTTTTCAAGCCAGAAATTAGACTTTTGGAACACCCAAAGATAATCAACAGTAATCTTTTATCACTAAGGTTATAGCAATTAGACATGTATACCAGAATGGTTTTTGTTTCTTATCCTTTTCCTGATATTAGTTTATCTGGGAACTAAATTTATTAGTCAGAATGTTGCTTGGAGATTCTACAGCTAGGGCAGAGGGGGGCATATAATCCTAAAAGATATTTTATCCATATCATGATGATGTTTGATGTAAGCAATAACCTGCCTTACAGCAAAAAAGTCCCCTAATAAATGGATTGATTTGTGTTCTCTAAATTCAGTATGTTTCAGCTGCTATTCATCTTCACTGAAAGAACATTTACAACTGAATAATGAATATTTAGGTTAAGTTTGTTTCTGTTAAAATTAGACAGTGTTAGAATGATAACTGGAAGAATATAGAGTTCCTTTTTGAAAGTCTATGAATAAGAGATTGGAGAGCAGGGATGGAGGAGGGAAGGAGAAACAGGAAGAGTATAATAAACATACAGAGTGGATAAAGAAGTTATTCCATGAAGAATTTTTTAATTCTTGTTTTTTGAAATCTCTGATTCTATGGTGGAAGTGATCTCCTTGATTTGGGGAAGAGTTGGTGTACCTTAGCTGGCATCTAAGTTGATAATTAAAGGTTTTATATGAAGTTTTAATAATTTTCTCCTAGCTCCAAGCCAGAACAGAGGAGTCCAAAATCCAGTTCCTCAACAGATGCTTAGTAATTCTAGAATTACCGTTTTTGATGAAAATGCTGATGAGGCTTCTAAAGCAGAATTGCCTAAACCTACTGTCCAGCCTTGGATAGCACCCCCTGTGCCCAGGGCTAAAGAGAATGAGCTGAAAGCAGGACCTTGGAACACAGGCAGGCCCCTGGAATACAGGGTAAGGACTCTTCAGTCTTGCCCCCATGCCAAAGACTTCAGATTTAGGAGACTATTCTTAGCATCTTTTTAAATCCCTCTTGAATGTTTATGCAGACTGCATATGTTGTATCAGAATATAAAACCATGGTGATTTCAGTTTTTTTCTTCATTGCCAGCCTCGTGGTAATACAGCTTCTGTGGCAGCTACACCCCCTATGCTTCCTAGTTTTACTCCATATGTGGAAGAGACTGTGCAGCAGCCAGTTATGTGAGTTTAAATTCCAGATAATTTTGAAATGGGAATTATGAAGAGTGGGCATAAGCACCTATCCTAGTCTCCAAAGGTATTTTCTTTTTTATGGGGATGAAATAACCAAAGTTTCATGTTTCTTTTGTGTTTGTATTCCTTTGGTTATGTTAGAGATAAAAAGCCATTTGGTAATACTAAGGAATAAACTTATTAGTTAGATTTATATCTACATATTACAGTGCTTTAGTTAAACATGAAGGCTGTGATTTTAGTGAGATGTTCTTTTTTTTTGCATTTTTTAAAAATAAAAGTTAATTTTTTTTTTAGAGAAGTTGTGGGTTTACAGAATGATCATGTATAAAATACAAGATTTTCATACACCACACCACCAACAACACTTGCATTGGTGTAGAAAATGTTACAATTAATGATAGCACTTTTTGGTAATTATACAATTTTTTTAACAGTAGTTAACTTTGTTACAATTGATAAAAGATTATTAAAGTAGTACTATTAACTATTGTCCATAGTTTACTTAGGGGTATTTTTACCCCCATATTCCCAACCTTTTTTTCTTTCATGCATGACTTTTATTAGTCGTCTACCCACACAATGAATAAAGAGATGTCAGTCATAAGGGTTTTTCAATCACATGATCACAAAATAAAAGCTGTATAGTTATAGAATAGTTATCAAAGATCAAGGCTACTGGATTACAGTTCAACAATTTCAGGTATTTCCTTTTGGCTATTCTAATACACTAAAATTTCTTTTTAGAAACTAAAAATAAATATCTATATAGTGAGTCAGTAGTCATAATCATTTGTTAAATCCTAACTTTTCAGTTACGATTCTTCCCTCTCATTTGATCATTCTCTCAAACGTCAGGGATACCTGGGCAATGACCATTCTAATTTCTTAGTGCTGAAAAGGGTGTTGAAATTATAGGGTAGAGGAATGAAACTGGTTGATATTCTTGGAGAGACTGTTGTCCTTGGGTTTCAGGGCTTATCTGACATAGGAACAATCTGGACAAAGTTTCTGACAAAATATACTTAATCAGTAAAACTTTTATAGATTCTTAGATAGAGCCAAGGGTATTCTTTAGGGTTTTCAGGAATACTCTTGGTTGAGGCTAGGCATATTATAGCAATTTACAATATCTGGCTGAAGCTTGCATAAGAGTAACCTCCAGAATGACCTCTCAACTTTATTTGAAATCTCTTAGCCACTGATACTTTATTTTGATTCATTTTTTTTTTTCCTCCTTTTTGGTCAAGAAGGTACTGTCGTGCAGGCCACAGTGGCTCAACAGGCAGAGTTCTTGCTTGCCATGCTGGAAACCCAGGTTCAATTCCTGGTGCCTGCCCATGCGAAAAAAAAGAAGGCACTGTCAAACTCACAATGCCAGGACCAGGCTCATCCCCAGGAGTCCTGTCCCATGTTGCCAGAGAGATTTATACTCCTGGGAATCATATACCACATAGGGGGGAGGGTAGTGAGTTTATTTGCAGAGTTTGGCTTAGAGAGAGTAGCCACACTTGAGCAACAAAAGAGGTTCTCTGGGGTGATTCTTAGGTATAATTATAAGTAGACTTAACTTTGCCATTACAGAAATAAGTTTCATAAGGGCAAGCCTCAAGATGAAGGGCTTGGCTTATTAAATTGTGAGTCACTAATGTTTGAGTGAATATCAAGAAATTTCCAGGTGAGGAAATTTAATGGTTCCACATTTTTTCTCCAGTCCCTCAAGGGACTTTGCAAATACTTTTTTAGTTTCTGCCCAAAATACTCTGGAATGTATGAGAGTATTACATTAAACTATACAGAATAACAAGATCTCATTTTCTATTTCAGGCTTGATGTCATTAGGTTGTTTAAATAAACTGAACAGACAGGGTAAATTAGATAGTGTGCTACAGGAAATTTAAATTTTGGACAAAATAGGCATCTCTTCCTTTGATCTCATATGACAGTTGAAGTTTTAAAATACAGACAATATCACCCTTTACCCTGTATTCTGGTTTACTTTAGTCCTAACTAGCTCAGCTTCATTCATATCTCTGATTGTAGTCTGATCTCTTTTTCAGCTTCTTTAACACTTGTATGGAGTATTGCTGACTGTCAGCACTGTAGAATTCTGAGTCTCAGATGTCACACAGATACTCAAAGTTCCAGTGATCTACCAGGTTATACACAGAGAGCACAGCATCTCAGAATATAGAAATCAACAGTTAAAATTTAGGAGTAAATGTGACTACTATAGAGCTTACAATCTAGGAACTGTTGCAATGAGCCTCATTGAACATTCTATACTCTTTAATCATTGATTGCCCTATATCTGTCCACTTTCTATCTCCTGATTACCTATGCCCTCGAATTTAATTCTCAGGGTTTGCTCATTATAGTTAGTTTATATTAGTGATATATTTGTCCTTTTGTTCCTGGCTTATTTCACTCAACCGTGTCCTCAAGGTTCATTCACCTCATTGCAAATCTCATGACGTCGTTTCTGCAGCCATACAATATTCCATCTTTGTGTACAACACAGATCACTCTTCTGCTCATCAATCAGTGTACCCTTGGGCCACCTCCATCCACTAGCAATAGTGAATAATGCCACCATAAACACTGGTGTGCAAATGTGTATTGATGTCCCTGCTTTCAGTTCTTCTGAATTTATACCTAGTAATGGGATTTCTGCCTTTGTTTTTTTCTTATTCTTATTTTTATTGAGATGTCTTGACGCACCATACTCTCCATCCAAAGTATACAATCATTGGCTCAGAATACCATCACATAATTGTGTACTCATTCCCGTGATAATTTTTAGAACATTTGCATCACTCTAGGAAAAGAAATAAAAGAAAAAAAAAACCCATACATCCCATACCTCTTACTCCTCCCTCTCATTGAACACACTAATATTTCAATCTACCCAATTTTTTTTTACCCCTTAACCCCCCCATTTATTTATTGTCCTTGTTTTTTTTTTTTGTTTGTTTGTTTTTTTAATTGTCCTTGTGTTTTTTTTTTTTTGCATAGGTAGACACCGGGAATCAAACCCAGGCTACCCTGGAGATTACTCTTACCCAAACTTCAGTTAGACCTTGCTACCTATCATAACTTGCCAAACCCCAACAAAATCATTCCAGTTAATCCTAAAGAACACCTAGGGCAATATCTAAGATTCCACAAAGTTTCCATGCACTAGGATAACTTTCCAGAAATCTACAACCTCCAAATGGACCAAATAAGTCATATTCTTAGTCATAGCCAGATCAGCTTTATTCACATCTCTAGTTGAAGTCTGATCACTTTTTCACCTTCTTATCAGTTCTTATTTGGGATAATACTGACTTTCATAGCTTCATAACTCTAACTCTGAGTCTCAGGTGTCACACAAATACCTGACCAGGTTCCCAGGTCATTTCCTGGCCCCTGCAGATGCAAATAGTCAGCATCTCAGAATTTAGAAATGACTCCAGAGTAGATGTGACTGCTCTAAAAGCTTACAATCTAGGAACCTTTACAGTAGGCCCCAACCTTATGACCCATGCTCTCAACTTCAATTCTCCGAGTTTGTATGTTATAGTTAGTCCGTATGAATGAGGCATGATAATATGTCTTTTTGTTTCTGGTGTTTCACTCAACATATTGTCCTTAAGGTTCATTAATGTAATTGCATGCCTCACAACTTCATTCCTTCTTGCAGCTGCTCAGCAGTCCATTGCAATGTATATTCCACATTTCCCCCTTTCATTGCTCATTGTACCTTTAGGCCACTTCTATCCTTTGCAAAATCGTGAACACTGATGCCATAAATACCAGTGTGCAAATGCCCATTCGTGTCCCCATTCTCAGTTCCTTCAGGGACATACCTAGCAATGAGGTTGCAGGATTATATGGTAACCCCACCCCTAGCTTCCTGTGGAACCACCACACTGTCGTCCAGAGAGGCTGCACTACTCTGCTTCCCTATCATCAGTGAATAGGTACATCTCTTTCTCCAACACTTGTATCTCTCTTCATTTTCAGAAGTTATATTCACACATCATACAGTCCAACCTAAGTAAAAAATCAGTGGTTTCTAGTATATTCACATAACCATGCCTTTGCCACCACTTTCTATATGAGGACATTTCCTTTTCTTTTGCAAAAAATTCCATACCCCTCCCCCATACCCCCTGCTTATTGACATTTAGTTTTGGCATATTTCCTTTGTTACATTCAATGAAAGCATGTTACAACATTTGTTCTCCCTTATGCCATAACATTCTCAAATTTGTATATTTAATCACCATTATTGTCCATTCTAGGTATTCCTAAATTATACCATATCAGTCCTTATTTTCTATCTTTCCTTCTGGTGTCATACATGCTCCCCAGCCCTTCTTCCTCAGCATAATCTCACATCCAGCTTCATACAATGTACTTATATTGTTGTGCACCATCAGATAGTACTGTGCTATACGTTTCTGAATCTTTACAATTAGTCCTGTTCTACATTCTGTATTCCTTCAGCACCAAATGCACTATTGCTACCCTCTTTCTATCTCCTGATAGATAACTATGTTCTCAACTGTAACTCTCAAAGTTCACTCGTTAATGTTAGTTCATATTAGTGAGACCATACAGTAATTGTCCTTTTGCTTCTGGCTAATTTCACTCAGCATAATGTCCTCAAGTTTTTTCCATATTGTTGCATGGTTCATGATTTTATTCTGCTTTACAGCTGTGTAGTACTCCATCACATGTATATACCACAGCTTGTTTAGCCACTTGTCCATTGATGGAAACATTTAGACTGTTACCATTTCTTGGCAGTTGTAAATAATGCTTCTGTAAACATTGGTGTGCAAATGTCCCTTTGTGTCCTTACCTTCAGTTCCTATGAATATAGGCCTAGTAATAAGGTTGCTGGATTATATACTTAGCTTCCTGAAGAAGCTGTCTACCCCACATATCCACCCCAGCAGTCATTTGAAAGCGTAACTTCATGAATTCTGTAGTGCACAAATTTAAGTGAAGGGTGTAGCTTGGAGATGGTCCTAGAGCCAAAGCCCATTTGGAAGTGACTGCCAGGAAGGAAACAATGTGACATTTTGACTGAGACTGAGGAAGTGATTGCCTGTAGGGTCTTTGAACCCGTTTCTCATTATCATCCCAAGAAACATCATTAAATATTTTTCTTAATTATTCCCACCATGAAATTTTAATTCCACAGATATACTCTGTAGTTTTATGTACTGTGGTCCTTTAGAAGGTTACAGACCATCATATCTGAGATTTTCTTTGACCCTCCAGGAATCAGTTTCTATCCCTGTTGAGAATCTATGGTCTGTGATAGGAAATAGCTCTTCCTTTTAGGGTTCATATCTTCATTAACATTTTAGCATCCCTCAACGCCATCACAGCCTATCAGCTCAGAAGCTAAGGGAAAACAGAGGTGTCCCTTACTCTTTCTTTTTTTTTAATTTATTTTCTTAGACATACCAACATACAAACACAAACATTCTTACCATATGATCATTCCATTCTACATATATAATAAGCAGTTCACAATATCATCACATAGTTGCATATTCATCATGATCATTTCTTAGAACATTCGCATCTATTCAGAAAAAAATAAAAGACAACAGAAAAAAATTCATACATACCATACTTCATGATCACTAGCATTTCAATCTAAATTTATTTTAACATTTGTTCCCCCTATTATTTATTTTTATTCCATATGTTTTACTCATCTGTTGCTAAGGTAGATAAAAGGAGCATCAGACACAAGGTTTTCACAATCACGCAGTCACATTGTGAAAGCTATATCATTATACAATCATCTTCAAGAAACTTGGCTACTGAAACACAGCTCCACATTTTCAGGCAGTTTCCTCCAGCCTCTCCATTACATCTGACTAACAAGGTGATATCTATTTAATGCGTAAGAATAACCTCCAAGATAACCTCTCGACTCTGTTTGGAATCTCTCAGCCATTGACACTTTATATTGTCTAATTTCTCTCTTCCCCCTTTTGGCCAAGAAGGTTTTCTCAATCCCTTGATGCTGAGTCCCAGCTCATCCTAGGATTTCTATCCCGTGTTGCCAGGAAGGTCCACACCCCTGGGAGTCACGTCCCACATGGAGAGGGGGAGGGCAGTGCGTTTGCTTGTTGTGTTGGCTGAGACAGAGGCCACATCTGAGTAACAAAAGAGGTTCTTTTGGGGGTGACTCTTAAGACCTAATTTTAAGTAGGCTTAGCCTATCCTTTGTGGGGTTAGGTTTCATATGAACAAACCCCAAGATAGGGGGCTCAGACTGTTGCTTTGATTGTCCCGACTGCTTGTGAGAATATCAAGAATTCTCCACTTGGGTAAGATGAATTTTCCCTCTTTCTCACCATCCCCACAAGGGGAATTTGCAGATACTTTTTTTTTTATTAATTAAAGAAAAAAAAAGAAATTAACACATTTAGAAATCATTCCATTCTACATATGCAATCAGTAATTCTTAACATCATCACATAGATGCATGATCATCATTTCTTAGTACATTTGCATCGATTTAGGAAAAGAACTAGCAAAACAACAGAAAAAGATATAGAATGTTAATATAGAGAAAAAAATAAAAATAACAATAATAGTAAAAAAAAAAGACTCAAACAGACAAACAAACAAAAATAATCTATAGCTCAGATGCAGCTTCATTCAGTGTTTTAACATGATTACTTTACAATTAGGTATTATTGTGCTGCCCATTTTTGAGTTTTTGTATCTAGTCCTGTTGCACAGTCTGTATCCCTTCACCTCCAATTACCATTATCTTACCCTGTTTCTAACTCCTGCTGGACTCTGTTACCAATGACATATTCCAAGTTTATTCTTGAATGTCGGTTCACATCAGTGGGACCATACAGTGTTGTCCTTTAGTTTTTGGCTAGACTCACTCAGCATAATGTTCTCTAGGTCCATCCATGTTATTACATGCTTCATAAGTTTATTCTGTCTTAAAGCTGCATAATATTCCATCGTACGTATATACCACAGTTTGTTTAGCCACTCATCTGTTGATGGACATTTTGGCTGTTTCCATCTCTTTGCAATTGTAAATAACGCTGCTGTAAACATTGGTGTGCAAATGTCCGTTTGTGTCTTTGCCCTTAAGTCCTTTGAGTAGATACCTAGCAATGGTATTGCTGGGTCGTATGGCAATTCTATATTCAGTTTTTTGAGGAACTGCCAAACTGCCTTCCACAGTGGTTGCACCATTTGACATTCCCACCAACAGTGGATAAGTGTGCCTCTTTCTCCGCATCCTCTCCAGCACTTGTCATTTTCTGTTTTGTTGATAATGGCCATTCTGGTGGGTGAGAGATGATATCTCATTGTGGTTTTGATTTGCATTTCTCTAATGGCCAGGGACATTGAGCATCTCTTCATGTGCCTTTTGGCCATTTTTATTTCCTCTTCTGAGAGGTGTCTGTTCAAGTCTTTTTCCCATTTTGTAGTTGGATTGGCTGTCTTTTTGTTGTTGAGTTGAACAATCTCTTTATAAATTCTGGATACTAGACCTTTATCTGATATGTCGTTTCCAAATATTGTCTCCCATTGTGTAGGCTGTCTTTCTACTTTCTTGATGAAGTTCTTTGATGCACAAAAGTGTTTAATTTTGAGGAGCTCCCATTTATTTATTCCTTTCTTCAGTGCTCTTGCTTTAGGTTTAAGGTCCATAAAACCGCCTCCAATTATAAGTTTCATAAGATATCTCCCTACATTTTCCTCTAACTGTTTTATGGTCTTAGACCTAATGTTTAGATCTTTGATCCATTTTGAGTTAACTTTTGTATAGGGTGTGAGATACGGGTCTTCTTTCATTCTTTTGCATATGGATATCCAGTTCTCTAGGCACCATTTATTGAAGAGACTGTTCTGTCCCAGGTGAGTTGGCTTGACTACCTTATCAAAGATCAAATGTCCATAGATGAGAGGGTCTATATCTGAGCACTCTGTTCGATTCCATTGGTCGATATATCTATCTTTATGCCAATACCATGCTGTTTTGACCACTGTGGCTTCATAATATGCCTTAAAGTCCAGCAGCGTGAGACCTCCAGCTTCGTTTTTATTCTTCAAGATACTTTTAGCAATTCGGGGCACCCTGCCCTTCCAGATAAATTTGCTTATTGGTTTTTCTATTTCTGAAAAGTAAGTTGTTGGGATTTTGATTGGTATTGCATTGAATCTGTAAGTCAATTTAGGTAGGATTGACATCTTAACTATATTTAGTCTTCCAATCCATGAACACGGTATGCCCTTCCATCTGTTTAGGTCTTCTGTGATTTCTTTTAGCAGTTTTTTGTAGTTTTCTTTATATAGGTTTTTTGTCTCTTTAGTTAAATTTATTCCTAGGTATTTTATTCTTTTAGTTGCAATTGTAAATGGAATTCGTTTCTTGATTTCCCCCTCAGCTTGTTCATTACTAGTTTATAGAAATGCTACAGATTTTTGAATGTTGAGCTTGTAACCTGCTACTTTGCTGTACTCATTTATTAGCTCTAGTAGTTTTGTTGTGGATTTTTCCGGGTTTTCGACGTATAGTATCATATCGTCTGCAAACAGTGATAGTTTTACTTCTTCCTTTCCAATTTTGATGCCTTGTATTTCTTTTTCTTGTCTAATTGCTCTGGCTAGAACCTCCAACACAATGTTGAATAATAGTGGTGATAGTGGACATCTTTGTCTTGTTCCTGATCTTAGGGGGAAAGTTTTCAATTTTTCCCCATTGAGGATGATATTAGCTGTGAGTTTTTCATATATTCCCTCTATCATTTTAAAGAAATTCCCTTGTATTCTTATCTTTTGAAGTGTTTTCAACAGGAAAGGATGTCGAATCTTGTCAAATGCCTTCTCTGCATCAATTGAGATGATCATGTGATTTTTCTGCTTTGATTTGTTGATATGGTGTATTACATTAATTGATTTTCTTATGTTGAACCACCCTTGCATACCTGGGATGAATCCTACTTGGTCATGATGTATAATTCTTTTAATGTGTTGTTGGATTCAATTTGCTAGAATTTTGTTGAGGATTTTTGCATCTATATTCATTAGAGAGATTGGTCTGTAGTTTTCTTTTTTTGTAATATCTTTGCCTGGTTTTGGTATGAGGGTGATGTTGGCTTCATAGAATGAATTAGGTAGCTTTCCCTCTGCTTCGATTTTTTTGAAGAGTTTGAGGAGAGGTGGTACTAATTCTTTCTGGCATGTTTGCTAGAATTCACATGTGAAGCCGTCTGGTCCTGGACATTTCTTTTTAGGAAGCTTTTGAATGACTGATTCAGTTTCTTTACTTGTGATTGGTTTGTTGAGGTCATCTATTTCTTCTTGAGTCAAAGTTGGTTGTTCATGTCTTTCCAGGAACCCATCCATTTCATCTAAATTGTTGTATTTATTAGCGTAAAGTTGTTCATAGTATCCTGTTATTACCTCCTTTATTTCTGTGAGGTCAGTGGTTATGTCTCCTCTTCCATTTCTGATCTTATTTATTTGCATCCTCTCTCTTCTTCTTTTTGTCAATCTTGCTAAGGGCCCATCAATCTTATTGATTTTCTCATAGAACCAACTTCTGGTTTTATTGATTTTCTCTATTGTTTTCAATTTCATTTATTTCTGCTCTGATCTTTGTTATTTCTTTCCTTTTGCTTGCTTTGGGGTTAGTTTGCTGTTCTTTCTCCAGTTCTTCCAAGTGGACAGTTAATTCCTGCATTTTTGCCTTTTCTTCTTTTCTGATATAGGCATTTAGGGCAATAAATTTCCCTCTTAGCACTGCCTTTGCTGCGTCCCATAGGTTTTGATATGTTGTGTTTTTGTTTTCATTCGCCTCGAGGTATTTACTAATTTCTCTTGCAATTTCTTCCTTGACTGACTTGTTGTTTAAGAGTGTGTTGTTGAGCCTCCACGTATTTGTGAATTTTCTGGCACTCCGTCTATTATTGATTTCCAACTTCTTTCCTTTATGATCCAAGAAAGTGTTGTGTATGATTTCAATCTTTTTAAATTTGTTAAGACTTGCTTTGTGACCCAGCATATGGTCTATCTTTGAGAATGATCCATGAGCACTTGAGAAAAAGGTGTATCCTGCTGTTGTGGGATGTAATGTCCTGTAAATGTCTGTTAAGTCTAGCTCATTTATAGTAATATTCAGATTCTCTATTTCTTTATTGATCCTCTGTCTAGATGTTCTGTCCATTGATGAGAGTGGTGAATTGAAGTCTCCAACTATTATGGTAGATGTGTCTATTTCCCTTTTCAGTGTTTGCAGTGTATTCCTCACGTATTTTGGGGCATTCTGGTTTGTTGCGTAAATATTTATGATTGTTATGTCTTCTTGTTTAATTGTTCCTTTTATTAGTAGATAGTGTCCTTCTTTGTCTCTTTTAACTGTTTTACATTTGAAGTCTAATTTGTTGGATATTAGTATAGCCCCTCCTGCTCTTTTCTGGTTGTTATTTGCATGAAATATCTTTTCCCAACCTTTCACTTTCAACCTATGTTTATCTTTGGGTCTAAAATGTGTTTCCTGTAGGCAGCATATAGAAGGATCCTGTTTTTTAATCCATTCTGCCAGTCTATGTCTTTTGATTGGGGAATTCAGTCCATTAACATTTAGTGTTATTACTGTTTGGATAATATTTTCCTCTGCAATTTTGCCTTTTGTATTATATCTATCATATCTGACTTTCCTTCTTTCTACACTCTTCTCCATACCTCTCTCTTCTGTCTTTTCGTATCTGACTCTAGTGCTCCCTTTAGTATTTCTTGCAGAGCTGGTCTCTTGGTCACAAATTCTCTCAGTGACTTTTTGTCTGAAAGTGTTTTAATTTCTCCCTCATTTTTGAAGGACAATTTTGCTGGATATAGGAGTCTTGGTTGGCAGTTTTTCTCTTTTAGTAATTTAAATATATCATCCCACTGTCTTCTAGCTTCCATGGTTTCTGCTGAGAAATCTACACATAGTCTTATTGGGTTTCCCTTGTATATGATGGATTGTTTTTCTCTTGCTGCTTTCAAGATCCTCTCTTTCTCTTTGACCTCTGGCATTCTAACTAGTAAGTGTCTTGGAGAACACCTATTTTGGTCTATTCTCTTTGGGGTGCGCTGCACTTCTTGGATCTGTAATTTTAGGTCTTTCATAAGAGTTGGGAAATTTTCAGTGATAATTTCTTCCATTAGTTTTTCTCCTCCTTTTCCCTTCTCTTCTCCTTCTGGGACACCCACAACACGTATATATATGCGCTTCATATTGCCCTTGAGTTCCCTGATACCCTGTTCAAATTTTTCCATTCTTTTCCCTATAGTTTCTGTTTCTTTTTGGAATTCAGATGTTCTATCCTCCAATTCACTAATTCTAGCTTCTGTCTCTTTAAATCTACCATTGTAGGTATCCATTGTTTTTTCCATCTTTTCTGCTTTGTCCTTCACTCCTATAAGTTGTGTGATTTGTTTTTTCAGTTTTTCTATTTCTTCTTTTTGTTCAGCCCATGTCTTCTTCATGTCCTCCCTCAATTTATTGATTTGGTTTTTGAAGAGGTTTTCCATTTCTGTTCGTATATTCAGCATTAGTTGTCTCAGCTCCTGTATCTCATTTGAACTATTGGTTTGTTCCTTTGACTGGGCCATATTTTCAATTTTCTGAGTGTGATCCATTATCTTCTGCTGGCGTCTGGACATTTAATCAAATTTCCCTGGGTGTAAGGCCCCGCAGGTTCAAAGATTTTTCTGTGAAATCTCTGGGCTCTGTTTTTCTTTTTTTTTTTTTTTTTTTTAATTTTTTTTTTAAATTTTTTTATTAATCAAAAAAAAGAAAAGAAATTAACGCAACATTTAGAAATCATTCCATTCTACAAATGCACTCAGTAATTCTTAGTATCATCACATAGATGTATGATCATCATTTCTTAGTACATTTGCATCGCTTTAGGAAAAGAACTAGCAAAACAGCAGAAAAAGATATAGAATGTTAATATAGAGAAGAGAATTAAAATAATAATACTGATGAAATACATATATATATATAAAAAGGAAAAAGAAAAAAACAAAAACAAAAGATACCAACACACAAACAAACAAAAAACCATATTTCAGGTGCAGCTTCATTCAGTGTTCCAACCTAGTTACATTACACCTAGGTATTATTGTGCTGTCCATTTTTGAGTTTTTGTATCTAGTCCTGTTGCACAGTCTGTATCCCTTCAGCTCCAATTACCCATTATCTTACCCTGTTTCTAACTCCTGCTGGTCTCTGTTACCAATGATATATTCCAAGCTGATTCTCGAATGTCGGTTCACATCAGTGGGACCTTACAGTATTTGTCCTTTAGTTTTGGGCTAGACTCACTCAGCATAATGTTCTCTAGGTCCATCCATGTTACTACATGCTTCATAAGTTTAGTCTGTCTTAAAGCTGCATAATATTCCATCGTAGGTATACGCCACAGTTTGTTTAGCCACTCGTCTGTTGATGAACATTTTGGCTGTTTCCATCTCTTTGCAATTGTAGATAATGCTGCTATAAACACTGGTGTGCAAATGTCCGTCTGTGTCTTTGCCCTTAAGTCCTTTGAGTAGATACCTAGCAGTGGTATTGCTGGGTCGTAATCCATTCTGCCATTCTACGTCTTTTGATTGGGAAATTCAGTCCATTAACTTTTAGTATTATTACTGTTTGGATACTATTTTCCTCTACCATTTTGGCTTTTGTATTATATATATCATATCTGATTTTCCTTCTTTCTACACTTTACTCCACACCTCTCTCTTCTGTCTTTTCGTATCTGACTCTAGTGCTCCCTTTAGTATTTCTTGCAGAGCTGGTCTCTTGGTCACAAATTCTCTCAGTGACTTTTTGTCTATAAATGTTTTAATTTCTCCTTCATTTTTGAAGGACAATTTTGCTGGATATAGGAGTCTTGGTTGGCAGTTTTTCTCTTTTAGTAATTTAAATATATCATCCCACTGTCTTCTAGCTTCCATGGTTTCTGCTGAGAAATCTACACATAGTCTTATTGGGTTTCCCTTGTATGTGACAGATTGTTTTTCTCTTGCTGCTTTCAAGATCCTCTCTTTCTCTTTGACCTCTGACATTCTAACTAGTAAGTGTCTTGGAGAACGCCTATTTGGGTCTATTTTCTTTGGGGTGCGCTGCACTTCTTGGATCTGCAAATTTAGGTCTTTCATAAGAGTTGGGAAATTTTCAGTGATAATTTCTTCCATTAGTTTTTCTCCTCCTTTTCCCTTCTCTTCTCCTTCTGGGACACCCACAACACGTATATTTGTGCGCTTCATATTGTCATTCAGTTCCCTGATCCCCTGCTCAAGTTTTTCCATTCTTTTCCCTTTAGTTTCTGTTTCTTTTTGGAATTCAGATGTTCCATCCTCCAGTTCACTAATTGTAGCTTCTGTCTCTTTAGATCTACCATTGTAGGTATCCATTGTTTTTTCCATTTTTTCTTCTTTGTCCTTCACTCGCATAAGTTCTGTGATTTGTTTTTTCAGATTTTCTATTCCTTCTTTTTGTTCAGCCCATGTCTTCTTCATGTCCTCCCTCAATTTATTGATTTGGTTTTTGAAGACTTCTTCCATTTCTGTTCGTATATTCAGCATTAGTTGTCTCAGCTCCTGTATCTCATTTGAACTATTGGTTTGTTCCTTTGACTGGGCCATATCTTCAATTTTCCGAGCGTCATCCATTATTTTCTGCTGGTGTCTGGGCATTTGATCAGATTTCCCTGGGTGTGGGACCCAGCTGGTTGAAAGGTTTTTCTGTGAAATCTCTGGGCTCTGTTTTTCTTTTCCTGCCCAGTAGGTGGCGCTTGTCTGTCTGCACGGCAGTCGGCCCGGGAAACCGGGCGTGAAGGCGGGGGTCGCTGGCCGCCGCGGCTTGGGAGAGTGCCGGTCCTAATTGCCCAGCTGGCCCGAAACGCCAAGCTTGACGGGAGGGCCCCGCTATCCAACGTTCCCAGTCAGACCGGGGAGCCACATGCGTGGAGGGGACCCCTGTCGCCAGCCGCCCCGGCCGGGAAAACGCGCACCCCTCGGGTATCTCACCGCAGCAGATTCTCCCTGCCTGTTCAGCTGTTCCAGAGTGGGGTACGCTGTCTTTTTGGTCTCTGTCGTGTCTCCGGGAGCTGTTTCGTATTGTTTCTGTTTCTTTAGTTGCTTTTCTGGAGGAGGAACTAAGACCCGCGCGTCTTACTAAGCCGCCATCTTCTCCGGAAGTCTGGGCTCTGTTTTTCTTATCCTGCTCAGTAGGTGGCGCTCGTGGCGCTCATCTGTCTGCGGGTCCCACCAGTAAAAGATGCTGTGGCTCCTTTAACTTTGGAAAACTCTCGCTGTAGGTGGGGGTCGCCAGCCGAAGCGGCTTGGGGGAGTGCCTATCCACCGTTCCCAGCCGGTCCGAGGGGCTGCTCGTGGCGGGGGGCGACAGCCGCCTAGGCTTGAGGGGACCATCTGTCCAATTCTCCCAGCTGGCCTGGGAAGGAGGGAGGGAGGGACTCCGACCGCCTGCTGCCCCAGCCCGGGGATGCCTGCGCCCCTCCGCGATCTCATCAGAGCGGGTTCTCCCAGCCAGTCAGCCATTCCAGAATGGGGTACGCTGTCTTCTTGGTCTCTGTCATGGCTCCGGGAGCTGTTCTGTATCGTTTCTACTTCTCTAGTAGCTGTTCTGGAGGAGGAACTAAGACCCGCGCGTCTTAATAAGCTGCCATCTTCTCCGGAAGTCTGCAGATACTATTTTATTCACTGTTCACATCACTCTGGGTGTCCCTTACTCTTAGCCCTACATTAAAAAAAAAATTAAAAAAAATTCAATATACAAGAATTTACTCAGATTTGGAAAGGCAGGTCCTGTTTCAGAAAAGGATTCACAGTGGAATTTTTAAAAATTGAGACTGTAAAATAGGGCCCAGATGGATAATATTATATAAAACATAAAATTTCAGGCAAGATCTCAGGTATTCAGTCCCCCCATATGTATATATTTACCCCACAAAATTTAACACTTTTTTTTTAATCCTTGTGTCTTACAGCAAGCAACATCTGAGGCTTCAGAAAAAATGTACTGATGATCTGTAGCTCTTTTCCAAGGAGCCCATATCAAAGGAGGGGTTATTGTGGTTTTGACTTGCATTTCCCTAATAGTTAGTAGTTAGTGAAGTGGAGCATCTTTTCATGTCCATTTCAGCCTTTGTATTTCCTCTTCTGAGAAGTGACTATTCATGTCTTTTGCCCATTTTTTGATTGAGTTGTTTGTCTTTTTATTGTTGAGTTGAAAAATCTCTTCATTTATTCTAGATACTAAACCCTTATCTGATATGTGGTTTTCAAATACGTCTCTCATTGTATATGCTGCCTTTTTACTTTCCTAACAGAGTCCTTGGATGTTTTATTTTGAAGATATCCCATTTATCTATTTCATTTTCAGTGCTTGTGCTTTGGGTGTACAGTCTAAGAAACCATCCTATTACAATATTTGCAAGATATTTCCCTACAGTTTCTTCTAACAGGTTTATGGTCTTAACTCTAATGTTTAGGTCTTTCATCCATTTTGAGTTAATTTTTGTATAAAGTATGAGATGCAGATCGTCTTTCATTCTTTTGCATATGGATATCCAGTTCTCCAAACACCATTATTGAAGAGGCTACTCTTTCCCAGGTGAGTTGGCTTGATCGCCTTCTCACAGATCAGTTGTCCATAGATGAGAGGGTCTATTTGTGAACATTCAGTTCAATTCCATTGATTAGTAAATCTAGCTTTATTCCAGTATCCTGCTGTTTTAACCATTGTAGTTTTGTAATATGCTTTAAAGTCAGGTAGTTTGAGACCTCCCATTTCATTTTTTTTTCTCAAGATATTTTTAGTTATTCTGGGCACCTTGCCCTCCAAATAAATTTGGTTATTGGTTTTTCTGTTTCTGCATAGTAAGTTGTTGGAATTTTAATTGGTATGGCTTTGAATCTATGAATCAGTTTGAGTAGAATTGACATCTTAACTATATTTAACCTTCCAATCAGTGAACAGGGTATGACCTTCCATTTATTTAGGTCTTCCATGGTATCTTTTAGCAATTTCTTATAGTTTTCTATGTATAGGTCTTTTGTGTCCTTAGTTAAATTTATTCCTAGACAATTGATTCTTTTGGTTGCTATTGTAAATGGAATTTTTTTCTTATTTCTTCCTCAGATTGCTCATCACTAGTGTATAGATACACTACCTATTTTTGGTTGTGGATCTTGTATCCTGTCACTTTCGTGTACTTATTTATTAGCTCTTGTAGCTTTGCTGTAGTTTTTTTGGGATTTTCGACATATAGTGTCATGTCATTTGCAAACTGTGAGAGTTTTATTTCTACTTTTTCAATTTGAATGTCTTATATTTCTTTTCTAGTTTTATTTATTTTTTATGTATTTTTATATATTTATTATTATTTTTTTTTTATATATTTTTTTCTTCTCTAATTGCTCTGGCTAGAACTTCGAGCACAAATATTGAACAACAGTGATGACAGTGGACACCCTTGACTTGTTCCTGATCTTAGAGGGAAAGGTTTCGATCTTTCCCCATTGAGTATGATGTTAGCTGTGATTTTTCATATATTCCCTTTATCATATTGAGGACGTTCCCTTCTATTTCTATCCTTTGAAGTGCTTTTATCAAGAAAGGATACTAAATTTTGTCAAATGCCCTTTCTGCATTATTCGAGGTGATAGTGTGATTTTTCCACTTTGACTTATTGATATGGTGTGTTACATTAATTGAATTTCTTGTGTTGAACCAACCTTGCATACCTGGAATAAATCCCACTTGGTCATAGTGTATAAATCTTTAAATGTGCTGCTGAATTTGATTTTCTGCCTTTGTTCTTGACAGTGATTAGAAATTGTGATAGTTTTCCTTCTCATCCTACTCTTTTCCTTTTGAATGTCTTTTTCCCCTTCTTCCTGATCAGTAGTAATTGTAAGAGAAAGTATGGTACATGATGGTTAGATAATCAGGCCTGTCTGTAGATTTAGTCTAATACGTGTAGCATTGCTAAATTTAGTACTAGATTAAATTCTGTGTCACAGTACAGAGTTTCCTTGTAACTAATTTGCAACTCCACTGTATGCTAGGTAGTATTGAAGTGCAAAAATAAATAATATTTTGAGCACAAATTCTGTCTCATAAGAGCTCAGTACAGGGAAGGCTATTTCTAAATTTTATTTATTTATTTATTTATTTTGCATGGGCAGGCACCGGGAATCTAACACAGGTCTCTGTCATGGCAGACGAGAACTCTGCCTGCTGAGCCACCATGGCCCGACCTAGGGAAGGCTATCTTTAAGAAAATCATGTAGACTTCACGAAGGATTATCAGAAGTATGTGATAGGCACACATTTATGGGTGTTTAATTTTTCTAATGTTTCAAATTACTTTGTAGATTCAAATCACATTATGAATTATGTCAAAATAAATACGGAATAGAAAATTTTGAATTTTATTTTTATTTTATTTTAACTCTTATGAGTGTTTTATTTGATCTCTCTGCAGCATTTTTCTTTATTCCAACATGTTTTTTGTTGTGAAAAATAGCGTATATACAAGAAAAGCAATATATTTCAAAGCATGTTGCAGCAATTAGTTGTAGAAAAAATTTTTGGTATGGGTTACAATTCTACCGTTTTAGGTTTTTACTTCTAGCTACTCTAAGATACTGGAGACTAAAAGAAATATCAATATGATGATTCAGCAATCATACTCATTTGTTAAACCCTACCTTCTGTGTATAACTCCACCATCACCTTTGATCTTTCTCCCACTGTTTAGTGGTATTTGGGCTATACTCATTCTAACTGTTTTCACATTGAGAGGGGCTGTGTGTTAATATGGGATTGGGATAGAACTGGAGGATGCAGCATTTTGCTTTAGGTTATGTTTTCTTAGTGAGATGTAGGCACCTTATAGATTAAGAAAATTAGTTAAAATCTTTGAGTTACAAGTGTTTTCCCCTAGTTATTCACTTGTCTTTTCACCTTGCATAGCAGTAACTATTATAAATGTACTTTTTAATTGAGGTACTGTCAAATTTAACAGTCTTCTGTGTCCTTGTCATTCTTTGCTAGAATTATTGCAACTGAGTTAATCTCCCTGCCTCCAGTTTTACTCCTCCCCATCCATTCTCCAAACTGTTACTGTTCTAAAATGCAAATCTGCTCCATGTCATTTCCCTGTTCAGAATTCCTTGCTAGTTTGAGATAAAGCCCAAACTGCTTAGGATTTGGCCTCTGCCAACAAATGGGGACAGTCTCCCGTCTACCCGTGTAGTCACACTAGACTGTTTTCAAGTTCTTGAACTTGTATGAAATAGCCTTGTGGCTATCATTATTTCTCTTTCTCCACCTGACTAATTCTTATTCCTTCTTTAGGACTCTGCTCATATGTCCTCTCCAGAAAACCTTTTTGGAAGCATTTCCATCACCATCAACCATTCACACCACTCCCTGCCCTTCTTCCTTACCTGTACTTTTTCTATGCTCTGGATCATTATGTTTACTTCCTATCATATCTCTTCTTGTTTCTTTTGTTTCTTCTTACCCACTGAAGTGTGACCTCCTTTTGGTCAGGGATTGTCTCTCCCAGCATTAATTCTAGTACCTGGCATAGAGTAGTTATTAAATAAGTGTTTATTGTATGGTTGGATTGATGGGATTACAAAATAAAGTATTTCTGGAAATATATTGCGTATAGCCCTCGCTATTCTAAAGATGATTTAAATACATAAATTATTTGGATTCCAAGAAGTATTTCTGTTTTATTTTCCTTAATTTTAAGTTGTTTCTTCTAATTTTAAGCTTTTTCTTTTAATAAACTTATTTTGAAATAATTCTAAACTTACAGAAAAGTTGAGAAGATAATACAGAGAGTTCCTGTGTGTTCTTTATCCAATTTTTCCTAACGTTAACATCTTATATCTCCATTGTACAATTGTCAAAAGTAAAAAATTAATATTGGTAAAATACTATTAATATTAACTAGATTTTATTCGGATCTCACTAGTTTTTCCACTGATGCTTTCGTTCCTGGAACCAATCCAGGCTACCACGTTGTATTTAGTAAGCTGACTTTTCTTTGGACATTATTCTCCGTAAATTTTTAAAATATAAATTGAAAAAAAAAAACAACTTAATTTGTTCCAAACTAAATTCAAATCCCATTTTATGTGAGAAGCATTCTGACTAGCTTTAAAATTCATGTGATGTCAATTCATTTTGTATAGATATCTCAGTTTAGGAAACAAAGTATTTATATACGAAGTTTTCTAACAGAAAGACTGGTTTTCTTTTTCTTTTCTTTTTTATTGTATAGTATAACATATATACCAAGCAAAGAAATAAAAAAGCAATAATTTTTAAAACACTTTTCAACAGGTAGTTACAAGTAGATCCCAGAGTTTGTCATGGGCTACCATACGATCCTCAAATTTTTCCTTCTAGCTGCTCCAGAATATGGGAGACAAGAAGGCTTAAATATTTTTTTATCATCACAATTGACTTTTTTGCGAAAAATAACATATATACAAAAAAGCAATAAATTTCAAAGCACAACACCATAATTAGTTGTAGAACATATTTCAGAGTTTGACTTGGGTTACAATTCCACAATTTTAGGTTTTTACTTCTAGCTGTTCTAAGATGCTGAAGACTAAAAGAGATATCGATTTCATGATTCAGCATTCATATTCATTTGTTAAATCCTGTCTTCTCTGAATAACTTCACCATCACCTTTGAGGGGTGTTTGGGCTATGGCAATTCTAACTTTTTCACATTGAAAGGGTCTGTCACTGATATGGGGTAGGGAGATGGAACTATGTGATGTTCTGGAGAGGCTGCACCCTCTAGGTTTCAGGACTTATCTAGTCCAGGACCCATGGGAGGTTGTAGGTTTCTCGAAAGTTACTCTAGTGCATGGAACCCTCTGAAATGTTATATATTACCCTAGGTGTTCTTTAGGATTGGCTGGAATGGTCCTGGTTTGGGGTTGGCAGGTTATGACAGGTAGCAAGGTCTACCTGAAGCTGCATAAGAGCAATCTCCAGAGTAGCCTCTCGACTCTATTTGAGCTCTCTCTGGCACTGATACTTTATTAGTTATACTTCTTTTGGTTAGGATGGAATTGTTGATCCCACAGTGCCAGAGCCAGATTCATCCCGGTGAGTCATCACCCACATTGCCAGGGAGACTTTCATCCCTGGGTAAGACTGGGTTTTTAAAATTTGTTTTTTGTGCTATTTATGAGATAGATAAAACAGATTTGAATGCTAGAAAATCATATAACCAATTTCTCAGTCACAGCTAGTTAGTGACAGATCCTGTTTAGAACCCAAGTTTTCTGACTGCCAGTTCTTTTCTTTTTTTTTTTTTTTCATGGGCAGGCACCGGGAATCGAACCCAGGTCCTTGGGCATGGCAGGCAAGCACTCTTACCTGCTGAGCCACCGTGGCCCACCCCTGCCAGTTCTTTTGAGCTATGTATACTTTTTAATATACTGCCTCATACAGAAGTTGCTACTCTGATTCCCTGTCCCTTCAACTTTACTTTAAGTAAGTTTTAATACTTAGTATGGAATTTATTATTTTCTTTTACTTTTATGAATAGGTCATGCTGTATAAATAACTAACACTATAAACCAAAACTGTAAGGTGTGACTACAAAAATAATGAATAGGACATATGTGAAGATCTAATTATACTTCATCGTTTTAGTGGCCTCTTTTTTTCTTCTTTCTCATTCCCTCTGTATCCCTGTTCCTCTATTCCAGTGGTTTATAGTCCTATCTATACATTTAGAATGATCTGGGAAGTTGTTTTTAAACAGCTTTATTGAGATAGAATTTACAATTCATCCATTTAAAGTGTACAAATCCGTGGTTTTGAGTATATTCTTGGGATCACATAATCATCACAATTCATTCGAGACTACTTTTATCACCCCAAAGAGAGCCCTGTACACATTAACAATCATACCCCATTCTCTATCACTACCATCCCCAGCACTAGATAACTGCTAACTACTTTCTGTCTACAGGTTTGCCTATTCTGGACATTTAATATAAATATATGGTCTTTTGTAACTTTTTTTCACTTAACATAATGTTTCCAAGGTTTATCCATGTTGTAGCATATATCAGTATTTCATTCCTTTCTCAAAAGCTTCTTTCCTCCCTAATTTATGTCTGGGAAGCACTGAAATAGAGCAGCCTCTTAACCACCCTTTCCACCTACCCTACCTTTTGTCGATATCCTTTAAAATGACCCCCTCCCCTCACCCCGGGCATTCTGGAATGCTTTCCATGGTCTGTGCACAAGCCCTGCTTGTCCTGGAGGGGAATTTGAACACCATTACATTAGATCAGGAGACGAGAGTACTGAAAGGTTAAGTTGCTTACCCAGAGTCATTTGCCTAATTGGCATAGATTATCAAGAAAACCCAGTTTTAGGGCATGCCACGGTGGCTCAGCAGGCAGGAATGCTTGCCTGCGATGCCAGAGGACCCGGGTTCAGTTTCCGGTGCATGCCCATGTTAAAAAAAAAAAAAAAAAGAAAACCCAGTTTTTGGGCCTAGTCTGATGAGGATAATAATTATGATAATAAAAATAATAATACAATATTTACTATTCATTAAGCACTTGGGATTTAATATGTGCTGGGCAATATAAGGTTTATTTATATATCATCTTCCTCAATCCTCAAAACAGCCCTGTGAGTGTGGTTTTTTGGTTTTGTTTATTTTATTTTTGTTGCTGTTGAATTTTTTTCTTTTTGCAAGTACACGGGCCAGGGAACAAATCTGGGTCTCCCACGTGATAGGTGAGAATTCTACCACTGAACTACCCTCGCACCACCCCATAATCTGTTGTGTTCTTTTTCCCTTGCTTTAAAAATTTTTTTTTTAAAATTTATAACATATATACAAAGAAAAGAAAAAGAAGCAGTGATTTTCAAAGTACACTTCAATAAGTAGATACAGAACAGATTTCAGAGTTTGTTTTGAGTTACCATTCTGCTATCTCAGATTTTTCCTTCTAGCTGCTCCAAAACACTGGGAGCTAGAAGAAATTGATTTTTTCCTTTTTTTGTGAAAAGTAGCATATATACCAAAAAGCAGTAAATTTCAAACCACACTGCAACAGTTAGTTGTAGAACAGATTTCAGAGTTTGGTGTAGGTTACAATTCCATTTTAGGTTTTTACTTCTAGCTACTCTGAGATACTTGAGACTAAAAGAAATATCAATATATGATTCAGCAATCATACTTGTTTATTAAAACCTACTGTCTCTGTGTAACTCCACCACCACTTTTGATCTTTCTTACACTCTTTAGAGTTATCTGGGCTATGCCCATTTTAACTTTTTCATGTTGGAAAAGCTGTCAGTAATAAGGGTTCAGGATGTGGAACTAGCTGATATTCTGGAAAGATTGGCCCCTCTAGATTTCAGGACTTATTAGGTTCAGGGACCCATCTGAAGGTTGTAGGTTTCTGGAAAGTTACCCTAGTGCATGGTACCTTTGTAGAATCTTATATATTGCCCTAGGTGTTCTTTTGAATTGACTGAAATGGTTTTAGTTGGGGTTTGGCAAGTTATGATAGGTAGCAAGATTGCTGAAGTTTGTATAAGAGTGACCTCCAGAGTAGCCTCTTGACTCTATTTGAACTCTGTCAGCCACTGACGCCTTATTTTTTTACATGTCTTTTCCCCCTTTTCATAAGGATGGCTTTGTTGATCCCACAGTGCCAGGGCCACACTCATCCCTGGGAGTCATCTCCCATGCCTCCAGGGAGACTTTCACCCCTGAATATCATGTCCCATGTTGGGGGACACAGTGATTTCACTTGCAGAGTTGGGCTTAGAGAGAATGGAGCCACCATCTGAGCAACAAAAGAGGTCCTCTGGAGGTGACTCTTAGGCACACCAATAAGTAGGCTAACCTTTTCCACTACGTTCATAAGCTTCACAAAAGCAAGCCTCAAGATCAAGCCTATTGATTTGGGTGTCCCTGATCATTATCTGGGGTTTCCCTGGTGGTAAAATTTAATAGTTCCATATTTTTTCTCCCATCCCTCAAGGAACTTTGCCAAAACTTTTTATTATCTGCTTAATATATTCTGGGATATATCCATGCATTGCATTAAACTATACAGCATTAAAGGCCCTCATCTTTATTCTGGGCTCCCTGTGTTTCGATTGTTTAAATGAGCTATCTAGACAGGTTGAGTTAGATTATGTCCTACAGAAAATTAAAGTTCTGGACAAAATGAACCTTTCTTTGGTGTCAAAGAGTAGGTAGGGTTCTAAAATATAGACAATGTCTTCCTTACTCCTGTGTCCTGAATTACCTTAATCCTGACCTGATTGCCTTCATTCTTATCTCTGAATACCAGATTATACATACATAAAACAACCTCTAAAAATCCAGAAATAATAATTGCTACTCCAGACAAAATGTAACTGCTATGAGAGCTTATAAATCTAGGCCCCCGTTTTCTTTCTGAATGAGAGCATACAATAATTGCTCTTTTGTTTCTGGCTTATTTTGCCTCATGGGTTCATTCACAATGTTGCATTCCTCACAGCTTTGTTCCTTTTTGTAGCAGCACAATATTTGATCATATGTATGCACCATGGTTTACCTATCTACTGCTCAGTCAGTGCAGTGCATCCTTCAGCCACCTCCATTCATTAGGCATGATGTATAATGTCCTAAGTCAACAGTCCATCAACACTCTCAATTTTAGATAATTTCATTGTTCCCAAGAGAAAGATAATCATTAAACACACCCTCACAAAATAGAAAATCTAAACCTCCCCTTAACTCTTGTCCCTCCCCAGATTTACCCCTGGTGTTGCTATGGTACTGCTGATGTTCTGTTAAACATAGCCCGTAGCATGCAATGGCAGTTTTCACTCTATACTCTGAGCTTATACACTTTTGTACAGGATTTATACCTTTGGAGTAGTTCATGCAAGAACTTATTTATATTTGTAGTCTTATTTGGTGGGTCACGTGGGTCTTTACAGCCCCTTTCTATCATGTTCCCCTTTGATATGGAAATATTACTTATAGACCCACTAGTGAACCTCCTTCTCTTCTATCTTCCCTTACAATTAAGTTCAACCTTATTAGCAAACTGTTCACCCATCTTAAGCTTTTGTATATCTTAGGACCTACTACAGTATGGGCTGGGGGCAGGTGTGGCCCGGGTATGAAGGTGAGCACCCACTTTCAGGTGCCTGTGATTGCCTGCAGGGGGCAGGGAGGGGGGGTGGGTATTGTGGGGCTGGACATCAGAGTGCAGATACTGGGAGGGGCAGGGCGAGACTATGCGCTTGCACCGGAGTGGTAGGTCAGGCTGGGGCAGATGTGTGTGAGCAGGGCTGTCAGTTGTCTGTGGAGGAGAGTCAGGCAGGGTGGGTGGCAAGTGAGGGTAGCACATTCAAGGAATGTGGCTTGGCTTACTTCCTAGTCTCTGTTTCCCTGTCCTCACATTCCTAAGGGCTCTGGACTTCCATTTGGAAAGAATTGCATTAGGCTGTTTGCGCGAGCTCGACAGTCTCCGGTTCTCTCTGTCTTAATTCTTCAGCTTTTGCAACCAGGGCTTCCCTATGTGGTATAGAAGACCCTTTCAGGTCACTTACACCCCAGAATCGCCGTCCCAGGCATCCTTTCATCCCTTGTCTAACTGTTCCTTGAAGCAAGGGTGAACATGACCTATCCTTTTCCGCCATCTTTCCAGAACTCATGTTTTGTTTTATTTTAAATTTATTTTTACAGTTACATCCCCTGTATTCCTTTATATCGCCAAATAACATTCCATTGTATGAATATACTACATTTTATTATCCATTCACCAGTTAATGGACATTTGAGTTGTTTCCGCTTTCGGTTATTATGAATAATGCCACTATGAATGTTTGTGTATATGTTTTTTTTTTTTTTTTGCAGCCTTCTATTTTTATTTCTTTTGGGCATATGTTTAGGAGAATTGCTGGGTTATATGTAACTTTACATTTAACATTTTGAGGAAATGTCAAACTGTTTTCTAAAGAAGCTGCACCATTTTACATCTATACCATATGTGTGATTTCCAATTTCTCCACATCCTTGTTAACACTTGTTTTTGTCTTTTTTCTCATAGCTAATGAGTAGGTGTGAAGCAGTATTTCATTGTGGTTTTCGTTTACATTTCCCAAATAACTAATACATTCTTTTATGATCTTGTTGGTCATTTGTATATCTTTGGAGATGTCTATCCTAACCCTTTGTCTACTTTTCAGTTGGATTATTTTATATATTCTAGATGCAAGTCCCTTAACAGATATATAAATTGCAAACATATCACCAATAACTTGTCTTTTCACTTTCTTGATGGTGTCCTTTGAAGCACAGAATTTCCTAGTTTTGTTGAAATCTAATTTATGTATTTTTATCTTTTGTCTCTTGTGCATTTGGTGTTGTATCTAAGAAGGCTTTGCCTAACCCAAGGTCATGAAGATTTATTCCTATGTTTTCTTTGAAGAGTTTTATTATTTTAGCTATTACATTTAGATTTTTGATCCAGTTCAAGTTGCTTTTATATATGTTGTGAGATAGGGTCTGTTCTAGTTTGTAAAAGCTGCTGGAATGCAATATATTAGAAACAGAATGGTTTTTAAAAGGGAGAATTTATTAAATTGCAAGTTTACAGTTCTAAGGCTGTGAAAATGTCCAAATTAAGGCAAGACTATAAAACTATCCAAATTAAGGCAAGACTATAAAACTATACAAATTAAGTCATCCAGGGAAAGGTACCTTTGCTCAAGAAGGCCAGTGATGTTTGGGGTTTCTCTCTCAGCTGGAAAGTCACATCTGCTTGTTTTCAAGTCTTCTTCCACAGCTTTCCCAGGGGGGCAGGGGGTGTTTCTTTATGCATCTCCAAAGATCTCTGGCTGTGTAGGCTCTGTTGATTCTGTTGGCTCTTGGCTTTTTCCAAAATGGTTCCTTCTTAAAGGGCTCCAGTAAGCAACCCCACCTTGAATGGGTGAAGACACATCTTCATGGAAACCATCTAATCAAAAGTTGCCAACCACAGTTGGGTGGGTCACATCTCTATGGAAACGTTCAAAAAGCTCCCACCCAGCAATATACAATGAGGATTAAAGAACATGGCTTTTCTGGGTAAATAATAGCTTCAAACGGGCACAGGGTCCAATTTTGATTCTTTTGCATGTTAGATGTACAGGATTCCCAGCACTGTCTGTTGAAAAGTCTATACTTTCCTCATTGAATTGATTGGCAGTTGTGTTGAAAATCAACTGACTATTAACTGTGTTGCTTTAGAAATGGACTTTAAACTCTGTACCATTGATCTATATGTCTGCCCTTATTCCAGTACCACACAGTCTTGATTACTGTAGCTTTGTAACAACTTTTGAAATTAGAATGTGAGTCCTCTAATTTTGTTCTTCTTTTTCAAGATTGTTTGTACTATTCTAGGCTCCTTGCATTTCCATATGACTTTTAGGATCAGTTTGTCAATTTCTGTTAATAAAAAAAAAAAGGCCAGCTGGTATTTCAAATAAGGATTGTATTGAGTCTGTAGAGCAATTTAAGGAATATTGTCATCTTAACAGTATTAAGAACTTCTGATCCATGAACATGGGATGCCTTTCCATTAATTTAGATCTTCAGTTTCTCTCAATAGTGTTTTGTGGTTTGTAGAGTATAAGTTTTGCACTTCTGTTACATTTATTCATAAGTATTTTATTCTTTTTGGTGCTATTTTAAATGGAATTGTTTTCTAATTTCATTAGCAGATTGTTCATTATAAGTGTATAGAAATACAGTCGACTTTTGTATATTGATCTTGTACCTGTGTCTTTGGTCAACTCATTAATTAGTTCTAATAGATTTTTAGCAGATCCTTAGGATTTTCTAAATATAAGATCATGTCATTTGCAAATAGGCATAGTTTTACTTTTTCCTTTCTAATATGAATGGCTTTATTTCTTTTTCTTGCCTAATTGCTCTGGCTAGAACTTTCAGTATAATGTTGAAAGCACACATCCTTGTCTTAATCTTGATCATAGAGAGAAAGCATTTAGTCTTTCACCATTGAGTATGATTATCAGCTGTGGGGTTTTTGTAGATGCCCTTTACAAGTTGAGGAAGCTCGGAAAACTTTTTAGATATATAGATGCTTGGATCCTATCATTAAAGGTTCTGATTCAGTGGATCTGGGGTGAGGATCAAGTACCTATAGTGGTAAAAAAGGCATATAAGGTTCTGATCCATAGCCATTGTTGAGAACATCTGCTGTTCCTGATTGAGGTATCTTATGCTTCATTTTTTTCAGACCTGTACTACTGCTCTAATTTTCCCCCTCACCTGAGAGCCTTGAACTTCATATCATCAGCTCCTTAATGCTGTATTCCTAACTAATTCTTTTGGGTGTTAGCAAAATGCCATACACTGTTTTGTGGAATATTAAGATTAAGATGCAATATTAACACTTTTTTCATTTATTAAGAGTATAAGCTACTTGAGGATCCTAACTTATCTGGCTTATTTCCTTCCTCATCATAGCAGAGGTAGTATTCAACACAATTGTAGATGACCCTTACAAGTCATTTTTAGCTTCTTTTCACATAATTTGTTTTGTTTTTGAAATTAATCACTTTATAGTCTTGCTACCTATATTGTCCCTGTGCTTTGTCAAAACATGTAAGAAATAACTCTTTTTGACCCATATGGTGAACAATACTTATTTTACTTCTTTTAGGACACCGTGTAAGATTGAACCTAGTATAAACCACATTCTAAGCACCAGAAAGCCTGGAAAGGAAGGAGATCCCCTGCAAAGGGTTCAGAGCCATCACCAAGACTCTCAGGAGAAGAAAGAAAAGATGATGTATTGTAAGGAGAAGATTTATGCGGGAGTAGGAGAGTTCTCCTTTGAAGAAATACGGGCTGAAGTTTTCCGGAAGAAATTAAAAGAGCAAAGGGAAGGTGTGTATATTGATCTATTTCAGGTTTGTGAAAATAACTTCATTGTAGGAAGAGAGAGCTTATATATATATATATATATATGTTTTATTGAAAGATCTTCATACACATACAGTCCATACATGGTGTCAATTAGTGGCTCACAATATCATCACATAGTTATGTATTCATCACCATGATCATTTTTAGAACATGTGCATTACGCCAGAAAAAGAAATAAAAAGAAACAAGAAAAAATCCGTACATCCCATATCCCTCTCATTGACCACCAGTATTTCAATCTACCCAATTTATTTTGCCCCTTAGCTCCCTATTATTTATTTTTCATCCATATTTTTTGTACTCCTCTGTTCATACCCTGCATAAAAGGAGCATCAGACACAAGGTTTCCACAGCCACACAGTCATGTTGTAAAAGCTATATTGTTATACAGTCATCTTCAAGGATCAAGCCTACTGGAACACAGCTTAACAATTTCAGGTACTTCCCTCCAGCCACTCCAATACACCATAAATTAAAAAGGGATATGTATATAATTCATAAAAATAACCTCCAGGATAACCTCTTGACCTCTTTAACATATCTCAGCCATTGAACTTTATTTTGTTTCATTTCTCTCTTTCCCCTTTTGGTCAAGAAGGCTTTCTCAGTCCCATGATACCAGGTCTTGGCTCATCCCAGGAGTTATGTCCCATGTTGCCAGGGAGATTTATATCCCTGTGAGTCATGTCCCACGTAGAGGGGAGGGCAGTGAGTTCACCTGTCAAGTTGGCTTAGCGAGAGAGGCCACATCTGAACAACAAAAGAGGGTCTCTAGAAGTGACTCTTAGGCATAATTATAAGTAGGCTTAGTCTGTCCTTTTCAGGAATAAGTTTCATAGGGATGAGCCCCAAGATCAAGGGCTCAGCTTATTGATTTGGTTGTCCCCACTCCTTGCAAGAATATCAGGTATTCTCCACATGGAGAAGTTGAACATTTCCTCCTTTCTCCCTAATCCCCCAAGGGGACTTTGCAAATACATTTTAATTTACTGCCCAGATTACTTTGGGGTATATCAGGGTATCACACTAACCTGAACAAACCAACTCGATCTCTCTTAGTCCTAAGCAGATCAGCTTCATTCTTATCTCTAGTCGAAGTCTGATCTGTTTTTCAACTTTTTAAACAGTTCCTGTATGGGGTAGTGCAGACTTTCATAGCTTCAGAATTCTAACTCTGAGTCTCAGGTGTCACATAGATACCTCAGGTTTCTGAGAATGACTGGGTTATATACAAACAGTAAGCTGATATATTAAGACTCAGAAAAATCGCTCCATTGTTTGTACGTTTGTGATGCTTCTGTGGTTATATTATTTTATCTACATTTTAACTGTAACTCCTGTTCTAGTTTTCTAACTGCTGGAATGCAATATACCAGAAATGGAAGCTTTTAAAAGGGGGAATTTATTAAGTTGTAAGTTTACGGTTCTAAGGCCATGAAAATGTCCCAGTTAAAACAAGTCTATAAAAATGTCCAAATTAAGGCCCCAACAAGGTTACCTTCACTCAAGAAAGGCCAGTGAAGTTCAGGGTTTCTCTCAACTGGAAAGGCACATGGTGAACATGGCGACATCTGCTAGCTTTGTTTCCAGGCTTCTTATTTAATGAAGCTACCCCGGGGGCATTTTCCTTCATCTCCAAAGTTTTCTGGCTGCATGGGCTCTGTAGTTCTAGTGGCTCTCTTGTGGCTCTCTAAAATGTTTCCTCTTTTAAAGGATTCCAGTAAACTAATGACGGCCCACCTGGAATGGTAACGTCACATCTCCCTCTAATCAAAGGTTAATGCCCACAATTGGGCTTGTCACATCTTGGAAATAATCTAATCAAGTTCCCAGCCAACAGTGCTGAATAGGGATTAAAAGAAAGGGCTTCCACCACAAGATGGATCAGGATTAAAACATGGCTTTTCTAGGGCACATAATCCTTTCAAACTGGTATCCTCCCATTCCTGCTTTCCTTGAAAACCCCTGGGGGAAAGAAGTCTGTGCTCAGAAATAGAGGAGGACTGACAACTTCTCTAATTTAAAAATTTAAAAAGAGAACCAAGTAGTAGGGTGCACAGGTGGTTCAGTGGTAGAATGCTCACCTTCAATGTAGGAGACCTGGGAGGACCATGCACCCAAAAACAAAAAACAAACAGAAAAACCAAATTGTAAAGGAGAAGAAGCTGTGAACTGTAGGAACAATTCTTATTTTGCAGTGCAATTAGCAGGCAGTGGTGATCCCTGACATGCACATATGTACATGCCATGTCTCCCCCATTAGATAATTTCCCTAATACTGCCTGAAATGTTTCGCTTAGCCTTTGAGACTCTGCCTGAAGTTTCTCCAGGGGATTATTTAAGTTAACATACTCAGTCACATCTCATATTCAGTCCCTTAGGTGATAGTTATTTGTATTGTTTATTAAAGACATCATCTTCTTTCTAAATTAAGGTAATCTTTACTCTAAATTGAGAAACTTGGAATTTTGGGAGAATGATTGTGGAGCCTGGAATACTTGGGTCAAAAGGTAAGAAGATGAGGAAAAGTACAGAGTATAGAAAAGGAGGTGTGGGAGGGGCAAAAATAAATTTTATCCATTTAGACGTTTTGACTAGGAATTATACCAAGAAAGAAGTAGGAAATATTTCTTTTGACTTGAGTATCCAGAATAACCTACTATTGTAGCTCAACTCTTTTAAAAGATGAGACATGTGTTAGGCTAGCCGAGGAACATAACCATTAATTATAATTTATTTCTGTGGAAAAATCATTTCTGAGTTCCATGTGACAAATTAGAAGCAAACTTTTATAAAACACACAGTTAGTAAGTTTGGGATTGTATCTCCATTTGTTACATCAACTAGTAATGGTAAATGAATACTTACCAAAATTGCCAAAAGTGCTCTGGGCTCAAATAATATATTGAAATATGGAGCCTATGTGTCTAGGTAGGAAAGAAGAGATGGTTGGAAAGGGAGAAGCAAGTTGAATAAAACTTTTAAAAACTTGAAATCACCCCCCAAAAAAGATATAGGCTGCAGGTATGGTCAAATATGGGCTTGAAAAGGAACTCAGTACCTATGTAAAAACTACGGTTTCCTTGAGGGAAAAATGTAGCCTACACCAAAGAGATACAGAAGGAAGATGAAGGTACGTTTAATTCTCAGCTAGCCGTAGAAGGGCATCTATTGGAGTTATTTTGGATTTGAGTAGGTGAAAAAGGTATTGCCTTCTGAGGATTTTTTTTCTTTTTTTTAAACTTTTTTATTATTTAATATAACATATGTACAAAGCAAAGAAAGAAAACGCAATAATTTTCAAAGCACTCTTCAATAAGTAGTTACAGGACAGATCCCAGAGTTTGTCAGGGGCTATCATACCTCTGAGGATTTTTAAATACTCATTTCCTAAGCTGGCCTATGAATCTAGTTCATGAACCTGTAATTCCCACCACTGTATAGATTGTATTCTTATAAATCCTACTGCCTGTAATAAAGTAGGTTCTTGATACTATTGAAAACTGCATCAAAGACTATTTTTTTAAATTTTTTATTAATTAAAAAAATTACAAGAAACACAAACATTCCCAACACATACACTCAGCAATTCACAATATCATCACATAGTTGCATATTCATCAACATGATCATTTCCCAGAACATTAGCATCAATTCAGAAAAAGAAATAAAAAGACAACAGAAAAATATAACAAACAGAAAAGAAAAAATTTTACATGCCATACCCCTTACTGATCCCTTTCATTGATCACTAGCATTTCAAACTAAATCTATTTTGACATTTGTTCCCCCTATTATTTATTTATATTCCATATGTTCCTCTCATCTCTTGACAAGGTAAATAAAAGGAGCATCAGACACAAGGTTTTCACAATCACACAGTCACATTGTGAAAGCTATATCATTATACAATCATCATCAAGAAACATGGCTACTGGAACACAGCTCTACATTTTCAGGCAGTTCCCTCCAGCCTCTCCATTACATCTTGGATAACAAGGTGATATCTACTTAATGCATAAGAATAACCTCCAGGATAACCTCTCGACTCTGTTTGGAATCTCTCAGCCATTGACACTTTGTCTCATTTCCCTCTTCCCCGTTTTGGTCGAGAAGGTTTTCTCAATCCCTTGATGCTGAATGTCAGCTCATTCAGGGATTTCTGTCCCACGCTGCCAGGAAGATCCACACCCCTGGTAGTCATGTCCCACATAGACAGGGGGAGGGTGGTGACTCTGCTTGCTGTATTGGCTGGAGAGAGAATCAAAGACTATTGTTGATTACTACTATCACTCAGGGAGGAATGGAAGAAACAAGAGAAGCCACTACCAGAACCTGGAGATAAGATAGTTGATTTCTTCCCATTGTTACCTCCCACAATTTTTTCCCTCTTCCTTCAAAAATTCCAGCTTCTTTGAGATGCGTGTCCTCCAATTTTTTTTCTGCTTGTAACCCTCCTTTATATTCTCACTTGAGACTTTCCAGTCACTCGTCATCATTCATTAATTAAGCACCTGCATCAATATCTTCCTTTCCGCCACTACTCTATTACAGTGACTTCTCAATTCCTAGAACCATACTTCCAGTGATTTCTTCCTCAACCCTACTCATTGCCCCCTCATTTCTTCCTCATACTTCCAGTGATTTCTTCCTCAACCCTACTCATTGCCCCCTCATTTCTTCCTCAGTCATACTCATTACCTGCCCCCGCATGGTCTTATCACTCAATAACTGTACACCTTCATAAATTTTAAAGATTCTATTTGTTGACTTCTACCTTTCCTTCCAGGTCATTTGCTTTAGGGTTCCAGTCCTGAAATTCCTTGGCCTCTTTGAGATTGCGAACCCAGTCCTACCACTTTGGTTTGTTTTTTGTTTTTACTATTCCTTTCCATGCTTATGACCTGCCATCTTCTCAGCTTAGAGTCCATGATGTCATTATAATCACTGCAAATGCCCTTAACCTTTTTTATCCGTCTGTCTCTCTGTTGTTGTTCCGCTGAATACAGTCTCATTGCTGGTTCAATCCAACTACTTGCTTACTCTGTACCTACATCCAAGCATTTTAAATGTGCCTGGTGAAAAATGCAACTTGTGGCTTTATCTCACTTTAAATTCGTGATCACAGATCTCAAGTGGTTTTCACCAGTGCCTAGCAGTCTTACTACAATTCTCTAGTAGGTTAATTTCTTTCTACCAAACAGCAATTTCATTTTCTCTAATCTTTTCATATATTCTATATTCCCTGACCCTCCTTAGCTGATGACCTTGCTTCATATCATAGTTCACTGAGAAAACAGAAGCAATCTAATGGTAATTCCATTTATAACCACCAAATCTACCATCTTATCTTCAGTTGTACCCATACATTCTGACTTTCTTTCTGTTAAAATTGTTAAATTTTCTCTTCTTATCAAATCCATTTGGAGTTTAGAGATTATCTTCTTTTACCTTCTCAAGGATTTAGCTCTTACAGTTTTCTCCTCCATCTAGCATTTTTCCGTTTTTACTAAACCATTGTGACCATCAAACAGATATACTCAAAATGTCCGTCCCTCTTTTCTTTAAGTTGTCCATTATCACCATGTTCTTTGTCAGCCATTATCCCATTTTTCTATTCCCTTTCAAAACAAAATTTCTTGAGATATGTAATTAGTTTTATCTTCTTCACTGTCCGTTATTTCTTCAACCATTCTTTCTTTCCGGTGAAACAGCTCTGGTCACCAGAAACTTCTATTTTGCCAAACCCAGTGGCCATTTCTAAGTCCTAATCTTACCTGACCTCTTGGCAACTTTTGGCATAGTTGATGCGTGTCTTTATGAAATGCTTTTCTTGACTTCCTCCTTGGTGTGTATTCCCTCTTAATTTCTTTCATTGCTGTTCTTCTCATCCAGGTCAGAGTCCTGGACTATTCTAATTACATTCTCTTTTTACAACTATCTCTAAGTAATCCCATTGAATTCAATATTGTTTACAAGTAATGAACTCTCAGGCCATTTCATCTGAACTCCAGACTCCTTTTTGTTGCCTGTGTTTGGTTGTCTTAATAGGCATTTCATACTCAGTATAGCCTAAACAGAATTACTGATTTCTGCCACAAACCATACCCCAAAATACCCCTGTACTTTCCCCCCATGGGCTTATCCATCTCCATAAAAGGCATCCCTGTGTACCCAGTTGTTCAAGCCCCCAAATTTAAAAGTCACCCTTGATTCCTCTTTCCGTTCCATTCCCCTACATCTAATGAGTAATAAACCTATTTGGCACTGTCACCAGAATATATCCCAAATCTTTCCTTTATCACCATTTCCAGTATTACCTTAATCTAAACCACAATCTCTTAGGTGGATTCCTCCTACTAGACTTTCTCTCCTCATTCTTGCTCTACCACAGATCTGTTTTCCTCATAGTATCCAAAATGATCTTATAAAAAAGTAAGCTGAACATGTAACTCCTTTATTTAAAATTCTCTGGTAACATTTCATTGTCTTAGATACAGTACAAATTCTTTATTCCACCCTTCAGAGCTCCATATGAGCTGGCCTCTGCGTACATCTCCAACTTCATCTTTTATTATTTTCATTCTTATTATGCTGCAACTATGCTTGTCTTCTTTTGGATCCTTGAACATAACAATCTTATTCCTACATTAGGGCCTTTTTTCCACCTAGCCCCTTGGCTTAAAATCTTGCCCCAGATCTTTTTTTTTTTTTTTTTTTTTTGGCTTTTAAAAAGGGGAATTTAATAAGTTGCTAGTTTATAGTTCTAAGGCTGAGAAAATGTCCCAATTAAAACAAGTCCATGGAAATGTCCAATCTAAGGCATCCGGGGCAGGATACCTTGGTTCAGGAAGGCTGATGAAGTTCAGGGTTTCTCTCTCAAGTGGTAGGGCACGTGGTGAACACAGTCAGGGTTTCTCTCTTATCTGGAAAGGCACATAGTGAACACGGTCAGGGTTCCTCTCTCATCTGGAAGGGCACATGGCAAACACAGTGTCATCTGCTAGCTTCTTCTCCTGCCTTCTTGTTTTATGAAGATCCCCAGGAGATATTTTCCTTCTTCATCTCCGAAGCTCACTGGCTGGTAAACTTTCAGCTTCTCGTGCCTATGTTATTCTCTGCTCTCTCAGAAATCTCTCTTATTCTCCAAAGTCTTTCCTCTTTTATAGGACTTCAGAAACTAATCAAGATCCACCCAAGTGGGTGGAGACATGCCTCCAGCTAATCCAGTTTAACGAGCACTCTTTTTTTTTTTTTTTTTGATTAGTAACTTTTTTTTATTTCCTTAATGTGCATTATTATCTTATCATGCCCTGAATGAAGTATCTACTCTAATATTACATGAAATTTAAAATACTTTCTCTGGCCACCAGTACAAAATATAAAACATCAGATTTTGGTGGTTTCACAACAAACTTCACTATTCATATAGATTTAATAGGATTTTTTATATTCCATCTTGAAAAACTTTAAAGTGAAAAGTGGGATTTTCTTTTGGGCTCAGTTTAAAAATGAAATCTTTTTTGTTATTTATCAAACTGACAAAATATTTTCATGGATTTGACTATGTCATTTATTTGATTAATTGCCTATATCTTCATATTATGAGACCAGAAATGAATTTTCCCCTGGGTTTATTTCTGACTTACTTTCATTGATACTGTCTTCAAATTTAGGTTTAAAATTTTTTAGTTAAAAAAATTAAAGAATTATTTGACTAATCATATCATTATCAAACTTTAGAAACAAGAGGAAAATAATCTATTCAAACATCTTCATTTGAAAGAGATGAAAACTCAAGTTCAGAGGAGATTTTTCTAAGGAAAATCATTTTTTGTTCTTTCAGATATCTGATGTCATTGGTAGAGGTTAGTTCTCACTGTTTTGATTCTGATGTTTTTACCCCATAGCCTTTTTTTTTTTTTTTTTACATATGCAATCAGTAATTCTTAATATCATCACATAGGTGTATGGTCATCATTTCTCAGTACATATGCATCGATTTAGAGAAAGAAATAGCACGACAACAGAAAAAGAAATAAAGTGATAACACAGAGAAAACACAAATAAAAATAAAAAGTACAAAAATATATAAGAGAAAGAAAAAAAAACTATAGATCAGATGCAACTTCATTCAGCGGTCCAACATAATTACATTACAGTTAGGCAGTATTGTGCTGACCATTTTTTTTTTTTTTTTTTTTAGACATCATACCATTCTACATATGCAATCAGTAATTCTTAACATCATCACATAGATGCATGATCATCGTTTCTTAGGACATTTGCATCGGTTTAGAAGAACTAGCAGTATAACAGAAAAAAATATAGAATGTTAATCTAGAGAAAAAAAATAAAAGTAATAATAATAAGAACAAAACAAACAAAACAAAACAAAACAAGAACCTATCGCTCGGATGCAGCTTCGTTCAGTATTTTAACATGATCACTTTACAATTAGGTATTATTGTGCTGTCCATTTTTGAGTTTTTGTATCTAGTCCTATTGCACAGTCTGTATTCCATCAGCTCCAATTACCCATTATCTTACCCTGTTTCTAACTCCTGCTGAACTCTGTTACCAATGACATATTCCAAGTTTATTCTCGAGTGTGGATTCACATCATTGGGACCATACAGTATTTGTCTTTTAGTTTTTGGCTAGACTCACTCAGCATAATGTTCTCTAGGTCCATCCATGTTATTACATGCTTCATAAGTTTATCCTGCCTTAAAGCTGCATAATATTCCATCGTATGTATATACCACAGTTTGTTTAGCCACTCGTCTGTTGATGGACATTTTGGCTGTTTCCATCTCTTTGCAATTGTAAATAACGCTGCTATAAACATTGGTGTGCAAATGTCTGTTTGAGTTTTTGCCCTTAATTCCTTTGAGTAGATTCCCAGCAATGGTATTGCTGGGTCGTATGGCAATTCTATATTCAGCTTTTTGAGGAACCGCCAAACTGCTTTCCACAGTGGTTGCACCATTTGGCATTCCCACCAACAGTGGATAAGTGTGCCTCTTTCACCGCATCCTCTCCAGCACTTGTCATTTTCTGTTTTGTTGATAATGGCCATTCTGGTGGGTGTGAGATGATATCTCATTGTGGTTTTGATTTGCATTTCTCTAATGGCCAGGGACATTGAGCATCTCTTCATGTGTCTTTTGGCCATTTGTATTTCCTCCTCTGAGAGGTGTCTATTCAAGTCTTTTTCCCATTTTGTAATTGGGTTGGCTATCTTTTTGTTGTTGAGTTGAACAATCTCATTATAAATTCTGGATACTAGACCTTTATCTGATATGTCGTTTCCAAATATTGATTCCCATTGTGTAGGCTTGTCTTTCTACTTTCTTGATGAAGTTCTTTGATGCACAAAAGTGTTTAATTTTGAGGAGTTCCCATTTATTTATTTCCTTCTTCAGTGCTCTTGCTTTAGGTGTAAGGTCCATAAAACCGCCTCCAATTGTAAGTTTCATAAGATATCTCCCTACCTTTTCCTCTAACTGTTCTATGGTCTTAGACCTAATGTTTAGATCTTTGATCCATTTTGAGTTAACTTTTGTGTAGGGTGTGAGATATGGGTCTTCTTTCATTCTTTTGCATATGGATATCCAGTTCTCTAGGCACCATTTATTGAAGAGACTGTTCTGTCCCAGGTGAGTTGGCTTGACTGCCTTATCAAAGATCAAATGTCCATAGATGAGAGGGTCTATACCTGAGCACTCTATTCAATTCCATTGGTCGATATATCTATCTTTATGCCAATACCATGCTGTTTTGACCACTGTGGCTTCATAATATGCCTTAAAGTCAGGCAGTGCAAGACCTCCAGCTTCGTTTTTTTTCCTCAAGATGTTTTTAGCAATTCGGGGCACCCTGCCCTTCCAGATAAATTTGCTTATTGGTTTTTCTATTTCTGAAAAATACGTTGTTGGGATTTTGATTGGTATTGCATTGAATCTGTAAATCAATTTAGGTAGGATTGACATCTTAACTATATTTAGTCTTCCAATCCATGAACACGGTATGCCCTTCCATCTGTTTAGGTCTTCTGTGATTTCTTTTAGCAGTTTTTTGTAGTTTTCTTTATATAGGTTTTTTGTCTCTTTAGTTAAATTTATTCCTAGGTATTTTATTCTTTTAGTTGCAATTGTAAATGGGATTCGTTTCTTGATTTCCCCCTCCGCTTGTTCATTGCTAGTGTATAGAAATACTACAGATTTTTGAATGTTGATCTTGTAACCTGCTACTTTGCTGTACTCATTTATTAGCTCTAGTAGTTTTGTTGTGGATTTTTCCGGGTTTTCGACGTATAGTATCATATCGTCTGCAAACAGTGATAGTTTTACTTCTTCCTTTCCAGTTTTGATGCCTTGTATTTCTTTTTCTTGTCTAATTGCTCTGGCTAGAACCTCCAACACAATGTTGAATAATAGTGGTGATAGTGGACATCCTTGTCTTGTTCCTGATCTTAGGGGGAACGTTTTCAATTTTTCCCCATTAAGGATGATACTAGCTGTGGGTTTTTCATATATTCCCTCTATCATTTTAAGGAAGTTCCCTTGTATTCCTATCCTTTGAAGTGTTTTCAACAGGAAAGGATGTTGAATCTTGTCAAATGCCTTCTCTGCTTCAATTGAGATGATCATGTGATTTTTCTGCTTTGATTTGTTGATATGGTGTATTACATTAATTGATTTTCTTATGTTGAACCATCCTTGCATACCTGGGATGAATCCTACTTGGTCATGATGAATAATTCTTTTAATGTGTTGTTGGATACGATTTGCTAGAATTTTATTGAGGATTTTTGCATCTATATTCATTAGAGAGATCGGCCTGTAGTTTTCTTTTCTTGTAATATCTTTGCCTGGTTTTGGTATGAGGGTAATGTTGGCGTCATAGAATGAATTAGGTAGTTTTCCCTCCACTTCGATTTTTTTGAAGAGTTTGAGGAGAGTTGGTACTAATTCTTTCTGAAATGTTTGATAGAATTCACATGTGAAGCCATCTGGTCCTGGACTTCTCTTTTTAGGAAGCTTTTGAATGACTGCTTCAATTTCTTTACTTGTGATTGGTTTGTTGAGGTCATCTATGTCTTCTTGAGTCAAAGTTGGTTGTTCATATCTTTCCAGGAACCCGTCCATTTCCTCTAAATTGTTGTATTTATTAGCGTAGAGTTGTTCATAGTATCCTGTTATTACCTCCTTTATTTCTGTGAGGTCAGTAGTTATGTCTCCTCTTCCATTTCTGATCTTATTTATTTGCATCCTCTCTCTTCTTCTTTTTGTCAATCTTGCTAAGGGCCCATCAATCTTATTGATTTTCTTGCCCCAGATCTTTATATGACTGACCCCTTGTCATTCAGATAAGAGCTTTAACATCACTTCATCAGTATGCTATTTCTTGATCATGCAGTTTTAAGTAACTCCTGACCTTATCCCCTTACCCATTTACACATTTTCACATCATTTATTTTATTCTCTTAGCACTGATTTTCCTAATTCATGTGCACATGTATGTTTATCTGTATGTGTGTGTTTTTCTTCCCCCAGTAAAATGTTAGTGTCACAAGGACCTTCCTCATATTATGCATCAGTGAAACCTAAGTATTCAGGGTTCTGCCTGGCTGTTTTATTTTTTGTTCACTGAGTATATAAAAGAAAAGAAGCCTAGACTTCAAGTTAAGGTCTTTGTTCCACTTATTTCATTTTCATCTATGATATTTATATATATATAAATATATGCATGTATATATTTTGTAATATTTTACAAAATCTTTACAACATCTATATCTATATAGATGTTGAGAATATGAGTACCCAATACAGTTTTGACAAAATAAACTGCAATGAGGAATAATGCCTCAGCCAACTTGACTTTCTAGTGGAACTTCTGACCAGTGCAAAGAAGAGAGAAGAAATGCAGAAACAGATTGAAGAAATGGAAAAGAAACTAAAACAAATCCAAACCACTCAGCAAGAAAGAATGGGTGATCAGGTAATTTTTCTTTTTTTATTCTACAATTTAAACAAATTTAGACAACATAAACTTATAGAAGGTAAAAGCCCTCCCCAACCCTATTCAGAGTTTCTGATAGTTTCTTACCCAATGGGTAGTAGCAAAGTTGATCAGCAAAGTAATTTAACAGGTGACTTCAAATGTAATTTATGGCATGTGACATGAATGATGTAATTTATTGATTTTTTTTTCAGCTATATTCAAAACCATCGTTTTGTTACTTGTGACTATAGCTTTTTATTCTAGTTACTTTCCATTAAAATGAGATACTAAAGAAACTCAGCATATCCTTCACACTGTTCACTTTAGTACAACAGTTTATACTAGAAACAAAAATTTTTGGAAAGGACTTTTGTGGTACTGACACTTTATGTGGTTAGTGGATATCTAGGGAAAGAGTCAGGTAAAGCTAATATTGGAGCGAGAGCTTGAGTAGGTAACACTTTCTGGATGGGAGTAACATACTGATCTGCCTATTTACTGTGAACAGCAAGAAGAGATGGCATCTACAAAGGAAACGACTGAACTGAGAATTGCTTCTGAGTCTGAGGAATTGTCAGGAATGACCGTATCTAATTCTGTTTGTCCAGTGAACTCTTGTGCCAGGTAGGATGCCCAGGACCACACTGGTTGAAGGGGTAGTGCTTACATAAGGTATTTACAACCAACCTTTGACTCTCTTGGTGACTTGAAATCTCCTTGACGTTTTAGTGTTGAGACATGATTTTTCTAAGTCTCTGCCATGACACAAGCTTTGATACTGATAAAGAAGAGAGGGTACTGACTTTTTTCCACTTTAAAAAAAAATGTTTCTTATAGAAACAATTAGATATAAATAATTTTTTAAAGTAAAATCCATCCCATTTCTAACACCGAGATGACTCCTGTTAACATTTTTTTTAACTTATTTTAAAAAATTTTTTTTTTTGTCAAACCTTAGCAAACGTACAAACATTCTTGACATACAAACATTCTATACATGGTGTACAATTAATGGCTCACAATATCATCACATAGTTGTGTGTTCATCACTATGATCATTTTTATTTTCATATACATCATCATGATCATTTCTTAGAACACTTGCATCAATTCAGAAAAAGAAATAAAAAGACAACAGAAAAAGAAATAAAACGAAAACAGAAAAAAAAAATCATACATGCCATATCCCTTACCCCTCCCTTTTATTGATCACTAGCATTTGAAACTAAATTTATTTTAACGTTTGTTCTCCCTATTACTTATTTTTATTCTGTATGTTCTACTCATCTGTTGACAAGATGGATAAAAGGAGCATCAGACACAAGGTTTTCACTATCACACAGTCACACTGTGAAAGCTATATCATTATACAATCATCATCAAGAAACATGGCTACTGGAACACAGCTCTACATTTTCAAACAGTTCCCTCCAGCCTCTCCATTTTATCTTGAACAACAAGGTGATATCTACTTAATGCATAAGAATAACCTCCAGGATAACCTGTTGACTCTGTTTGGAATCTCTCAGCTATTGACACTTTGTCTCATTTCATTCTTCCCCCTTTTGGTTGAGAAAGTTTTCTCAATCCCCTGATGCTGAGTCTCAGCTCATTCTAGGGTTTTTCTTAATCTCTTGATGCTGAGTCTCAGCTCATTCTAGGTTTCTGTCCCACGTTGCCAGGAAGGTCCACACCCCTAGGAATCATGTGCCACGTAGACAGGGGGAGGGTGGTGAGTTTGCTTGTTGTGTTGGCTGGAGAGAGAGGCCACATCTGAGCAAGAAGAGCTTCTCTTGGGGGTGACTCTTAGGCCTAATTTTAAGTAGACTTGACCTATCCTTTGTGGGGTTACGTTTCATATGAACAAACTCTAAGACTGGGGGCTCAGCCTATAGCTTTGGTTGTTCACACTGCTTGTGAGAATATTAAGAATTCGACTTGGGGAGGTTGAATCTCTCCCCATTCTTACCATTCCCCGAAGGCGACCTTGCAAATACTTTTTTATTCACCGATCAAATCACTCTGGGATTTATCGGGCCATCACTCTGGACAAGCTAACAAAATCTCATGTCCTACTCAAGGTTCCATGTACTTATGGTGTTCAATTAAGCTATCTACATAAGTTATATTAGGAAATGCACTAGTCAAAATATAAATTCTGTACCAAATAAACATTTTTTGCTTTAGTCTCACACATAATTTTGAAATTTTAAAATATGAATTACCATCTATTTTCAGCACCCTGCAGTAATGACATTCCTTTGTTCTTTCTCATGCAAAAACATTTTTAAAATTTGTACCTTTAGTCACTATCATTATACACTCTCGGCATTCCTAGATTATACCATCTCAATCTTTATTGTCTATCTTTCTTTCTGATTTCATTTGTACCCCCAGCCCTCCTCCCTCTATTATTCTCACATTCAGCTTCATTCAGTGTTTTAACATAATTGTATTACAGTTGGGTAGTATTGTGCTGTCCATTTCTGAGTTTTTATATTCAGTCCTGTTGCGCAATCTGTATCCCTTCACTCTTCACTTACCCAATTTCTATCTCCTGATGATCTCTGTTACCAATGAAATATTCCAAGTTTATTCACTAATGCCAGTTCATATCAGTTAGACCATACAGTATTTGTCCTTTTGTTTTTGGCTAATCTCACTCAGCATAATGTCCTTAAGGTCCATCCATGTTGTTACATACTTCATAACTTTATTCTGTCTTACAGCTCCATAATATTCCATCATACCACTGCTTTTTTAGCCGCTCGTCTGTTGATGAACATTTTGACTATTTCCATCTCTTGCAATTGTAAATATTGCTGCTATAAACATTGGTGTGCAAATGTCCATTTGCATTCTTGCCCTCGTGTCCTCTGAGTAGACACCTAGCAATGGTATTGCCGGGGTCATAACGCAATTCTATATTTAGCTTTTTGAGGAACCACCAAACTGCCTTCCACAGCGGTTGTACCATCTGACATTCCCACCAATAGTGGGTAAGTGCCTCTTTCTCCACATCCTCTCCAGCACTTGTCATTTTTTTTTTTTATTGATAATGGCCATTCTGGTGGGTATGAGATGATTTCTCATTGTGGTTTTGATTTGCATTTCTCCAGTGGCCAGGGAAGTTGAGTATCTCTTCATGTGCCTTTTGGCCATTTGTATTTCCTCTTCTGAGAAGTGTCTGTTCAAGTCTTTTTCCCATTTTGTAATTGGATTGGCTGTCTTTCTGTTGTTGAGTTGAACAATCTCTTTATAAATTCTGGATACTAGACCTTTATTTGATATGTCGTTTCCAAATATTGTCTCCCATTGTGTAGGCTGTCTTTTTACTTTCTGACGAAGTTCTTTGATGCGCAAAAGTGTTTAATTTTGAGTTCTCGTTTATTTATTTATTTCTTCAATGCTCTTGCTTTGGGTGTAAGGTCTATAAAACTGCCTCAAGTATAAGATTTACAAGATATTTCCCTACATTTTCTTCTAACAGTTTTATGGTCTTAGATCTGATGTTTAGGTCTTTGATCCGTTTTGAGTAAACTTTTGTATAGAGTATGAGATATGAGTCCTCTTTCATTCTTTTGCATGTGGATATCCAGTTCTCTAGGCAACATTTATTAAAGAGATTGTTCTGTCCCAGGTGAGCTGGCTTGACTGCCTTATCAAAGATCAACCGTCCATAGATGAAAGGGTCTATATCTGCACACTCTGTTCGATTCCATTGGTCAATATATCTGTCTTTATGCCATTACCATGCTGTTTTGACCACTGTAGCTTCATAATATGCCTTAAAATCAGGTATTGTGAGACCTCCAACTTCATTTTTTTTCCTCAGGATACTTTTAGCTATTTGGGGCACCCTGCTCTTCCAGATAAATTTGGTTATTGGTTTTTCTATTTCAGTAAAGTAAGTTGTTGGGACTTAATTGGTATTGCATTGAATCTGTAAATCAATTTAGGTAGAATTGACATCTTGACTGTATTTAGTCTTCCAGTTGATGAACACGGTATGCCCTTCCATCTGTTTAGGTCTTCTGTGATTTCTTTTAACACTCTCTTGTAGTTTTCTTTGTATAGGTCTTTTGTCTCTTTAGTTAAATTTATTCCTAAATATTTATTCTTTTGGTTGCAATTGTAAATGGAATTCGTTTCTCCTGTTAACGTTTTTTTTAAATTTTTTATTAATTAAAAAAAATTACGAGAAACACAAACATTCCCAACACATACACTCAGCAATTCACAATATCATCACATAGTTGCATATTCATCAACATGATCATTTCCCAGAACATTAGCATCAATTCAGAAAAAGAAATAAAGACAACAGAAAAATATAACAAACAGAAAAAAAAAATTTTCCATGCCATACCCCTTACTGATCCCTTTCATTGATCACTAGCATTTCAAACTAAATCTATTTTAACATTTGTTCCCCCTATTATTTATTTGTATTCCATATATTCCTCTCATCTCTTGACAAGGTAGATAAAAGGAGCATCAGACACAAGGTTTTCACAATCACACAGTCACATTGTGAAAGCTATATCATTATACAATCATCATCAAGAAACATGGCTACTGGAACACAGGTCTACATTTTCAGGCATTTCCCTCCAGCCTCTCCATTACGTCTTGGATAACAAGGTGATATCTACTTAATGCATAAGAATAACCTCCAGGATAACCTCTCGACTCTGTTTGGAATCTCTCAGCCATTGACACTTTGTCTCATTTCCCTCTTCCCCGTTTTGGTCGAGAAGGTTTTCTCAATCCCTTGATGCTGGGTCTCAGCTCATTCTAGAGTTTTTCTCAATCCCTTGATGTTGAATCCCAGCTCATTCTGGGATTTCTGACCCACGTTGCCAGGAAGATCCACACCCCTGGTAGTCATGTCCCACGTAGACAGGGGGAGGGTGGTGAGTCTTCTTGCTGTGTTGGCTGGAGAGAGAGGCCACATCTGAGCAACAAAAGAGGTTCTTTTGGGGGTGACTCTTAGGCCTAATTTTAAGTAGGCTTGAGCTATCCCCTGTGGGGTTAAGTTTCATATGAACAAACCCCAAGACGGGGGGCTCAGCCTATAGCTTTGGTTGTCCACACTGCTTGTGAGAATATCAAGAATTCAACTTGGGGAAGTTGAGTTTTCACCCGTTCTCACCATTCCCTGAAGAGGACTTTGCAAATACTTTTCCACTCACTGATCAGATCACTCTGGGATTCATCAGAGCATCACCTGGACAAACCAACAAAATCTTATGTCCTATACAAAGTTCCATGTACTTAAGGTGTTCAATCAACTATCTACATAAGTTATATTAGGAGATGCACTATTCAAAGTATAGATTTGTACCAAATATTTTTTGCTTTAGTCTCACACATTAGTTGAAATTTTAAAATATTAAATACCAACTGTTTTCAGCACACTGCAGTAATGACATTCTTTTGTTCTTCTTCACGCAAAAACATTTTTTAAATTTGTACATTTAGTCACTATCACTATACCCTCCAGGCATTCCTAGATTACACCATCTCAATCTTTATCGTCTATCTTTCTTTCTGATTTCATTTGTACCCCCAGCCCTCCTCCCTCTATCATTCTCACATTCAGCTTCATTCAATGTTTTACAGTTGGGTAGTATTGTGCTGTCCATTTCTGAGTTTTTATATTCAGTCCTGTTGTACAATCTGTATCCCTTCAGCTCCAATTACCCAATTTCTATCTCCAGATGGTCTCTGTTACCAAGGAAATATTCCAATTTATTCACTAATGTCAGTTCATCTCAGTGAGACCATACAGTATTTGTCCTTTTGTTTCTGGCTAATCATACTCAGCATAATGTCCTTAAGGTCCATTCATGTTGTTACATACTTCATAACTTTATTCTGTCTTACAGCTGCATAGTATTCCATCTAAGTAAATGTCAGAGTTTGTTTAGCTAACTGTCTGTTGATGGACATTTTGGCTGTTTCTATCTTGGTAAGTGGTAATAATGCTGCTGTAAACATTGGTGTGTAAATGTCCATTTGTGTCCTTGACCTCTTGTCTTTTGAGTAGAGACAGCATATAGATGGGTCCTGTTTTTTAATCCATTCTGCCAGACTATGTCTTTTGATTGGGGAGTTTAATCCATTAACATTTAGTGTTATTACTGCATGGGTAGTACTCTCTTCTATTTTGCCTTCTGGATTTTATATGTCATATCTAATTTTCCTTCTTTTTACCTTTACTCATAGTCTTCCTTTCTACACTCTTCTCCACACCTCTCTCTTCTGTCTTCATATCTGTCTCTAGTGTTCCCTTTAGTATTTCTTGCAGAGCTGGTCTCTTGGTCACAAATTCTCTCAGTGATTTTTGGTCTGAAAATGTTTTAATTTCTCCCGCATTTTTGAAGGACAATTTTGCTGGAGATAGAATTCTTGGTTGGCAATTTTTCTCTTTCAGTAATTTAAATATATTATCCCACTGTCTTCTCGCCTCCATGGTTTCTGCTGAGAAATCTGTGCATAGTCTTATTGGGCTTCCCTTGTATGTGATGGATTGCTTTTCTCTTGCTGCTTTCAAGATTCTCTCTTTCTCTTTGACCTCTGACATTCTGATTATTAAATGTCTTGGAGTATGTCTATTTGGATCTATTCTCTTTGGGGTATGCTGCACTTCTTGGATCTGTAATTTTAAGTCTTTCATAAGAGTTGGGAAATTTTCAGTGATAATTTCCTCCATTAGTTTTTCTCCTCCTTTTCCCTTCTCTTCTCCTTCTGGGACACCCACAACACGTATATTCCTGCGCTTCATATTGTCTTTCAATTCCCTGAGTCCCTGCTCATATTTTTCCATTTTTTTCCCTATAGTTTCTGTTTTTTGTCGGATTTCAGAAGTTCTGTTCTCCAGTTCAGAAATCCTATGTTCTGTCTCTTGAAATCTACCATTGTAGGTTTCCATTGTTTTTTTCATCTCTTCTACTGTGTCTTTCATTCCCATAAGTTCTGTGATTCGTTTTTTCAGACTTTCAGTTTCTTCTTTTTGTTCATTCCTTGCCTTCTTTATATCCTCCCTCAATTCATTGATTTGGTTTTTGATGAGGTTTTCCATGTCTGTTCGTACATTCTGAATTAATTGTTTCAGCTCCTGTATGTCATTTGAATTGTTGGTTTATTCCTTTGACTGAGCCATATCTTCAATTTTCCTAGTGTGAGTTGTTATTTTTTGCTGGAGTCTAGGCATTTAATTACCTTAATTAGTTTATTCTGGAGATTGCTTTCACTTCTTTTATCTAGGGTTTTCTTGCTGGATGAATTTGTTGTCTATCTGTTCTTTGACATTCCATTCAGCTTTATCTGGACCTTTAGCTTAAGTTTTATTTAACAGAGGAGAATTTTTCAGTTCTTGTTTTGTTTTTTGCCCTGCTTGTGTGGTGCCTTTCCCTCCCACACACACACACTTAGGAGAGTTTACTTAGATATTATAGACCCCAGCCAGATTTTCCCAGACCAAACTGGCCTCCTATCAGGAGGAAAGAGTCAACTACATCGGTTTCCCTGAGGGTGAGACCCAGCAGGTTGAAAGACTTTCCTGTGAAGTCTCTGGACTCTGTTTTTCTTATCCTGCCCTGTGTGTGGCGCTTGTCTGCCTGCAGGTCCCACCAGCATAAGATGATGCGGTACCTTTAACTTTTGCAGACTCTCCCTGCTGGGGGCATGGTGGAGACAGAGGAGAGGTTGTGGGCTGGTTTTAATGGCTTCAAATTACCAAGCCCTGGTGTCTGAATTCCTTGATGGAGGGATTCCACCTGGGTGGGGCTTCACCCCTCCCCTGGGGAAGGCACTGGCTCCAGATAAGTCCCCAAAAGAGCTCACTTCTGCCTATGCCTGGGGCAGTTGCAGCCTGAAAAGTCCTGCAGCTGTGTCCAGAGGCAGTCAAGCCTTTGTAGATACACAGCCACAAAAACCTCTGTTTCCTTCTTTTTTCTCCCCCCTTTTTCTGTCAGTCATGCCCCCTTGGCGCCGGGTCAAAAATGAGCAACCTCTGCTTTGATCTGTTTCACCTAAGCTGGGTGCCTATTTTTAATAGTCAGAATTTGTTAATTAGTTCCACAATTGGTGTTTGATTGTGCCCAGTCCCTGCTGCTGGTAAAGTCGTTTCCTTTCCCCTCTGGGAAGCTGCCTGGCGGAGGGGGGGGGGCGCTGGCCGCCGCAACTTAGGGAACTCACAGTTCTGCGGGGTACTCGCAGCCGGTCCAGCTGGTCCAGACTGGGATATGCTGTGTGTCTGGTCACTGACGTGGCCCCAGGAGCTGTTCTGTACTGTTTCTGGCTATTTAGTAGTTGTTCTGGAGGACGAACTAAAATGCACATATTGTTAAGCCGCCATCTTGACCTGGAAACTTCCTGTTAACATTTTGATACAGCTCTTTTGTGTTCACTTTTTGTTTTTATGGAAATGACAGTTTTAACATTTTACAGTCTGCTTATACTGTTAATATAACAACATCTATCAAAAATATTTTTACAACATTTTAACAACTGAAGATTCCATCTTCCTCAAGAATTTGGGTTGACAGTACTAGAATTTAATTAAAAAGCCTTTTGAAGTCTTTTGAGAATTAAACAGCTCTTTGTATGGGTACTGAGCACTTGTTTTAAAACAAATTTCTTCATAGGGAAACTTCACTTGCAGAAAACATTTGGCAAGAACAATCTCACTCTAAAGGTGAGTTGGATTTAACAGTCTCAAGAAAAAACTTGCTAATAAAGTGTGAAATACATGCTGTGTACTAAATGCATCGTGTGGCAAATGATAAATACTTTTTTTATTTATAATACAGGGGGTTAAAGAAGGCAGAACGAGGAAATTAAAGTATTACTCTGTCTGAATTATGGAATTGAGTATAAGCACATTATTCAAAGATAGGATAGACATATTTGAAGGAGTATTTCCTTATGAGTCCTCAGTGCTTTGAAATATTGAGCTGAAATGTAATTTGAAATTTGTACTAACTACCAAATAATCTTCCACAGTAGCTACTGTCCACTAAGCTATCATTATTAATCAGCAGCTAAAGGAAAGTGGGTTTTTTTGAGAAAGAGTTTAGAACAAAAACCACTTTATATTCAGTTTAGTTCTCTTTTCCATTCGTGAACACTTTTAAACACTAAAAGTGGTATAAACTTGAATATCCACTTATAAGTAGTCTTGAAAAAAAAATTAAAACCTAATCTGATTAAACCTCTAAGTCTAACCTACAATTTATAGAAAATACAAAGCATAGAGGAATATGTTAAGTAGCATAAGAGGATATAATTGGCAAAAGTCAACTTATGGGACAAATGACTCAGTTTATTCAACAAAAAATTATAAGGAAAAAATAAGGAAGTGAAACCTATAGAATAAAAGAGTTTTGAAAGACATTTTAACCAATCACAAAATTTAGCTCTTATTCTGCCCCTCAATTCAAGCAAACTTAGGGGGAAAACATTGTTTATAAGAATCGGTAAAATGTGAAAGTTCTGACTAGATATTTGATACTAAGAAATTATTAATTTTATAGGTATGATCATGGTGTTGAGATTATGCTCCTTTTAAAAGAGCTTCACAGAAATATGTATTGAAATATTTACAGATGAAGTTATATAATGTCTTGCGTTTGCTTCAAAATAATCTGGGGCAGGATTGGGGAGCAATGGCGATGGTGGATTGTTGTGAAGGCATAGATGAAACGATCATCCATTGTTAAATTAGTAAATGATCTCTACTTTTATATGTTTTATATTGTTTTAAAAAAAAGCAGATTACCTTCCTGTTTTTAAACAGAAAGACCAAGAACATAAAATATTAATTTATCTAATTGTCTTGAAGAGTACAGCATTTACTCAGAGTATGAATCTAGTCTCTTTTTCTGTAGGTCCCAGTATACCTTTCTCCATTTTTGATGAGTTTCTTCATTCAGAAAAAAAGAATATCAGGTCTGATTTTGCTTATTTATTTTTGCTTAAAAGATTTTCTATTATTATAAATGAAGTTGAATTAGATTTTTTTTTAAGTAATTAAAAGTGCTCATTGGAGCATACCTTTTCCAGTCCTCCTGGAGATCCCCCACAGGTTTTAGCCCAACGAAGACCTCTTGCAATTCTCAAAACTTCAGAAAGCATCACCTCAAATGAAGATGTGTCTCCAGATGTTTATGTAAGTACCAGTATCCCTAAGTTAATATACCTGTACTAGTGGGTGGTTTCATTCAATTCTCACAGAAGTTTAAGATTAGAATAAAATCACTGACTTGAAAGAAGCTCATGAAAAGATGCTCACCGTCATTAGTCATTAAACAGAAATGCTCATCAGAACTACAGTGCCAATTCATACCCACTAGGATGCCTATAATTAAAAAATGAGGGTGGGTCATCATGACTCAGCAGGCAGAGTTCTTGCCTGCCATGCCAAAGACCCGGGTTCGATTCCTGGTGCCTGCCCATGCAAAAAAAACAAAAGAAAGGACAATAACAAGTGTTGGAGACAATGAGGAGAAATTGGAATCATAATTGCTGGTGGGAATTACTTTATAAAACAGTTTAGCAGTTCCTCGAAGTGTTAAACATAGAATTACTACATGGTCCAGCAGTTCCCCTCTTGGGTATATATTCTATGAAATTGAGGTCATATGCTCATTTAAAAAAAAGAAAACTTGTACGCAAATATTCATAGCATTATCCAAAATAACTAAAAAGTGAAAACAACCCAAATGACCAGCAACTGATGAATGGATAAACAAAATGTGATCTATCCATACAATAAAATATTATTTGACAATGGAAGGTAATAGAGTACTGATACATGCTACAACATGAATGAACCTTAAAAACACCATGCAGAGCGAAAGCCAGACACAAAAGACCACATACAATGAACGATTCCATTTGTATAAAATGTCCAGAGTGGCAGTCTCATAGAGAGGGAAAGTTAATTAGGAATTGCCAAAGAATAAGAGAAAGTTAGGTTAAAGCTAACTCCTGTAATAATTTAGCCTATCCCTGATCAACTGAACCTAGAACCACTGCTTCCAAATTCACGTTATCTATACTCCCTGGTGGTAGTCTTCACAGTGCAGTATATAGTTACTCTTCTACGTTATTGTCTTTTCACAGCAGTCAATATCAGTAGAAAAGCTATCAAAATTTCTTGAGGAAGTATTTGAAACAAAAATACATGCTTGGGCTTCATCCCTGGAAATTCCATTTGATTATAGCTGGAATGGGAATTGAGCAGCTCTTCTGGGATAATGAAATTTATGCCTACTAGCATATATGCTATAATTTCACTTGTTATAAATGCTGGAAATATTCTTGTGCATATATCCTACCAAATATATATGGTAATGTGGTAGCCTCTAGACAGTAGGATTTGTAAAAGGGCAGGATTGAGGGCAGGAGGGAGACTTTTTCACTATTTATCTGTGGTAGTTAAGTTCATGTGTCAACTTGGTCAGGTGATAATTCCCTGTTGTTCTGTTTCTGTGGACTTAAATCATCGGTATGTAAAATTCATCTATAGCTAATTTCATTTGCAGTAGGCTAACGGGAGTGCCTTCCACATTGAGTAAGGTTTAATTTAATTAGCTGGAGGCTTTAAAGAGAGGTCAGAAGAGAGCTCAGCAGCTCAGCATACCTCACCCCAGCCTCACAGCTCAGCCCAGGCATTTGGAGATGCAAAAAGAAATTGCCCCAGGGAAAGCCATTGAAACCCAGAAGCCAGGAAGTAAGGCCAGCTGATGTAGGAGTACCTTCCCATGTGACAGAGAGAGAAACTCACATCAACACTATCTGCCTTTCCTCTGAAGAACTGTGAATTTTTAACTAAATAAATTCCATTATTAAAAGCCAATCCATCTCTGGTGTGTGGCATTTGGTTAGCCTTAGCAAAATAAAAGAATATCCTTTTAAACTAGTTGACTTAAAACCATATACATATATTGCTTTTAAAGACAAAAGTTGTGTTTTAAATGCATAGTAAAACAGTTTAGCAGTTCCTCAAAATGTTAAGCATAGAATTACTACATGGTCCAGCAGTTCCCCTCTTGGGTATATATTCTACGAAATAGTGTTTTAGATGATTTTTCTTACTAATACTTTCTCTTTTTCCTATTTTTAATGATGATCATGAATTAACTTTAAAAAATAAAATAATTTTATTTTAGGAGGAAGACTTAAAAACTAGGACAGTAGATTTATCAGAACATTTTCTAGGCCAAAGGTATAAGAAAACCAGTATTGATACTCTGGTTTTTAGGCGAAATTGGTTGAGGAAGAATGTCCAGTGTTTTCTCTTGTGTGGAAAACCCCACACTACTTTCCTCACAGTGTGCTTTGATAAAATACGGTTTGATGTTTTCGTGATAAAAATCTGTCTCAAATGTTTATAATGTGCCTTTTAAAATGATCATCCTCTAGAGATTCTGATATGCTACTCCTGTACCCTGTGTTGGAAATCACTGATCTGATGTGTATCTCTCTAAGTAAAAAATAAAGGCCATTCATATGATCATTGAAGTATTTAATTTATACTTTATATGTTCTTTACTTCAGGATGAATTTACAGGAATTGAGCCCTTGAGTGAGGATGCCATTATCACAGGTTTCAGAAATATAACTATTTGTCCCAACCCCGAAGACACCTGTGACTTCGCTAGAGCAGCTCGTTTTGCATCCACTCCTTTTCATGAGATAATATCCTTAAAGGATCTCCCTTCTGATTCTGAGAGACTCTTGCAAGAAGAGGATTTAGATGTCAAGACCTCTGAGGACCATCAAACTGCTTCTGGAATTGTCTACAATCAAACTCTCAGCATTAAGAAGCTGAGGTAATTGGGGATTACTGAACATACAAGCCATATTGTTGGATTGCTCCCTTATTCTGTGTGTGCTTGTCAGGTATAGCAATCGGTTATCAAGCTCTCCCTATCTGCCATATACTGTGCCAAGTGCTTTATAAAATAATAGGGCCTAATAGGCAAGGGCAGACATTCTGAGCAAAGACTTGGAATACAATGAGCAGGTAGTAAATAAAGAGTTTCTGGTTAGTTCCTGTTTTACTTTATTTTATAAGCTGTAAATCATTTTTCTTTCTTAAACACTGTCTTCATATTGGCTTTGTTCAAAACTGACTAATGTGAAGACCCATAATTTTGATAACCTATAGGGTTGCAATGATTAGGACCTTACTAACTATAAAAAAATAAGTGCTGGGTAGACAAAAGACTTTTTCCCCCTAGATAAAGTGTCAGTGGGATTTAGTGATTGATTTGGATGTGAGGGTTAGAAAAAAATAAATTTGATGGTTATGAAACTAAGAGGTCTGGGAGAATTATTGTACCTTCCAGAAAACTCAGCAGAATGTACATGATTGAGAAAGAGAATGCATTCGTTTTTTTCCTTTACTATTGAGTTTAAAATAATGGCAAAATAGCTTTGGTATTGATTTCCAGTAGACAACTAGAGATATATTAAAGACAAAGTGCCTTTTGATAGAGAGGTGAAAATGAGAGGTGACAGAAGTGAAAATGAATTAGGGAATAGGTAGGAGGGAAAGGCACAGAGAGCCAGGAATTGAGCCTTGTGATCGATACATACTTAAAAATCTGCTAATTTAAACAAACTTCTCTTTTCTCTGGTTTTAGGGATATTCTTAAGTACACTAATTTGTGATTTTAAAACTGCATTTTCAAACTTTTCCCTGACCAACTTTTTATCATATTTGCTATCATGTATCTGTCTTGGGTTCCCTTTTTCCTCTCTCAACCCTTTCTTATTGAAGAGTAAAATGTCTACAAAGGGGATAAAGAGGAAGAAGATGTTTTAGTTTCTCAATAGTCTAGAATAGATATAGAGACATTTGCTATAGGTTAGGTAATTAAGGAATAAATCCAGAAATCTAATGCTGGGCATTGTTTGTTAACCAGGGTAAATGAAATTACCTAGATTTTGATTATGAACCTATTTCTGTATCAGGAAAATAATGTACTTTAAAAATGATATTATTGAATAGTAGTTAAAATGGTAACAAAGATAAGTTTGTATATGTTATCCCTGTGCGGGCTGACTCATTTCTGGTTCTTTCAGCCCAATTATTGAAGATAGTCATGAAGCCACACACTCCTCTGGGTTTTCTGGATCTTCTGCCTCAGTTACAAGCACCTCTTCCATCAAATGTCTTCAAATTCCTGAGAAACTGGAGCTTACTAATGAGATTACAGGTAGGATTAGCTGTACGTATGACTTGCGAGCAAACATCTGCATTCATGCCTAGTGAACATTTATTTATTTATTACAGCAAACTGGTCTGTATGTTTTTCTTCTCCAGAGAAGTTGCCATAAATTGTGGAATTTCTAAAATAAATGAGTAGTGCTGAACTCAGTATCATAAAGACCTGTGACAGATTAGTATAGTTAGACTAGTGGTGTTGATTGTGTAATCTTGTTTTTTTCACCTCCTCATATTATAATATCCATTTTAAGCATTGGGTTTCTGGGTGATGTTTTTTTCTACTTTTTCCCTTCCCCCAGAAAACCCTACTCAGTCACCCTGGTGTTCACAGCATCGCAGACAGCTACTAAAATCCCTACCAGAGTTGAATCCCTCTACAGAGTTTTTTGTAGAAGATAGACCAATGCCTAAATTGGAAATAGGAAAGGAAATTGAATTAGGTAAGTATTATTGAATGCTTTTCTTTTTGTATATGACAGTATACAAATTTGTGTTTAGATATTTGAGCACTATAGATATACCATGAGCATAAGAAACAGCATAACTGAATTTAATACAATGATAAGTTCACATCCCAATAACGATAAGAATGATATATTCTCTTTAAATTTTTAACAAATGATTTTGAAAAGCATTCTAGATGCCACTGGCTGGTGAATCTAACAGTGCTTCTAGCCCTTAAACCAGGAGGTAAAGTCTAGGGGGGTATAAGTGTTCACAGTGATTTTTAAATGGAATTAAATCTTTCAACAGATAATGAGGATTATTGCATTCAACAAGAAAACCTAATATGTGAAGATTACAAGTTATTCTGGGTTGCTCCAAGAAACTCTTCAGAGTTAACCATAATAAAGGTGGGACCAGTTCTTTGTAATTTCAACTACCTTGTAAATAATGTGGGTTTAAGCAATTACTCTGGCCACAGGGTACGTCAGATCCTTCTAATAGTATGTAAGCTATTGTAGGAAATTCAGTGAGCCATTAAGAGATCAGTCATCGTCTAAGGCTGGGATCATATATAAAAATGAGAGACTATTGTGTAAATCTCTCCATATGTTTAAATATTTTAAGTATTCTGTCAAATTAATCTATTTGAGGAAATTTCTACTGAAATTGTCTGACCTGCTGCAATCTAGACAAGTTACTCTCTAGGCTTGATATACAGTAGTGTTACCTTAAAATTTCTATTCACTATCATCATTACTTCTTTCTTATATTGGATGCCCAGTTTACTGGATCTCAAATTTTCTTTCTTGGTTTAATTCCTCATATTTTGGGGAGCACATTGCTCAGTAGTTTCCTGAGAAAGGATACATGGGATGTAAAATTTTTGAAACCTTGCATGCCAGAAAATTCTTTATTCCACAGTTACTTGATAGTTTGGCTAGATATAGAATTCTAGCTTTGGATTTTTTTCTCTTAGAATTTTGAAAATGAATCCCATTCATTTTAACTTCTAATGTTGCTTTTGAAATCTTTTGTCACTTAATTCTTGTACCTTAGCATGAAACTTTTTCACTATTCTTATTTTAACTCCAACACCCTCACTCGAACGTCCAGAAATAGTTGGATATATACTATAGGGAGATGATACTACAGTGTAAATTTGGTTGCTCTTCACCTTTCTTTACTTCTAGAATTAGCTTTCTTCAGGTCTACTAAATGAATTATTACCTCTTGTTATTTTGTTTCCATCTTCTAGAATTTGTTGCTGTGGTGTCCTCTTCTTTATTGTAGATTTATTCCTTTTAAAATATGTCTTTTTTCATATCTGTTGAGATATCACAAGGGTTGGAGAAAATGTGTTTTTTAACCTGCCAATCATGCTCATAGATCTCATTCTTAAAATATAATGTCTTACAGGTATCTTCTCTACCTGTCCCATGGGACTTCTATGTCAACCTCAAGTTAAAGGAACGTTTAAATGAGGAATATGATCATTTGTGCAGCTGTTATCAATACCATGATGGCTATATTGTTTGGCACCAATATATAAACTGCTTTACCCTTCAGGTTTGCAATAATACTAAAACATACCATTTAAAGTTCTCCAGTAGATTTGTTCTCCATTTAGCAAAGGAATTTAGTACAAAATTCCTGCCTAACTTCTAGAAATAGACCAACTAAATTGTAAATTTAAAGTCTAGTTTGGGGATGCACATGTTGTTCAGTGGGAGAATGCTCACCTTCCATTGATTCCCAGACCATGCACCTAAGAGAAAGTCTAGATCAGTTTCTTTCCCCAGCTTATTTTGACCAAGAACCAACCTCTTTGGTTTTTTTTTAGCTTTTTATTATGTCACTCCTCAAACGTATACAAAAGTAGAATTGTACAGGGAACTCCCATGAGCCAGTCATCTAACCATGATGATCATCAGCTCATGGGCATTCTTGTTTTATCTACACTACCCCCACTGGATTATTTTTAAAACCTGCACACAATATTTCATTTTATTCTTTGGTATGTTGATGGTGATATGAATTCTCTAAAGTTGTTGGAATGAAGGTATTTTTTTTTTAATGTGTAGTGTAGCATGTATACAAAGCAAAGAAATAAAAAAGCAATAGTTTTCAGAACACTCTTCATTCAACAAGAGTTACAGGACAGATCCCAGAATTTGTCATGGGCTACCATATGATCCTCTCATATTTTTCCTTCTAGCTGCTCCAGAATATAGGAGGCTAGAGGGCTTAGAACTTTTTTTTTTTATCATTAAAATCAACTTTTTTTCCTTCTTTTTTTGTGAAAAATAACTTATATACAAAAAAGCTATAAATTTCAAAGCACAGCACCACAATTAGTTGTAGAACATATTTCAGAGTTTGGCATGGGTTATAATTCCACAATTTTAAGTTTTTGCATCTAGTTGCTATAAAATACTGGAGACTAAAAGAGGTATCAATTTAATGATTCAACATTCATATCCATTTGTTAAATCCTTTCTTCTCTGTATAACTCCACCATCACCTTTGATCTTTCCATCCTTCTCTTTAGGGGTGTTTGGGTTATGGCCATTCTAACTTTTTGATATTGAAAGGGTCTGTCACTAATATGGGTAGGGAGATGGAACTATCTCATGTTCTGGAGAGGCTGGGCTAGGTTTCAGGACTTCTCTGGACCAGGGACCCATCTGGAGGTTGTAGGTTTCTGGAAAGTTACTCTAGTGCATGGAACCCTTGTGGAATCTTATATATCTCCCTAGATGTTCTTTAGGATTGGCTGGAATGGTCCTGTTTGGGAATTGGCAGGTTATGATAGGTAGCAAGGTCTACCTGAAGCTTGAGTAAGAGCAACCCTCAGAGTAGCCTCTCAACTCTATTTGAACTCTCTGCCACTGATACTTTATTAGTTACACTTCTTTTCCCCCTTTTGGTCAGTATGGAATTGTTGATCCCACAGTACCAGTTCTGAATTCATCCCTGGGAATCATCTCCCACATCATGAGGGAGGCTTTCACCCCTGGATGTCATGTCCCATGTAGAAGGGAGGGCAATGATTTCACTTGCAGAGTTGAGCTTAGAGAAAGTGAGGCCACATCTGAGCAACAAAAGAGGTCCTCTAGAAGCAACTCTTAGGTGTGCCTATAGTAGTCGAAGCTTGTCCACTACCTACATAAACTTCACAAGAGTAAGCCTCATGATCAAGGGCATGGCCTATTGATTTGTGTCCCTAAAGTTTGACACAGTATCAGGGGATTCCCTGATGGTAAGATTTAATTGTCCATATTCTTTCTCCCATCCCTCAGGGGACTTAGCCAATACTTTTTGATTATCTACTTAATATACTCTAGGATGTATCCAGGTATTACAATAATCTATACAGGATTAAAGGACCTCTTTCTTATTCTCGATTCCCTATGTTTCAGTTGTTCAAATGAGCTATACAGATAGGTTGAGTTAGATTATGCCCTACAGAAAATTTCAGTTCCAGACCCAATAAACCTTTCTTCCATTAGTCTCAAAGAGTATGTGTGGTTTCAAAATATAGACACTATCTTTCTTTACCCCTGTGTTCAAAATTACTTAAACCCAACCTGTTCAGCTTAGCTCTTATCTCTAAATATTAGGTTATATATATCAAACAGCCTTTGAATGAGGGTATTTTCAAACTACTATCTAAATGGGGCCAGACTCATCCTTGATGCTTTTTATCCACTATTTCATTAAATCCTTATAAACAACCTCGTGGGAACATCACTGTGTTGTTAAAACTGGGATGTAGACCCAGCCTACAAGACCTTACATTTTAGTAGAGGACAGTAAGGAAGAGTGCAAAGTAGTAATCATCAAGGTGGTAAATAGAAATACAGTAGAGAATAAGAACAAATATTTTTGTCTTTTTTTTTTCACATTTTCACGTGAAATATACATGCTAAAGAATATATATAGTTTGTGTGGACAGTTTTAAAAATAGTAAAACACATACTTGTGTGCCTTCCACCCAACTTAGTCATTGAGTTTTATCCTTTTATTTCCAGGATCTTCTCCAACACAGTGAATGTATTACCCATGAAGTAACAGTATTGATTATATATAATCTTTTGGCAATAGTGGAAAAACTACACAAAGCAGATATAGTCCATGGTGACTTGAGTCCAAGGAGTTTGATTCTTAGAAACAGGTTGGTCCTTTTCTTTCTCTTAAAAGCCTGTCAGCTTTCTTCAAAAGCGTAGGTAGTTGCCATTTTCTTAGGCCTTTTGATAAGTACCATAGTGATGAACACATTATGTTGAGACTATTTGGTACTAAAAAGTCATAATCATTGGAAATACTTTGAAAGAACTCAGAGAAAAAAATACACAATGATGAAATACATTCAGATAAAAGAATGAACCATTCTGAGTACTGTGATTATTCTTATCCAGAAGAGAAATACAATGAATATTTTGTAAAATTTGAAGTAGTTGTCTAAGCCTTTGAGTGTAGCCACTGCAGATCCAGTGATGATACTTAAAGGACTGCTCAATTTCGTAGACAAAGCTTAAGTCAGGCCAAATTGAGGAATTGCCAAGAGAATGGATAAAACCAGAGTACAAATGCGAACTATGCCCAGGGCTCAAAGGATGAGCGCAGAGTAGGAAATGAGAAATGAAGTCAAAGACGAACTGAGAAAATTATAGAAACACACTGAGATATTAGCAAGGCAGAAGTGGTCCAAGAATTTTTATTTTATTTTATTTTTTTAAATACCAAAAAACAGCTAACAAACGCAGACATTCCTATTTTGATCATTCCGTTCTACACATATAATCAGTAATTCACAATATCATCACATAGTTGGCATATTCATCATCATGAGGTCCAAGAATTTTTGTTTTGTCAAAAGGTCTTAGAGGACTAGCACACCCCTTTTTTTATTACTAGTCTCTTTAGGTGTGTGAGTAAGCTGCCTAGTTTAAAGATGCTTTGTCTGCCCCTAATGTATCTTGGGTAAGCTGTTAGCTTTCTCCCTCATGTTGTTATGATATACTAATAGCTAGAATCATTCTTTATTTTTTTCTGACTACTTAAATTTATAAGAGGAGAATGAATTAGATTCTAAATCATAGTTGCAATGGAAATTAAGAGAACCCTCAATGTATTTCTGGATTTCAAAACAAAATAGCTGGAAAGTCTCACCTTTTATTTTTGTTAATCCTAAAGGCTTCTCTAGATATAACATAGCAGTGTTTCTCATCCACGGCATTATTGGTATTTTAGATGAAACAATTCTTTGTATAGATCTATCCATATAATGATTGCAGGATATTTTAGATTCCACCCCCCCCCCCCACCAATTAAATGCAAGCAGCATTCCCCCAGCCATGGTGAGCATAAAAAATCCCTAAGTGTTTCCATATGTAGGTGGTAACACCCCAGTTGAGATTCCCTGGTATAGTTGTTTTTGTTTTTCACCCCATTCCACAACACTGAAAGTTTAGGAGGATAGTGCTAGAGTTTTCAAGGCTATAAGAATCAAAAGCAATAGCTTTTCTAAGCTTTTTTTTTTTAGAATTGAGTGTTTGAGCTGTGTGTGTTCAGATATCCCTTCTCTCCACCACCACGGGATCCCAAGAAAGTACATAGTGTTAAAGGGAGGTTATCAGATTTGACAGGAAATTTCATATAGAGTAACAAGCCAAAAAGCCTTATGAAAACATTTAATTCAACCACTACATATTTGTAAGAAAATTGAGAGTCAAAAAAGTAGAATGTTTACAGAAAGCTAGTGGCCATATAAGAGGGCTAGGAGATTTGCTACTTTTTATTAATCTTCCCTACTTCTTCCAAGTTTGAAGGGAATTATAATTGGATGGCCAAGGAAGATTAGGATCTTGTGTCGAGAAAAAAAAGCAGAGCAATTGTAAATTTTAAAGTAAAATAAGTTCTATGCTATGGGGTATGTATTTGAATTAGTCAAAACCTATGTTTAAGAATTTGTGGTCTGCCACCAATATAAATCAGTGGTTTGAGGGAACTAGTTGATACAAGTAGACACAAAAGGAGCATGTGAAAATGATCCATTCTTTTATCTGAGATGTTAGTTCCTATATTTCTTTGAAGAATAGCTTTATGGGATAGAATAGCTAAAAACAAGAAAATGTAATTAATTGGTAGAGAATTCATGTTCTAAAGCTTTTTTTTTCTCGTAGGAGGATATAGGTTGGGATTACAGATAATTTGAGTAAAATAGAATATGTGTTAATAGAAACAGGAAAATTTATAATAGGTGGCACTTTACAGAAAACAGCCTTGTATTTTCATTTAAATTCTGGAAATTAAAAATATGAATGATATTTGGAAAACCTAACCTATAATAGTAAACAAGAGAACCTATGATTTCTATAAAAGCTTGATTTCCTCCATAAGTCTCATCAATGTATAAATTATTGCTGTTGTACATGTTAGTGTATTCAGTTCAAGGAAAAGGCCTGTACTCTACTTCCATTCCAGTACTCATTTTGCATAATATGGAAACTTAAATGTTGTGTGGTTGCCATGATGCACTGTGATTTAGATAAACTGTGTGTCACTGAACTAATCTTGACATTTCCCACTTGGGTGGAAACTGTCCCTGCTCTTACAGGTGCATTTTTCATAACTATCCACTGGAGGGAGCTGTTGTCAAAAACTAAGACACACCTGCAGAATCTTTAAAAAAAAACAGCTATGCAGTTTCTTTCATGGCCTATTTTTATTATCTCTTTCTCTTAAATCTGGGCCCAGAATCCACGATCCCTATGATTGTAATAAGAACAATCAGGCTTTGAAGATAGTGGACTTTTCCTATAGCGTCGACCTTAGGGCACAGCTAGACGTCTTTACCCTCAGCGGCTTTCGGACGGTACAGATCCTGGAAGGACAAAAGATCCTGGCTAACTGTTCTTCTCCCTACCAGGTAAGCATAAAACAAGCTTGGGCAAATATGGAGAGGGTTTCTTAATGCCTGTCTTATCTAGATAAGCTATGAAAGCTAGTGTTTACTGGTATCGTCTCTCCTGAAACATATGACCTACTTTTCAAATATCACCAAGTCAAGCAAAAGGTACCATTTTTCTGTCACAACATTGAAGATATACACATACACGTGCAGACACAGGACTTGACTAACTCAGTAACCTGAGTGCCTGGGGCATTTCTACCACTTACTATCCATGTGGTCTTTTATAGTGATCTTCTCTGTAAAATAAGAATAACAACCTCTACACATTAGAATTTTTGTGAGTGATTAATGAAATACTGTTTATAAAAAAAATTAGGATAAACATAAAGTGTTTATACAGTGGCATTGTATGAAAAAATCCCTTCTGGCTCAGCCCTGGACAAATGACATGAACATGAACTAGTCATGTGGACCATATTTAGAGCACAGCTAGAGTACATGCAAATTCAAATTTTGATTTGATAGTCCAGATATTTTTGTCATCTTTTGTCCCAAGGGTAATTCCTAGGGTTGGCTCTATTAATCAGCTCTTTGGGGAGCATCTCCCTTTACTGCAAGGGCAAAGAACAGTCTTAATAAAATGTATGTCATAAAATCAACTTAGTTAAGCAGTACTTCTCAGTTTCCCATGTAAATAGGCTACCATGATAATAGCAGAGAATTATTTTAGCTGATGGTGCTTTTTGTGATTTCAGGTAGACCTGTTTGGTATAGCAGATTTAGCACATTTACTATTGTTCAAGGAACACCTACAGGTCCTCTGGGATGGGTCCCTCTGGAAACTTAGCCAGAATATTTCTGAGTAAGTATTGGTGATTTCAGGGATTTTTCCTATACAAATAATTCTCTTCTTTTCTTGGATGCCCCCTCTACTTTGATAGCCTTAATTTTCTTATTCCAAGTGCCATGAATACAGTAATTTCACCCACTTTTCATTAGAGTACATGGAGGACACCAACTTCAAGATAAAGCGATCGTTGAGTAAAAATAAGACTGCAGCTGTCAGATTTCTGACCAGGGTATATCACACAGACTGTGACTTTAATATGGAAACCTCTCAGTGTAGATGTGTTAATAGAACCATTTCATAAGAATAATTTTCTACCAATTGGTTTTAGTCTTAAACTCATTTTTAATAACTATTGTGATCAAACATTAATAAACATCTCTTGAGAGAGTTAAATTTTTAAATTATATGCTAATTTTAGACTACTATTTATTTAATGAGTGGGAAGAACTGAATCTCCTTAGTGAAGAAAGTAAATGAACTCTTAATGAGAGCTGCTTGGGCTCAGAACCTTATATTCCCTCAAGTGTGCTCATAAAACTTAATAAATATCCCATGTTCCACTTCAGCTTATCATAGCTAATAACTTCCCAGCACACGCTTGCCAATCTGTCACTACTGGCACATCCTTAGATTAAAAAAAGTCACTATTGAAGATTTAATGTCCCTTGTCCATTCTCTCTTCTCAACAATTAAATTGTATATTTCTTTGTGTTTAATTCAGAATTTGGCCAATCTTATTTGTCTCTTACATGTACTTTAAAAGGTAGGGTTGGACAGCAATGTAGGAGGTGTAGGGATAGATCCAGGCATCTCCAGCTCGCTATGGACCCAAGCAGGTTCAGTTAATACAAGCAAAACAGATGGTGTCAGTTGGGGTCTCCTAAAAGCCTGCCTTATACAATAATAGAATTTCTGTGATTTAAGAAAAAAAAAAAGGTATAGCCATCATAGGTTTAAGCAGTAGTTACTTCTGTAAGGTTTAGAATTCTCAGAGGATTACAAAGATAATAAACTACTGGTGGGGTTTGGGGGAAAGATTCTAGTCTTGTTAATGACCTAGGCCCTAGGGATGCTGAAGAGGAGACAAAATTTATTTTTCTTCTAAAGCATTTTGGTGCATAAACATACCACTGAGTTAAATACAAAAAAGAATTCTGACTTTCATGTGCTTGATCTTGATGGAAATGGTTTTATATAATTTTAGGCTAAAAGATGATGAATTGTGGAATAAGTTCTTTGTGCGGATTCTGAATACCAGTGGTGAGTCCACAGTGTCTGTTCTGAGGGAGCTTTCCGCAGAAATGAGTGGGGTATTTGACACTGCGTTCCAGAGTCACCTGAACAAAGCCTTGTGGAAGGTGGGGATGGTAATCAGTCCTGGGGCTTTGCTCTTCCATCAGAATAGGCTGTCAAGTCTCTCAGAGATTCCTGCCTGAAAGCAGTGCTGTTGTATTGTGGAGGTGGAGCGCTGCATCTGTATATTGCTATAATTTAATTTGGGACACTAGATACATTGCTAATACTTTTCTACTTTTTGGTAGAGATATGTTTCTAGTTAACTGGCATTTTTTACACAACAGTGTCACTACTCTTGGCCTTGTGTAATTTTAACACAGAAAACTTTTATTTTAAACAGACTCTATAAGGATGGCTACCTTTCCATTAACTCACATTTGTCTCTACTTTTCCCTTTTATAAATTTTGTGATATGTACCCTTATGATCACCATGTATTTTGTAAATAATAAAATAGTATTTGTTAAATTTGTGTTTCTAACATTTCATCTACTTTTTGCACATGGGTACTTCACCATGGAAATTTATATATCCTAGATTTAGAGGTGTTACGATAGGATTGTGACAAGACAAGAATTGTTACCCATTCCTTTAGCTGCTCCTACCTTTCAGCATGTGATTGAAAACTAGGTAAAATTTTTACCCAATACCAAATTTTCTTAAATTTCAAATGGCAAAATTGTCCATGTGGCTCATATTTTAATGTTTTCACCTGTAATCCATCAAGCCCCTGGATCTATCTTTATAATCTATTGGTTCTACTGCCACTGAGTCTTTTGATTAGGAATGTGGCTGTTAAAACTGAAAATATGTTTCAAACAAGGTTCAGCAAACTTTCAGAAACGGAATAATCTCAGTTTTATTACATACAGAATTACTTGGAGTTGGCAGGGGTCAGTGAAGGAAATAGGGTGGGTTTTATTGTATCAAAGCTTTGAAGGAGGTAGAACATCAGAATAAAGAGATAGCTTTGAAACATGGAATAACGTGGGAGAGACTAGGTCTAGATGAAGTGTTGGATACCTAAAGGGGAACATAAATTAACCTGGCAACTTGGGGATAGGGAAGGAAATTGGTAGAAAGGGGTAAGGAATGGCCCTTAACACAATTAGCTAATGTATCCTCCTGCTGGTGCCTGATTTTTTTTTCCCCTCTAGTTGTCACTATTAGCACTCTGAGGTTGTTAGCAGAAAATCTTCTAAGTATTATCTCAACTAAATATATTTAAGCGTATATAGTTGAAGCACTGAATTGTAACTTGGACCTGAAAGATAATCAATTTACAAATCTTTGCTTTTAACCAAAATATAGCTCTTCAGAGAGTCTCACATTTGCTTCTTGTACTGATACTATAAAATGATATACTTCTATATTTTACATCTACCTCTCTTCTCCTAATTTCTCAATCCACTGCTTTGATGTATAAAGTCAGTATTCTGAGACTGGACGATGAATTTAGATACTCAACAGATTCAGCTACTATCTAGTGAATTGTTCTGCATCTTGCTTTTGATAGCAAGGCTGGCAATGACAAACCACTTCTGTCTGGATGAAGTTTTGTTTCTGAAGGTATGCTCCTGAGCCAAGGGAGGAGAAACTGAGAAGGTTCTTTATTAGAGAACCCCCAACTGTTTTTGCCACTCCTCTCTTCATTCACCATCCCCCCAGCCCCAACCATTCTTCGTAAAGGGGAGAAAAGAGTACCTGACTGTGTAGAGCCTGTGATGTCTTAGGTTTTGTTTTCACCTAAGCATAAAACAAAAAACTAGGAAATTTAGGAAGCTTTAGCATCTAAATATAAAAGCAAGGTTGATTTGGAATTTTAAGCAGAATGAAAATAATCTTATGTCATTGAAGGTAATATATCTAAACTTCTGTCTTTAGTATACTGAAAATTTATCTGTGTTTAAATGCTTTATAATGTTCTTATTAGAGATACATATCCTAAAATTTCCATCTTCCTATTATAATTTTCTATGATGTTTTTGAATTACATAAAATTCAACTTTTTTTCAGGACAAACTACTACTTTATGACTGATGTGTGATTAAGAAAGAAACAAACAACGGACTTAAGCTGAACTTCTATAAATACATACTTTATTTTTTCCATCAAAACATACTACTTCCAGTAATCTTTTTCCCTTAGAGGCTCATGTGGTAAATTTTGAGCTGCTAGGCAGTATTGTCCCATAAGTTCAGATTGATCTCTTCATGAGAAATAATGATTATCCAATCAAACTGCTAGTTTTTAAACCTCTTATTAGCAAGAGATTATGTTCTGTTAATTTTATGTACTCAGAGATTAGCACATAGTATTCAAAAGTAAATACTGAATTAGAATACTGGAAAAGAGCAGCCGCAGGTTCAAAAACAAGTTATATTGGAGCCTTGATTAGAGGGAAATATGTGTTACGGGCTCTAAATGTAGCTGGAATCGTATTCTCACATCCTTCTTCAGGGTGTCACTTTGTACATGTTTCTTTAACCTGTTGTAGTTGACTGCTGGGCTTACATTGTGATAGACTTATTTACTCCTTTCAGAATTGAATGTTATATTTATAGGTGTATTTATTCCATCAAGATATGTACCTCTTTATTTTCTGTGTTCAATTCAGCCTCACATTCAGTTTAAACAGTTATATGAGCCAGTTTATTATGCAGTACAAAGTAGCTTAATCTTACTGGTCTGCTCATGTGACACATTTTATTTAATTGCTTTAGTCCTGCAATTAGCAAAGAAAGAATGACATTACATAAAGACAAATACTCATTAAATTATGTGATTAAAAAAAGATGTACATTTGTTTGCTTTTGCATCTTAAAGTTGAAAAAGAAATCTTGTAACATAATAATGTGACAAAAGAAAATGAAAAGGATGACACGTGACGCTCCAATGAGGTTGGCTTATTCAAGGAAATGATATAGATAAGGGTGAGTGAAGGTGTGATACAGCAAACCAAGGGGTCCCAGCAAATCTAGGGGTTTGGAAGGGCAGAAATGAGCTGGGCAGAATAGACAAAAGTTTACTAACATTGATAAGAAGGACCTTCCAGAACAAGTAAACCCCATCACTAACAGGCAAGGTCTTGCCCAGGGCCTGCCCAAACAGGTCTGTCCCATTGGTCCCTAGCATGTGGACCAATGGTCGAGGTTTTATGATGTAGGTCGGGGCGGGGGGCGGCCCCATAGCTCCTACCTGACCTATTCCTCTGGTGTGTTACAATACTTAACTTGTATTTGTACATGTGCATGCCTTACCTCTCCGAGATCTGTGTCTTTTTATACCCTAGTTATGACTTGCATGTGGTACTAACATGGTCAACTTCACAGGCTCAGGGCCCAGTAGCGCTTACTCAGTATTGAGGTAGCTTTCTGCCTATAAGTGCCAAACCAAACACTAACATAGTATTTGGAAACACTGCCTTTGGAACCAGAGTGCTTTGGCTCTAGTCCTTGGTACTAGCTGTGTGGCACTGACAAGTTACTTAACCTCTTGGAGCCAATGTCCTCTCTATAAAAAGAGGATAATGAAGAGTGAACCTACTTTACAGAAATCGAGAACTGAAAATACTTATATTGATTGATTCTGTTGTTTTAATGGTTCTGAGGTTCTCTCGAAGCCTTTCACATAGATGAGATTCCAGCAAGTTGATTGGTGCCTCACTGTCTTTGGATTTAATGAATAGTACACAGTTTAGGCAAACCTGTAATAAAATAAAGGTAGGTAAAAGAGACATGGTGTTCTGTAAACTAAAATAGGGAAAATTCAGTTTCTATTGGGTGCCACCCTCTGAAAGCCAAATAATTGTATGTAAAGAAGATAGTCTCAAGATCAGCCACTGATGTACTCAAAGTATCAGAAGGTCCATTTGATCCCCAGTCTTCAGTCCAAAGGATCTTTGCTGGCTCACAGCTCTCTGCTGTTTCTGTGACATATTCAGGGCCCAGGAATCTTTAAAAAGATGCCTGACGTCCTGGTTGCTCTGGTACACAAGACAGGGTTTCATTGCCTACGGTGGTAGAAGCAGAAGGTAGGTCCCCTCTAGCCACCTGCAGGTGCATCTTGCTCTCCCTCTTCCCCACCAGGAGAAATGGCTTTCTAGTTTAGGGAGCAGAACATACTCACCTCATTTAAGGCCAAGATATTAGTCTCTTCCTGAGACTCTTGCTAGAGCTTAGGCTTTGCTGCTATGCTACATCCCTCTCCTGAGTCAATGAATAGAGGTGGCCACTTGTTTAAAAGGGAAAGGAGGAATATGGAGAGAAACCCTTGGTTTAATATCTGCAAATATTATTTCACTATGTAAATACAGTTTTTGGAGTCACTCAGTGCAGTTTTTAATCCAGGCTTGCCACTTATTAGCTGTGTACCTTTGAACAATGGATTTGGCCAACTAAATGAAGATACTAATTTTGTTTGCCTTTCCATCCTTGCCCCTCTGTTTCTCTATGGTGGGTTCTGTGTATTAAACCAAGGGTCAAATCTGGCCCAATGCCTGTTTTTGTACAGTCATTGAGCTAAGAATCGTTCATATATATATTTGTAAGAGTTGTGACAAAAAAGAAGAATTTATATGAGAAGGACTATATGTGGCCTGTAAAGCCTAAAATATTTACTCTCTGGTCCTTTCAGAAAAAGTTTACCAACCTTGCATCAAACAATGCAGTGAATCCAGAAATAGCATTTGGTCTACAAAAGTGGACCCTTGGCCACATTTGCCTTCTAAATGACAAGTGTCTGCTCTTTGACACAGGAAAGCATGGGCCATAACCCACAGGAATTGTCCAAGCCCCTGCTCTTCCACATCAGCAGTGGTTGAGTGGCAGTGGCATTGGTTTTATTTGGGGATTTAATTCCTTAATAGGTTTTCATCCCATTAAATGAATGACCAACACCCCTCCAGAGAAATGCACCTTTTCTCTTTCCTACCTTTAAACTATGAGCCATGTACACATAGCCAGAAATGATGAAAAGGCTTGAAAATGGGCTCTCAGCAAGAGGTAATTTGCCAGATACATATTCCAAGCAAGCCCTGATGCAGGAAGCCAGCCTCTTTGGTGGTGCCACGTTATTAGGGTATTAGGGAGCACTGTGTGGGGGCTAACAAGAGTTTTCCAGCCATTTAATCTGTGCAGGCACCAGCTCATCTCAGTAGCAAGAAATTGGTCTTTTTTTCTATGTCCTTGTTCCCTTGAAAGACTGTTTCTCTGTTTTCCTCTTACAGTTGACTTACTCTAACAAGAAAGCCCTATAAACTCAGTTCAGGAACTAGAAAACCTGGGCTCAAATCCCAATTCTGCTCCTTACCAATTGCTTGGTCAGGGCAGGTCAGCCTGCCTCTTTTTTCCCTTCCATAAACTAGACTGTTGGTTCCTATCCCAAAGGACTGTTTTGAGAACTAAACAGCATGATGTGGTGAACATGAAGTTTCTTGGCACATAGATAAGAAGCACTGAATTCATCTCCACTCCCTAGCTCCCAGCCCAGAGCTGGGCACACAGGAGGCAACAGAAATGATGTGACTCAATGTTGAATCTAAGCCACAATCAAGATACCTGACATTCTTATTCACTCAGCCTCCAGCTGCAACCCATTGACTCCTGTTTTCCTCTTTGTTGAAACATGTTTATTTACCCACTCCAGAGCAGCAAATAATCTCTTGGAATGTGGCAAAGAAGATTAGCCAGTAAATATTTTTAAACTTTATGATGGGATCCACTGTAATGATAGGTACCATGAAAGATATACATATCAGACATGCTCCCTTCAGGGAGTTTATAATTTTGTTAGGAAAACAAGATATAACAGGTGGAAAGCTAAGAAATACATGAGAAGTCAGCTGAAAACATCTCAAAGTAAGCCGTGACCAAGAGAAAAGGAATGGAGCCGATAATATGTTAGAATACTCAGAGGAAGAGTGGGCAGTATAGATTGGGATGTCCCTGGAAGCCATCATGGAATGCAGGACTTGTAGTAGCCTGTAAAAGATAAGGAGTATTTGGCTACAAGAATCAGAAAAACAATCTAAAATATCTTAAGAAGTAAGGACATCTGTTATTTCCCATAATGATCAGCAGTTTGTCAAGGACCCAAGTTGTTTCCATCTTTTTCTGTGCTCCTCAGCATGTTGACTTGTCCTCAGGCTGGTCCCTTTGTGAGCCGCAGTTGGCTATGACAGTGTTGCAGGTACAACAACTTGAAGTAGCAGAAGAAAACTTTCCCGAGAAACCCTCCCAGCAGATTTCCCCTCATGTCTCTTGGCCAGATTACTGTCACATGCCAGAAGCCTAAACTAGTCACTGGCAAGGAAAATGAAATTACCAAAATTGGCTTAGACTAATAAAGATTCATCCTCTGAAATGAGAAAAAATACAGTTTCAGTGGCTGAGAGATTTCAGAGCCGAGAGGTTATCCTGGAGGTTATTCTTATGCATTATATAGATACCCCTTTTTAGTTTATGTTTTATTGGAGTAGCTGGAGGGAAATACCTGAAACTGTTGAGCTGTGTTCTAGTAGCCTTGATTCTTGAAGACGACTGTATAAAAACATAACTTTTACAATATGACTGTGTGATCGTGAAACCTTGTGTCTGATGCTCCTTTTGTCCAGGGTATGGACAGATGAGTAAAAAATATATATGATTAAAAAATAAATAATGGGATAAGGGGTAAAATAAATTGGGTAGATGGAAATACTAGTGTCAATGAGAGGGAGGGGTAGGGCGTATGGTATGAGTTTTTTTCTTTTTATTTGTTTGGAGTGATGCAAATGTTCTAAGAAATTATGGTCATTAACACACAACTATGTGATGATATTGAGAGCCATTGATTGTTCACCATGTATGGAATGTATGTGTGTGAAGATTTGTCAATAAAAATATTTTATAAAATTAAAAAAAGATTCATCCTCTAGGTATATACCCAAAAGAATTGAAAGAAGGGACTTGGACAGGTTCTGGCACACTGATGTTCAGAGCAGCATTAAGATTGCCAAAAGATGGAAGCAACCCACGTGGCCATCAATCAATGAATGGATAAACAAAAAAATGTGACATATACACACAATAGAACAATATTGAGTTGTAAAAAGGAAAAGTTCTGATACATATGGCAACATGGATGAATACTGAAGACGTCACATTGAGTGAGATAAGCCAGACACAAAAGGGCAATTATTATATTATTTCATTGATAGAAAATAATTAGAATAAGCAAATTCAGAGTCAGAAACTAGAATATAGGTTACCAGGAGCCAGGGTGGGTTTAGAGAATGGAGAGTTAATGCTTAAATTGTACAGCGTTTCTATTGGGTGTGATGGAAAAATTTTGTTAATGGACGGTGGTGATGGTAGCATTTTATAAATGTAATTAATAGCACTGAATTATATATTTGAATGTGGTTAAAAGGAAAATTTTAGGTTGTATAAATGTTACTAGAATAAAAATTTTTTGAAAAAGGATTCATCCCCTAGGGCTGAGGCTGGGAAGGGGCCCCTTCCCTGAGCATATACCTAGGAGAAAGGTGAACAGCCAAATAAATGTGGTTTCTTCCAGCAGTAAGGCAAGAGATGAGAAGGATTTAGAAAGGCAACCAACAATGTCTTCCACATAGGTAGTGTTTGGAAGAAAAAAAGGAAGGATTTGTAAGGAGAGGAAATCAGATTGCCTGGGTTCAAATTCCTGCCCTGCCATTTAGTGACCTGGGCAAGTTGGTTAACCTCACTCGACCTTAGTTTCCACCTCCCTGAAATGAAATAATAATAGTCCCTCCCTAGGTTGTAAATTTCATGAGGACAGGGGCTTGTCTTGTTCTGTGAGTTATCCCCACTCTAGTACAGTATCATATCTACTAGGTACTCAATATTTCTTGGATGTATTTAATTGGATTGTTGTGAGGATTAAGTGACTTAATATATGGCAAGGGCTTAGCATAGTATTTTATAGTATGTGCTGGGAAAAAAAGATAGCTTTTAGCCACAGTAATTGTAGAGATATTGTGAACTTTATCACTAACCCTTGCTCATCATAGAAGCTGAAGTGTGTCAAGAAGGCTCTGTTCCTGGTGGACTGGGGCTGGTGTAGGCAAGGCCCATCACATCCTCTGCTGAGAAGAGGACACACTTGGGATTCTGCAGTTTGCAACTCTGATCTGACCAGTTTTTGAGCAGGACCTCAAATTGCCCTGATAACTCCTCAGGGTCAACCCAGAAGCCTTCCTGGACCAGGCTAACTCACTTTTAAAGCTGTTCAGACAGAATATGGAGGAGGTACCATTTCTCTCTGACTTTAAAAGGCTTTTCTTTTTTCCCCTGTCGCTAAGTGAAGTGCAAACCAATTTCCACTAGCCACTCCTTTCCCCTTCTCTGAAGGGATGGGCCAGTCCCTCCCACAGAGGCTGCTGCCAGGAAAGGTTCATAGATAGGAAATGCCTCTACTTGGCCTGCTGCCAGCCGCTGAACTTCTGGGTATTGACAGCTAACTCCCTCTTGAGAGTTAATGGCCCCCATTCTTGCTATTCCATGGAGATGTAAACACTAGCCTCACTGGCAGGCCCATCCTTCCAGCAGCACTCATAGCCCCCTGTCAAAGCAGGTTGGGGCCAGGCCCTCACTGACTGGTTCCCATTCAGCCTTCAGCCATCTGTGCAATGTCACCCAGAAACAGTCAAGCCAGAGCTCTCACCGAGTTCTAGCCCCAGCTATGGGGCATCACAATGAAAGCCAGGGCTTTGGAATGAGGTCATGACTTCGCCGCTTTCTTAGCTGATTGGCGGCAAGTTTTTAAAACACTTTCAACCTCAGATTCCTCATCTATCCAAATCAGGATAATATTGAAACTATTTTCACAATTCTAAACACCTTCCTAGAAGGTCCTGGAAAAAGAATGCCATTCCCTATTCACTTGCGGAATCCCATTTCTTCTAAGAGAGCATCCCTCTGGGTAGTGACCTGCAGAGACCCTTGCCAGGGCCTTCCCTAATCCATTGAGATTTTGGTCTATGCTCCCTTCCTATACCCCTTCCCCATCCCCCACCATAGCATTGTGACCAGGGATTGGGCAAGAAGGGAAGACCATACAAATTTGTACCCACCTTCTGCCTGCTCAGATCATCTGCCTATCTCTGGACACTGTCTACTTCTCTGGATCTGTCTCCTCACTCACCATGTCCCTGTCACCCTCTTTTACCTCCTTCTCTGCCTCCATTGCACCAGAGATAAGGACATTTTGGAGACGGAGATAAGGGGGAGCTAAACCAGCTTAGACAGAAGACTAATCTGTCTTCTCTCAGACTATGCTATGATCCCCTCCACTCCTGGCCCCATCCCCTGCCATTGAAGATCCAGGCAGGTTCTGTACCCAAGAATAGGAGATTGGAAAACCTCCTTTGTTCATTTTTTTTTTTTTAAAGGAAAGACAGAGAGAAGGAAGGAAGGAAGGAAGAAAGGGAAACAACTTTAAACATTTTCTTGTTTTTATTGTATTTTGTTTTTCCGTTTTTTGTTACATGGGCTGGGGCCGGGAATCGAACCGAGGTCCTCCGGCATAGCAGGCAAGCACTTTGCCCGCTGAGCCACCGCGGCCCTCCCCCCTTTGTTCATTTTTAAGCAGAGAGCCAGCACTGGGCCTTCTGATCAAGGATGGAGGGGCAATGACTGCGCAGCAAGGCTGTTGGTCAGCAGCAGCAGTAACTCCTCTTGGGCTTCTCCACAATGTTGCTTTTGTTGAGGAAAAGTTCTCAGAGAAATCCCCTAATCCTCAGTACGACAGAAACTCCTATTCCAAGGGAACCTGGGGAAGAGAATACCACCATCATGCTTTCAGCCCTTTGCCTCAACACATCTTATCCAGCCACCAAGATGTCTCATCATCCTGTGTCCCCAACCCACTCCACGGGAGAGAAGAAGGAGCATACTGGGAAAGGGCACAGTTGGGACCTGGAGCCATTTCCATTGCAGACTCTCAGGGCTCTGGCCATCTTCCTCTTTACTGCCAACACCTGGGAGGCCAGTGGATGCCCTTGAGGTATCAGGCTGCACAGTCATGCAGGAAGCCCTTTGGGAAATCCTCGTGAGGGTGGGGCCTCTGCCTCTGGTCTATGGCTCCTTGAGGCGCAGAGTTTAGGGGCACCTCTGATGGAATGCTAGCTCTGTAGTGCGGGACTCATAGACCTCCCAGGCCAACACCTGCCTATTAATCTAAGCCCTTCCTTTCTGGATCCTGCCCTGGCTTGTGAGGTAGGGGTGGAGGTAGGTAGAATCTGTTCCTCCCTTTCTGGCCCAGCAGTGAGAGTGTTGATGTGTGCAGGCAGGTGGAGACAAGCCCCGCACAGCCGTCAGACAGGCCTATGAAAAGCACCTCTATATGTGCAGGACAAGGGTGTGGGGAAGAATCTGAAAACCTAGACAAATTTGACAGTAACAGGGAACTTTCCCTGCACACTACAAACCTAGGCTTTGTTTCTGAAAGTTTTCTTTGAATACACTTGGTAATCACCAGTTCATGAATATTTTAGAACTTCATTTTTAGATGGCCTTTTCAAACAACCCCAGACGATTTTATTTTTTTAACTGCAATGGTACAACATTGTTGTAAGCAGTCATTCCAGCTAATCCCAACTCGCCAAGATGGTGCAGATGAAGAGAGTAAGGTGAAAGGCATTATTAAGTCGTAGGGACCTGCTTAGTCGATTCACATTGCCACAACTCCCTGCGAGCCAGGATTAACAGGCAGGACTGTCCACCATGGCAGCTCCATCAGCCTTTAATTGACTTGCAGGCATATCACACTTAGGAAAGAACATGGCCTGTGAGGAAGGAAAGCTGAGTTCCAGTCCCGGTTCTGCCTCTAATTTCCTCTGCAGCTTTGTTGAGTCAATCTCTCTGGGCTGCAGTTTCTCACTTGTAAGAGGGGTGGGGCTGAGATTGTAGAATCCATTTCATTCTGTGGTTCAGCGTATTCCAAGGGTGGGTAGAGCATAGAGCCTCTTCAATTGTTCCTTCAACAAACTTTGCGTGAGCATCCACCATGTGCCAGGTGTCACACTGGGTTTCCTGCCCTGGAGACCCCATGGCCTACTGTGGTTGGCAGAGAGGTGACTCCGTGGGGATAAAGGAGAACATGGGACTCACCATCAGTCCTGGAGCACAGACATCTGCAGCCAAACCTTTGTCAGGCTTCCCACTGCCAGCATAACCCCCCTTTTTACAACTGATGATCTAAGCTTGCACATAGCTCACCAAATCTAGAAATCATTTATCATGATAGAATTTGTACAGGCCACCAGTTTTCAGATGTCCATAAAGAGAATAAGGATAAAAGAATCAGTGATTGCTGATCTCATGCTCAGAAACTGAAAATGGTTACAAAAAGTGTCAAAAGATGCTGTGGTGACTATTAGATTGGTTTTTGGTCTGCAGCATCCGTTCCCCTTTAGTAGCACCCTAATTTTCTTCCCCATATCATGTGTGTTAAGGGAAGCGCTGGACCCAGGACACCCTCCCTTCTGCCAAAGGAGGATGTAGTGAGCCCCTGAGCTGAGCCAGTCAATCAGAATTAAAAAAAAAAAAATTATTAATAAAACCAATCAACATACAATATGAACATTCTTTTTTTTCCATCACATAGTTGTATATTCATCATCATGATCATTTCTTAGAACATTTGCCTCAATTCAGAAAAAGAAATAAAAAGAAAACAAAAAAATTCATACATACCATACCCCTTACCCCTCCTTTTCATTAATCACTAGCATTTCAATCTACTAAATTTATTTTAACATTTGTTCCCCCTATTATTTATTTATTTTTAATCCATATGTTTTATTCATCTGTCCATAAAGTAGATAAAAGAAGCATCAGGCACAAGGTTTTCACAATCACACAGTCGCATTGCGAAAGCTATATCATTATACAATAATCTTCAAGAAACATGGCTACTGGAACACAGCTCTACATTTTCAGGCAGTTCCCTCCAGCCTCTCTGTTATGCCTTAACTAAAAAGGTGATATCTATTTGATGCATAAGAATAACCTCCAGGATAACCTCTCAACTCTGTTTGGAATCTCTCAGCCATTGACACTTTACTTTGTCTCATTTCTCTCTTACCCCTTTCGGTCGAGAAGGTTTTCTCAATCCCTTGGTGCTGAGTCCCAGCTTGTTCCAGGATTTCTGTCCTACGTTGCCAGGGAGGTCCACAACCCTGGGAGTCATGTCCCACATAGAGAGGGGAAGGGCAGTGAGTTTACTTGTCACGTTGGCTGAGAGAGAGAGGCCACATCTGAGCAACAAAAGAGGTTCTCTTGGGGGTGACTCTTAGGCCTAATTTTACATAGGCTTAGCCTATTCTTTGCAGGGTTAAGTTTCATATGAACAAACCCCAAGACTAGGGGCTCAGCCTATTGCTTTAGTTGTCCCCACTCCTTGTGAGAATATCAAGAGTTCTCCACTTGGGGAAGTTGAATTTTCCCCTTTCTCACCTTTCCCCCAAGGGGACTTTGCAAATACTTTTTTATTCACTGTTCAAATCACTCTGGGGTTTATCGAGGCATCACTCTGGACAAACCTACAAAATCTCATGCCCTTTTCAAGGTTCCATTTACTTATGGTGTTCAATTAAGTTGTCCATGTAAGTTACATTAGGAAATGCACTAGTCAAAATATAAATTTTGTACCAGATAAACATTTTCTGCTTTAATCTCACATATAAATTAAAGTTTTTAAATATTAGTTACCATCTATTTTCAACACCCTGCATTATTGACATTCCTTTGTTCTTCCTCATGCAAAAACATTTTAAAATTTGTGCATTTAGTCACTATCATTATATACTCTAGACATTCCTAGATTATACCATCTCAATCTTTATCGTGTATCTTTCCTTCTGATTTCATTTGTGCCCTCAGGCCTCCTCCTTCTATCATTCTCACAATCAGCTTCATTCAGTGTTCTAACATTATTATTGTGCTACCCATTTCTGAATTTTTACAATCAGTCCCGTTGCACAATCTGTATTCCTTCAGTTCCAATTACCCAGTATCTACCCTATTTCTATCTCCTGATGACATCTGTTCTTAACTGAAATTATCCAAGTTCATTCATTAATATTAGTTCATATCAGTGAGACTATACAGTATTTGTCCTTTTGTTTCTGGCTAATCTCACTCAGCATAATGTCCTTAAGGTCCATCCATGTTGTTATATATTTCATAACTTTATTCTGTTTTACAGCTGCATAATATTCCATTGTATGTATATACCACTGCTTCTTTAGCCACTTGTCTGTTGATGGACATTTGGGCTGCTTCCATCTCTTGGCAATTGTAAATAATGCTGCTATAAACATTGGTGTGCAAATGTCTGTTTGTGTCCTTGCCCTCATGTCCTCTGAGTAGACACCTAGCAGTGGTATTGCCGGTCATATGGCAATTCTATACTTAGCTTCCTGAGGAACTGCCAAACTGTCTTCCACAGCAGTTGTACCATTTGACATTCCCACCAACAGTGGATGTGTGCCTCTTTCTCCACATCCTCTCCAGCACTTGTCATTTTCTGTTTTATTGATAATGGCCATTCTGGTGGGTGTGAGATATCTCATTGTGGTTTTGATTTGTATTACCCTAAAAGCCAGAGAAGTTGAGCATCTTTGCATGTGCCTTTTGACCATTTGTATTTCCTCTTCTGAGAAGTGTCTGTTCAGTCTTTTGCCCATTTTGTAATTGGGTTATCTTTTTGTTGTTGAGTTGAACAATCTCTTTATATATTCTGGATACTAGACCTTTTTCTGATATATCGTTTCCAAATACTGTCTCCCATTATATAGGCTGTCTTTTTACTTTCTTGACGAAGATCTTTGATGCACAAAAGTGTTTAATTTTGAGCAGTTCCCATTTATTTATTTATTTCTTCAATGCTCATGCTTTGGGTGTAAGGTCTAGGAAGCCACCTTCTGTTATAAGATTGATAAGACATTTTCCTACATTTTCTTCTAACAGTTTTATGGTCTTAGATCTAATGTTTAGGTCTTTGATCCATTTTGAGTTAACTTTTGTATAGGGTGTGAGATATGGGTCCTCTTTCATTCTTTTGCATGTGGATATCCAGTTCTCTAGGCAACATTTATTGAAGAGACTGTTCTGTCCCAGGTGAGTTGGCTTAACTGCCTTATCAAAGATCAGTTGTCCGTAGATGAGAGGGTCTATATCTGAACACTCTATTCAATTCCATTGGTCAATATATTTATCTTTATGCCAGTACCATGCTGTTTTGACCATTGTAGCTTCATAATATGCCTTAAAGTCAGGTAGCATGAGACCTCTGACTTCATTTTTCTTTCTCAGGATACTTTTAGGTATCCAGGGCACCCTGCCCTTCCAGATAAATTTGGTTGTTGATTTTTCTATTTCAGAAAAGTAAGTTGTTGGGACTTTAATTGGTATTGCATTTAATCTGTAAATCAATTTAGGTAGAGTTGACATCTCAACTATATTTAGTCTTCCAATTCATGAACACAGTATGCCCTTCCATTTATTTTGGTCTTCTGTGATTTCTTTTAGCAATTTCTTATTTCTCTGTATAGGTCTTTTGTCTCTTTAGTTAAATTTATTCCTAAATATTTTATTCTTTTGGTTGCAATTGTAAGTGGAATTTTTTTCATGATTTCCCCCTCAGATTGTTCATTACTAGTGTATAGAAACACTAAGAGATTTTTGAGTGTTGATCTTGTAACCTGCCACTTTGCTGTAGTCATTTATTAGCTCTAGTAGTTTTGCTGTGGATTTTTCAGGGTTTTCGACATATAGTATCATATCATCTGCAAACAATGAGAGTTTTACTTTTTCCCTTCCAATTTTGATGCCTTGTATTTCTTTTTCTTGTCTAATTGTTTAAGAGCTTCCAACACAATGTAGATAACAATGGTGATAGTAAACTATCTTGTCTTGTTCCTGATCTTAGGGGGAAAGTTTTCAGTTTTTCCCTATTGAGGATGATGTTAGCTGTGGGCTTTTCATATATTCCCTTTAGCATGTTGAGGAAGTTCCCTTCTGTTCCTATCCTTTGAAGTGTTTTCAACAGGAAAGGATGTTGAATTTTGTCAAATACCTTTTCTGCATCAATCGAGATGATCATGTGGTTTTTCTGCTTTGATTTGTTGATATGGTGTATTACATTAATTGATTTTCTTATGTTGAACCATCCTTGTACACCTGAGATGAATCCAACTTGGTCATGGTGTATAATTCTTTTAATATGCTGTTGGATTCGATTTGTAAGAATTTTGTTGAGGATTTTTACGTCCATATTCATAAAAGAGATTGGTCTGTAGTTTTCTTTGTTTGTAATATCTTTGTCTGGCTTTGGTATGAGGGTGATGGTGGCTTCGTAGAATGAGTTAGGTAGCTTTCCCTCCTCTTCAATTTTTTTGAAGAGTTTGAGCAGGACTGGTACTAGTTCTTTCTGGAATGTTTGGTAGACTTCACATGTGAAGCCATCTGGTCCTGGACTTTTCTTTTTGGGGAGCTTCTTAATGACTGATTCAATTTCTTTACTTGTGATTGCTTTGTTGAGATTGTCTATTTCTTCTCGAGTCAATGTCGGTTGTTCATGCCTTTCTAGGAAGTTGTCCATTTCATCTGCATTGCCGAGTTTATCAGCATAAAGTTGTTCATAGTACCCTCTCATTACTTTCTTTATTTCTGTGGGGTCAGTGGTTATGTCTCCTCTTCCATTTCTGATTTTATTCATTTGAATCCTCTCTCTTTTTTGTCAACATTGCTAAGGGTCCATCAATTTTATTGATTTTCTCATAGAACCAACTTCTGGTTTTGTTGATTTTCTCAATCGTTTTCATTATTTCTCAATTTCATTTATTTCTGCTCTGATCTTCATTATTTCTTTCCTTTTGCTTGCATTGGGGTTAGTTTGCTGGTCTTTCTCTAGTTCTTCCAAGTGAACAGTTAATTCCTCGATTTTTGCTCTTTCTTCTTTTTCGATATAGGCATTTAGGGCAATAAATTTCCCTCGTAGCACTGCCTTTGCTGCATCCCATCAGTTTTGATATGTTGTGTTTTCATTTGCATTTGCCTCGAGATATTTCTCTTCTAATTCTCTTCCTTGACCCACTAGTTGTTTAAGAGTGTGTTGTTGAGCCTCCATATATTTGTGAATTTTCTGGCACTCTGCCTATTATTGTCAGTCAGACTCTTTACTTGGTCTTTGACTTCCATCCAACAATCTGGAAAGTTTTGATGCATAGAGAGCCTGGGATTGCCCTGGCTTCTGTTCTAATTCAGTTCTAGGAGTTACCTGATGGTCAGCAATACCTTTCCTCTTCGGGATAGAGCCAAGATGGGCTTCCTTGGCCGATAGGTAGAGGATGTGACTGATACAGAGAGACTAGCTTGCCAAGGGGAAGTAAGTTTGTTTAGTTCTCGGTTACTCTCATAAAACAACTATCTCTATAGGCTAGATACTGTAGCAGAAATCTGAAGAACATGTCATTTTTCTTGGTTTATGACATTATTGATGGTTTCTTCTAGAATGTCTGCTGGCGTCTCAGAAACTGGCAAAAACTTAGAAATGTTACATTTCTTAAAGAGAATAATTTTAATTATTATCTATTAAGTCTCTATTTAAAATTAATATAATCAACTTTATGTACTGCCTTAGCTCCTTCACATGTATATGATGAAGCCCATCCCTCTAAGACATAACATTTATAGAGATTTAGAAGACATGAGCAAAGAAAAAAGGGGTTTTCCATTTTCCTACATTCCCTTAAAGTGGAATTTGTGGGGAAAAAAATTCAAATGTAGAAGTTTGAAGTATTCTTCACCAGTCTTGAGTTCATTAATTTTGTAAACTTACACTCTGTTATTTATTTTTAATTTTGTAATTTTTACATTATAAAAATGGGACATGTCCACTGAAAATTTCAAACAATCCTAAACTGTAAAAGCCAGATGTGAAAGACCTCCCTCATCACTCCCACTCCCCAGGGGGAACCACCATGAACAGTTTGGTGGTAAATATAGAGATATAAAAATATCTTTTATTTTGAAACAAATATGGGATCATGCCATGCACATTGTCCAGCAGTTTGCTCTTTTTCCTTGACTATCACAGCCATCCTTCCACATGCACACATACTGCTCAACCTCATTTTTTTTTTTTTAAGGCGTCACAACATTCCACTGCATGGGCATGTACCATTACACATTAATTGGCCCCCTCTTGATAGACATTTTGGTGGCTTCCAATTTTTGCAGTACAAATAATGCTGCAATGAATATTCTCATACAAAGATCTTTGGGCCCGTGTGCAACTATTTCTTAGGATGAATTCCTAGAAGCTCATTTGCATGACAAAATGCTTGCACATTTTACATTTTGTATTAAGACTGTGAAATTGCCCTCTAAGTATATTGTACCAATTCACTCTCCCACCTGCCATAGTTTTCTCTTCCTATATAATCAGGGGGAAGGGGAGTATAACCTTTTTGCTTTCATTCACATTTCCTAGATCCCCAGTGAGACTGAGCAGACATGGATTATTTATAACTAAGTTTACTCACAAAATTCTGTTGAGAAACAAAAAGAAGAGAATACAGAGTTCCTGTCCAAAAGGAACGGATAACCTATTAAGGGAAACATTGGATGTGAGGCGCTGGCTGGCAGGTGGGAAGAGTCAAGGAGAATGTCTTAGCTTGCCAGACTGTTAGGGCAAATACCACACTATGGGGTGGTTTAAAGAGCATGAATTTATTGGCTCACAGTTTTGGAAGATAGAAGTCCCAAATCAAGATGTCAGCAAGGCATGCCTGTCCTACACCTGTGGTATCCTGGCTTTGGCTCTCCTCCACCACATGGTGAGCTCTTTCTCTTTAGCTTCCCCTTCTACTTACTAACTGTATCTGAATTTCCTCTCTTTATCAGGCTTCCAGTCATATGGATTAAAGTCCATCCTGGTTCAATCTGACCTCATTAAAAAGGATTTCTGAAGGTCATATTCACAAATGAGTCCACATCTTAACTAATCATAACATCTTTCCAAAGGTCCTATTACGAATGGGTTCACCTCCACAGAAACGTGGATTAAGATTTGAACATACCTGTTATAGGGGACATGACTCAATCTCAACAGTGAACTGCCAACTGCAGTGGACAGTGGGTGTGTGCATGTGGGTTCAGTGGGGTGGCCACAACCATGGGCTTTGGGACAAGCAATTGCCAGGTTGATGGTCAAAGCCATGAAAAGGACAGTGTTTCAACAGGAGTGATGGGGGAGTGTGGAGAGCAGGCGCCCAAACCTGGGCTTTGGCCACCCCATAACTGGACACTGGGAGACGAATGGGAGCCCGTAAAGGAGTCGGGCTGGGCATTGTGCAAACCCCAGGCTCCAGCTGCGGCTCTCAGGGAGCACCCACTAACTCAAGTTACTTACCTGCAAATGCCCCTGTTACTGACCAGGGGCTGTGAAACTAAGGGGCTGGCTTCTGGTCCCCACCAAGCCAGGATGCTGGCACCTGCCCTGCCTGGCACTGCTTGTATGCATTCTCTCTCTGCCCCCTAGCGAAAGGAGATGAGACCCCAAGATGGGCGCTCAGCCCAGCTGAGGCCAAGGACCCTGGTCAAGTTCGAATCTGGCAGCTTAGGGAATATAGGTGGTGGATGGGAGAAGAGCTCTGGCTTCTGGGGGCAAGGGCCGGGTGGGGTGGGGTGGGGGTTGGGAGGCTTAGATTGAGCGGGGCAGGCAGCTTTCCCTCCCCCTCAGTAAAGGAAGGCAGAGAAAAACGTGTTTTTATAAATAGCTCCAGCCCCAGCTGATTTGTAAATTCAGTGGGGTTTTTTTGTGTGTGTCAATGACATCACCCTCTTCCCCATGGCAACTCCCGACGATATAGAAATTGCCAAGCAACGTTGGAGCAGCTCAGCGCCCCAAACGAGCAGGTCGCTGCCGGAGGATTCAATTGAGAAATCAAAAAGTGAGCCGGTGTGCGCGGCGGAGGAGGGGCAGAAGGGAAGCCGGAGCCAGCGGGGCCGCCCGCCAGGCAGCCGGGGCTGAGCAGTCTCTGCGGCCACGCTTCCCTTTATAGCCGCTGCTGCCGGCAGCGGGGTGGGGGAGGGCCCCTTCGCTCCCTTCCTGATGCGCCAGGAGCTGGGAGAAGCCATCCAGGTGACTAAGCCGCCCCCTGGCACTGAGTCACCCGCTCGTCCACCAGAGGTTGTCTTCCTTCGCGTTGGCATTTGATTATTTTGGGATCTGGGAACTTGGAGCTGTACCTGAGTTCCGCCCTCTCTAGCGCTCCCGGCCCCACCCCCACCTTGGGCTCCGAGGAAGATGGGACTTGTGAGTCTCCTGTCACCCCCTAAGGAGATGCAAGACGCTGTAGGGGCCGGCAGAGCCTCGGGAAAGGGGCCAGCCGGTGGAGTGCAATAGCAGAAATGGTGATTCAGGCTGCCGGCGTGCGTGTCCTCCGGAGGTGTCCGCAGAGCAGGGGAGTCTCCTCCGCGCCAACCGGACTCCTCCTGGGCTGGCTTTGAACTCACTTCCCACGGGGATGTTCTGTAAATGAGCGGATTCTAGGATCAGAGTGGCATTTGGAGAGAGAGGCTGGGTCAGCTTAGGCTGGCTGGACAGGTAGGTAGGTGTTCCCGTGCTGGGCGTGCACACGTGTGACAGTGTAAATGTGAGTGTGTATGTGTGTGAGTATGTGTATGAGAATATGTGTGCGTGTATTATGTGTATGGGTGAGGGAGAGTGTGACAGCATGTGTATTATGTGTATGGGAGAGCGTGTGTGTAAGGATGTGTGTGCGCATGTGTGAGTGTGTGAGTGTGTGCGGTCCCCCTGCTGAGGGGAGCAGGCGGGTGCATTGAAGAGCTGGGTGGGGGGATTTGGCAGCAGTTCAACCTGAGTGGTGCTGGGTCAGCCCCGGCCCTGAGAGGGGTGCTGGGGGGAGAGGGCTCCAAGCACGTGGGCCCAAGCAGGGTGAGGAGTGGCTGCCAGCCTGGCAGGCCCCGGCCCACTCTGGGTCCCCAAGAGATAGGTGGTCCAGAGAGCCTGGCTAGGCATAGGGCCCGTGGCCAGCCTGTCAAGGGGCCATACATCGGCTGCCCCTATTCCTGACAGTGGTGGCACTAACAAAACAGCTTCCTACTGAGGAATTCCGCCGCTCTCCCATGCAGTGTCAGTCAGCACCTACATGGGTCCTGGGCTGAGTTCATGGGGGACACAGGCAGGGAGAAGGGTGCTGGTCGGAGGACAGCCTCTGAGTCCTCAGGACCTGCCGGGGGCCACGGCTCGACCCGGTGCTCAGGCCAGACCTCAGGCCTCTGGCCCCACTGGGCATGTCCCAGTGTGTGTCAGGCTCAGCGGCCTGGGCCCCCGCCTCCCCCCCACAACTGGCAGCTTCGCGGGCACACTGGTGAGTAAGCTGCTGGAGGGAGGGGGAGGCTGTGTGCTCACACAGGGGACGATACCAACCGGGAGCCTTCAGGAGAAGTGGCTAGGAGAGAAAAGCACTGAGGTTCTCTCTTTCTCTTCTTTTTTTTTTTTTTTTTTTTTTTTTTTTTTTGCCTGAAAGGAGTGTCACTTCCTGGGCTAGAGACAAGCAACAACCTGCAGTGGGAGAGGGCATGGCCCAGCTGCCCTGAGGGAAGGCCAAGGTAAGGTCCCCACTGCCCCACTGCAGCTTCTGGCTTCCCAGGCTGGGGCTGGCAGTGCCCCGACATGGAGGCCACCCCCCCATCTGCGGTCAGGAGAGGACTACTCTGCAGTCCTAGTCTCTGCTATGGGTGCCTGGGCTAAGGCGCCCCATGCCCCGCCCAACTTACCACTCCCTTTCTAGATCAATTTTGAAATACCCCAGCCAAAGTTGGCTTCTGCTCCCTAGCCAGAGGGAGAAATGCTGGTTTCTGCTCTTCCTGGGTTTACCTGTCCTTTCGGCCAGGCCAGGCCAGTGTCACTAGGATGCCCCTACAGGAGCCCCTCTCACCCCCTCTGCCTCTGGGACACATCCTCATGAATTCATCCTCAAATATTTACGGAGCAACTGCTCAGCCCTGGTGCTGAACTTGACCTGGGGCAAAATCTGACTCTGAAACTCAGCATCAGGCCAGTGTCAGGGGCTGCCTGGCCAAGCTAATTCCATCCTCCCAGGCTCTGTGCTCCCCACCTCTGCTGTGGGGGTTAGAATGTGCTGGGCCCCATGGAGAAGCCAGGCTAATGCCTGCAGTCTGGTGTTTGTTCTTTCGCTGGCATCACACACCAAGGTCAGAGGTGCCTGTATTTCTGCTTGGGGTCTTTCCCTAAGCTGGGGCTGGTGAGCCAGGTTCTAGGAGCAGAGAACGAGCTCTGGACTGCTCCATAGCTCATCTATCTGGGAATGAGGCTTTCGGGCCAAGCAAGTGGGTCCCTCTCCAGGGAGGCTTCCCTGGCAGTGGTTCTGGTGCCAGGAGCAGCCCCGTCTGGAAGCATGTGATTCGGGGGTGTGGGGACTACAAAGACCTGCCAGGACCCCCAGGGACAGACAGATTCTTTGTGAGCTCTCTGGGGCAGGCTGGGCCCAGGGTCTCCAAGTCCAAGGCCAAGTCCCCACTGTGCCCAACTCCTAGGGATGACAAGGAATGTCCCCTGGCCTGGAGGAGCCCATAGGACCATAGCCAGGATGAACCCATAATGTGTCCCACTCAAATTCATTCCTGCACTTGACTCTGGGTTAAAGAAAATGACCCACTGTGGGGGCACTTTCTGCTTCCCCTCCAAAGGCGACTCCCAGCCTGGGAGTCCTCCAGGTATGCCGGGCTGAGCAGCCACTGGGACCCAACAGGGCCAGAGTAGCAGAGGCTACTGAGCCCCAGGCAGCCAGCAGGGCAGCAGCTGGCTGGGACAGGACAGAGCAGAGGGCAGAGGGCTCACTGGCTGGGCTCTGGCAGAGCTGAGGACAGGCCAGGGCATAGGGGTCAGGAGAAGGAAAAGCTGCCTGGGGTTTTAAGGAGGTTCAGGGAGGGCTCAGAGAGTGTTCTGGACTACTGACTTTCTTACTCTTACCTGCCTCTGTGGGAGGGCCCCTGCACAAGGGGGCAGGGCCAGACAGGGAAGAGTGGAGATGCTGAAAGACTGCATTCCTCACCCAAACAGCCCCAGGATGCTTCCATCACATGCCGTCCTGGGTACAGAAGGCAGGAAGGACTCACAGGAAGCTGTCCTGGGGCCTGGTGTTGGTTCTCTTGCTAGCATCACTCACCAACATCAGAGGTGCCTGCATTTCTGCTTGGGGTCTTTTCCTGAGCTGGTGCTGGTGAGAGCTGGGTTCCAGGAGCAGAGAATAAGCTCTGGGCTGCCACCACAGAAGCTCATCTCTCTGGGAATGAGGCCTTCCTGGGTTCCCCTGTCCCTTCTGGTTGGGTCTCCTTCCGGTTGCATGTCCTCCTCACCAGAGTCCTGAGTGGAAATTCCCAGGACCAGGAGCAACTCCTAGTAGGACGGATGATGGCAACCCTCCCTCAGAGACAAGCATTGTGCAGCCTGCCCTGTTGGGGTCTTCAAGAAGAGAGCTTATTTCTGTGAGCCGGGAGTGATGGAAGGAAGTGGGCTATCTGGACTTCGCCAATAGGTTGGAGTACAGTGCAGACAATGGAAGTTTCTAGGCAGAAAGAGTGCCCAGCCTCCTGAAGCCAAGACTTGCCTGCATGCCAGAGAAGGTAGCCTGTCTGGTCTTGGAAACTGCCCCTTTGTGAAGCCCTCTGCCCCATGAGAGTTCAGCCCCAGGGTTCATGATGGGCTGAGGTGAGAAGTGTGAGGTGTGAGATAAAGGGGATCTTGTCTTTCCCTGGCAGATGCAGGACCTAAACAGCCCTTGGAGAGAGCAATTGGCAGCTCGTTCTGGCTCACTCCCTGCCAGGCGGGGGACATGGATTGCCTGCCTATTAAGTACAAAGCACTGGTAGTGGGGACAGGGGGTGGGGGGAAGTGCTGATAAAGAGGACACAGCCTTTGCCCTTGGAGAGCCTACAGACCTTCAACAGAGAAAAGGGAAGGAGAGCTGAGCATGTGGGGCCAAACCAGCCAGGAACAAGCCGAGCTGCAGAGCCATGCTCAGCAACCTGCCCAGCAGCCCTCTCTGGGGTCCAGAGAATTTGTAAATATAGACCAATCCTGGGAGGTGGTTCTTAACATGGAATTTTATAAAGATTTATCAAAAAAAAAAATTAATTGAGAATGAAAGACAAAGGAAGAAGCAGCTTATATTATCTGTTATGACAGCAGACAAGTACACGGGAAGATATGTAAGTGCAAAAAGAGATAGGGTGGTGGGGTGGCTAAGCGGGTGGAGTCAACAGGGCTCAGCTCTGCCTCTTCCAGACTGGGTGACCTTGGATAACCTTGTTAGCCTCTCCAGGTCCCAGGCTCCTCTCTAGCCCAATGGAGATCATTGTAGTTCCTACCAGGTAAGGTTGTTGGTAGGATTAAGTAAGGCAGTATGTGAACTCTCTTGGCAGGATGCTGGCACATAAGCATTTGGTAAAAGATAACTGTGATGATTATTAATGTTAGAGGAACAAAGCATCAGGAGGGAAAGACAATACTTGGTTTAGGGGAATTGAAAGAAGCTTCATAGAGGAGGTGGCTTTTGAAGAACCCTCCCCTGAAGAGATGCTAAAGCTCTCAGATTGTTGAAAAATCCATGCCCAATAAAGCTGGGAAGAAATTCAAACCCAGAACCAGTTTTTTCTGAATAGAAAATTTTTTGATGAGATTCCCTAAGGAATTACTCAGACCCATTAAGAGCTTCCTTTCCTGGAGTTCCAGGTCTTGAGATGGGCTGCACAAAGGGATGGAGTTAAGAGACCAGGCCCTGGTCCTACTCCTCTTTGGGCCTGGAATCTTGGCATCTGGCCCCCAGCTTCCTTGAGGACCTGTGTGTTAATGAGCTCCATCCAAAGCACAAACTTGGAGATGCTGCATGCAGAGGCCCAGACTGGAGACCCCAGCAGGGCCCTTGACCACTCTGGCAAGTGACTTGGAAATGTCTGGAAACCATAAGGCTCAGTCTCAGGGACTTTTGGCTTTTCCTACCAAAAAGTTATGTGTTCTATGAATTTAGGAAAGGCAATCCCAGGTACTGTTGATGCCAGAACATGACGAGCTTGTATGTGCTGGGGAATCAGCGTGCAAAAAATGGGTTCCCTCCTAACTAGATGAGCAGCTATAACAGCCCTGGAGCAGGGACACCCATGTGGGGCAGCACTTTCTATAAAACCTAATCATGACACATCAGGTGGGTGTAGCAACCCCAGGATTTGCAGACGGACAATGATGACCTTTTTTTGTACACCTGTGGGTTCTCTGGGCAACCTTTCTATCCAAAGAGCTGCCTTGGTCAGCAAATTCCAGCATTTCTCTGCCCAGACAACAATCTGCTGGGTTCTGGTTTACGTTTGAGCTCCCTTAGCCTCATGCTCAGGGGTGAAAGCAGGGCTGTGTTCTTCTTGCATGCCCAGCATCCTAGAACCTGAAAAGGGGTCCTCTGGGTACTCAGAGAAGCAGGTTCAGAGGGCACAGTCAGCTGGCAAGTTCTGGTCTCCACCCCCAATGCATCAAGGACCAGCCCACTCACCCCAGAACAAATAGCAATAAACCAGCCACCTTGCTCAAGGCCTCCTCCTGCCTGCCTGGTGACCGGGTTCCTGAAGGCTGCAGCAGCGGCAGCAGGTTAAAACCGGGAGGACAAGTTCTGTGGTTCAGCTTCCTGGCCTGGAGCACCTCATGCCTCCATTTTCTTTTTTTCAGCTTCAAATGAGGCTCCATATGGAATTGAACAAGGAGGCATAGAGGGCAGAGGGAGCTAAGCAACCAGTTATGCCACAGCCTTCCTGGAGGTCCAAAGCACAGTCTCAGATTGGGGAGGGGGAGGGACTCCAAGGAGGAAAGGGTTGCCCCAGAGGGAGGTGCCAACTCGGAGGGCTGCAGCACAGTGGAGCCAAAGGGAGTCCTCGGAGTGTTCAATCCGACTTTGCCTACTCCACCCAAGCCACTCCCAGGGACCAGGCCACTCTTCGATGAACAGATCCAACCAATCTATAAATGGAGTGACTTAAGTTCTGCTTGTCCCGGGGAGCATTTTACACTTTAACCGTAAGATCAGTGCTCCCAGGGGGCCATGAGGCTCAGAGCCTGTGAATTTTGTGCATTTAAAGGTAAGGTGTCCTGTCCACAGGATGGTGGATGGGGCATGGGCAGCCAACGTCATGCTTCCTCAGACTCTTTCCTTCCCTGGGGGCTCTGGCCTAGCCCTGACCTGATGAGGCACAGGACTTCCCCTCCCCCACACTCACCTCTCTGTCATTACTGAAAGTCAGACCCTGGAGTCCAGAGTATGGGTGCCACAGTCGCAGCCCCTGCTCAGCCTAAGACCTTGGGTGGCAGCTAGAGGCTCACAAGAGAGCAAAGGATCTTGCAGGGCTGCCATTCAAGGATGCTTGCAGCTGTTCTGCCTGCAAAAATGCCAGCCAGAGAGCTAAACTGCCAGCAAAAGACATTTGGATAGAACTTTGGAGGCCATTAAGAGCACAGCAGTCAGAGCTAGAAGATATTAAACGAATTCGTCATGTTTCTAAATGAGTGTCCTTAGTGCAGAGTGGCTCTTTCTGTTCCCTGGACATCCCCAGAGCAAGCAGCTCAGCCCATTCCCCCATGTACCTGGAAAGGGTGCTACAGCCTGCCCTGCCACCTGCTTCAGGTCCTTGAGGTAGGTGGACAGTGGTCCCTGTATTTAAGCTGTTTGTCCCAGGTCACCAGGCCCCTTTGACACTGTCAGGCGGGCCGAGCCCCCAGTGTGAGTTTGTGTTTGGGGAGGACAGGTTTAGGCATTCCTAGGCACAGGAAGCCTAGTACAGATGCAAAACTAAAGGAAAACGCAGGCAGAGAGAGGCTTGAGGTTTCTGGGTGTGGTGGTTTCCCTCTGCTGAGGCCCAGGGTATCGGCAGGGCACATTTCTGTCCAACATGGACTTTTCCTAAACACCTAACTGGGCTCCAGCCAGGGCTGACCCTAGGGCCGAGGTTCTCTCTCCAGGATCTGGAGTGGACAGAGCGGTTGGGTTGACTTAACAAATTGTAGCCTCATCTCCTGGAATAATCGGAGGATTCAACTACTGCGACATACCAAATTGGACTCTGTTGCTGCCTGGGGCAACTGTGTGCTGCATGGGGTGGGCTTGGGGGCGCTTTTCTGATCAGTCCCTTTAGCAGCTGTGAAGTTGAGGGTCAGGAACCTTTCACCCTATTTGGGGGGTGCTGTCCTCAGGGTCTCTGTACCCCCAATGTTCTGGACCACAGAATTTCATCACCAAGCGAGAGGGACACCATTTCTCCCGTTAAACATACCTAGGAACTGAGGCCGAGGAGGATATGCTGTAAGTCTAGAGAGGCGAAAGGGCCCCAGTCTTACGGTAATCCACGCCCACAGCAGCTAGGCTCTCCCTATGTCCCTCCTTTCTATGGACACCATGGGCTTGGCAATGCCAGTTCCCTCAACTCATGCCCCCGTTCCCTCTGAAAGTTTGCACCTGCCTCTTGGCCCCATCGGCAGAGGGAGACGGATGGTTGCCCCAGGGTGGGGGGCGCTGGCCCAGGCCAACCCCAGAGCAGGAAGGGACAGTGTTGGGCAGCCTGGAAGAGCAGAGGAGGACGAAATCTTGTCCAAAGAGAGCCTCTCTCCTGGGGCTGGGGGCTACAAGGTGAGTAGCTGCCACTTCTGGAGTCTAGACTCCAGAGGGGTTCCTCCGGCCAGTGGTGAGCAGGCGTGCTGACCTGCACCCCTCCAGCAGACCCTGCGTATTGCCTGCTATTGCTGGGCCCATTCTGGGTCCATAAAGGACAGATGACCTGAGGGGGGGTTTCAGGTACAGGGCTGGCTCATCACCAAGGTGTCCCACCACCTGGTTCCTAGTAGGGGACATAGGGATAGGGCAGGGGAACTTGAGGACCCCTCTGCCCCTCACATCCAGTGTCATGTAAGGGTCCTCATGCCTTGGTCAGAAATGGGGGAGGGATCCCCCCGCCCCCCCCCCCCACAAACACACGTCTTTGTGTCTCACATGGCTCACCCATCCTGGGGAGTGGTCTGAACTGGCACAAGGAGGTCAGTTACCTCCTCCAACCAAGTGTCCCCAGGGAATGGACCCCACACAGGCCAACTCTTATCAGACTGGGTGTCTGTCAGTACAGAGTTAGAGGAATAGGCTTTGGGGTCTGATATATTGGGATTCAATTCTCTTTCCACCACTGAGTAACTGTGAGACCTTCAGCTACTTCCTTTACATCTCTGAGCCTCGGTTTCTCTCATCTGTAAAATGAGGATAAGATCAGTACTTAGTCCCAGGGTGGTTGTGAAGACTAAAGGAGAAAATATGTGGAAATAGCTTAGCATCTGGCCTGGCCCATAGGAAGCACACAGTAATTGTCAGGTATTATTACAAGTGCTGTTTGAGGAGGGTGGAGTCATCCAGAGGAAGGAGCCTGACAGCACTAAGTGAGCTTGTCAGCAGAGTTCCTGGTCCTCAGCAAGACTTGCCTGTCACCCAGCACAAAGGTGCAAAGGGAAGGATAATGTGTTTGTGTTTCTAAACCACAAGTCGATCCATATCGGTCCTCTATATGGGCTCTCAGCCCTGGCTGCTGGCCCTCATGATGTTACAACAGGCCCCAACAGCCACAGGCAGAGAGACAGCCGGGAAGTGCCCGCCCCACCCAACGAGCTACCCTCTGCCCTCCCAGACCGCACTGATGGGCCAATGCCCGGGAGCTGGCAGGGCTTCAAGAGCCATTTTCCGTGGTGGGGTGTCTGTTCGCCATGCCCCTGTCCGGAGCTTGTACCTAATTTGTAGAAGGGCGGGGCCTGGACACCCCCTGCAGGCAGAAGGCCTATGCCAGAGGCAAGGGCTCTTCAAAGGAGGGTGTGCCTGCTGCCCCTCCCCGCGCTCAGCTCGGCATCCTGGGACGAGGCCGGGGGAGGCACAGGGACTGCTCCTGCTACCTCCCGTGCTGTTGTCCTGCCCTCTCCTCTCTAAACGGGGCTGAGTCAGACCCGGCTCAGAGGAGGATAGAGAAAGGGAGAGGCACACACAGGAATGACCAACTCGAGACCCACATTCCAGTTATCCCAACATGCAGAGGGTCATCCAACCTGGTGCAGTTGAACCACAGGTGAATGCGACTGGAACTGCAGAAACTTGAATTGTTGTAGGCCCGAGAGGTCCCCTTGTATCTAGCCTTGTATCTAGCATGGGAATCTTTTCTCTAACATGCCTGACTGATAGTTATCTGACTTCTGGAATACCTCCAGTGATGGGGGGATTCATTACTTCTTTGGACAGACTTGTTTGGGAGCCTCTGCCTCTCTCAAGGTCCCAAACCCCATTGCAGCTCCCAAAGTGGGCATGAGCCCAGAGTTTCCTAGACTTCCTACAGGGTGTGAAGGGGATTTGGCCAGTAGCCTTTTTGGAATACCCAAGCCTAGACTCAAACCAAATTAAATACCAATTCATTTCTGAAAATACTCTAATGTTCACACTTTATTATAGTTTAATGGTTCAAAAGTACTGCTCAGGGCTGTGGTTTTGATAGTATAAGGCATTTTATTAAAAGAAAATAATTCACGTATGCACTTGTGAATCAGTAGAAAATATTTCAGGTGTTGATCTAGTTTCAGGACAGTAATGCATTTCATTCTAGCTTTGGTTCACAGATCACTTCAAATGCTCAGCAACCAGCAGCACCCTTACCCCCACCTGCACAGCTTGTTTCTCATGGCATTCTGGTCAGTGCACCCAAGTCCTCAGGCAACTGATCTGTGAGGAGAGCTGTACTTGCCTCACCCACTATGCCCAGCAAGATTCCCTTGTCCAAGGCTCAGGAGTCAGCATGCCTGAGGGCTTGAGGGATGGGCTAAGAGACCTATAGTGTCTGATCCGAGGAAAGAGAATTGGCTCAAGAGAACAATTCTCTCCTGAGGAGGAGAGCAGAGGTCAGGAGATGGGACCAGAGACCACCCTTGAGAATGGGTGTGTGGAGGGGGCACTGGGGAGGGCCTGTACTTTGCTGCCCTGGCTTCAGCACCACCCATCCAGGGCACACAGGGCCAGTGTCTCCACCTGGCCACATGCCTTCCCCCAGGTGGACTGAGGACATCGGGGCTGTGGTGCAGCCAGACACAGCACAGGCCTGCTTAGGGCTGGCAACTTTGCAGTGGCCACCTTGTCTCTGTTTGATGGGAGCCTTAGAATAAATCGTATGAGCTACAGAGCCCATAATGCAAATGATTTACCCATAAATAACATTGATATGTCTAAAGAATCAGTGAACAAAAATGCTATGTGGCACTAGTGTCCTACAATTAATAACTAAAACCTGACGTGCCTGGCGATGATAAAAATGCCTGCGCTGCCCTTGGCCCCTGCTCTGTAACCCTGACAGACACCCAGCCACAGCATGAGAGCAGCCATATAGGGTCCAAGCCAGTTTTCCCTCAGCACTCAGCTAGGACACTACCTACTCTGGGGCCCAAGTCAAGGACAGCAGGGATCTTCTCATTTCCTTGTTTGGGGAAGGGCCAGACAGGGTGGTGCCTGTCCCCTCTCCCCCATATAGACTCGTGGAAACCCACTTTTTAAACCAAAGGGAGCAGGGCAAGGGCAGCCAGGCCTGAGCCACTCTGCATGGCCACTGTCATCCTAGGCTAGGCCAGCACTCTGGGCACCAGGGAGAATCAGGGGATGCAGGCTCTAGAACCAACACAGGAAAACCTAGGTTCATGGCTCAGGAGCAGGGCCCCACCATCTGGGGGGTACAGAGCTCCTGGAAGCTTGCTTTTCCCAGAGTCCCCCTACCCTGCAATCCTGAGACCAGAAGGCTCTCAGGACAGAGCACGGTCTGACAAAGGAATTGGAGTCCCATTAAATCCCGCTTTCCTGCCTGTGCAAGAGGCGGGTACCCAGGGACCTTTAAGGATCTTGTCCAGACTGCACAGACAGGCCAAGGTGCTAGGTGTTACGATTCCAGCTGGGGGTCTCCACGTGTGTGGGTGGGCCGCAGCGCCTCTCCCATCCGGGAGAAGCCGGCCCAGGGCCTCCGAAGCGTACCTCCGCGAGGTGAATGAGTGACTTAATTACACCCAGACCGCACGGGTCTGGGCCGTGCCCGGCCCGAAGGGCTGTGGGATCGCTGGTAGGTCGCAGGGGGCCCGGCGGGGGTCAGGGTGGGAAGGCCAAAGGCCGGCCCGAAGGTCAGAGGGAAAGGGTTGGCGGCGGGGACAGCCGGAGGACTGGAAGGAAGGGGCGCCCCACGAGCAAGAGAGAGCCCTCTCCGCGGCCCCGGGCTCCTCGGCGACGTTTCCCAGGTACTTCTCCCAGGCTCCATGTTCCCGGTGTCCTACCTCAGGCCACACCCTGAAATCAAACTCAAGGCCAGGTGAAACCGGCGCTGTGCAAACATGTGAGCGCGGCCTCTCCGGGCCGTGCCCCGCGCCAAGCCCCTCCCGCCGAGGGCGGACCAGGCGCCCGGCGCCCGCCGCGTTCTCCAGGGGCTTCCCGCTCCGCAACTGGGTGCCGAGGGCGCGCCGGCCGCCCCGGAGGTGGGAGGACCTCCTCCGACTGTCCCTTCCCCGCAGTTCGCGGCCGGCCGGCGCCGGGTGCGCGCGGGGTGCTGCCCCGGGCGGAGAGGCCTGGAGCACCGGGACCCGGAGCGCGGCGCCCCTGGGAGCGGGACTTAGTCCGCTGGGTGCCCGGCGCCCCCGCCCCCCAGCGGACTGGGGCTGCAGCGGCGCCGCGCTGAGACTACTGTCCCGCCGTGTCCCCGGCGCGGGAGGTGGGGGCGACGCCCCTGACAGGGCGCAGCTCTCCCGTGAGCGCGGAGGGGGGCCCCCGGGTGGGCCGCTCCGGGTGGGGGCCCAGCAGGGAGGGGGCGGCCCCGGAAGTGGTGCTACGCCCACTGTGCCGGCTCCCCGGGCGCCCGGCGGGCAGGAGAGCTGCTGCCTTCCCTTCCACCTGAGGTGGGTCGCTCCGTCGCGAGGTGGGCGTGGGGCCCTTCCAAATGCCCTGGATCCCCGCCAGTTGCAAGATCCGTGGGAATGCTACATTTGTCACATTTCGCTTCTGATCTCATTCAGCCCAGGCCTGCTGCGGAGGGCCGGCCCAGAAAGGTCCTTGGTCTTCCCTCTCCTGGGTTCCTGAGAGTTCTGCCTGCTGAAGAGTGAGGAGAACTAGGAAGAGGAGCCGAGGAAGGCCACCCCAAGGCGGTGAGTGATGGACCTTGGGTCCTGGTAGGGTGTCGGGGAGCCTTCTTGAGATCTTGAGGGACAGGCTGGGAGGGACAGCAGGCAGGCAGGCAGGTGACCCCCCAGAGCTGTCTTATCCTGGTGCTGTTAGGCAGCATCACTGGTCCCTTTATTTCAGGTGCCATTTCTCAATCCTTAGTGGGTGCTCAGTAGGTCACTTCCAGGGCTTCAGATGCCCTGCCCTTCCCACTGGCCCAGCGTCTGCTTTTCATCAGGTCTGATGCCTGTCTGAGATTAGGCAGTGTCTCTCAGGCCAGTGCACGTTGTTGAATTCATGCTTCCAGACAGGAAGGGCTGTGTGGCAGGTCCAGTGTCTGTGCCGAGCTAGGCAGGATGAGACAACAGGTCCTCAGGAAGCCACAGGCAAAGGTGCCTGCTCAGCCTATCCCAGCCTGCCAGCTCATCCCCCAGATCTCCAGACCTACTAGAATCACTCTAGCCCTTCCCACACACAGTTGGATCTGGAATGTAGATGCTACTAGGGACTCCAAGGGCTGGCCCAAGAAGAGTCCCCAGGGTGTATGTAAGCTGCATTTTCTATATCTTGCCCCCATGCAGGGGTTTGTTTAGGCTCCCATGGCTTGTTTTTCTAGAGAGGTGGGGGGCTCAGGTTCATGTTTGTGCTCATTTTTGTGGCTGCTGCAGCACACGTTACAATACCGTGAGCTTTTCTCAGGCTGTATGTAGGACAGTGGCTGAGAACACAGCATTTGGAAACAGAAAGAGCTAGGTTTGAATCCTGTCATTGTCTTTGACTCCTCTCTAAACTTTGAAATGTCCTCATCTGTAAAATGGGGTGATGATACCTTCCTCTAGGACGGTTGTGAGGAGTTACTCTAATAATAAATTATTACAACCCTATCCCTGGGGCACCACACCAGCCTCCAGTTGTTGTTATTGGAAAAGGTTAAACTACACTGAGCCCTCCTCTTTTGGAGAACTTTGAGAATGCTCTGGCTGTTTGGCAGGAGATTGTCACAAGGTGTTAGAACAAAGCAATGGGAATAAAGTAAAGGCAAAGGGTCCATGGAGGGCAGGTCATGGGAGACCCCAACTCAAGGTCTCTGGATCTCGTGGAAGCCTGGGAAGGGGCCACTTCCAGAAGGGGATCCAGTCTTGGCAGCAGATGAACAGTGCCCCCAGGACATTTCACAGGTGTCCACAAGTCCACAGGGACCCTGGGTGTACCGCTAGTACAGGTGCTGACCAGGGTAGAGGGAACCTCTGACTTGAAGCTTCCAGTCCTATCTCTGCTCTGAAGAGCCATTTGTCATCTCTGGACACTGGGCATGGGGGATGAGCACACAGAGCTTGGAGTCAGATCTGAGTTTGAATCCCAGCCTCATACCTACCATCTCTGATAATTCCTTATCCTCTCGGAGCCTCGGGTTCTTCATCTGTAAAATGGAGCTCATGATACCTACCTCATAGAGTTGTTGTGACCATTAAGTAAACTAATAAAAAGCAAAGTATCTGACACAGGATGGGTACTTTATATGCATATATTCCCTTTCTCTTCTCCTTCCTGCTGTCTTTAGAAGGGACATAGTAAAGCAGGTTCGGCCCATCACACAGCGTGTATCATGAGCATCAAGTGTGGAGGTGAACAAAATAGAGATATGAAAAGTTAAGGGCTGTGAAGACATCAGGCCATCTTGTGAGTAGGGGCCCTCGAGGTCCTTTCTGGCTAGGCATTGAGGACTCGGGCCTCTGGGACAGTGGGCTGCTGCCCTCCTGGGAAGGTCACTCTTCAGACCCTTCCCTTGCAGCTAACCCCATGCCAAGGAAAGCCCAGGGCCAAGGACCAGGGAGAGGGAGGGGCAAAGGTTAAAGTTCTAAGTGCAGAGAACAGAGGTCAGAGGACTGGTCTGGCCCGAGTCTGGAGGCTTGAGGGCTAGACACTGACAGTGCAGGCCTGGCTGGGCCCGAAGAGCGGCCCCTGTCAATACTGACCTTCCACGACTGGTCAGCCTGGCCCTCCAGCCTCTCATTCAGTGGGAGTGTTGACACAAGTGATTGAACAAGCTTTATCGTCGTATTCTTTTAAACAGCAGCCGTATTAGCTCTCCTCTGGGGATCCCCTGGGATCTTAGCATGGGACTGGCCAGAAGGGTGGGAAACCCAGACTTTTGGCTTGTTCTGTGCTCTCCACCCTCCACTCTGGCCTGCTCCTTGGTATCTCACTGGGGCACTCCAGTGGGACAGCAGAGCCTCAGGGGACTGCTTGGTCTTCTGGGGACGCCCACACTTCAGCTCAGTGGCCCTGGGCAGAGCTTATAAAGCCTGTGGACAAGGAGGATGGGGAGGATGACCCCCCCCATCCTGCTGGTGACTACTGGTCAAAAAGTCAGATGAAATTCTCACCAGGCCCTTCCCCTGGTGCATTTTTGGGGCCAGGAAAGGGGCTGGGTGCCACCTCTCCTGACTGTCATGTCACATGAAGAGGGGCAGATGGCAGGCCCTGACCCCTGGGGAAGGCTGATGGGAGGTAGTTTTCAGCCAGAGGAGAACTTTCTAGCAACAAGCAATGAGGGTACAGGGGAGATGGGGGTGGCGGCCTCCCCGTTTCTGAATGCATTCAAGCAGAGCATGGACTGGCCTCTGTTAGGAATGCCACAGGGGTGCAGAAATTTGGGCAGGGGGCAGAGGGGAAGTTGAACCTCCTCCGTGAGCCCCGCAGGCGTGCACCAGTGTCTTCTGGCTGTGGAACAACTTCTATTCTGAAGGAAACTAGACTGCACGGGAGCACAGATTCCATCCTGTTCCCCATGGTCACCCACAGCCCAAAGCAGAGTAGGCAAGCAACAATTATTTTTGAATAAATGAATGAATAATATGTGCTTTTATGTCTAAATGGACTCCGGGAAATAAAGTTTGAGGGAAATCTTCCTGGCTTCCATGAAACTCTGTGTCCTGGTCACAGTCGTTCTCAACCAGGGAGAGGCAAGGTCACTCTTTGTAGAAGGGCGGGTGGGATGACGGTTTTCCCAAAGGGGTTTAAAGAGGTCTCTGCCCCAGCTCCAGAGATGACGGTACCTTCTGCTGCAGGCCACTCCGTGAGCGGATGGTGGCGGTGTGGGGGTCCTTTTCCAAGCTCTTTTGAACTTGGCCAGTGAATCTAGGATTCACCAAAAGTGTCTTGGGGGTGCCTGAAAATGACATGGGTCGGCATGGAGTATAGGGCTGCTAGCAGTGTATAGGATGTTTGCTTCATGGTCTGGGTCAGGCAGATATGGGCAAATCACATAATCTCTTTGAACATCAGTTTCCTCATCTGTATAATGGGAACAATCATAATCCTACCTCAGGCTGTGGTGAGGGTTAAATGAGATCGTGTGCAAAAAATGCTCAAATCAGAGCTCGGTACTTGAAGCACTCCCTGAGTGACAATTATTAAAAATACTCAAAATTGGTCCTTAAGCTAGTACGGCTGCTGGCTATTCCCCTCACTGTGCCTAGAGAAGCTGGCAGAGACCACTGAGTCTACTATCCTGTCACCAGCATAAATGCAGAGGCCCAGAGGAAGAGAGGACGTCAAGGTCACAAGCCAGCCCCTAGGAGCACCAAGCCCCAAGGTTCACACAGAGCTGCGCTCAGCCTGGTGGCCCTGGGTGTGAGTTCTGACAAGCAGAGGGGGCCCTCCCTTTGAGGCACCCTTCCCCAGGCTCGCTCACTGGTGCTTCCCGCCTTGGTATCCAAGGCTCTGGGTATCAGGAGCTGGTGCAGCTGCCTCCTCTTTTCCCTATCAGCCAGCGATAGATGAGACTCTGGCCCCCATTTGCTGCTCAGTGCCTTATTCCTAGTAAACAGCTTAACAATATCCCATGACTTACACAATCAACCAAATTTTACTTCCTTCAGAGTAGCTGCAAACTTTTTTGGATTCTCTTTCTGGAAACCACCTTCTGGCCTGCCACACATGCTTATGAATCCCTGCAGGGGGCTAAGTGACCCTTCCTTGAAAGAGATTCTTTTTTTTTTTTGCAAACAGCCAAAACTCACTCAAAGCCAGGTCTGCAGGGTAAGGTGGGGCACCACAACAGATACTGCTATTTAGGGTGAAAAGCAAGGGGAACAGTTAGATGAGGAGACAGTTGATGTTGATTCAAGATGGGCCCCAAAGGTGATTCCCAAAGAGGAATTTTGGAAATACCAGAGCATGTTTGGAGCAGATACTCTCCCAAGGGGAACTGCCTCAAATGGCAACACTCATTTGCCTGCCTAAGGTCTGGTTTGAGGAATAAAGGTAGACTTGTGTGCCATAGTTCTGCCTTGGTCTGTGGCACCCTTTTTGGGGTGGACTGGGTGGCCCTGGCATCCCAGACCCCAGGAGTTGGGTGTCTTCCCCAGAGGAGGAGTAGCTGGAGAGAGCGGCCTGCTCACACTGCAGCTACTTTGCTCACCTGGGCTCCAGGGACCCCACTGACAGCTCTAGGAAACACCACCCAAACTTTTGTCCCTGTCATAAAGTAGCATCAGCCAAAAAGACCTTGCCCTCCACTCCTCTCGCCAAGCCCCGCAGGTTGCCTGTTTCTCTGCTGAAATCCTGCAGAGGAGACCTGGACTCTTAGTGGGCTGGAGAGGACACATGCATGCTGTTTCTGCAGCTTTTCGCAGATGCCAACCCCTGGCCCCCGCAGCCCCCAGCAAGGGGTGAAACATTGCACCCACCCTTTCTGGTTCCACACCGGGTAAGGGTCAGCCTGTGAGTCAGGAAAGAATCTTGGTGGAGGGAGCTGGCCCGGCCCGGCCCCCCACCTTCAGACACGTACTCCCACCCTACCTCCCACCCCCCCGCGAGTGTACGTCAGGTTGCCCAGCCCCCATCCTATTTGTAGACACCAGGGAAGGAGTGAAGAGCAGCCTAGCTCCCTCCACAGCCTGGAATCAGATCGGGTTCAACCCCCAATGCAGTTATTTTCTCCTTCGGTGACTTTGCATGAGTTATTTAATCTCTCTGACTCCTATCTGGATTTGTGGATGATGGTAATAACTCCTGCCTTCCAGAGTTGTTTGTTGTGAGAATTAAATGAGCTAATCCTCGGTAAGGGCCTAGCCCATAGTAGGCGCTCAAAAAAGTTCCTTCCCTTCCTTTCACCCAGTCTCCTGCTTCTCCCACACCCCTGTGCCACCCGTCAGTGACCCCTTGCCCGCGGCTCCCTCCACTCTCCCACCAGCTCCACCCTGGGGTTTACTGGGTGTGACCGCATTTCCTCTAGAAAGCTTCTGCCCGGACCTGGCCGTGCCCCGCTGTGGTGGGGATCCGGCAGGAGGAAGCAGACGCAGCAGCAGGAGCGGAGCTGGGCCAAGCTTCCTTCTCAAACGGGTCAGGGCTGGGCTTTCCCCCAGGCCCGGGCACCCCGTGTTCCCAGGCCCGGGCAGGCTGGCAGCTAGAAGGCGATGCCCGCACGCTCAGAAGAGGGAAGTCCGCTGTGCACCCCTGCCTTGCGTCCCGTGTTGGGCGGGGTGTCCTGTGGGAGCGGCCTGGGCCCCCGGGCACCACCCTGCGCCTCCGCTGCTGCCCCCTGTCTGCCTGGTTTTGCTTCGGGGTCTTAGGCCCATGTCGTTTCTTTCAGGCTGGGCAGAAGGAAAGGCAGGGACTGGCTCTCCGAAGGAGGATAGCCCTTCTGCCTCCCCAGGGTGTCTTCCTGGGGGACGAATCGAGTGTGCTTGCGGAGAGACGGGGATGGCAGCGGAGCAGCCTCACAGGCTGACACCCCGACTTAGGGGACAGGGTGGCGGGCTGAAGCTCCAGGCCACCTCCCCTTCGCCCCGGGGCTCCTTGGGCCTGCTCAGAGGGTAGGGAACTGGGGTGGGACGTGGAGACTCGGAACGGGCCCTGGAGAGCCCCTGCCGAGCAGGTGGGTGTGCTCCGAGGACACAGGCCCCGCTGCTGGGCGGACAGAGGTGTTCGTGTCTCAGGGGGGTCCCGTCCGGTGACTGGGCTAATGCTGGGCCCTCAAGAGGATGAGCGTGTCTTAGGAGCTCAGTCTTCATGAACCCTTTTTTCATTACTTAAAAAAATTCTTTTTTCTTCTTTAGAAAAGCAGTTCATACATAGGCTTTAAGAACATTTTAGAAGAGTAGAAAGGAGGAGTGGGGGAAATTACCTGCAGCCTCACCAGCCATGATGAGTTTTTTTTTTTTTGCGATTTATATATTAGTTGTATTCATACTCCATTAGCAAACTAGTGGAGACGAAATCTTTAAAAATAATTCCTTACTCCTAGCCTACACCAAGATTTCTGCTTCAGACAAAGAAAACTCGGTAAAGTTTAGTTTGACTCTGGGACCGATGAGTATGGGTTTGGGCCCCAGCAGTCATGGTTGGGCCCCAGGGGCTCCAGGAAAGTGACCAAACTGTCACTCACACCTTGGGTCACCGACGTAATCCCTCAGGACCAGACTGAAACATGCCCGGCCCACCCCCGGCACCCTCACTCCCACCCAAAACCTTGTTCTTTACCCCTCACTTCTAAGGCTATGATCTATCTCAAATTAAGTTTTGAGCATTCTATAAATTAGAGGTCAGGATCCACTTTTTTCCCCAGATGGATGTCTAATTGCTTCAGCAACGTTTATTGAAAAGCTCATTCCATTCCTATCACGCTGCAGTGTCATCTTTGTCGTAAATCCAGTAAGCTTATACAAATGAGCCTATTTCTGGACTCTCTTTTGTTCCATTGGTCTAAATTGTCAGTCCTTCCACTGATTCCTCTCTGGATTAATTACTGTAGTTATAATAAATCTTGACATCTAACGATGTAATCCTCCAACTTTGTTCTTCAAGACTGTCTTGGCTACTCCTGGTTCTTACGTTTCCCTGTACACTTTAGAATTGGTTTACCAGCTTCTACAAAAATAAATGTGCTGGGATTTTAATTAAAACTGGAAGACATCTGCAGGTTAATTTGGGAATAATTGACATCTTTACAATATGAAAATTCCATCTATGAATATTCATTAATATCTTTAATGTTTTGTACTTTTCAATGTAGAGGTCTTACATATTCTTCCTTAGATTTATTCCTAGATATTTGATATTTTCAATGTTCTCCTAAGTGGTATCTTTAAAGTTTTTCACTTTCTATGTTTTTTGATGGATGTAGGAATATAATTGTTTTGTTGTTGCTGTTATTTTCATCTGTTTGTCTTGATCAGGGATCTTCTAAATTTGGTTATTAACCCCAATAGTTTGCATGTAGATTCTTCTGGATTTTCTCTATGTAGAATCATGTCCCAGGAAGTAACACATTTCAGATGAGTGTTAACCTTCCTTGAGGCTAACGTCCTGTTACCTAATGATCAGCTCTGATTTCTGACTCTCCACTCCCCCCAGCCGAAAGCCTGAGCTCAGTCCATTGCTTCCCCAACTGTGACCGTCACTACCACCACCCTAGGGCTCTGGTCTGTTTATTTTCAGGTTTTTCCTGCTGTCTCTAGGAAGAATTTGTTCTGAGATTGCTATTGGAGTGGACTCAGGAGGAAGATTCCAGAGTCACTGAGACCATTTGCAGGTGTTCTCCCAGCGTTCCTGCAGTAGAAGCTGGGCACCGGGTGGAGTCGAGGGTGAGGGCTGGTGCGGTCGGGCAGGGGTTGGGGAGACAGATGTTCTGGGGGAAGAAGCATCGGCCAGCTCTTCTTCCACTCTGGAGTGTGTCTCTGCTCTTCAAGAAGAATTCAGAGAGCTGGGGAGAAGGCTGAAACAGTCTGCTACACTAGTCCGGGGACCAAGGTCTGCCCACGGCTGTGAGGATGGTCTGCTGAATGAAGACTTTCCCATAGCAAAAGGAAAAGGCGGAGGAGATCAAATTCTCACCAAACCATAAAGGGTCTACATAAGGGAAATACAGTGAGGTTCCCAGACCCCCAAACCCTGAAATTAGACCTCTTCCCTCCACAGGTAAATCTGAGGGGAAAGGAGCTCAGCATCCTCTTCGACGAGTCCCCTCCCCGGGTCCCGGCATCTGCAGAGTCCTGCACTTAGAGAGAGGGAGACAGAGAGAGGTAAGATAGCGAGAGCTACAGCTACCATTTACTGGGAAATTGCTCACTCAATACCCCCTAACCCTGTGAGATATCTTTTATTAACCTCATTTTAAAAATTATTAGTTTTTATTAATATATGCTGTATATTCACTTACCATGTAATCACCCAAAGTGTACAATCAGTGGTTCACAATATCATCATATAGCTGTGCATTTATCATCACAATAGACTTTTCTTTCTTTTTTGTGGAAAATAACATAATACAAAATAAGCAATAAATTTCAAAGCACAGCACAACAATTAGTTGTAGAACAGATTTCAGAGTTTGGTGTGGGTTACAGTTCCACAGTTTTAAGTTTTCACTTCTAGCTGCTCTAAGGTAGTGGAGACTAAAAGAAATATCATATAACAATTCAGTAATATACTCATTTCTTAAACCCTGCCTTCTCTGTTTAACTCCACCATCACCTTTGATCTTCCTCCCAGTCTTTAGGGGTATTTAGACTATGCCCACTCTAACTTTTTCATTTTGGAAGAGGCTGCCAATAATATGGGGTAGGGGGGTGGAACTAATGATGTTCTGGAGAGACTGGCCTCTCTGCATTTCAGAACTCATTGGGTCCAGGGACCCATCTGGAGGTTGTAGGTTTCTGGAAAGTTACCCTAACACATGGACATTTGTAGAATCTTATATAATGCCCTAGGTGTTCTTTAAGATTGGCAGGAATGGTTTTGATTGGGGTTTGGCAAGTTATGATAGGCAGCAGTGTCTAACTGAAGCTTGCATAAGAGTGACCTTCAGAGTAGTCTCGACTCTATTTGAACTCTCTCAGCCACTGGTACTTTATTTGTTATACTTCTTTCCCCCCTTTGGTCACTATGGCATTGTGGCTCCTACAGTGCCAAGGCCAGGCTCATCCCTGGGAGTCATGTCCTACACCACCAGGGAGACTATCTCCCCTGGATGTCATGTCCCACATAATGGAGAGGGCAATGATTTCACTTGCAGAGTCTGGCTTAGAGAGAGAGGCCACATCTGAGCAATAAAAGAGGTCCTCCAAAAGTAACTGTCAGGTGTACCTGTAGGTAGGCTAAGCTTCTCTGCTACATACACAGGCTTCACAAGAGCAAGCCTCAAGATCAAGGGCTTGGCCTGTTGACTTGGTTATTAACCTCATTTTATGGGGGAAAGAAAACTTAGGTTTGAGTTGTTTAAATAATTCGCTCAAAGCCTCCCACGTTAGTGGTGGAGCTGCAACTCAAACAGGTATATTTCACTCCAAAGTCCTTGGTCTTCAGGGACCAGGGAGGGCACACGTGGCTTTGCCCTTGGGGACTGTTTAGTAGACACCTGAACCTCAAGGTCCTGAGAGTAGCTTACATTCCAGAAAGTGGGAAATGGTTTTAGGTTGATTTGCCCATTCCTCATGGCTTCTTTGGAAGCAGTGGCTTTGGGGGTCCTGCTTCTTTCTGAGTGGGTACCACTCTAGTTCTGCGACCTGCTCGAGAACCTGCTAAAGTGACCAGAGAAACACGGCTTCCAGAGCAGGAGCTTCCAGAACACTCCAAATGCACTCCAGATGTGTGGAGAGTTTCTCACATGTTTGAGATTGTTTCTTAAAACCTGGTCGTGGCCTTTCCAAGTGACATATGAACCCATTGAACTGTTCTGAACCACTTCAGATGCAAATGCATTCACGTGGCCACCTATGACCCTGTCCTCTGTCAACACGTGGTCTGAGGCCCAGGGCTCCCCCAAAGGTGAGGCTAGGGCAGCCCTTTGGAAGTCACTTTGCCTCCCAAGTTTCCAGTTTCCCACTCTCAAATCCAGTCACGTTAACCTTTGCACTCCCATGTCACTCCTAACCATTGATAGAGCTCAGTAATGACTCCTACTCCTTAAGCAAACCCAAAATCAGCAGGGCGAGGGTTGGAGGCTCCACTGCGAGTGACGCCTTGTGCCATCAGAGTTTTGAGACCTGAGAGAAAGGGTCCCTCTCTCTTCCCTGGATAGTTTAACCCCGTCCCTTTGTCACATGGCCTTTCTGAAGTTAGGGTAGAGCACTAACTTCAGAGTGAAGTAAGCATGAGGACCCTTTTGGGGTTCCCTGGTCCCCAGAGTGGGCGACATGTCTAGGAGTCAGCTGGTTGACTTCATTAATGTTGTGTATCATGTTAACAGGTTTTTGGTTGTGGAACCTTCCCAGGACAAACTTGAGTTGATTGTGATTTTAAAAGACCCAAAACCTTTCATGTACTGTTGGATTCAACATGCTAGTTTAGTTTAGAATGTTCATGCTTATGCTCATGATGTTCAAATTTTTGTTTTCTGTGCTGTTCTTATCTGGTTCAAGGATCAAGGTCATGATAGCTTTATAAAATGAGTTGACTAGCTTTCCTCCTAGGTTCCCTCTTCTAATTCTTCAGCAGGGAGATGCTGTTTGTAATGGGCTTCGGATTTTATAAAAACACACCCACCCCCAGAGTCTGCCTCCTCCGCAGGGGATTTGGCACAGACAAGGAGACAGACACCTCTTTTCCTTGTTTACAGTCTGCGTTGGCTTATTTATGGTGCTTTTTGTTGTTTCTGGGGACTCTCTGCCGAGAGCCAGCCATTCCCCTGAGGAAGTAGTGATGGGAAGAGGGAGGGGAAGGGGAGCCCTGGTGGGGGGCGGGGGCACTGTGCCCAGCAGAGGACAGGAAGGGAGCCCCGAGCCTGGTGGCCCTGCACCCCCGGCAGCCACCCCCGGCTCCTGGGCCCAGTCTGTGGCGGACCCCCGCCCAAGCTCAGCCTGACCCTCCCCACGCAGACGCCATGTTCCGTAAGAAAAAGAAGAAACGCCCCGAGATCTCAGCCCCGCAGAACTTCCAGCACCGTGTCCACACCTCCTTCGACCCCAAAGAAGGCAAGTTTGTGGGCCTCCCCCCGCAATGGCAGAACATCCTGGACACGCTGCGGCGCCCCAAGCCCGTGGTGGACCCTTCGCGCATCACGCGGGTGCAGCTCCAGCCCATGAAGGTACGGTCGGAGGGTGGGGCGGCCGGAGGGTGCGGGGTCGGCGGGTGGGCCAGGCAGGGGCGGGAGGGGGCGTTCAGTGCCTCCCACTCTCCAGAAAACTGCCTGATGAACCACAGAGCCACTGGGAAGAGCCGCTGGCCGGCTGGCCGTGAGCTGGGTGTTTCAGTTCCTGCCGATCAGTCTCTTGCTCTGTCCCTCAGTGACCCAGGGAGGAGGGTCTGGCTTGTCCCTCTCTGCTGGACGGTAAGGTTGCCAGATTTGGAAAAAACCATGAAGGACCTCGATTACATTTGCCTTTCAAATGATGACAAATGACCTTTTAGCATAAGTATGTCCTGTACAATTTGGGGGATATACTTGTACTAGAAAAGTATTCATTATTTATCTGAAATTCAAAAGCAATCAGGTGTTCTGTATTTTATCTGGCAACCCTACTGGATAGGCTCAAGGTAAAGCCGATTTCCCTCTCTCCCCATGCAAGATCAAAGCAGATGGCATCCGAGGTGGCCAAATCCCAGAAGGGGCTGCGGGCTTTTCCGGAGCAGGGGAATTGAGTTGTGTGGGTCTAGAAGGGTAGGTCCGGGAGCCCAGGGGGGTTGGGGTCAGGAGCCCTGTCAGGGTTCGGAGGCCACAGAGAAGTCAGTGTGTGTGGTGGGGAGTCCTGGGCGGGTCCCTGCCTCCTCACAGGGCTGCCAGTCAGGCGAGCTGGAGAATGGCAGCCGGCCCCAGGCTGGATCCCGGAGCCCCCCGCCCCACCCAGGCTCCCTCCGCTCCCCAAGCTCAGCCAACACCCTCATTTGGCATGGGGATCGTGACTGTGTGGTTACTACCCTCTGTGCCCTGCCGGCCTGCACGTGCCATGAGAACGGGCCTGAAACTCACTCCGTGTCCCTGCACCAGCACAGGCCCGACCATGGGCGCCCGTGAGTGGCTGAAGGACGGATGCCGCAGCAGGGGAGGGGGCAGTGCGCCTCCCGAAGGCCCCGCGGCCCCACCCCTCTCGCTGTGCTCTTTGGCCCTCGGCCTCCAGGCCCCCCTCCCTGCCACGGGCAGCCCGCTGACCCTTGCCCCCCCCTCCTCCCCTGCAGACAGTGGTGCGTGGCGGCTCCGCGCCCACGGACGGCTACATCTCCGGCCTGCTCAAGGACATCCAGAAGCTGTCGGTCATCAGCTCCAACACCCTGCGCGGCCGCAGCCCCACGAGCCGGCGGCGGGCCCAGTCCCTGGGGCTCCTGGGGGATGAGCAGTGGGAGGCTGACCCGGACATGTACCTGCAGAGCCCCCAGTCCGAGCGCACCGACCCCCATGGCCTCTACCTCAGCTGCAACGGGGGCACCCCAGCAGGCCGCTGGCAGGCGCCATGGCCCGAGCCGCAGAGCCCGCGGGTCCTGCCCAATGGGCTGGCCACGAAGGCGCAGTCCCTGGGCCCCACCGAGTTCCAGGGTGCCACGCAGCGCTGCCTGCAGCTGGGTGCCTGCCTGCAGGGTTCTCCACTGGGCGCCTCATCCCCCGTGGCCACCGGTCGGCGTGGGGCCAAGATGGCCAGGCACAGCTCGGAGGAGGCCCGGCCACAGTCCTGCCTGGTGGGCTCGGCCTCGGGCAGGCCAGGCGGGGAGGGCAGCCCCAGCCCCAAGAGCCAGGAGAGCAGCCTGAAGCGCAGGCTGTTCCGAAGCATGTTCCTGTCCACGCCTGCCACGGCCGCGGCCCCCCCAAGCAGTGGCAAGCCCGGCCCTCCGCCACAGAGCAAGGTAGGTCAGGCCACTCGCAGGGGGCAGGGGGCAGGGGACTGGGCCTGGCAGGATGTTTGCTGGGTTGTGGGTGTCAGGGGACCAAGCTCTGCCCGGCCATCCCTGCTTCCAGGGGCCGGGGCGGGGAGAGCCTGTGGGTCCAAATTGATCAAAGAGCCGGCTCAGCTGAGGGATCTACTCAGGCTTAGGACGTGAGTGGCATGTGGGGTTGCAAGGGGGGGTCACTTTCCAGGGGACCCTCAGAGCAGCTTGTGGAATTGTGTTGTCTTACACTCCTGCCGTCGGGGGCGTGGCTAGGGAGGTCACAGTGGAGGCAGACACCCCCCTGGAAAAGCAGCACCTTTCATCACAAGCCCAGAGCAGACCTTCCCACTGCCGCCAATGCCCACAGGACCACCAGGCCATGGGCGGGGGGCAGCGTTTCCCTCTGACTGCCTCTGCCTTGCGCTCCTTCCCATCTGCACTGTGCTCTCCTGAGGGCCCGCAGAGAGGTTCCCACGATGCCTTCCCGCTAAGGCATCACACATTTTCACGTGAACCCTCTTTCCTAGTGAGGACTATTTTCTCCCTTCCCTTCCCTTCCCCTCCCTTTCCTTTTCTAAGATTGTTTTGTTCAGATTTCTTTATTGACTTGTTCTTGAATGTGTGTACCAGGTGAAAAGCTACAGGGCTGCATTTGCCCGGGCCCTGGAGCAGCAGGAAAGCTGACTTTTGGCACATGTGACAGCCTCACAGGCACATATTTTTCTTGTAAAAAGGAAACAGGGTATCGAGCCTGAATGGTGGTATTCTGGCACCTTGGCAGGCAGATTGGAGATTGTTTTTCACTCTTTTCATGCTTCATGACCTCCCGTCCGTAGTTACAGTAACAGTCGTTTGCCCCATTTGGCAGACGAGAAGACTGACTCAGAGGGTGAGACGACTCCCAGCAATGGTGAGGGAGCCGGGGAAGGAGAGGGAGCAGTGCTCCTCCTGCTTACGCAGGTTTCATGACTGAGGCAGCCAGTTGTTGTCCAGCTCCTTCTTGAGGGACAGGCGGCAGGGGGCTTGGGCTATGGCATGAGGGTTTCAAGCCAGACCTAAGGGACATCTGCTGACAGTGGCAGGGGTCATCATCAAGCCTCCTCCCCGGCGGGGTTGAAGGACGAGCCCAGGTGCTCCCCTGTCGGCGATGGCTGGAGTGCGCTCTAGCCTGGAGGGAAGGGGGTGGCGTGAGGACCTTCCCAGGCACCGCCAGCTCGAGCCTTCAGGCACTGACCAGAGCCTGAGGGCCACACCCAGGGCTGGCACCCACCAAGGCTCTAGGCCACATGCCCTCTGGCTGGCTCCGAGCCCCCCCACTGGGACAGAGGACAGTGGGCTGGGGCCACTCACGGTGGAGCGCTGGGGGATGCACAGATAATGAGATGTGGCTTGATGTGTCAGTGTGATGATCATGGGTGTCTGGGAGCTGGGGGGGTCTCTGGCAGGCTGTGCCTGTGGGGAGACATTTCTGGGAAAACTCCACATTTGCTCTGGGGGCAAGAAAATGCACCCAGCTAGGGAGGTGAGTATTGGACACCGACCCCTCTCTGGCCTCTGAGGAGTCCTGCCGAGTAGGTGTCAAGGATTTAGAGAAACGGGGTGTCAGCACTAGGCTGGGTACTGATGTGTCATTCTGGGCTCCTGCCAGCACCCCACATCAGGAAACAGGCCTGTCCTCCCGGCCTCTGTCTGCCTGTCCATCCTTCCAGTTTACTGAGCACGCACCATGGGCCCCTGCTACTGGGGGTGCTGGCATCCCATGTCTGTGGAAGCCAGGGGGTGGTTTTGTGCTCAGAGAAGCGACAGTTCCAACTCCAGGCAGGTGGTGTCCTTCTAGGCACCTTGCACATGCCTTTCTAAATAAATACTCTCAGTCCTGAAAAATAGGACTGAGATGCTCCAGGCTTTCCTCTCAGCACTAGCGACATGTTGGGCTGGTAATTGTGGGGAGCTCTCCTGTGCATTGCAGGAGGTTTAGCAACGTCCCTGGGCCCTAAACACTAGGTACCAGTACTGCCCCCAGTTGTGATCATCAGAAATGTCTCCAGACATTACCACATATTCCTTGGGGAGGCAAAATCACACCTCCTTGAGAACCACTGCTTTAGGTACTCCCTTGCCCAGTCGGTGGATATTGGGCTTCCTTCCTCCTCCTCCTCCTCCTCCTTCCCCACCACCCCAGGGACCCCAGCAGGGTCCAGTCCCAAGGGACCCTTGTTTGGCCTTGCTGTCTGTCTACATGAGGAGGAGTTTCTAGTGAACAGATGACCACAAGAAAGGACCACATGCAACTTGTTAAACCATTGCAAGAAAGGGAGTTAATTAATTGCTCCGGGCTCTGGATTAATTGTGGAATTACGTGTGTGACTGAGGCCTCTTTTTTGTGAAGGACCTGCTATTAGAGCCATGCCTGGGGCTACAATGTCATGCTAGTGGGCAGCCCTCTGCACCTCGGCACATCCCAGAGGGGTGGGCTCTGGGCTCTCGCAGCAACTCCCTTGGTAGCGGTCAGTGCCCTGGCGCCCCGGGAGGACCAGCCTCCCATGGCTGAGCTGGGCCAGGTGTGGCTACAGCGGGGGTGAATGTGGCTCCAGGTTCTCTTGATTCAGCCCCTCATCCACAAAGATAATGTGATCATGCATTTATGGTACTTGCAAAAATGGTAAGCAGGGGGTTGGGTTTTTTTTCAAGGTTATGTTATGGCCTCTGCCGTAAGGGCAGTTGCAGTACAGCCCCCAGCCCACAGCTGCTGACGCCTGCCCTGTCCCCGTGGCCCAGGAGGAAGAGGGGTCATCATTGTAGCCCCAGGCATGACTCTAATAGCGGTTCCTTCACAAAAAAAGAGGTCTCAGTCACACACGTAACTCCACAATTAATCCAGAGCCTGGAGCAATTAATTAACTCCCTTTTTGCATCCTCCTTTCCCTTTCTTGCAATGATTTAACAAGTTGCATGTGGTCCTTTCTTGTGGTCATCTGTTCACTAGAAACTCCTCCTCATGTAGACAGACAGCAAGGCCAAACAAGGGTCCCTTGGGACCGGACCCTGCTGGGGTGAAGATGGAACCAGCCCCTCCGCCTCCAAGTCCCACGTGCTGGGCTCTTGCCTGTCTTTTGCTCACTCATCTCTTCCCCGGCCCAGGAGCAGGCTCTGTCCCTGAGCTCAGCCATGCCAGCAGCAGAGTCACCACAGGGCCTTGACTCTTGGGGAGGAGGGCTCTCCCACCTCCAACCTCTGGGTGGCTCGACCGCTTCCACCCCACACTCATACATCCCCAGAGCAGAGAGAGCCCATCCAGAAGGCCAGCAGCCCTTAAACTGCAGGAAATCATTACAGTCTGCGTTAGAAACTTCAGGGTGGAGAGAGGTCAAGGGGCCATTACAACAACCTCAGAGCAGCTTCAGGTGGTCCCAAAACCCTGCCCCACCCACTTGGCCGCTCAGAGAGCACCTTTTTTTGGTTAATTCCATACCTCACAAGGCAGCCGGCCGCTGCCTCAGAGCCCTGAGCCTTCTTACAGGGGTTGGGGCAGCTTCGGTGGCTGTGCCGTGTAGCGAGCCCTGTCCCACCTCTCCCCTAGTGCCTGCATGGGTCCTCCTCCAGCCCCAGCCCCAGCCCTCCCTGAGGTCATGGAATCACAGGGCCCATTCATCCGGAGCTGCTCAAAGGGGTCTCTGTGGTCCCCCTACATCAGAAACCAGGGAACCTGTTAAAATACAGACCTACCAAGCCAGTCCCGGGAGCCCAGGAACTTGCACACGATCCTCTCATTTACAGAGGAGACAGGCTCCGAGAGGACTACTTGCTTCAGGTTCATCGTAGGTCAGAGCAGAAGCAGGACTGGAGCCCAGGTCCTGACCCCCCACTGCACAGAGAAGGAAAAGATGAGGGTCTGGGGCTGGCAGAGGCGTGGGAGAATCTGCCCACCAGGGATGGATTAAAGTGGCGGCAGTCTGGAGGCTTTCCTGTCCCCTTCCCTGCAGAGGTGGGGCCTGAGCTGGCACAGCCTGCCCGCAGCCTGGCTCTCTGCGGGCAGAGGCCCCCGACATGCTCCACCGCAGGCAGGGCCAGGGACTAGGGCGGGGTGGGCGCCCTGAAGCCTCGGGGGAATGTTGAAGAGGTCAGAAGGCTCTGGCTGAGCCTGGAGGGCCCGAGGCCCAGGCTCCAGGTCCCCGAGGAAATGGCCTAGCCGGAGCTGACTACCTGAGACTTCCTGTACCGCAGTTCGGCTCTGGGCATCAGGACCAGCTCCCACGGGGCACCTAGGCCACCACTCATGGGACAGTTTCTGGAGATGTTCTGAGAAGTCCTCTCCTTCGCAGTCCTTGACCTCCTACCCCTGCAGTGTCCCCCGTGAGGTTGCGTATGGCCCTGTCCAGGACACCCCCTTAAAAAACACCTGATCCCCAGGAGGAGTTGTGTGGTACATCAGCAATACCCTGGGGAGAACCAAAGATGGGCTCCTTCCCTGCCAGGGGTGGCAGGAGGTTTGGGAGGCTCCCAGGGCTGGGCCTAAGCAGGGCTCCTGGGGGGGGTCCAGGCCCCAAAGTGCACTGAGACCCCTCCCTCCCCATCTCTGCCCCAAGACTTGGGTTTGGCTGGGCCTCCCCTCCTGATTCCAGATCTCTCTGGCACCAGGTCCTCAGCCCGGGAGGAACCCCGAAGAACCCGTGGACAGGAACACGGCTCTGTGGTACTCTGTTGGGGTCACCCCCTCCCAGCACAGACATGCGGCACTGGCTCCCTGCTGTGAGGCACAGGCAGGGCTCTCAGACCCCGGCGGTGGCACGGCTGCCCCCCGCTCCCCCACCCCACTGCCCAGGGCCTCTCCACACGGCCCTTGGCTACCTGGGGCCAGGTGGGATGGGCGAGCCTGGGTGTAGCCGTCTCAGACCCAGATCCCCTGTGCGGCCCTGTAGCTCACAGGGAAGACCATGCCTCCTGGAGGCCTCCCTGGGGTCCAGCTGCCAATTACCACGGAAGAAATACCCAGTGTGAGGGCACCCCAGGGACTCGGCTCTCTCTGTCTTCCCGGGAGCAGCAGGGTGGATGTAAAGACCTGTTGTGTGGCCTGCTCGCCTCGGAGCCTGGGGGCTGATCCCTGAGCGCCGAGCAGTGCTACAGGCCGCCTTCGGCTCACTCGGACAGTCTTTGCTCACAGCATCTCCCCAGTCTGGGAGTGTCCAGAGGTCATTCCTGGGCAGGTGGCTCCATGTGCTTCCACAACCACCCCCTTCCCATCTCTTTCTTTCTTTCTCCCTGCAGCTCAGCTCCTCTTTCCGACCACCGCAGAAAGACTCGCCCCCGGGCCTGGTGGCTAAGGCCCAGTCCTTGCCGTCGGACAAGTCCGTGGGGAACTTCAGCCCTCTGGCCCCCCTGGATACCAGCAGCCCCCAGAAGTCCCTCCGCGTGGGCCTGCCCCCAGGCCGGTCTTCCCCGGCGGGCTCCCCCCGCACCCGGCACGCCCAGATCAGCACCAGCAACCTGTACCTGCCCCAGGACCCCGCGGCCGCCAAGGGAGGCCTGGCTGGCGAGGACGCGGGCATCGTGACCCACGAGCAGTTCAAGGCTGCGCTCAGGATGGTGGTGGACCAGGGGGACCCCCGGCTACTGCTGGACAGCTACGTGAAGATCGGCGAGGGCTCCACGGGCATCGTCTGCCTGGCGCGGGAGAAACACTCGGGCCGCCAGGTGGCCGTCAAGATGATGGACCTCAGGAAGCAGCAGCGCCGGGAACTGCTTTTTAACGAGGTGGGTGGAGAGGGTGGGGTGTGGATGGAGGGGGGCATGGGGGGGGCGGGGAGCACGGACCCAGCCATCTGGGAGCAGTAGAGGTGGGAGGGGCAGGCCTCCTGGACACGGCCCACACTCAGGCGCCCCCACCCGCCCCCCAGGTGGTGATCATGCGGGACTACCAGCACCCCAACGTGGTGGAGATGTACAAGAGCTACCTGGTGGGCGAGGAGCTGTGGGTGCTCATGGAGTTCCTGCAGGGCGGGGCCCTCACAGACATCGTCTCCCAAGTCAGGTGAGCAGCTAGCAGGGTGGGGCCCCAAGTCCCGGCTGCCCCCCACTGTTGCCCCGGGGAGAGCTGTCAAGCAGCCTCTGGCCTTAGAGCCTGTCAGATCGTTCTCGACACCCTAGCCGCCCGTTCAGGGTAACTGAGACCCAGAGGTCTTGGGGTAGTCAGGGAGAGAAGGGTGGTCCCCACCAGGGCTCTGGCCTGACTGGGCTGCCAGGCATGCTGCCCAGGGCCCAGTACCAGGGACTCCCCCTCTGCCCAGCCCAGCTGCCCTGCAACCCTGCCAAAGTAACATTCTCTTCTGCCGATGGCCCTGCCTCCTTCCTCCAGGCTAAACGAGGAGCAGATTGCCACGGTGTGCGAGGCTGTGCTGCAGGCCCTGGCTTACTTGCACGCCCAGGGTGTCATCCACCGGGACATCAAGAGCGACTCCATCCTGCTGACCCTCGACGGCAGGGTAGACCCCTCCCCGCCCCGCGCACCTGTCCCCCCACTTCCCTACTCCCAGCAGCGCTGTTCCTCCTGGTTCAGTACTCATCCCCTTTCTCCCTCTCACCCCAACCTCCAGGTAAAGCTCTCAGACTTCGGATTCTGTGCTCAGATTAGCAAAGATGTTCCTAAGAGGAAGTCCCTGGTGGGTACCCCCTATTGGATGGCTCCCGAAGTGATCTCCAGGTCTCTGTATGCGACTGAGGTAACCGTTTCTCCCACCTCCCACTCCTCCCCAAAGAGGCTTAGAAGCACACAACACTTCTTCTGTGGCCCCTCCAGAGCACCCCACCCAAAACAGCCCTGGTTCCCAGCTCCCCGCTTGGTCCTCACTTGCCCGTTTCTGCCTCTTGGATGAGGCTGCGCTCGCCTATGATTTGCAGGAACTGGTCTCAGAAATGCTTAAGGACAGAGTAGGGTGTGGCCAGACGTCCTCATTTGTACTGGGCCTTTTTCAGAGAATGGCTGACAACCTGGTGCCGATGGTCAGTGGTCACTTGGGCAGGAAGTAACTGGCCACAGGGCAGGTGGCCAGAGGAGAAAAGAGACGGACTCAACAAGGAGAGCCGGCCCCTGCCCCCTCCAGCACACTGCTACCAAGTGGCCACACTCAGGCCAGTGCAGTCAGGGCCATTCTACTCCTGCAGGTGGACATCTGGTCCCTGGGCATCATGGTGATTGAGATGGTGGACGGGGAGCCACCCTACTTCAGCGACTCCCCAGTGCAAGCTATGAAGAGGCTCCGGGACAATCCCCCACCCAAGCTGAAAAACTCTCACAAGGTCAGTCGTACATGAGGTGTGGTCCCCACAGAGCCTAAGCTTCCTGAGACTTGGAAGTCAGACTCGGGCTCCTGGGCCTCAGCCTCTCCCTTCCACAGAGCAGGGTGGCTGGGCACCTGGAACACACTCCTCTTTCTCCACTCAAAACCTGGACCTGACAGTGGTGTCACATCTACCACACACACTCGTGTTTATTCCAGCAAGCCTCCCCCCTGCCGCTACCGCAGCAGGCACTCCTGCTGCAACTGACAAGGGACCCAGAACCTGAAAGGAGCTCAGCGATACCTGTGAAAAGGGAAAGCAAGGAGACCAGGGGTCCCTGATGTCCCGGGGAGGAGTCCAGCAAAGCCTAACTGAACACAAACAACTCCACCCCATTTGCCAGGGGATCCATACCAACACATGGCACGGTGTTCAGTCTGTCGTGGCGAATCCAGCTTGTCCTCCAGCACTGCACATCCTGACCACATCAAGCCAGTTTGCCCTTAAAACTATATGTGTGTATATACACACACACGTGTGTGTATAATACCATTTTCTGCCAAAAATACCCCAAACCCACAGGCCTTACCTGTGGACTGTGGGCGCCCCCTGCTGACAGCCAGGTCAGCGCTGGAAGGGGGAGGGGCTGCAAATGGCACTGCCACCTGGTGGCCAGAGTGAGAAATGTCCTGGGGATTGGGTCCTAGTCCCCACGGTTCCGTGGTCCCAACACAGGAAAACAGGTGTTTCCCTGACAGGAAAAACCTTCTGAGACAAAGGAAGTGTCCGGACCCTAGCCTAGACTACTGACCCCAATTTTTACAGATAGGGGGAATTTCCAACTGGCTGATTTCCCAGAGGTTGTAGCCTTCCGTGGCAGCCCAAGATTCAGCCTCATCCCAAAATAATTGGCTCAAAATGAACCAAGATAAACCCTTGCTTTAAACTGTAAGGCTAAGAGCAACAGAAATCTTCCTTTCCATGTCCCATCTTGTTCTTTTCTGTTCTTCAAAGTGCTTCCTCATTCCTGACCTCTTTCTTTATCTTCACTAACACCCTATGTGGCAGACAGGGCAAGCACATTTTATCATTAGCTCATTTTGCAGATGAGATCATCAAGGCCTAGAGAAAATTGCAACTTGCCCAAGATCAGATTCAGACTGAGGATTGAATTACCTGATGGCAATTCCATGTCCCTTCCACAGGGCCGCAGGGGCTGAATGCTGCGAGTCTTGAGAAGCAGGGGTGGGGAGTGGACGGGATTTGGAGCTCAGGTCCCCAGAGCTCCTGACACTTTAATTCCATTGCTCAGCACCGCCCCCTGGAGGCAGACTGGACACCTCCCCTGGAGTGATGCTGCCCTTCTTTGCCTCCCTGTTAATCCTAAAAGCACAGACCCTGGGAGGAGCCAGGAAATAAGAAACCAGAGAACTAAAGACTTTCAGACAATGGTGGGACCAAGTCAACACGTCACCCCAATAACACAACTTACAATTGTGGCTTCCTCTCCCCGGCCTGTCTCCGCAGGTCTCCCCAGTGCTGCGAGACTTCCTGGAGCGGATGCTGGTGCGGGACCCGCAGGAGAGAGCCATGGCCCAGGAGCTCCTGGACCACCCCTTCCTGCTGCAGACGGGGCTGCCTGAGTGCCTAGTGCCCCTCATCCAGCTCTACCGCAAGCAGACCTCCACCTGCTGAGCCCACCCCCCGAGTGTGCCTGCCACCTGGCCTCACAGGCAGGGGACACTGGGCAGCCAGCCCGCCGGCAGGGCCTGCCTGCCTCATTCTCTCAGTATTTTCTCCAAAGATTGAATGTGAAGCCCCACCCGTCCCTCCTGCCCCTCAGTCCACTGGGCCAGGCCGGACCTGCCCCTCGGCCTCTCTCCCTCCAAGAGAGGCCCCAGTTGCCTTTGGGATGATGGAGACCCCTCCTGCAGGATGACCCCTTGTTATTTGCACAGGGATATTTCTAAGAAATGCGGAGACCAGCACTCTTGGCCACTGAGGCCCAAGCAGCAGAAAGAGCTGCCCTCGTTTTTTAAAGGTAGTTGTACCCTACCATCCCAGGCCACTCAAGCAGGCAGACAGCCTGTCTTCAGTCTGTTCTCAGCTCCAGTGCCAAACCTTGGGGTCTCTTGAGAGAGACACAGGGAAGGTTTTTATTGCCCGAATCCTTCTCCCTCCCTTGTGTCCAACTTCCGGAAGGCACAGTCTCACCTGAATTCATTCCGTGGCCCATTTGCACCGACACACACCCTCCTTATACGCGTGCTCAGAATTGTGCCCAGCCTGCTCTTAGGGGGAGTTTTCTGGGTGAAAGAGAAAGAATGGGGCTGGTGTAAGGTGGTCTTGCTTTACAGGATAGAGGACACAGCGTGTGTGTGCACGTGCGTCGGTATGTAAGTGTGTATGTAAGGGCAAGGAGGTCACGGCAATAGCCTTGGTCCCTTCAGGTCACCGACAGCCAGTTTCAGTAAGGGCGCCCCATCCTCTCTCCCTATAAGTTCTGCTCTGAAGGGACCTGCATTCTTGGCCTGGCTTTCCCCCTCCTCCCCACTTCAGTCCCATGTTTCTGCCTGACCAGTGAAGAGGCTGTACTGGGTCTAGCACATCCTGGGAGCTCGGCAGTGGCTTCCAGCTTCCTTTCCGAGTCTCTCCTGTACTATGGAGTCTGAGAACCAGAGACAGGAACGGTAAGGAACCTGAAACTTTGTTTTACCTGTGAAATTCATCTCAATAACCAGCTCATCAGGGATCCATTCTTCTCTTCAGAATCCTGGTCTGGGGGAGGTGAACCAGCTTCTGGGGTTCCATCATGTCAAGAGAATGGGCACCCCACTTGTGCAAGCTGTCTGCCCCTAGCTGCCTCCTCAGATACCTGTCCCCTTGTCCTCCTTCCTTCCCCACTTCAGAGCTGCTGTGAGACAGGGAATTCCAGGGAAGAACTTCAGGAGTTTGGACCTATCTTGATAATATTTTTAGATTCCCCTGCTCCCTAGTGGCCTGCCTTGGGGCAAAAAATTAAAAATTTAAAAAATTCAAGGACTTTTTTAAAGGTCAGAGTTTTAAAAACAAATGCATCTTCCCTAGAAACTTGTGAATTGTTTGCACTTGTGCCTGTTTTAAATTAAACTGGGTGTTCAAAAACCTCTGGGCTTCCTGTTGTCTTTGGGAGTGAAGCTGGGCTGCCTTGGAACTGGATGGCCTGTAAGGGGTGCACAGTGTGCCCTCCCTCCTCTCCCACATGAGCTCCCCATGGGTCACTGTGGCCTGCAGACAAACCAACCCCCTGGTAGGAGTGGGATCCAAGATGAGGGCAGAGGAGGGAAAAAAGGAAGTGAAAAGGCCCTTGGGACTGAAGAAGATGAGACATAGTCAGGACTACTTCCCTAGGGAAAGAAGAGATTGGTCAGGAAAGTCACAGGGGCCCTGGGGGTTGGTCGTCCCAGTGGCTGATGACCACTTTTTGCATCAGCTTCTCCCTTCCCCCATTTGCTTCTCACTCCTGAAAAGCAGAGGCTGCTCTCCTCCAGCTGTCCGTAGGAAATGGCCTGAGAAGACCTCCAAGGAGAACAGTCTCTGCATTAGTTCTCAGATTTGAGGATGACAGCCTGGAATTGTGAAAGAGCAGTGCAGGGGGCTGGAAATCAAGCAACCTGGGCTTTAGTTCTGGAAGTGGAGGGAGATGGGTGAAAATATCTTTCAATTTCTAGTTCCAGCTTTGATTCTGTGACTTCCTGCCCTGACATCTCAACCTACCTCCCAACTCAGTGTTCACGGAAACTCGGACAGTCCTCTCGGAGCCTGTCTCTTACTCCTAGCCGGGAGTAAGGAGCCCTTCAGACCTCCTCCTGCTCACCACAGCATCCCCACATGGGCAGTTCCCCAATCCCACCTGCTCAGTGGGAAGCTGCACCTGTGACTTAACCTCAGGAAACTGTCACAGTAGGAAGGGCAGGGACCTTTGCGAGAAGCAAGACAGCCTTCCATGTCTCCAAAGGTAGCCAAGAGTCAGGAGTGGTTGGTAAGGCAAAATCTCTCAACTGGATAATACTGGATTTATTAACTTCTTTCAAGTTCTAATAGTCCTTCTACCAAACAGTGTCATCCTAAAAGGGTGTGCATATGTCACTGAGCATCCCAAGCAGATCAATTATGAGATTGATCTCAGAGCGCCAAGCTCCAGTGGCCTGGGTGACTCTTCACAAGGACAAAAGCAAGAAGAGTCGGAAAAGCAAAATGTTTAGAAAAGTCACTTCTAAAGTGGAGAGAGGGAGCGACGAGCCCAGTCTTCATGCCCTTGGACCCACAACGAGAGGAAATTCAGGACAGGGAAGTGGGGATGAAATTTACAAGTTCTGCACAGAGCAGAGCTTGGTAAGAAATCTAGATCAGCAAATCAAACACCATTCAGTTCAGACAGGAAAAATCTGCTGCGTTTTTTTTAGGAACATTACTTTCAACCACCAAGCTCATGGCAACTCCACTAAGAGGGGTCCTCATGATTGTTTACCTAATTAAGGAGAGCCAAGGTGACTTTCAACCAGAAAGCCACATGTCAGCCACACTGGAAAGATGACAGCACCTACCACACAATGTGCAACCCAAACCACATGGTGTTTCTTAAGAAGCCAAAATACTTGTATTCTTACACAATTTAAAACTCCATGAAAATTACACACAGTCAAAAAGGGAATAAGTGAGCAAGCAAAGATCAGAAAAAAGCAATTTGCACTTGGGGTATCCACTTATCCCTCACCCCTCCTCAGACCCACTCCCTCTGGCTTTGCAGGCACTTCCACCTACCCACCCAGCTAACCACAGTGGGACTGAAGAGAGACAGACGTTTTGGGAGAAGGGGATGGGGAAAGGATGAAACACCTCAGAAACGAAGGCAAATATCATCAAACGAAAACAGTGCATAATTAGCAAGTCCCAAGGTTCAGAAATCATAAGGAGGGGTTGGCAGCTCCAGTTTTCCAGAAGAAGGCAGGGCTTCTCTGAACCGCAGAGCCGGAACTTGGAAGATCTTGGGATCCTTAGTGAAGGGTCTGGCGCCTGCTACCTGGAATGCGAGATTCATTGTTCCTCACTTCACTGCTGCTAAATGAATTCAAGTATCCGGATTTAATATTCTACAAAAGGAAAGGACTTCATGGATAAGGACGTACGGAGGGAGAAGTACACAGCGGCGATCCCAAACTCCGAACCAGAGCGGAGAGGGGAAAGCACACCGCTGCCACCAGGGGGCACCAGAGATCACGCCCAGCGGGCCGGTCTGGGCCGCCAGGCCCACCCTCCCGGAGGTGTGGGACCCGCAAAAGACCCGCTCCCGACCTCCAACCCGCCACCCTCAGGCCCAATCTCTCACCATGGATCATTCTCGCTCCGAGCAAGTTCCTCGGAGTTAGTAGTGAGAAACCTTCCATTCTGCAAAAACAGATCGACGTCAGGAAAAGACCCTACCGCAAGCAGGCGAGGGGTTGCAGGCTCAACCTTCGTGGTTCACAAAAAGAGCCTCCACCCGCTGCCACCCCAAGGGCTGGGCGCACAGAGGCGTGCTCAAGCGCTTCCGCAGGGTCCTAGCGCCGTTACCACCCTACCCCCACCCCAGCCCCTCGCCCCCAGCCTCCCTTCACTTGGTAGGGACAAAGTGAAGGCGGACGGGGGCGGGGAGGAAGAGGATGAAGGCCGAGGCCGAGAAAGGGCCTGTGACCGCTTCTCCGCGGTTGCCTCTGACTCACTTATCCGCCCAGTAATGAAGCTGGGCCGGGCCTGTGACCCACGCGGCGAGGCAGAGGCAGGGGTCCCTGATCTCGACTTCAAGCATCCATCATCCGCCCAACCCTCCATTAACGGCCCAGCGAGAAGCAGGAGCCCTTAACAGCCCCCTTCCAGCTCTCGCCGGAGTTTGATGTAATTTAAACCCGGACCTGCGGCTCGTGTGGGCTCCCGACTCCCGCGCGCCGCCGTTTAACGCGGCAAACACTTCAGTCAATTATCCCCCTCGCGGAGCTTCTATTTAAAGAGACATTGTCAGGTTCTTAAGCCTTGGATCAGACCTGCTGCTTTTTGCTTTATATACAAAGGCTCGAAACACGAGTTCTTTGAGGATTGGAAGAAATACAATTAAGCAAAGCCTTCGCAACCGTTCCACCCTGCGGGAGCAACCACGTGCAGAGCCCCGGAGCTGAGAGGCGGTGGGGGCGGGCAGGCGAAGTGCTAAGTCCTTTCGGTTTCTGCCAGTGGGCGCGGGGGGCGGGGGGGGGGGGGTGGGAAGCCAGGCCATGGGTGGATAGAGCCTGTGGCTGGTGAGCCCTTGAGGTACTGAACCTCAAAGATGAAACTTAAATCAAGGGGAGCAGGCTGGCTCAGGAGCCAGGAATTCAGATAGGGGTTGGAGTGGAGGGATGACTTGCAGTTCATGGCCCCACAAAGTCAATGAAGAAGTGGAATTCTGGTCTGTCTGAGGCAGAGGCAGACAGCTAAAATCATCCAGAAGCTGGATCAAGGAATGCTGAAAATCATTCAACACCAGAGGCTCTGCCCACCCCACGAATCTGCTTTCATTGTCTCAAGGCAGGAGAGTTTCTCCTCCAGAAAAACTTAAGCTCCAAATTCCTTCCTAATTCGCCTCCCTGTCCAGAAAGTCTCTGGGGCCCCTCTCTGTGCCCCCTTCTCCAACATTTCAGGGGAAGGGAGATTTTGTTTGTGGCATTATTGTCAGCAGATCACTAGGCAGAGTGGAGCCTCAGGGCCCCATGGGGAGATCCACGTTTGTTCCACAAAATTAACTCTTCTGCCTGCTTGGCTGCCAGGGTGTTGGGAGAACCTAGCACTGAAAAGGGAACCTGACAGGAACCCAGGCAGGCCCACATCTGGAGGTGGCCAAGGACTGAGCCTTAGGGTTAGAGGAGGGGAGCCCATCTTCCTGGCTGGAAGAATATCTAATGAACCTGCCTTCTATCCCTTGTCTTCCAGGGACAGGAAAGGCAGGCCATAGAAAAGGGAAGAGACCTAGGCAGAGAACACCAACCAACACACAAAAAAGAAATAAGATGGGGGTCTCTCTCAGACACAGAGAGAGGACTGAGGGTGGAGTCGCTTTGGCAGCAGGGTCAAGTTCTGGGGTCCAGCCAGGGAGCTGCTGGGACGTGAGAGATCTGGAAGAAAGGGAGAGATCCAGGTGGAGAGGAGATGGAGAGGTGAGAGGGAGGCAAGGCAAAGCGGGGCTCAAGACTCAGGCTTCAGCAAGGTTTACTGCTGGGCGTGCAGCACCACTGCCTCCGTGCCAGCCTGCCAAGGCTGCGGCCCAGGCACCGAGAGAGGCAGAGCATTGGTCTCTGCCTCCGGACCGCTCTCGGACCCTGGCGCCTCCCCTACCAGACTGGGGATGTCTGGGGCAGTGGAGCGTCGACGCAAACCTAGGCGGCCCGAGCCAGGGCCGCCCTCTGGGTGGGGGCTAAGGCCCACTGGGGCTTGTACTAAGCTCGCGGGCGCTCCCTCCAGCACCTCGTGCGAGCGCCACCGCCCAGTCCCCGAAGACTGCGGCGAGTGTGGTAGGGCCATGAGGGCCCCCGCTCGCAGGCGGGCCGCTTCCTCCTCGGTCACCGCACCAAGCGCTAGGCTCATGCTCCGGCCCAGCTCGGGTCGCTCGCTACCCTGAGCCCGATGCCGGGCCGAGCCCTTGCCCCCTAAGCTTGCCTCGCCGCTGTGACCGCCGTGGCCACCGTGACCCCCATGGCCACTATGGCCGCCTGCCGCTCGCGCAAAGCGCGCCAGGAGAGGCCGCGGTAGGCGGCGGGGGCTGGGTCGTCGGCGCTCGGGGCTGGGCACGGGCGCCGGGCGGCCCGGGGGACTGTCGGAGCTGGAGCCCCGGGCCGCGGCAGCGGCGGCGGCACGGCCCCAGGGCCCGGTGAGGGCCTGTACGCAGGTCCCGTGGCCGCGGGCGGCGGCCAGCTGCAGCGCCGTGTGGCCCGCACGGTTGGTGCGGTCGAGGCGCAGGCCCAGGCGGCGGAAAGAGCGCACTAGGAACTCGAGCACCGCCCCGTGGCCGCACGCCGCCGCCCACATCACCGGGCTGTTACCCGCCGCGTCGGCCGCCTCGGGGTCGCCACTGAACTGCACCAGCAACTGCACCGCGTCCAGGTGGCCGCGCTCGCACGCGAGACTGAGCGCCGTACGGCCGCGCTCGTCCCGCAGGTTCACCGCCGCACCCTGCTCGAGCAGCAGCCGCACGAAACGCGCGCGCAGCGCGGGGTCCGGCAGCCCCACCGCCACCATGAGCGGTGTGCGGCCCTGCTCCGCGCGGCAGTCAATGATGCTGCGGTCCAGCGCGTCCAGCACAAAGCGGGCCAAGTGCACTTTGCCCGCCTGCATGGCCTCCAGGAAGGTGCGCGTGCCCGCTCGGGGGCACAGGTCCTTGGGCTTGAGCATGGCTCTCGCAGCGACCGGGCGGCCCGGCAGCTCCGCACGGGGGCGCCCCTGTTCCGGTGCCCCGCGGGCCTCCGGACTCAAAGCCGGCGCTCTGGTACTGCTCCCTGTGCGCGGGGGCGTCGGCGGGTGAGCGTCCTGAGGTCCCACTCGGGTCGACCCCGCGGCTCCCGCGGCCTTGCCGCTCCTGGCCGCGCGCCCGGCGTCTCGCTCGCTGCTCCCTCCCTGGGCTTCCCGCCTGGAGGTGTTGGTCGTTTGCTGCTCCCCGCTCCGCCTGGCCGGCAACAAGACGACGGGAGCCAACGCTCGGTCCTCTCCTGAGTCTCCTGCTGCTTTCCCCGCGTCCGGCGCCCCTCAGTCCCTCGTGGACTGGAGCCGCGCCACTCACCCGCACGCAGGGCAGCCCCCGCTCCCCTGCTGAGACGGTGGCGCCCGCCGAACGCGCCTGCCTCCAGCCCAGGCGGGGCGCGCCGCTCCTCAAGCTGCTGGCGCCGCTCCTCCGCCTCCTCCCTTCTCGCGGGGGCCGGGCCACGCCGGGGCGCTTGCTCCTTACTTCGGGGGCTCCGTGGCGCGGGAGCCGCAGCCCGCCTGGATACCTGGCTTTATCACCTCGGGGGTCTCCATGGCAGCGGCTGTCCTGGAAGCCTGCTGAGCCGTCAGGGCCGAGAGGAACCGGGCGCGGGAGACCGCCTCTGACCCCCACCCCTCCATGGGCCGCGGAATCGGAGAGCGGCGCCTCCTCCGCGCTCCCCAAGGGCTGCGACGGCGGTTGCGGGGTGGAGGCGGGGGCTGCTCGCCGGGGGCCACATGCACCCCAGTGGGCCAATCCCAAAATCGCAGTCTTCTCCCCGCCCTCCGCCCCCAACCGAGTCTCTGCCCTCGGCTCCTTAGAAACTGGCGGGACCTCGGGCCCGTCGGAGAAGACCGAGAGCTGTCACCCGCGGTCCAGGGTGGGAGGAACTGAGACCCCAGGACAGACCGCGCGCGAGCTGAGGGCGGCGGCGAAGGCGGGCTAGGACTCATGGAGGAGGGGGGAGGCAGGAGCTGCGTTGGGGGAGGGGGGTGCGCTAAGTCTGGCTGGGAACTGCCACTCGAAGTGCAGCGAATCACGCACTCACACACGATTGTTCCTCCCGCACACGCTCGCTCGGAGCGGGTGTAGGGGGAGGGTACGCTCCCCAATCTCAGAAATATCCGGCAACACGCCCCACGGCTGCGGAGCTGGAGGAGCAGAGACGAGTGGGCGCCTTAGGACCCGAGGGTGCGGCGGCACCTTAGCAGTCCTCGGGAGCCGCCTTTCCGTGACTCCCGGACCCGCGGCCATGCTGGAGAAAGCAAGGGACACACGCAAGGTTCCCCGCCCCCCACGGCCCCCGTCTCTTTCTTGAGCACAAAACCGCCCCCAAGACAACCAGCTCTGACCCTGACCATTAGCTGACCGCTAGGAGAAGGGAAGAGTCAACAGGTCAGGGAGAGAAAAACCGTAGCCCTCTTGGGTGCAGCTCTGTGTGTTTAATGGGGCAGAGAGGAGAGAAAGGTGCATGAGCCTGGGCTTCGGGAGTCAGGGCTCCTGCAGTGGGGGGTGGGGGTGAGGATGGGTGAAAAGGGGAGAATACGGATGGGTATTCATGAAGTAACAAGTGACCCAGGTACCAAGTACAAATTTTACTGAGACTTTTCATGAGCCAGGCATTGGATTCCTGGCTGTGGTTAATACAGAGGCAGAAGCTGGGTTCTGGACTGAAAGAGACCTACCCTCTCAAGCAGGAAGAAAAGACCAGGACATCTGCTAAATATCAAAGCAAGTCAGTCCTTGTAAGAAATGATGGAGTTGTGGGAAGGGGAGAGCTCTGGAGGCTTCTGAGAATAGGATTTCTGAGTTGGTCATTCAAGGATGTGCATGGGGATACACGGCCCCGCATCCTGAGCACAAACTGGTTGCTAAGAAATAGGGGAAATATTCCAGACAGGGGGTAGGGAAGCAGGAAAAACAGGGCCCCTTTAAAGAAAAGGGTTGATGAGTTGCTTTACCAGGTTCCCTCCTATTAAGGGAGAAAGGAAGGTAATCTTAGCCTCAGCAGAGCAGTGATAAGATATTTTGCAGCAGGAGATGCCCAGGAAAGGGTGTAAGGGAAGGAGAGGACTTGCTGCTGGGAAGAAAGTAGTAGACTCAGGTTGGTGAGTGGCAAAGTGGGTATTCAGCCCAGCAGGGTGAGCCTGTCACCTTTCTCTAGCCGCAAGCTCCAGTGCTGCCCACATGGGAATCCAGAACCCAAACCGTGGAGCAGGGGCTACCACTTCCCTTCTGTCACGTGGGGAGCATGTGGTGTACACCTGCACACACTGTGAAGCTCCCCCCCCCTTCCCTTTTTCTTTTCTTTTCTTTTGCATTTTTAAAGCTTTGACCAAGGGCTTTGCTAATTTTCTTTCGTGATGTCATAGAAAGGGTACAATATTTGATGTCAGAGTTAAGTCCCAGCTTGAAGGCATTTACTAGTCTGCATAGTCTCATCTGCACAATGAAACTGATCATTCCAGCCCTGTCTGATTCATGCAGGATCAAGTGAGAGCGAGTCAGGGAAAGAGCTGTACTTATTCCGAGTGCAGCCCCCAAAACCCAGTCCGCTCCCCAGACCCGGGGAGAGTGCCATTTGGAGACTCTTTCAGGCCCCCTGTGATAGCCACTCCCCTTATGTCCGTGGGGTCCCCTTAGGACATAGCCCAGGGGTGGGTATGGACTTGTCAGTGACCGACTCTCTACTCCTAGTAAGGGAGCAGGAATGTTCTCCCTCTTTACTCAGAGAGCAGGACAAAGGCTTTTCTTCCTTTTATGACTCAATTTCTCTTTTCTACAGCATACGGGAAATTGTTACTATCTCTTCTTTCTGTGTTTCCAGGGCTGGGGGAATCTGACAAGCCAGGCTGTCTCTCCCCCGTTCTCCTCTCAGTCTGTAGAGAAGCAGCCTGCACCTGGGTTGGCACCTCCTTTGTCGTGAAGAGCCAGGCCCACTCAGCCCTGAGGATTCAGCCTTATTTATGCCCCTCTTGCCTGTAGTAGATGGAGGGAGTCCCAGGGAAGAAGAGCCAAGGTGGGTCCCCTTTCAGAGCCTCGCCCGGGCCTGGCAGAGAGTGCCAAGCTGGCTGCACTGCGGGGAGCAGCTGATTGCACTTGCCCCAGATGGCATCCCCAATTTGGCCAATCTGTAACAGGATGAGGTGGTGGCGTGGGACCAGGTCCCAGGCCCTGAAACCTTTGCTCTGACTTCCCTGTGGGCTCAGTATGTTCTGAACAGAAAAGAAATAGCAAAGCTGAAAAAAAGCTGCGACTTTGCTGCAGAGCACAGAGGCACCAACAGCCGGAATTAGAAGCCTAGGGAGCTGAAGGCTGACAGGAGATGGAGCTGAGGCAGGCAGGGGGCAGGCAGCAGGCAGGCACGCCACACTCCCCCTCCCCTCCCACCTGCTGAGCCTCTACCCCTGCAGGCCCTAGGCTGGCAAAAGGGCGTCTTTCCACAGCCGCCTCTGGTCTGCAGTCTGTCACGTCTGTCTGCACCTGCCTCCCCCCCCACCATTTCTTCCCTCTTCAAGTGTCACCAGCCCCCTCACCCTGTCACGTTGCACAAGCTCGGCAGAGTTAGGCCTGGTGGCACGTGGCTGGGAGATCCAGGGAGCGGCTGGAGGGGGGGTTGTGAGTCAGCAGGGGACTCTCGCATCTGAGTCAGCAACAAGATCGGGAAGGAAGTAGGGACCCTTTTCTTTGTGCAAAAGGTGGAACTGAGGCATAATGAGTGGAAAGGAATCCCTGGCCCAGCCCCATAGATAGGCAGCAGGAATGGAACCCAGGTGCCCTTCACCAGCCCCAGTGCCCCCCAGGGAGGGCATCAGTTCTTCCTCTGCACATCCCCTGCAGCCAGAGATGAATTCATTTCCAGAGCTCAGGCTGACACCATGGCATTTGTCCAGGGAGCACCTTGCCTCTTTTCAAAGGACAGAAAGAAGGGAGATGGGTGTCCGGGGCCTGGCCTCAGGAGAAGGCCCCAACCTGGCAAGGCCAGGTCCCTGCTCCTTGCTCTCCTGTGAGCAATCAGTGGCAAAAACTGCGGAGCTGCCCAAATGAGCTCCTTTGGGCTCTGCTGCGGTTTATCCTCACATGCCTGGGTCGGTAAGTGCCTCTAGGCTGGATCCTCATCCCTGCAGGTTTCTATCCAGGGGGTGGGCGGGATGGGGCGGCTGAGCACCCGGCTGCTGAAGGCCCACAGGCAGGGCACTGGCCTTGGATGCATGTGTGCCCCACCCCCAGCGTATCCACTGGGTATGTCAGGGGAGAGGGGAGCAGGCTGACCAATGACAGGCCTTAGTCCTATGAATGAGCAGCCTCTGAGCCCTGCCCTGCAGTTGGGGACAGGTAAAATCCCAGAAATCAGGTCCCCAGAGAGGTGGGGGTAGGGGGTCCTGTTTATTTTCCGAAGCCACAGGTGCTTACAGCTAATGGCTCTGCTATAACTCTCTGAGAAGAAAACAACCTCTTCCCAGAATCAACTTCCACCCCACCTCTCCCAAGCCAGTGCTGTCCCCATTTGGGATTTGGCACCTCACCCATAGGTGCAGCGAATGGCTGCCCACAGGTCCCTCTACAACAAGTTTTGGGGTCACCCATAGCTGCTTCAGGGCTCTGAGAATCTGACCACTGGCCTGACCTCTCTAAGGCTTCCTAAAGGGGCCCAGATGGTCTGAAGATTCGGGACTCCCTGAGGGGGTGGGGCCCCCTTTGCACTAGGTCTGCCTCCAGTTCTGAGGGTGGAGACAAGGAAGGGCCGCCTCTGGGTAGGGGATGGCAGGGAGGAGGTGACATCTTTTTCTGGGGGTTGTGGCATCAGGGGCTGAAAGAAGAGGAAGTGAATCTTCTTTAAGCCCTGAGGCAGGGCCATTCCACTGCACTGTAAGGGACCTTAAGCCAGGTTCAGCTCCCAAGAGTTCTTTTATTCCCCACCCCTATCCCACCTCATCTTGGGGATACTCCATTCCCCTGCTCCCCAATTCCTAACTGTAGAATAGAGGCCAGGCAGAGGCAGAACATATTGGGACAGGGTTCTTTAGTAGGAATAGGAAAGAGAAAAAAATAAATAAACCTCACATATTCAGAAGAGAAAATGACCCTGACTTTGTCAGGCAGCCTGAGTGAGGGCAAATGCTAGGAACTGCCCCCACCAGGCCTAGGAAAAGGAGTGAGGCAGGCTCAGGGTAGGGCGGAGCCTGTGAGGCCACCCAACTTTTCTCAACACCAGCCCCAGTCCCACATTTCTCAGCAGCCTGAGGGCCAGACAGCTGAGGCAGCTTTTCCCTGTCAGCCTGTGGTCAGTCCCCCACGGGCAGGAGGCAAGGGGAGGGACCTCAGCTTGAGATCCTGGGAGCTGCCATCCCCCAGGGAGCTTGGAGGTAGTGCCAGCCCTGCCTCAGGAAGTTGACAGAAAGGCTAACTCAGGGCAGCCCTGAGATGGGACCTAAAGCTGGAAGAGCCACCCCAGTGCAGCGAGGGGATTAGGGGTTTGGTCCTGCTTGAACCACAGGTGCTAAAATGGAGTGCCAGAGGGTTCTAAGAGGCCAGCTCCAGCCCTCCAGGTAACGAAGCAGACCAGAGTGGGGCACCCCTAATTGCAGCACCGGGAAAGGCAGAGCGGGGCCAGGAACCCCATTTCCCGCTTCCCAGTGCATGTTCTTTTGCCCTCAACAAATATGTGATACTTATTCAGGGATGGGGCGTAAGGCTGGGGAGCAGAAAGTCACTCTGGGGAGGGATTCTAGGCCCCCAATGGGCCCCTGCCCTAATGGAGCCTGGCTCCTGCCTCTTTTTTCTAGCTTGGCCATTGAGGAGGGAGCTCTAGCGTCAAGAGAGGCCCGTCTTCCTGCAGCCTCAGAGGGCTGGGCCCCTTTCCCATTGGGGTGATGGAGCCACGTCCCGGAGAAGGGTCCCGAGGTCCTTGCTGAGTGTCCCGGTGGGATGTGGCATCAGAGGTGGCTCTCCTGGGTGTCTGCAGCTGCTGTGAGTGGGTCCTCCTCACACAGCACCCCGGAGGTCTCCCACGGCTTTTCGGATCTCTCCTCTTCGTCTGAGGGGAAGCAAGCCCCGAGGCAGGTCCTCACCGACTCCTTCACTTCGGCCTCCAGGCCCTTCATCTTGCCCTCATATACCGCCAGCGCCTCCTGCCGGAACTGGAGGGAAACAGGGACCACCGCCTGGCTCAGGAGGGGCCAGCTGCCCACTCTTCCTCCCTGGAGAGTGGCACAGGGAGATTCCCAGGCTGTTCTCAGCTCCCCAGAGGCTTGGGCGAGGGGTAGGGAAGCCGGCAGGCAGCCTCTTAGGAGAGGCGCAGAGACGTGCAGAGCTGCCTCATTTGGAAGGGCCCTGGGACCTTGCGGGAACCAGAACCTATGACCACCCCCATCCCCCTCTCCTTGATTGGCAGCTCCCTGAAGCAGGGCCCCTTCGTACCCTAGAGCCAGGCCAGCTCTGCTGGGGGCCTGTTACCTGCTTTTCCATCTCCCGGATCTGTTCCAGGCAGGCCACCTGCTTCTCTTCCAGCTTCTCCTGGTGCTTCTCCAGTGTCTCTGTCATCTAGACGGGGATCAGAGGCAGAGGGTGAGGCCCACAAAGACTGGCAGATCTGGGCTGGAATCCCAGCGGCAATCCCAGCTAAACAGTTGTAAGGCCTTGGACACATTCCTTAACCTCTCTGAATAGTTCTTTGTTTGTTTTCATCTGTAAAAAGAGGAAAATAGTCCCCATCTCACTGGATTGTGAAGGATTAAATGAAGCAATACATATAAATCACCTGGCACAGTGCCTGGCATAAAGTCAGGACTCAGCAGATGGTAACTCTATCAGTGTTGGGATGGGGTTCTTATTGTTAAGAAACCTCAGGGTGAGCTTTAGGTCGATTCTCAGCAGGGCTTTCCTCCTTTTCTGACCCTTTGGACCCTGAGGAAGCCCCACCTCTTCACCACCCATCCCAATCCCATCTCCCCTGGCCAGCTAGCCCAGATGATTTCCACCCAGGGCAGCCGGCCAGAGAGCGCGGAAGAAGGAAGAAATTCTGCCACCCAAACCTCAACACACAGGCCAGAATCCTGGGGCGGTCTAGGGGCTCCCCCTCCCCTGCACTGCCTCCTCCCACCCCTAGTTGCATGTGCAGCTCTGTACTGTGCATCTCATAAGGTCAAAGTAAGAGCCTGGGGTCACCTCCTCCCTCCTAAGGAGAGAGACTCTGTGTGTGTGTGTGTATGTGTGTATACGTGCATCTGGGAAGGACACGCGGCCCTTGCACACCTGCTTGATGATCTGTACCACTTCCTGGATGTGGGAGCTGTTAATTTCCCTCTTCAACCTGTTGGGGTGATCAGAGCTTCAGAAAGGGCAGGAGGGGGTTGGGTGAAACAAAGTCACCTAAGGTTGCCCACCTAAGGTTGTGGGCAAAATGGGAAACTCATCCTAAAGCGGGGAACTAGCCAGAGAGGTAAGCATAGGGGCCCAAAGAGAATGGGGGCAGGGGCGTCACGGGGAGCTCCTCCTCATGTAAAACACACTGTCCTTCAAGGCTTGCGGGAAGGTGGGACACAGAACTATCAAGACTTCCCCAGCCCTAGGTTTCATGTCCCTCTTTGCATGCTTGATTTGCCCTTCACATGCCCTTCTCTGCTCAAATAGTGTTGGTATCTGTGTTTTGCCTAAGGAAGAAATTCTCCCACCGGAGGTGGCAGGGGTGGGATCAATGTGTGAGAGCCAAGGTAGAGGCACATGTCTGGGAGAGAATCAGAATCCCCTTGTAGGGTGGCCCCTTCCCACCCGGAGTGAGCTCTGCTTAGCCCGGGGCCTGGCGTTTGAGTCCTGGGCCTCCCTCCTCACCTCTCCTGGGCCATCTTGTCTGGGGTGGCCTTGATCATGGCCTGGATCCTCTCCAGCCTCTTGGCCTCCAGCTTTTTCTTCATCTCTTTGGTGTCACTGCAGTGAGACAGGCCATCAGGAAGATGTTTAGAGGGGCCCTTCCTGGGAGGTGCAAGTCGGGGCTGAGAGGGAAACACTCATACTTCTCCGAGACCTCCTTTAGGGCTTTCATCTCTGCCGCCTGTTTCTCTCGGGCCAGCTCCATCATTTTGGAGATTTGCTGAGCGGAGAGGAAGGAGAGGCTTAGCGAAAAGCCCTTTGTTGTGCGTAGGGCATGGGACTGTGCAGATCCCAGTGCCCCCACATCCTCCCCGGGCCCCCATGCGTACTCCTTGGGCTAGTTTCCACCCCTATGATGGGTAACCCACGGGGTTTGGGCTGTCTGCAAGGAGACTGGGGGATGGGTGGGGGTGCGGTTTAGGCTCAGGGACTTGCCCGGGCACCTCAGCCACGTGCTGCTCCTTGCGCTTCAGGATGCACTCGTACTGCTCCTCGCCCTGCTGCAGCAGCTCCAACTCCAGCCTCTCCTTCAGCTCTCGCACACGCGAGTCCGCACCCTCAGGACACTCGCTGGGGACCGCCACGAAGGGCTCCTCGCAGGGCAGTGTTCTGCGGAGGCCATGGGGTGGGGTGGGTGGACAGGCCCTGAGTCCTTGGCCTCCCTCGCCGGCACTACGCGGCACCTTTACCTCTTCTTGCGGGAGCCCTTGCCGGGGCCGAGCTTGCGACCCCGGCAGCCGTCCCTGCCCTGGCCGGGGGACCCGAGCTCCACCAGCTGCGCCCCGCCCCGCTGCAGCAGCTCCTCCCAGCGCCTCGCGCCGCGCCGCTCCAGCTCCCGCAACTCCTTCTCCTGCCGCCGCTGCAGCTTCACGATGCCCTTCAGCTCCCGCAGCTCCTCGGGGCTGGTGGTCTGAGGCTCTGCGGGGGGCCGCGATGAGGCGCGCCGCCGTCCAGGCTGCCCCTTCCCACGCTCCGTCGCCCCCGAACCCCAGGAGCCCCGCATCCTCCCCAGGCTCATCCCCAAGATCACCGGGGCTCGGCAGGCCTTACCCGCGGGTTCTTTCGTGGCCTCTTCCCCGGTCTTGATCCCCGCAGCTGCAAGAGGCACAACATGGGCTGAAGGGGCCCTAGGGGCCTCTTTGGCTCATCCCCAAGTGAAAGCCTTTATTTTAAAGACCTACTATTAGACTGGGATGTGCCGATGGGAACGGCCAGAGAGCTGGAGGCCCTTTCCAGTGGGTGAGAGGCCATGCCTACCTGCTGCCCCGTTGCTTCTTAGGGCTGTTGCCCCGTTGACCTGGCCCGCAGCGGGGCTCCTGGATGTGAAGGGGTTCTGTGCAGGGAGAACAGGACAGGAAGGTGGCTGTCATGCCGAAGCCCCCTCTCCCGGCTCCCAAGACTCTGCCCCCTCCCCCATAGAGACCTAGCGTTGGTGGGCCCCTGGCAGTGAGCCAGATGACACAGACCTCGGGCACGCCTCCCATGGCCTCCTTGAGCTTCACAGACTTCTTATCATGGGCACTGAAGAACTTGATGGGGTTGGCGAGGGCCACGGTGAGATCTGGGTGCATAGGGGTGTCATGGAGATGTACCTGGAGCCTCTCCCTGGCCTTACCCACCCCTGATACCATGTCCTGCCCTGGCTCGGGAGGCTGTGGGCCAGGGAGCGGGCACCCAGCCTGGGTGTGGAGACCCAGGGCCCGGCACCCTCTCCTTATTGAGAATAAGTTGCTACACGTAGCCACCTACAGTGACCAGGACAAGTTAAAGGTCATCAGATCTCAAGGGGGGAAGAATGTAGAGCTGGTATTATAAACAAAGCATTGAAACATCCCTCCCTAGATCACCGTTGATAAACTTCCAGACCCCTGTGTCACAAGACCCTGTGAAAACTCTGTTCTCATGCCTATGGAATGTCTTTGCCCTAAACTTTTATAAACTACCCCTTGCACTCCCCGCCCCCTTTGCAGAGCACTGACTTCCACTTTCTGGACAGCCGCCACTGGAAAAACTCTTCTCCTGTTCGTAAATCCCAATAAAATCCACGCCTAATCCTCTGCTTGTGTGTTCTTTGATCTTGGGGCTGTGCCAACCCAAGCTCTTCAAGATCTGGGTTGGAGCACCGGGGCTCCCAGCTCATTAGGGACCTCCTACCTGCCCAGGTGTCAGGTACGTAGTCCTTCATCTCCAGGAAGATGAAGAGGGCGGGCATGGTGAGGGGCATGTTACTCTCGTTGTGCAGGCACAGATGGTGGTATCCTGGCAGACGTGACAGGGCGCACGGGTGAGCTACAGCCTGCCCTGCCTCTCCCTGCACACGCACTGAGCAGCCCGGTACTCAAGACTTCTGTCTTTAGAGTCAGAGAGGTCAGAGTTTGAGCTTGGTTTTGCACTTTCCTGGCTGTGTGACCTCGGACAGGTCACTTTAGGTGTCTGAGACTGTTTCCTCATCTGTGACAGGGGAACAGTAGTATCAACCTCATGCGGTCACGGCAAAGATTGAGCGAGCCCTGAGGGTGCCCAATAAATGGCAGCTTCTTAGGACACTGCCCCAGCTGTTTCAGAAACTCAGACACTCCTGAAGCTGATAACCTGAGAGGGTTGGGCCAAGTCTCCGGGCTCCTTGCCTGAGGCTGTCTCACTCTCTGGACAGCTCCCGTGCTGGCCTTCATCGCAGACCGCCTGGGAGCATGAGGGAAGACCCCCCACCCCTCCTTACCAGAGTTCAGGGCATTTATGGGGATGATGCGCTGTCCAAGAAACTTGCTGCCTTCCTCCATCACAGCCACCCTGAGGGAAGCCAGCTCTGGCATCATGATCTGGGGAGAGTTCAGGACAGGACAGGCTGGGGTGGAGAGAGGGAGCCAGCCTGCCCCCCACCCTGGCTCCAGAAGTCTCAGGGTCAGAGTGAAAACAACGGCAGGTGTCACCAGGTTTGGTGAAGACAGGAAGGGGGTACACGCTGGGCCACATTCATAGACATCTTCCCAGCCCGTGCTGCGGCTGGTCCCATGCCTGGGAGAAGAGCTGCAAGCTCTGGGGGCTCTGGTGCCAACAGCCCTGTGTGCAGTGGGGGCAAAAGACCCCCATGATGCCACGGGGCCCTGCACTGGGCTGGGGGTTTATCCTTCTGCCTCTAATCATGTGAACACATGAAGTGCGCGCACACACACACACACACACACACACCTGCCCACCAAGTAGGCTGTAAACTTGGTGTTTGAACACTTGAAACTCAGGAGGGCACAGGTGAGGAGTGGGAGAGGAGAAGGATCCAGAAATCCCTTTATTTATTTTCTCTTTTCTCTGAGTAGAAGCGAAAACCTAAGGGACAGCCCAGCACCCGCCCTGCCCTAGCCCCCACCCTCCCCCCACCTTCTCAAAGACGAAGGGCTCCTCCTTCCAGACAGGATTGATGGAGTTGGTACTGGGTGACAGCTTGGTGCGATAGCGCCTCTTGGGATCCCCGGGAAGGCCGAACAGCTCCACTTCCACATAGGTGCGCACGCTGCGGTCTGACAGGAACTGCCCCGAGATCACCTGGGGGTGGCGCCCACGGGAGTCCAGCATCAGCTCCGTGGACCCGACCTCTTCCCCAGGCTCGCAGGGCCTCCGGCTCCCAAGAGCTGGGGCATCCACCCCTGGGTGCTGCGAGGCACCACTTTCAGCCGTGGCCACCGGGTAGAGGCTGTGTGGCTCAGGGGTTATGGCCGATCGCTAGCATCTGGGGTGCTTCCGGCATTCAGGGCAGAGCAGCAGGCCTCCCCCCCTTCACCTCCCCAGGCAAGGGCCCCACCCTGGGGCCCGGGGCTCCTGCTGCCCTGCTCTGCCCACCCTTCCTCCCCTCCTTCATCCCAGCCTCAGCCCTTCCCCCTTGGTTTCCATGGGGACGAAGAAGCAGCCTCCAGTGCTGAGGAGGAGGCAGTTTCCAAGGCAACTTGCTACTGCACGAAAGTGGCTGGGGCTGAAGTTTCTGGGATCTCAGGGGAGGGGGTTGGGAGAGGAGGTGTGGGCGCTCTGCAGCCTTCCCGTCAAGACCCCAGCCCTCCCGGCCGCCCGGCTGCCCCAGGGCCTTGCCGTAATGGAAAGGGTGGTGGCCACCACCACGTCGATGCGGTCCACCGAGAAGGGGTTGAACTGCTTGTCCTGCCTGCGCATGAACTCGTGCTTGAGGAGGTAGCCACTCTGCCCGTTGAACTCAAACAGGGCCATGTTCTGCTGCATAGGCAGGTCTGGGGACAAGGGCACCGCTGAGAAAGGCGTGGTCTCGGACCTGCACCCAGTCTCCATTTCCTACATTTCCCAGTCTTTCTTGTCTTGGAATGGAGAGGTTGTTGGGTTTCTCATGTCCCAGCCTGGTTCCTTAGGGGTTCTCCACTCTCAGGAGGGGTCCACAGCCTGGAGTCAGCAGGGAGCAAAGCCATGACCTGGCTGCAAGCTTAGAAAGTGGGGGCTGAGGCAGGTGGAGCAGGCAGACGGCCAGAACCCATGCCAGCACCTTGGCACCTTCACGGACATGCTCACCTACATGCAACTATCTCGGCATGAGCTCACACTCACACACAGCAGGACACCCCAGTCAGAATTAAATACCCACCCACCCCATCCCCAGAAATGGAATGAAGATGGGGAGAGAGCTCTCAGAGGCCCGGGGGTGCCCTCACCCATGGTCTGGAAGTTCAGGGCGACCATCTGGCAGCCGGCGTTCCAGAACATCTGGGGCATGTAGTTGGAGGAGTCCACGCGGGTGCCCTTGGGGTAGATGCGGCTCATCTGGCGCTTGTTGTAGCTGCCTGGGTATAGGAGCCGGCCCCAGGCCACCAGCAGCCCGCCCGGGAGTCCTCTGGCCTTCCCCACCCACCACCCCAACCAGGGACCCTGGCAATTGAGGCCTCAAGGATACTCCACAAACTGCACCGCGGCTTTGGAGAGCAGCTCGGAAGCCTTGAGCTCAGTGAAGGAGGAGATGACATAGCTGCGGTTCTTCTCTGCACAGGGAAGGAAAGAAGTGGGCTCCACATCAGCCTGCCCCCTCCTTCTCTCCAGCGTAGGGCTACCTGTGACCCAGCATTTCCACCGAGGACTGAGAGCTTTAGGGGCCAATCCCTGAGGGAATGCGCCAATCCAAGCAGGGAATGGCTTTGCGTCCCAGCACAGGGTTGGGGTATGTGCTGTGGTCCCAGAGAATGAGGGGTACATCCCATGGACGGGTACACAGGGTGCAGGGAGCGTGCTGGGGATGAGCCCAGGGATTCAGGTACATGCTGTGACGTGCACAGTGAGCGAAGCTGCAGCTGAGCACCTGGGTCAAGATAAGCAGCAAGGGAGGGTACTCCATGGGTGTGTCTGGGTGGGAAACGGGCTGTAGGTGCAGGGGTGAGAGGGTTAGCGGTCTACTGTGCAGAAGTGGGGAAAGGAAGAGGGGTTCATGTCAGGGACATGCATGGGGGGAGAGGAGCACACTGTCCATAGTCCTGGTAAAGAGTGCAGGTATACAGAGGAGGTGAAGGGTACTAGGGGGCAAATGTGCACGGGTGATTCTTTTGCCCTCCACGCCTTCCCAAGAGGTCTCATTCCCTGGAGCCAAGGATTCTGGGCTTGGGCCAACCCAGGACACAGTGCAGCCTCCGAGCTGCAGGAAGCTGCAGGAGCCCCGGGCCAGCCCGGCTGAGATGGCCTGTCATAAGCAGCCTGCCTGTTGCCAACACACTCCAGAGCATGCTGCTTCATGCCAAGTTCCTTGGAACGAGGCCAGGAAACCAGGACCCACGGCCACTTAAGCAAGCCCTTTGCCTGACTCCTCTGCTGGGTATTTATAGACAGGGCCCCAATTCCGAGGAAAGGGGAGCACCGCCTTTCCTTTCACCCCCACCCATCAAGCTGCTCCTGGTGTCAGGACACACTTCTTGGGCGACTTCCCCTGAATCTAGCCTAATTTCCAGTCCCCCACACCCATTCCACACTAACTTACGGGCAGACAACTCAAAGGAAATGAACTTAGTGGGTTGAATGTAATTGACCAGGCCAGACATCTCCTCATAAGCTGTCACCTCCAGGCCCGCTGTGCCCTGGGGAGGAGGGAGGAGGGAGGAGGGAGGAGGGAGGAGGTCAGTGCAGAGCCCAGGAACCTGGCTCCACGCCCCCCTCCCCACCCCAGGGGCTCCACTGCAGAGGGCGGCAGAAGGGCCCCAGAACTTTCCACACGCACCTCATCCGACTGCATCTTCTTCATTCCCTCTTCATCCAGGCTCCCTGATTCTTCTTCCTCTTCCTCCTCCTCCTCCAGCTCAGCCCCTTCCTCACTAGCCCCCCCTGCCACACACAGCCCTGTCAGCACCAGCTGGCTCCCTGACAGGGCTCCCCCAGGCCCCCCCGCCTCAGGCTGCCTCACCTGCTTCCTCATCCACGGGGGCACTGGGTGGGCCACTGCCCTCAGCCTCCCCTCCAGGCTCCCTGCTGGGGGCTGCCGGGCCAGAAAGCTGCTGGTTCTTCTTGTTCTTGATGAGAATCTTGCCCCGGAGGTCCTCAGGGCTGGGCAGGGGGACGCCCGGTTTCAGCTATGGGGGGACAGAGGGGGTCAGAGTGCAGCCCAAACTCCTTAATGCCAAGTCGTGCTCAAGCCGCACCCCACCCCCACCCCACAACACACCTGCTTCTCTAGCCTCTTCTCCCATCACTCCCCACTCATAAGTTAACTCCCACTTGACCAGACTTACTCCAGTTCCTCAAACAGTGATGTTCTCTGTCACATGTAATCTAGGCAGAGGTATTCCTAGACACTTTACCTGGACACGTTCCCCACGCTCACCTAGATAAACCCACCACATTCCTCAGGTTTTCGCTTAGACGTCACTTCCTCCAGGAAGCCTTCCCGGATTCCCCAAGACCAGGTTATGTCTCCCCAAGTACCCTCCTAGCAAACACTGGGTTTTAATGGCTTGATTATCTGTCTGCCTCCCTGCTAGAGCATCTGCAGCCTCAGGGCACGGATGTATCTTGGTCACTGATACACCCCAAGCCCAGCACAGTGCCTAACACATTAGGTAACAAGACCCTAATCCCACAACCTTCCCAAAGGAACCTCCACATCCTCTGGGGACATCTGCTTCCCTGACCTGGCCCCCACCTGCCCCGGATCCCCAGCCCCCAGGCTCAGATGCCCACAGAGAAGCTCCCTCCACTCACGGGGAACTTTTCCAGGGGCTCTGTAAGCAGCATATCCCCAAACATGGTCCGGCAGTACTCGGCCATCTTAGCCTGTTGACGGGGTCTGCAAGGAGCAGAAGCGGGAGTGGAGCTTAGAAGCTCACACCCCCCCACCCTCTTAACCATCTTTTGTGCCCTTAAAGCCCCAGATCAGGGGCTCAGGAGGTCAGGGAGGCGGGGTCACAGAACCAGGTAAGAGAACCTGGGGTCCCAAAGAGATTGTGTTGAGACCCAGGAGGGTGCCGAGGGGATGGCCAGAGGCGGGGGTCAGTTGAGGGGAAAGCAGGCGCAGGCACGAGGCTGGGGACAGGGTGGAGAATGAGGCCGAAGGGGATACGCACGAGTCCACGTGGTTCTCAAAGGACAGGATGACGGGATAAGGGGAGGTCTTAAAGGCACTTTCTGCAATAGCTTCAATTGCTTCCTGGGGGGAAGGGGATTCGGCAGAGAGCGGTCAGCACTCCAGCAATAACCCCACCACCCACCAAATGGCCCCTTGTCCAGCTTCAATGCACATATATAACTGGACTGCCACTGTTGGCCCCCTATCCCCACAGGTTCCTGAGGACCTCAGGCCATCCCTCCCCTCTAGCCTCACCTACACAAACCAAACTAAAGCTCCTGGCCCGGAGATCTCCTGGTGCTACCGCCACCAGCTCTCCCCCAGCCCGAGCTTCACCCTGAAAAGGATGTCTGTGGTCATGGTGAAGCCGTGGGTGATGATGGGCTCCTCATCCTGGGGCTTGCCCTTCCAGCAGTCCAGCTCCACACAGCGGCAGCCAGACAGCAGCACCTGGCGGTACATCTCAGCCGAGGACAGGCCTGAGAACTGGCCGGCTGTGCCACGGGCCGGGGCCAGAGCGTTAGTCAAGGGCGGCCCAGCCCTCTCCCCACCCCCACCCCACCCCGCCCCATCATCGCAGGCACAGCCGGCAGCAGGCGGGCAGCCCCCACGTGGAAGACTCAGGGAGTGGGAGCAGCCTCCCCTCAAAGGTGAGGCCAGCAGCGAGGTCGCCAGGACCCACCTGTCAGGTAAGTGTTGTGTGACGAGTTGATGAAGTAATGATTCAGCGGCTGTGTCATGTCATGGTGGAGCAGCAGCTTGTCTTGGGCCAGCACGCTATTTTCTGGCCCGCAGAGAAACCAGACCATGCCCTCGGGTGACAGCTGGCCTGGGGGGGCAGGGGACAGCTGTCAGGGCTGCAGCCCAGATGCGAGAGCAGGACAGGGCAGAGGAAAGTGGGGGCTCCCCTGGTCCTCACCCCTCTGCACGTTGAGGCCGCTGGGCTCGTATTTGTCGATGAGGCCCTGCACCTGGTCCGGCCGAGCGGGCGGGAAGAGCAGGGAGTTGAGCCGTGAGTCCCGCTGCTTCTGGTTGATGAATTTGGCCAGGTGGTCCTTGGTCATGTAGGGCTTGGCCTTGGCGTGGCTGCGGGCAGAGAGAGGGGCGTGGGGCCACCGCACCCAGGCGCAGGGGCTCAGACAACCCCCTTCTCAGGTGAAACCCCTGATTCCCAGCCTGACAGGTGGAAGAGGGGACTGCTGGCCACCACCCCGTCCCCATGCCCAGCCCGGCCCAAGAGGCTCACTAGGACGTGAAGATCTCATCTACTTCCGGCCGAGGACAGAGGCTCATCAGGAAACTCCTGTAGACGGATTCTGGGAAGTCCTCAGGGTTGATGGCGTCATTCTGGGGGGACGGGGAGTCACCTTATCACCCTGCTCCCACCTCATCAGAGCAAAAAAAACACAACAAAAACCAAAAAAAAACCACACAAGCCACTCCCAGCCCTGGGCGAAGGGGCCTAGTCAGAGAGAGACAGAGCTCAAGGCAGACTCAGGAGCTTCGGAGTCCCCCTGAGCAGGCACTTTTCAGCTCTCTGCTGAGCAGACGGCATGTCTCTCCGGTGTGCTTCTGTCCTGAGCTTGGACAATGACTAGTCAGTCCCCTTGGCTGCAGGGTACAGCAGAGACTGACCAGAACAAGGAGGAAAAGAGGTTAGAAGTTAATGGTGCTGCTCGTTAGGGCAGTGGATTTTCTTTTGTTTTGTTTTAAGCAGAGACAAATTTTTCAAAAAGAAGCCGTTTAAATATAAATATGCACGCATCTAATAACAGAACTTCAAAATACATGAAGCAGGGTGATGCGACGGTGGCTCAGTGGCAGAATTCTCGCCCGCCATGCCGGAGACCCAGGTTCGATTCCCAGTGCCTGCCCATGCAAAAAAAGCAAAAAGTACATGAAGCAAAGAGTGATAGAACCAAAGGAAGAAAAAGAATAGACAATTTAACAATACTGGTTGGAGACTTCAAAACTCCATTTTCAATAATGGCTAGAACAGCTCAGCAGACAGTGACAAGGAAATAGAAGCTTTGAACAACACTATAAACCCCTGGGCCTGATAGTCATATAAAACAGCCCACCCAACAACAGCAAAATATGCATTCTTCTCATGGGCATATGTAATATTCTCCAGGATAGACAATACGTTAAGCCACGAAACAAGTCTCAATAAATTTTAAAGAATTGAAATCATACAAAATATACTCTCTGGCCACAATGAAATGAAATTAGAAGTCAATAAAGAAAGAAATTTGAGAAATTCACAAATATGTGGAAATTAAGCAACTAGTCAAAAAAGAAATCACAAGGGATATTAGGAAATACATTATGATCGAGTAGGATTTATTCCAAGGATTCAAGGTTGGTTCAACTTTAAAAATATCAATCAATGTAATACACCATATTAATAGAATAAATAACAAAAATGGCACAACCTTCTCAATAGACACAGAAAAGGTATTTGAAAAAATCCAACACTCTTTCATGATAAAACGCTTAACAAACTAGAAATAGAAGGGAACATCCCAAACCAGATAAATGACATCTATGAAAAACCCACACTAACGTCAAACTTAATGGTGAAAGACCGAATGCGTTTCCCCCTGGGTTCAGGAAGAAGACACAGATGTCTGCTCTGGCCACTTCTATTCAACCTTGTACTGGAGATTCTAGCCAGGGTAATTAGGCAAGAAGAGCAAATAAAAGGCAGCCATATTGAGAAGGAAGAAATAAAACTATCTGTATTTACAAATGATATGATCTCATATATAGAAAATCTGAGGGAATGCACACACACACACACACAAAACATAAATGAGATCAGCAAGATTGAAGGATACAAGCCATATCCAAAAATCAATTGCACTTCTATACCCTAGCAATAAATAATCAGTCAATGAAATTAAGAAAATGATTTCACTTACAATGGCATCAAAAAGGATAAAACTCTTAAGAATAAATTTCACAAAAGAAATATAAAACGTACACTGAAGACTACAAAACATAGTTGAAAGAAATTAAAGAAGATCTAAATAAATGGAAAGATATTTCACATTCATGACTCAGAAGGCTTAAAATGTTAAGATGGCATTATTTTCTAGCCTTATCTACAGATTCACCACAAAATCCCAGTTGACTGCTTTGCAGAAATGGACAAGCTTATTGTAAAATTCAAATGGAAATGCAAAAGAACCAGAATAGTCAAAGCAATCTTGAAAAAGAATGATAGTGGAGTATTCATACTTCCCAATTACAAAAACTTACTACAAAACTACAGTAATCAAGAGAGTGTGTTTGGCATGAAGACAGACATATAGGCCAGTGGAAGGGAATTGAGAGTCCAGAAGTAAACCCTCAATCTATGGTCAACTGGTTTTCAACAAGGGTACCATGACCATTCAGTGAGGGAAAGAAGTGTCATTTCAATAAATGGCACTAAGAAACTTGGATAGCCACATAGAAAAAGAACAAGTTGGACCCCTAGCTCACAAAAATTAATTCAAAATGCATCAAGGGTTTAAATGAAAGAGCTAAAATTGCAAAACTCTTAGACAAAAACATAGTAAATCTCCATGACTTTGGATTGGGCCATGGTTTCTTAGATACTACATCAAAAGCACAAGTGACAAAAGAAAAAGTAAATGTATTGGAGTTCATCAAAATGAAAAACTTTTGTGCTTCAAAGCACACAATGAAGGAAGTGAAAACACAACCCACTGAATTGGATAAAAGGTTTGCAAATTAAATATCTAAAGGGAGTTGTATCCAGAATATATCCAAAATTCTTTCAATTCAACAACAAAAAAACAAATTACCCAATTGGAAGAATGGGCAAAAGATGTGAATAGACATTTCTCTAAAGAAGATTTACGAATGGCCAATAAACACATGAAAAGATCAATATCATAGTCATTAGGGAAATTCAAATGAAAACCACAATGAGATACCACTTCACACCCAATAAATGGCTAAAATTTTAAAAAGACAGACAACAAGTGTTGGTAAGGTATAGAGAAATTAGAACCCTCATACATTACTGATGTGGTTGTAAAATGGTGCAGCTAAATTGCAAGACAGTTTGGCAATTCCTCAAAATGTTAAACACAGAGTTGCCATATGACCCAACAATTCCACCCCAAGGAAAATGAAAACATGTGTCCACACAAAAACTTGATGTGAATGTTCATAGCAGTAATATTCAGAAGAGCCTCAAAGTGGAAATAACCCAAATGTCGAATTACTGATTAATAGATTAACAAAATGCAGTATATCAATTATATTATTCGTCGATAAAAAGATGAACCCTGACAGCATCACGAAAGAAGCCAGACACAAAATACACAGAGTGCATGAATCCATTTGCACAAGATGTCCAGAATAAGCAAATTCATACAAATAGAAACAGAAAGTAGATTAGTGGCATTTGGGAATTCTGTGCCTTTGCATTCTGTCTCATAAAAATAAAACATTAAATATTTTATAGGATCATATTGGCAGGCCAACATCAGTCGTAGTTTGGAGCACGTCTGAGTTGGAGGGGAACTTGACCGGATCTCCTCAAACCCAAACCTGCTTTGGAGCTGCAACTCCCGAGCAAAGATTAGTCAGTGGACTCAACTGGGCCAGGAAGAGAGCCGACAAATAAGCTTAGCCAAGGTGGGCGCTCAGGAGGCAGGAGAAAGAGGAGGGAATGTGTACTGAGAGCGGGCAGGAGCTATTCCCAGCCTCTCCTCCGTCCCATGCTTGGATCCCGGGTGACAGATTCTGCACCAGCTGGCCACCAACTCCGGAGAGCTGTGGCTACAGGGGAGGTCTTCCTCCTGGGAGTTGTGCAGACAGGTGATCAAAGAGGTCTTTATTTTATTTATTTATAACATTTCAAAGTCATAACAGGAAAAAAAAATTGTTTTGTGGGGTGCAGGTTATACAAGGGCACTGCCAATGGGGAAAGGGGGCGGAGGACTCACTTCACCTCTCAGGCTCAAACTCTGGCTTAAGGCTGCATCTGCCCAGGGGTTCCTTTCTGTAATTCTCACAGGCACTTTACGGGATGACCCTGCACTTTTACAACTGTTGTAATTAAAAATTAATTACCTAATTAAAAAGAAAGGAGAAAATGTTTTCCTCTACTGAACTGAATTCCGCAAGCTGGCTGCTTCCCAGCTTGGTTCCACTCCTCTCTCCTTCCTGCAGGCTCTCAGATCCCGGCTGATTGCCTCCTGTCCCTGCTGAACCTTATCTTGCTCCTGCACTCTCCATTTCCATTCCCAAGGCTGGAGAGCTGCACAAACCCCTACTGCTTGCCCTGAACGCCCTCCACCAACCCCCTTCCCCTCCCATCACTGCCACTCGGGGGGATGGGGTGGGGTACAGATGCACCTGCTCTCAGCCTGGGGGGTCTCACCTCCCTTGCCCTGGCCCCACCTCTGGGCTTGGTATCAGTCACCAGTGGCTCTCGGATTCCTTGGCTTTCCAGGCTGCTGACCTGGACTGTGAGATCATTTCTGCCCTCCCCTCCGGCCCCCATGCCTGGCCACGCTGCCCTGTGGTCCACTCGAGTCGGGGCGGGCCGGAGGAGGCCACAGCTCACCTTGCCTTTGGGGAGGTGGCAGGCACTGAGGGCAGCTTCCACCCGCTTCCGGTCAGCAGGAAACATCTGGAAAAAACTGCAGGAGCAGAGAAAGGGACCAGGTAGAGAGAGAGAGAGGTCGGGCCTGGAGAGGGGAGGCTCTGGGGAGCTGGGCGGCAGGGTGGGGACGGACAGGGCAGGCTCACTTCTTCACAGGGATCTTCCCTTCGGGGTTGAGCTGCAGCTTGAGCTTCACCAGGCTGTGGGCAGAAGGCAGCCGGTCACCGCCCTGGGGTGGGAAGCGCCGGGCCCCGCCTGCCCAGACCCGGCAGCCGGGCACTTACATCTTGTTGAGGAAGGTGCTGCGGGGGGCGTGGGCCGTCATCGGGTGCTTGACCAGGGCCAGCACGTCCTCAGCCCAGGCCTGCGGGACCACACAGCACGGCCGTCAGGCGCCCCCCCGGCCCCCGCAGCCCAGGCCTGTCTCCCCCAGGAAATGGGAGCCGTCCCCGGCCCACCGCACCTTGCTCACGTTCTCCTTGTAGGAGACGAAGTTGTGGAAGGTCAGGCCCACCATGTCGGGGCCGGACACCACAGTGAGCGTCTTCAGCAGGAAGGTGTTGTCAGGGAAGTCCATGTTGAAGACTTCCCGAAGCTTCTGGCTCTGCAGCAAGGGGCCCAACAGGGAGGATCGGGGCGCGCCCCCAGCCCTGCCCCAGCTCCCCCTGTCCCCTGCCAGCCAGCCGCTTTATCCCTGTCCCGCTGGGGCGGAATCCCATCCCCGCCTGAGGAACCACAGGCCCCAGCATCTTCCTATTCCTGGCTCCAGGGGCTGCAGGGAGGAGGGCCAGGCCTGCGGGAAGAGACTAACCAGGGCAACGGGGCCTGGGAGTGCAGCGCATTTTGTTTGCAGTTTTTGTTTGTAGATGAATTGGAGGCTTAGCTTTCAGGCTCAGGGAATCCTGCTCCCCACCGATTCCTTCCTCCCATTTTCCTACCAGCATCAAGCAAATATAGGCAAACCAGCTCAGGGACAGGGACTGTCACAGCACCTCCCAGACAGTCTGGGGCACTCTAGGGGCAGGAGCTGGGTCTCCTTCCAGATCCTCAACGTCCCCACCCACTAGGCCCTGGTTCTGAAGCTCAACGCTCAGGCAGGACCTGGAGCAGTCACCCCCTTCCTGGGCTTGGGGCTGCGATCCTTGGTGCCCCCCGTCCAGGAACCTTTCCCCTTGACCAGAGATCAGGCTTCCCAACCCCTGCAGTGACTCCTGCCTTTGGCCCGTGGAGCTGGTGCCATGCTGAGGCTGGCCTGCTGCTGAGCCCACCTACCTTGGGTATCTTGGCAAACTTCCCAAAGCGGGTGTCCCGGATGTTGGTGATATCCAGAAATTCCATCTCCTGAAGGGCCCCCAGAAGAAGTAAAGAAAGAATGTGGGCCCAAAGGGCAGGGAAGAGAGGACTCCCACACCCCTTCGTGTCTTAGCCAACTGCCCTCTCTGGATCCCAGGATGGTCTGCCCCGACCCCCATCAGTTTCCCCCTGCCTATGGTGACCATGCTCCCTTCCTCTCTGTCCAGCCCTTCACTGGCTACTGGAGTTACTCTGGAGCTGTGTCTCTCGCCACTATCCTGGACTCTCCTCAGATTCCCCTCCCCTTCTCCCTGCCCAGCGGCCAAGCCCTTTCTCTGACCTCTCTGAGCCCTTAAGTTTACCTGGAACAGGCAGAGGATAACCCTCCTGCAGCAACCCTCTTCCCTTCTGTCTCTCTCTAAGGGATTCTCAGGCCAAAGCAGCTGTGCCCCGGATGGAGTGACTGCATCTTTCATCCCAGGCATGGGACCTAACGCCAAGCCCACAGGAGAGTCCCTAGAGCCACCCTTCCAGGAAATTCTATAGACCCACCATCCACCCTTCCACCCCCACATCAGTCTTGACTTGATGGATAAGTAGGAGTGGTGTCCAGAAGCCCAGGGCCATGGTAAGTAGAGGCTGCCTCACCTTACTCTGATATGTCCAGTACAAATAATAGCCCTTGTGATCCACGCGGAGTATAACCGGGGAGGCGACTGTAGTATCCTGCAGAGAGAAGGGGTCAGCTCTCTGCTTTGAGACCTCAGGCCACGCGTCCCTGGAGGCCAGTGGTTTCAGACCTTATCACCCTCCCAGGAGGTGCCCCTTCTAGGAATCTGAGGGCATTTCTCTTTTCCTTCAGAGCGAAGGCCTGGGCATCAACTTTGAAAGCTCTGAACCAGAGGTGGAGAGGATAGAGGATTGCAGATGGCATCTCTGGAAGATGAGAGGTTTCTCCTCTAAACCCTAAGTGGAGGCTCCCCCTCTAAACCCCAAATAGGGTCTTGACTCCCCCTTCTGCCTGTTTTCACAGCTTGACCAAAGGGGTAGGGTGTCTCTCCCCAGGATCTACTGCTCCTACCTAGGAGACATCAACACAGCGAGAGCCAGGATACCTGAACTCCCGCACCTGTCCCCAAGGCCCTGTGCAATCCAGCCGCAACCTAACTTCCTGCATGCCTGTCCTGCCCTTCCTGAACCGCCCCCACCAGCCCTTTGGGCTGTCCCACAGACAGCAAGCACACTCCCACCTCCCAGCCTAAGCACCCCACCCTCCCCTGCCTGAAATACCACTCAAGGACCAGCCCACGTCTCTCTCCTTATGAAAGCCTTCCCTGAAATATGCTGTAACAATTGGGGAGGAGGGTGGTGCAATGGTGGCTCAGTGGCAGAATTCTCGCCTACCATGCCAGAGACCCAAGTTCGATTCCGGGAGCCTGCCCATGAAAAAAAAAAAAATTGGGGGAGGTGTTGGTTCACCAACCCAGAGAGCCAACTGGGAAATCCCCAGGGACCCACAATCTCCAGGGAAACCGCTTGTGCTAGGCCATGAGCTTGCTGCTCCATGTTTGCCAAATGAATGAATGAATGAACAAATGAACCCTCCTTCTAAATTCCTGTTCCACTCCCAGAGCACTTATGCTGCCTCTTACCTTAATGGTCTCTCTCTATATAAAAAACAAGATATTAAAAGTGAAGTTTTCACCAAGGCAACAAGGCGTAAGAGTTGTTGCATACAAAACCAGACCAAATGCAGAATTTACAAAAACAGGTTCTCAGGTCAGGGGAAAAGAGAACATTTTATAAAGAGGCCAAATCTGGAGAAAGCTCATGTGAGAGTTGGGAATAACTGGCCTCTCACTAGTGATGAAGGGATTCAAACTGGACTTAGAGAGCTTATGAGGCCTGTGGTGGTTTCGCACTGTAGGTGCCCCAGAAAAGCATGTGCTTAAAGCTATCCATTGTAAATAGGACCTTTTGTAAGTTGTCACCCACCTCATTCAAGACGGCTCTTAATTCTATTACTGGGATTAATTTTATGAAGGGAATGCACACAGAAAGAGAAAGCCATGGAATCAAGAAGCTGAAAGCAACAAAACACAGAGGAGACAGAGGACACGAGCAAGCATCGCCCACGCCTTGCCAGGTGGCAGAGGAGCCAAGGATCAACAGCAGCCAGTCTTTGAAAAGACAGCATCGCCTTGATGATACCTTGATGTGGACATTTGCACAGCCTCGAACTGTAAGCTAATAAATTCCCATTATTTAAGCTAACCCATTTCATGGTCTTGGAGCTTAAATAATGGGAATTTAAGCTCCCATTATTTGGAGCAGCCTAGGAAACTAAAACATGACCCTTACAGTTGTGTGGCAGAGCAGATGCGGAGATAGAGTGGGCGACAATGGACTGGTGCACTGACGAGCCTGCACCCCTGAGGGTGCTGTGGAAACAGATGCATGAGTATTTGCTGGCAACCAGAGTGGGCCCATGGGAGAGAGAGAGCTGGTGTGGGCTACTAGAGGGGCAGAGCCCAAAGCCACAGGAGACTGATTCCAAGGGGTTGAAGAACTAATATCACCTGATAAAGAGAGGTCAAGAAGACCTCAAGTAAGAGATTCCCAGCTCAGCAGGGACTGTTCCCCAAGAATCCTCAAAAAAGCCCACCCCCGAAAAGAAAAAAAAGCTTTAACTTTCCCCAGCCTCAAAGAACATGAGCCATTTTATCATAGGACCCATTCAATCAAAAACTTTCCCATCTTGCTCCCTGAAACCCAGGCCTAAAGGGGCCCAACCACAGGAAGACAGGGAAGGAGGACAGGGGAGCACATGACAGGCCTTTTCGAGAAGATCTGCAGCCTGCCTGAAGCCATTCCTAGAGGGAGAAGGGGAGGAAACGTCATTCTGGATTCAGGTTGGAATTTCTGAAATAAGATTAGGTTTGGGGACAAAAAGTGACCACATGACCATCTCTTACTAAAAATCAAATGGAACATCTTGTGGCTTGTTACGTTTTCTTCCAAAGGCAGAAACAAAGCTTCTCCCACCAAAACACATTTTAAAGAGGCAATGGGTTTTGGTCCCATCCTGTACTCCGTGCTCAGGCAACATGGCGCCACATGTCACCTACTAACTGGGCGGAGACAGCCTCAGAGCAGAGCCCTGTCTCACAGGGGCAGGTTCCTAGAGATAAAGCTCGGGAGGTGCCTACTCAGGCAAAGCAAGATTTAGGGATGCGGTGGCTTGCTTTGGAAAGGGAGGGGGCAGCCAGGTTCACAGGCGCTGGCTTGGGGAGAAGGCCACGTAGCCTGTCCCCACCCCTGGCGACCCTCTGCCTAGTCGGGTTACACACTGTCCCCAGAGGAACTGAGAGAGACCGCTTCACTTTTCATTCTGAGCCACTTCCCTCATTCCACGGCTACTGGGACATGCCTACCACCATTGCCAGCACCGCACCACCTCAGCCACACTACTCCAAAGCAGGCAGGAAATGTCTCCCGATAGGGCCCCTTCCTCAGACTCATGAAGACCAGATTCCTGAGCTGAGCCTAGACATGCAGGGTCTGTGTTTCACAGACCCAGGGCCCCCTCACCCCAGCCCGAAAGAGGGACAAGCCAGCCCTAAACAGCCTTCGCTTTCTCTTCCTGGAACAGCCCAGCGCTCTGACTCTCCGGCCAGGCCAGCCCTCCGCCTCTCCTCTCTGAAGGAGGCAGCCCGCATTGCTGTCCTTGCCCACTCGAGGGAACCCCAGACCTGTGGCCACATTTTCAGCGTCCAAGAGGGCCAGGGGCTGGGAAGCAGGCCCCAGCTTGGGAAGGAGGGGACACAGCAGCTGCAGGGGTGCAGGGTAAAGCAGCGCCTTCCCTCCTTCCCTGGCGGCAGGCGGCAGAAAGCAAGGCTGAACCCAGCAAGGGGAAACAGAAGCCATTCCTTTCCTTTGCAGGCCCCCGGGAGTCAAAGCGTCTCTAGCCCTCACTTGGGGTTCAGGGGTTGTTTGTTACCACTCCTGTAGCAGCTCAGAGCAGAGCGGGGCAGAGCCAGTGCAAGGTGGGGAGGAGGGAAGGGCTCCAGTCTGGGCACCAGCCAAAGCCAGAGTGGGTGTCAGCTCTGGGAGTGGGGGCCTGGCTCCCCTCTGCTTCTGGCCATGCCTCAGGTCTGGGGTGCACTTTCCTCCCACTAATGCTGAGAGAGGGAGCAACAACCCCAGCTCTTCTCGGGGGCTTTGGGAGAGGACAGACCCTGACCCAGAGAAACTACCTCCCATGATCCCGCCCCCCCAGGTGGCCCACCCCCTTCTCACACCCAGACACAGAGCCACAGCTACTCTGCCCCGGAGCTGCAGCCCCTGGGCTCAGGGACGCACATTCGCACAGTCGGGGCACACGCTCGCTCCCCCAAGTTTGTTTATCCTGTCAGTTGTGGCTGTGCCTGGTCCACCCAAACAGGCGCCTGGGTCCTGGCGAACATAAACCAACCCACCCACCCCGCACAGCCCCCACTGTGGCCTGGGCCCCGCTGGCCCAGCGCCTGGGCAGCCCGCAGCCCCTGCCCCACTCACATCATCCCATTTGATGAAGCGCTCGCCTTGGATCAGATAGGCTTTCACCTCGGGGGGCAGCAGGACAGGGTTGAGCAGAGACATGTTGCCACTGGGGTCCCTCTTCCGAGAGGCTAGGCAGACACAGGCAGGCAGGAGGAGGGAAGGAAGGAGGGCGGGCAGGAGGGGGAGCCAAGCCGGCCTCACATGGCACCCGCCCTGGGCGGTCAGGAAGTCTGGGTGCTCTTATAGCCCACGGGGAGGCAGTGGCTGGGTGCGGGGCTTGAGGGCTGCAGCCTGAGGCCCATCTGCCTTGTAAATCAGCCTCGGCCCGCCCTGCCTGCCATGGGGGACTGGGGTCACTGCTCCCACCCAGGGTGGCCCGGCTCCCCTCCTGGAGGCCCCTGCCCTCACCCCTGCCTCAGCACTTCCTGCTCAGGGTTTCCTTCCCTGCGCTGTGCAGAGCTGAGAGGCGGGTCTTGAAGCCTGGTGGCCTGGGGACGGGGCGCAGGGGTGCTTCTCAGACCCACATGAGGTGCCGGGGTGCAGGGGCTGGGGGTGGGGGGCTAGACAAAGATCAACGTGGGGACACAGGTGCCCAGGCCTGGCCTGAGGGGAAGGTGCAAAGAGCACACCAGGGGAAGGGGCCTCCAAGCAGGAGGGTCCAGAGCAGGGGAGGGCGGCAGGCTTTCCAGAGGCATCAGGGGGCTGCGATCACCGAGGAAATGGGCACAAGGCTCAGCTGGGGCTGAGTGTTTTGAATAAGCAAAGCTTACTGGACACCCAGCTCCTCTTTCTCAATGCTTCCTCCCCATGAAAATGAGGTGCAAGTGAGGCAATCACCCCCTCACCACCCACACACGACTCTCTCTCCTGGCCTGCTGGCTCTGGCCTGGGCCCGGACCCTCCACTGACCAGCCAGCGCGCCACACTCCGCGTTGCCGCGAGCAACCCTTTGCCACCTGCCGCCCTGGAGCCCCCCTGGCAGGCTGCTTCCCTCTGCTCACCCCCCCGGGGGCCTGGGGCAAGAACACTTGGGGCAGGAGGGCTGCTCCAGAGAGGCCTCGGCTCAGGGTGCCTGCTCAGTGTGCATGACCCTAATACTGCCCCTGGCCCAACTGAGTTCAGTCCAAACACAGCTCAGCCCCAGCCCACTTCCTCTTGCCTAACCTGCCCTTCTTATCTCCCTTCCTAGCTCAGCTGTGGACCTATGGAGCTGGGCCCATGATTTCCTTCCTCTCAGGGCCTGGCTTTCTGCCCCAGGTCCTAACACAGGCCCCCGTCCGCCACCATGAACTGTGTGATCATCACCCAGGCCCTCCAACGGCCTCTGCTGGCCAGCTGGGGCCAGGGCAGGAGAATGGGGGACGGAAGAGGGACATTCTTCTGCAAGAATAGATTTAGTAAATGGGCAGGGGGAAGCTGGAGGTAAGGGGGTTCCTAGCACAGAAATAAGCCCCAGAGAAGCAATCTAAGACCAGAGGAGTGGAGCCTGGGGCAAGGCCTGAGCCTCACGGAAGAGTAGTGGCCTCCTGCCCTCAGGACTCACTCCTCCTCTCCTGCTAGCCCCTCCCATCCCCTCGGTTAGGCCCCACATTCCCTTTCTAGGTTCAGGTTCCCTCTCTCTCTCTGTTTGAATGGGTTTTGCAAGGGAAATCCTGTCCCTTTCCAAAGCCCCTGCACCTGTCACCTGTAGCCCTCCCCTGCTTCCTGCACCCGAGAACCTCCTTCTTGTCTGCCCTGCAGCCATCAGCTCACCTCTCCGCTTTGGACCCAGAAATACAGTTTCCTCTCTCTTCTAAGCTGGGGAGGGGGAAAGGCCAGGTTCCTCTCCTCAATTCACAGGGTCAGGGATTCCACAGGGAAGGCAGGGATTTCAGGACTCTCCACTCTAGTCTTTTCAGTCTCAGGCTGCCCAGGAATGTTGAGGAGGCTCTGGATCCCATTAGGACAAGGCCTTGTCCAACTTTATTTAATGATGGCAGTGCCTGGCCCAACTGAGACCCCAACTCTCCTGCCTGCATCCTGCAAAGCCAGTCCCGAGAATGTGGGAAATCTAGGCACCAAGGAGAAACAGGAAAACCTACAAGAAGGGTTTTTTTTTTCCTTTTAAAAGTACATTTAGGGGCGGGCCACAGTGGCTCAGCAGGAAGAGTTCTCACCTACCATGCTGGAGACCCGGGTTCGATTCCTGGTGCCTGCCCATGCGAAAAAGATATACACACACATACACACACACACACACACACACACACATATATACATATATATATATTTAGGTTTTTTGAATGTGAGTTGACACTGAAAAATGATATGTAAATAATAGTAGAGTGGCTATGGAGAAAATCGCAGAGATTACACGAACGCCCGGTTTGGGAAAGGAGGTTTTGGGGAGTTAGATGGAGCTGGGTAAGTCTGCCAAATGCACCCCCCATGGTGGCGGTGGAAGGGCGAGGATGCCCCCTGCTGGACGCACTGGGGAGCACGTGCCTCCTGGGGAAAGGCTCCGGGAGCCCAGCCCGGCAAACCCTGGGACGTCGCAGATGGGTCTGTATCATTTGTAATCTGTGGAGACAGGCATGCTGGAGAGTTTGGCACGTGCGAGCTTTGAGCCATAAGAAATTATATTCAACACAGTGCTGCCTCCTGGGGAGATGCTGGTAGCCTGGAACTCAGGAGGCAGTTCCCAAGACCACTTGCTCACTTGGGTTTTGTGTGGTGACGCTATGCTTTGGTTTCCTGACCCATGCGTTGGCGAAGTTAGTGGTGGAAGCCGGACTCAGATCTTTGGATGAGGCAGTTGCCAGCCAAACGAGGGAGTCAGATCAGGTCGGCTTCCTACCTGATACCATGACTTCCCCGATGAAGCAGTGGGGTTCGGGAGCCTAGAGGCCCGGACTAGGCTGGCTAACTTTTAGAATGAAGATGGCTCAGTTGTTGCACCCTTTGGGCTCTATTTCGCAGTAGAGCAGAGGAAATCACACTCACTACTCTACAAACCAGCCACTTACTAGTTAGTTTATCTTGTCCCATTTAACCTTTCTGTGTCTAGCCTTCCTCACCTGTAAAATGGAGATGATAATTGCTCATAGGGGTGTTGTAAGGATCCAGTAATATAATGGATAATTTGAGTATTCAATTTCATTATCATTATTGTTAATATTATTAGCAGACAATGACATGAGAAATGCAGTATTTCTAATTACTTCTTCTCAGCATATATGCTGTTCTTTATGCAAGTGTCTTCACTAACATGCTGCTTGAATTTTTTTTTTCCCAGCAGTTTGTGTGGCCCAGGGGCAGGCCTCCCTTCCCACGGAGGGTTGAGTTAGGGATGCCTCTGGCTGTGGACTTGAGGCAAACTGTCTTTCAAGTGGTCTGAACTCATGAAGTCAGGAGCACAGGGTTGTACTCAAATCATTGACAAGTGCCAGCCTCCCCCCACCTTCATGCCACTTTGCCCCCACAGCTGATGAGGCAAATCTGAGCGGGAGGACAAGGGGTCATCCTGCTGTATGTACAGCTGTCCAGATCCAACTATTCTCTGAGCTCTGAGATCTGAGTGTAACTGGAGGCAGGGGCAAAGCTGGGTAGCAGGTGCTGAAGTTCTAAACCCTTGGGTAGGAGAGGAGAGGCGATCAAGAGTTCCCTGTAAGATACTCAGGAAGTAGATGTGGCTTGTCCTCCTATTCAAAGCCCTTCTAGAATTTAGCAGTGGACAAAAATCAATCATGTGTATGTTTTCCTTTGAAGAGCCATGTTGGACCTAACTCACTTGGGGGGATATCTGATGGGCACTGGATCCATCCTCAAGACATCCAGATTTTAGTTCCAACCTGAGCAGAAGTTTGCTGTGTGGTCTTGGTAAGTTAAGCTTTTAGTCATTTCTAAGCTTTGTACCAGCTCTGAAAGTATCTCTCTTTCCCATCGAAAGGGCCAACTTTGTCACCTTAAGCTACCATCTTTCCTCTGAAAGGTGGCAAACCTTTTTCATTCTGAAAACCAGAGGATAAATCCCTCAATTTTGTCAACAGCAAGAATTTGGTAAGGATAGCCGATATGCTGAGAGAGAGACTACGGATCCAAAAATATCTCAATCTGTTGGAGCAATGGCCCGAACCTCAGCAGGTAAAACGAACACAGCTTAATTGAGATCTGGGCTTGGCTCCAAGGCACCAAGTGTATAAGGGCAGGGTGAGGAAGCAATGGCTTAGCAGAAGCACGCATGAATAAAACTGGGTTTTCACTGAGAGCCAGCTCCATATGAGTCAAATGACAAGCCTGCCAAATAAATAAATAAGTAAGTAGACGGGCTCTTAGGCTGCTGAATTGAAGTCAAGTACTGAGCCCAGTGATTCTGTCTTGGTATCACATCAGAATCACCTGGGAAGCTTCGGTGACACTGCATCTTCCTCGCTGTGCTCAGACCCTATGAATCAGCAGTATGGGATGGGTTGGTGGGGAAGGAGGAAGGAAGGTGAGAAATTAAGATTTCTAAGAAGCTTCACCCATGGTTCCAATGTATAGCCAGGGCTCTAGAACCAAGGAAGTCTCAAGCCCTTTCTCATTCTTTGCATGTTAAACGGCAACTAAAGAACTCAGGGAATTCAGTTTAGGTTGCTTTATCATGGAGACACACCCAAGCTGAAGGACATTTGGTGGAGAGTGGCCAGGATGTAGGATGCACACAACACTGTGTGGGGACCAGTAGAGGGAACCACAGCATAGAAGACACAAGTGGCGAGGGTGTCCACTTTCAGATCAATAAGACTTGTTCTCTGAGGTTCCAAAGGTTATAATCTGGGCCTGTTTCCAGGACCTAGCTTAGATTGGGTTCCTCAAGAAACATTCTGAAACAGATTTGCATGCAGGTAGTTTATTGGGGTGGGGTGGAGGTATCTCAGAAACAACACCTCTGAGAGAGTGAAGGATCCAGAATTAAGTAGAGGATGAAATGGTCACTGATGCATTCACAACAAAGGACTCCTCCACAGAGACTCTGGGGTTGGGATGATCGGAGTTGGCCTCAATTAAGACTAGAGACTGGATCTTCGAATACCAGACTGAGTGAGCAGACTGCCCCTAGCGAGAAGTGAAGATAGGCAGCTTCCTTTGGTGGCTGAAGGAAATTCCAGGGAGAGACTCAGGTGGGAGCCATTATCAGCCAACACTTCTAGTAACTTGAGGGATAAGTGTCTTCGTCCTACAGACAGAATCTGGGTGGCACAACCATGACAGTCCACCCCTTACACTACTCAGATCTACTTGTTTCATAAAGTAAGTTCACTCTAACTGGGAAGAACTCCCCCATATTTCTGTTGATCTCTTTCTCTAGGAAACTTACAAGAAGGTAAGTAAGTGGGATGAACTACATCCCCCACTGCTACAGCTAATCTTGGGGTCATTTACCCAGTCTAGATTCTCTTATCTTCATCTTGCACTTCTGCTACTTTAGGTGGCTTATTCAGATCAGTCCTTGTCAGACCATGCTGCAAAACTTGTTCATTTACTATCAAAATTGGGCAAGAGAATACCAAAAACACCCCAGTGGATCACCTGGGTGCCAAACATATTCTTTCCTGCCCCCATTGTGTAACAGCAGCCCAATAGCTTCTAAAGGATCATAATCAACCACCCCACCAGGATAATGACTCCTTTTCTTACCTGCTGGTCTCTCGGCACAGAGGGTCTAAAGGACTGAAGGCAGCCATAACTTAAAGTTTAATGAAATTCTTGTTCTGTCCCCTGTGATGTGTTTTCCCTCTGGGAACCAGAACCTCTAAACTCAGAGTGCCTGGAATTGTGGGGACAGGAAGCACAAATTCTCCTAAGAGGCTCACTGGGAGTGATGGTAAGTGGAACCACTCCTACTTCCACCCCTTGGTACTAGGCCTATGTGCTCTACATGTTGGGGCATAGCACCATATTATGGTTATAGATTAGAGTACATATTGCATCCTGGAGCATGGTGTCCCATTATCTCTGGAAGGGTGATTCAACCGCACCTTGAAAGGCTACCAATCTGTCAGTTCTATTCAGCTGGCAGCTTTGGGTGGGGATGTATGTGATTGGACAAGTGGATCCCACGATCATGTGCCAACTCTTTGGATGTAAAGTGGGACTTCTGGTCTGATGCAATGTTATGTGGAATCTCATGTCAGTGAACTAAACACTCTTTAAACCCTCAGAGAGTGGTGTTAGTTGAGGTCTTTGAGCAGGAAAGACACACCCATAGCCAGAATATATATTAATTCAACTCATGATGAGTCTCTGCCCCTTCCATCGCAGAACAGATAAAGTGCCAACTTGTCATCAGTTGAGTGAATTCTTGAGGGATGCTGCCATATCAGGGACTCAGCCTTGGTCTCTGTGGCTGGCAGGTTAGACATCTGAGAGTGACAGTAGCTGGATCAGCATGGGAGCCCACTCTGTTGGCCTATCCCTGCCAATACATGGCACATACATCTACATGTATCCTCTACATATTTCACTGTGGTCGTTTAATTCATGTGCCCATTATGCCAGCACTGGGTGGTCAATGAGAAAGACTACCCAGCATCAGCTGGCCAAGTCATTCTATCTACTTGGCTGTTTAGTGCCACCTCTGCGGTGGATTTGCTCTGGTTGCCATTAACATGAAATATGCAGATCTTCACTCCCATAGATACATCCACAGGCCTCTTCTCAAAACATTCTTGTTCCCAATCCTCCAATACTTCTCTTTCTAGGCCCTTAACTAACAATCTAAGCCATTTGCCACTGCCTATGAGCCTGGTATATATTTTTACCTTGGGCCACCCAACCCAGGGGTCAGGATGATGATTCAGGTGCCCAGGTATCAATGTCAATTGAGACCCTACACCCACTAGACCTTAAAATGTTTGCCTATTCCACTTTTCCCAGTGTACAGTTACACAAGTAAATGGCCATAGGCCCCTCTGGGGGAAGAACTAGGAGAATCATTATTATATTGCCATAGTATTAAAGGATCCTTCCTCCTGGGGACCTGAGCTCTCCTTGACTCAGTGGGGTCTGGATCTGAAAATCAATCTGGGTCTGAAAATTGGACAAGGTATTGTAACTTTTTACTAGAGAAACTGCCATCAATTTGGCCCAAAGAAGACAGCCCAAACTGAGCTTCTCAGTGATGCTAGTGCCCTCTCAGTGTGTACCTTTTTGCTTTGATAACCAGAGTATCCTCTGGACCTTTCCATAGAACATAAGTAGGGTTTTTGGTCTACATAAAATACCCTGTAGCATGCTGTTTCAGTTTTCTAAAGCTTCCGGAATGCAATATATCATAAATGGAATGGCTTTTACAAAGGGGATTCGTTGAGTTATAAGTTTATAGTTCTAAGGTCAAAAAATGTCCAAATTAAGGCATCTGAAAGATACCTTGGCTCCGAAGAAAGGCCGATGGCTTCCAGGGTTTCTGTCACATGGGAAGGCATATGGTGACATTTGCTGTCCTTCTCTCCTGGCTTCTGGTTTCAAACGCCTCTCTCAGGTCTCATGGATCCTTCTGGCATCCCCTGGGGCGTCCTCCTTCTGCATCTTCAAATGTCTGTGTCTAGGCACCTGCTCTCTGTATCAGCTCTGAGCTCTCTGTGGGCTCTTTTAGGAACTCCAGTAAACTAATTAAGACTCACCTTGGAATGCGAAGGGTCACATCTCCATAGAGATAATCTAATAAAAAGGTCCCACCCATAATTGGATGGATCCCATCTCCTTGGAAACACTCTAATCAAAAGATCTCAGCCACAAATAAGTGGCCACAAGATTGGATTAAAAGAGTATGGCTTTTCAGGGGTACATAACAGTTTCAATACAGCACACACATGTCCACTTCTCTGAGCTTTTTGAAACTTTCTTCCACCGTCTGCCATGGCAGTTCTGATATTTCCATTTCACTTTGGTGGGCCATTATCTTTCTCCTTTCCATCAGGATCCTTGTCAGAGTATTAAATCCTGTATCAATAAATGCTCCTTTATTTAACTTATGTTCAGCCCCTCTTGAACCAGTTGATGCATACTCGGGATTCAGTTCTATATGGCCTCTCCCAGCTCTGGTGGCATACACAGGCTACTCTTGCAGCCCCTTCAGGATGTAGCCCTCTTCCTTCCCCAGCAGGCTGAGTAGATCTCTGTTTGGGTTATGTTGTAACTTGCCCTGATGTTTTGGTCTGATAGGCCAGGAGGGAAAGGCAGCTCCCTTTGGCACCTGAGGCCCAGGGACAGACTCAGCTGTGCGCCATCAGTGGCCAACACCTCTGGTAGCTGGAGGAATAAGTGTGACGGTCCTGAAGGTGACTGGGCGGTACCCCCTAGCCTCCACTACAGAGACAGCGTTCAGCTCCTTCTCTGAGGCAGAGTAGAGCAGGACGAAGAACCTAATGCCTTGGAATCCGAAAGACTCCAGTTTGATTTGAATTCTCTCTATTTCTGTGACCTTGGGAAAGTTCTTTAACATTTTGGAAGCCATTTCCTCATCTGTAAAACGAAGATAAATAGTAACTTACATGATAGGTTGTTGCAAGACTTGAGACAGGGAATGTAACTGCTTTGGATATAGTGCTTGGCATATCATAAGGGCATGGTCCCTGCTGCTGTCATAACTGGTCAGAACCTTCCAAAGCCTGAAAAGGTTGAAAAGGTTGCCTCAGGTAGCGGACGATAAAGTCCAGCATCATGGATGGTCTTTTAGCTGATGTTGGAGAGTGCCCTGCAGGGATGCTGTAGAGAGGACTCCAAGGTCCATGGACGTATTTACAAAAGAAGACCTTTGGGGCCCCTTCCATCCCCAAGCTGCCTTGATTCTCTGATTCCTGCCTGCCCTTCAAGGTGGGGGGGAGGCACTTAGAGAATTATATTCAGTTTCAGGCCACTAGGGGGCCATTTAGTTGCCTGCAACAGGAATATACTAATGGTTTCTTAATGGTTCAGGCACCAGGGAGATTAGACTCAATTATATTTGAAAGCATTTTGAGTTCCTGGGGTAAAAGGCACTATGTAAATTCAGATAATAAAGAGTCTTTATTGATGATACGTTAAAGAATCTGGCACTGTTTAGCTTGGAGAAGAATGAGAAGAAAGGAATAAAATAAAGGCTTCAAGTATATTATTTGTTAGTAGAGAAAAGAGTAACATGCTGTTTTCCTACTCCAGTGGGAACCAAACAAGAAGAAAGAAATTTAATTTTCAACAGAAGAAATACGGAATGCATTCAAGAAAGAGGATTGAAGGAGACTTCGGGTTGGTCTTACCTGGGCTCTTTAAGAATAATTCTCCTTGGTATGGTTTCACGATCAGTCCTGCCAGAAAGACCAGAGAGCAGGGGAGAAGAGAGACAAGAACTTCTAGAGACAGTTCAGGGAGTTTGTGATTCAAAAAGCCACCCTGCTAGACCGATTCTGATCCACCTGGAAGCAGGATGGAGAAGAAGTGGTTGTCTTTCCTCATCAGCCCACGGAAGGTAATAAACATTCCAAGCTTCCAAATCCTTGAAATTTCTCAGAAGGTAAAAAAGGCAGACTTTTCCTTGAAATAGCATCCAATTGGCCACTACTGGGCTTCTGTCAGGAACAGGACTGAGGGGCTGGGCTATAGGTCTGTGGTTCCAGCAGTCATTCGGCATGCTCAACTTGGGTGGCCACCTGACCTGTGTCTCTGAGAAGGTAGGGGCACCTGAGTGAGGAGGGGGCTTTCTCATGTAGGGAGAGGGGTGATTTGTGTCTGGAAACAAAAGGTTCCTGTGAAGGAGAGGAGGAAGTGATGGAGGCAGAAGGATCCTGCCCCACAGGGTCAGCAGCCACAGAGTTATTCTCACATATGCTGAGGCAGGAGGGAGGGCTCACCCACAGAACCGCCATCATGACCACAGTTCTCTCCCCACACCCATTCAGACACCTGGACTGTCCACACACCTAGTTCTCAGAACACAGAAACTGGAATTCAAGGAGGAGGGAAACAGAAATTCTGGACAGCCTCACAGAGAGGGAGTGCGGAGGAGAGAAGAAGAAAGTGGAAGTCGGATGCACGGGGTGGCACAGGGAAGATTCCTACAGAGAGTCCACTGGTAGAAGGGTCCTTAGCACCAACGGAGAGAACCCAAACGCCAAAGCACAAAACCCACTCACTGGCTGGCAAAGCCAAGTGAGGACAGATCTTACTTGGAAAAGTGGGTAGGGAACAACTGCCTAGGCTCTGAGGCCAGGAGAATATCAAAGAAGGAAAAAAACTGGGAGCCTCACTTCCTGGGCTCAAATCAAGCCCAAACCTGGAAGTTAGAAGCCAGAAAAAAATAAAAATAAAAATAAAAGGAATCTAGGACCTGTAGCAAACTTTTGGATCCAGGTGGGAGAACCAGCTCTGCCTGGATCTTTGTCCCAGAAGCTCCTGGAAGTCGGGGCAGCCGAATTCTGGGGCTCTAAGAGGACAGGGAATAGGGAAGATTCCAGCAGAGTCCCGAAGAACAGCCCAAGGGGATGGGGAGAGGATGGGGTGCGACCCACCGTGCTTACAGTGCGAGCACTAGGCTCCGTGGCTGCCTACGCGGAAGCGGGCCAGGATGGCTAGATGTTAAGGTCCCGAGAGACCCCTGGAGGGCACGTGGAGCGGGACGCCATCCGAGGGCGCGAGCGTGGTATCATCTCCACTCGGGGTAAACTGAGGTCCGGGGGGACAAAGCCGCAGCTATTCCACTTGCCGCTACGGACCGTCATTGCCGGGAAAGGATGAGAGAGGAGGTACCAGAGTTGACAGCTCGGCTTCCAGTCTGCCCCTCTCCGCCGCCGGTACAGTTCCGCACTCCGCCCCGTATGACGCCGTTCCCCTTTTAAAGTAGCTCCGGGAGCCCCCGTTCTTCTCCTGCCAGTCCGCGCGGGGCTGCGGCGGCGTTGCCCTTTTAAGAGCCAGCCTCCTTCACCTCTTTTTTAACCGGGCGTCCCGGCGGGGCTCCCGGCACCCGACAGCCGCCCGCCTCTCGGCCCAGCACTTCCGGACCTCGGCGTCGCCCTTTTAAGAGGCAGCCCCCAGCGGCGCTCTCCCCCGCCTCCTGTTGCCGGCGCGCGAGGCGGGGGAACCCGGCTAGAGCGGAGCGCGCGCTATCCGCGCCGCCACTGGAGACCGGGCGGCCGGCGGCCGGGCAGGCGGCGGCAGCGGCGGATGGGGACGCGGGGTCGGGCGGCTGTGGCGGCTGTGGCTGTGGCGGCGGCGGGGAAGCAGCTGACGGGCCGGCGGCGGCGGCGGCGCTGGCGACAGTGACTGGCCCAGGCCCCGGCGGCGGCGGCGACGCGGTGGCGGGCTGCGGACGGGCGGCGTGAGGAGCGGCGGCGGAGCGCGAAGCCGCGGGGAACCGAGGGCGCCGGGTCGTCCCCTGCCCAGTCCTCGCAGGCCGCCAGGCCCCCTTCAGCTGGGGCCGTGGAGCACCGGGGCAAAGGCCGGGGCCCCCCCATGAAGGAGCGCGACGCGGCCCCGGCCGAGCGGGGCAAGCCGGCCACCTACACCGGGGACAAGAAGGCGAAGATGGCGGCCAAGACCAACAAGAAGTGGGTCCGGCTCGCCACGGTGTTCGCCTACGTGCTCTCCGTGTCTCTGGCCGCCATCGTGCTCGCCGTCTACTACAGCCTCATTTGGCAACCAGTCGGCGCCGGGACCTCGGGGGGAGCCGCCGGCCCGCACCCCGGCGGCTCCAACGCGACCGGCCCGTCTGGGACTTCGGGGGCGGCGGCGGCGGAGCCCAACGCCACGGGGTCGTCCCGCCACGAGGCGCCGCGCGACGCACCCCCGCTGCAGGCGGCGCGGCCCGCCCCTCCCGAGCCCCCTGCTGACAGCGCCGCGGCCGGGCCACTCGAGCGGCCGCGGGGGCCCGACCAGGACGAAGAGGAAGCGGCAGCGGCACCCGGGAGCCGCTGAACCCCTTCTGTCCCCGCCCCGCGCTGGGGGCGGCCGAGTACGATCCTCCCCAGCCCAGAGGCAGGACTTTGCAGCAAGACCGGCTGGGGACCCCGCGCGAGTAAACTCCCGGTCCACGACCGCCAGCTCGTCCCGGGGGCAGATGATCCGCAGCGTGATCTTCAGCCGAGGGACCGCGATTCGCCGGAGGTCTCGGGGCTTGGTTTTCCCAGGACTGTGATCTCGCCGGGGCCCTGAGCCATAAGGAGGATGGGGGGAGGAGTGGGGAGATCCCAGCACTGAACCCTTCCGCTTTGCTCGCTCTTGGGTAGCTTACATGCAGGGGTGACTCGGACTTTCCTCCCAAGACCCAGGGGAAAGATGGAGCTGTAGGGGCTCTTTTTTAAGTAAGCTGAAGCTCTCACAAGGAGGAGAGCACCAAAAATAGTGGAGCTCAGGTATGTCAACCTATTGCAGTGGCCACAGATGCATTTAATTTCTAGATCCGTGTATATAGTTGCTGACATATGCACCAGAAGCTATAATTACATAGAACTATATGTAACTTCCCACACCCTGGGTAGCTACTGACCAATGGGGTCAGGAAAGGGATGTTGACTGGCCCTCAAAGTGCAGCTAGCCAGAAAGACACAAACACGTTTTTTTCCATCACCCACTCCCCCCCTTCCCCTTCCATGTCAGAAAGATAGATTTTTGACATTTTTACACAAAGGAGTATAACCATTCTTAGACTTGTTGACATGACTGTGAAGAAAAAGAAGCAGTGGGGAAGATGGGGAATGTACCAATCCCCTCCTCTTCCCACCCTAGTGTCCCTCCTAAAGAGGCTTCCTGTTGCAGCCCTAAGTATCTGGATTTGGGCCAGGGAAGAAAGGAAGGAAAGAGCAATGCCTCTGTGCTCCAATCCTTGGCCTTTCTTCACCGAGTTCATTTAGAGCAAGCTTTTTTTTTTCTGCTCCTCAAGATCTTGTCTTGTTTCAGTAATCACCCTTGCCTTCCTCTCTTTCCTGAGCCTGTAGTCACAAAGTAGCCTTGACATTGGGGTGAAATCAGTTGTGGAACCAGAGCTTTGATTACCATACTCTGGTTTTGAGATTTTGGACAGAATCAGAAGGGCTAGAAGATGGGCTTCAAACTCAGAACTGTGCTTAAGTATCGATAGCTTTGATAACCAATTAATAGAACAACCTTGGGAAAGTTAAATTAGCTTGTCTTTACCTCTCCTGAAAAGCCCTACTTATTATGTGCAGCCTGTACTTTTGTTGAGGGATAAGAAACATAAAGGGAATGACATATGTCTAGCTCTGGGACAGCAAGAATTTTACTTCCTCAATTTGGATTCCATTTCCTTCTGCCACTTACTTTTAGGCACTTGAGTGTGGGTAGTGACAAGATATCAAGCCCCTTAGTGTTTCCTTTTGGGAAGTAAGATATTTTTAAAAAGAAAGACAGGATGGGCCACGGTGGCTCAGCAGACAGAGTTCTCACCTGCCATGCTGGAGACCCTGGTTCAATTCCCGATGCCTGCCCAAACAAACAAACAAAAAAAAGCAAAAGAAAGACAAAAGCTTATCCATCTGAGTCCTGAAACAGTTTGTCTCTCCAGTTTTTTGGAGTTAGCTCTGATCACAGTTTATAGGACAACAGCCTTGCTGTAAGCCATGTCCTGTTGTGGGTGAGATAATAGCAACTGAGCTGTCAAAGCCTACAAGCAGGCTGGTAGCATCCCCAAGGTCTTTTGGCTAGAGGAGATTTCTTAGCAGCTGACCCCGGCTTTAGTCATGAGGAAGCCTATGAGGCCTTTTAAAATTTTTGGTGGGGGGAGTGGGGAAAAAGCATAAAATGCCACCTTTATAACTTCAATAATAACGTGTAATTTATATTTACTGTGTGAATTTTTAGTCCTATATTTTAATAATTTGTAAACTGATCCCTTATTTCAAGAATCCTTTGGACTTGCAGGAGAACAGCTGGAAGTCTACTCTCCTGACCCCTGCATCCTGGACTACTTAATTTTACCTTGGGATGGATCAGAGAGTCTAGAGAAACCACTCATAGGTCCAGCTGCTGGTCTCCTCTGACTCTCTAAAGCCTTCACTGGAATTGAGACATTAACTCCAGCTCTGGCTGCCTAAATGACCAGAGACATTATTTATAATTCAGCCATTTAAAATATACCTGTACTCAAAAATTCTGTATATTTTTTAAAAGTTTTATTTTTCAGGTGAACAAAAATACATTCTAAGAACTCTGCCTAAGCCTGTGTAAGTTGATCATTTCTCTTTTATTAGTTCTTAGGGGAAGAGTTGAAAGAGTGAATGGTTTGAGCTGTGGATGGATGGTGGTAAATAAGTTTAGGATAAAAAGCAATTGCCTTGGTGTTCTCTGGTGCTGATGGCTTGACCGAACTGATTAGTGAACATGGCCATGAATCCATCTTAGTCAAGAAGCAATCATGGGATTTGAAGAAGAGTGGTATCTAGCTCAGCCAGCTTTTGCCACCCTTAAAAGGATTGAAAAAAGCTCCGCTTTACTGGCATTCTGAATAGATGCTTAACTGATGAAGCTAAGGGACCAGTAAGTGTGAATATTAAGATTTACTGGGAACATTAGCTGACTGAGAGCTGAGGTAAAGATAAAATGCCAGATAACATCAATGTTCTCACCTTTAAACCCTTGACCCTTAGATCACTCAAGATGGCAGACAAGCCTATGCATCTGCAACAGCCTGGTCAGTGCTTTTCCTACAACAGAGAAGGTGAGAGAGCCAAGTGGCTGAGAGAAGGTGTAGATTGCATCAAAGGTGAGGCTTTCTCTCCCCCTCAAGCAAATAATAAAAGACATGTGGGTGAAAAACACAAATTTAAGGTCCTAGTTATCCTGCAGAATACATGGTAAGAATTGAGCTCAGCTCATTATTAGACAATACTGCCCAATACAAATCCGAACGAGAAGCCCGTGTTGGTGGGGCCCCCTGAGGCCTGCACTTCACCAGAGCTGTTGGAAGCTAGCTACTGTGCTTTTACATCACCTTGTAGTCTGCAGGGGAGCAGGGAAAAAGTCCGCCCTTCTTTTATTTCCCTCCTCAGCCCACACAATGGCTCTCTGTGAGAGGGCTTGATAAGGTAGAGCAGAAGGGGTTGAGGAGTTTCTGAGGTTCTTTCAGTCAGCCCCACCTTTCTGTAGACCGTGGCATGTCACGGGGCTTCACACATTAGGCACATACAGCAGTGTGTGCAGCAAGAGCCTGCTGGCTGATTAGAAGGGCGCTGTTCCATCAGAATGGAAACCGATTGGCTGGGGAGCAGTGGTTGGCATGGCTTATTTTCAGTGATTAGAAATTATGCAAAACTGCCCTCGAGTTTTGAACCAGGAAGGAGAGGTCTGTGCCAAGACAGGTTACTTTCCTTAAACTGCTTTGCTGTACAAGCAGGATCATTTCTGGGTGTTTGTTTATTTAGAAGTGACTGGGTGATTTTATTCTCTGACAGCCTGAATTTGAAGGAAGAGAGAATCCTCATTTTAGAGTGAATTTTTGGAGTGTGGGAGCTCTCGGAGTAGCTCAACCCTCTAGACCGAGTTGCGTTTCCATTGGTGCTGAGGTGGAAAAAGAAGTGTTTCTCTGAAGTTTCAAGCATAAATTTCTTTCTTCTTAACAGCTCTAGATTTCTACATGGTAAAAGACGACAACTTTGGAAACTTTTCTATCTACCTTGTTTTTCAGTTTTCACTGGGGAGTTCTAAGATAGTATGTTGTTTAGTTGAGTATTTATATCCTGTTTTGAAATACTGAATAGAGAACATCTACTTGTTTCTACATGTTTCTTCAAGGGGAACTGAAAGGTCAGGTTTGGAGCTTTAGGGCTACCACAGCTATTTAAAAGGGGTAATAATTATCCTTCCTGTCCTCGCTGCAGAGTCTGGAGGTATTTTGGGAATTGCTGTTCAGAAACAAAGGGTACTTTTTTTTTCCTGCCTCCCACAATAAATGGCTTTGCTTTCTTTACGAGACCAGCATTAAACCCAGTGCCTGGCACGTAGTGGTTGGGACTCAGTGTTTGTTGATCACTTGGTTGACTGTGTTGACTGGACTTGGCCCTGGTGTCACAGTGATATTTCAGTCGTGTTCCACCTCTGTACCCATATCCACAGCCCATAAACTGGTTCAAGGGGCTGGGTTGCTAAAGAGAATCCTTTACACTGACCTCTCTTGGCCCCAGTTTCTTTGTTTCCAAGTTGAGGGACTCGGGCTTAGCCTTCAGGTTCTTTTCAAGTTCCAGATTTCCACAGCTGTATTCCATGTGGTACTTAATGGAGGCAATGTACGATGCTTGACGCATTCACTGTCTCCTCTGTTCCAGCCCTACAGCCCCTTGTTGAGCTATAAAAACACCTGCTCTGTCGCCAGTTTTGTTATTCACATTTGTTTCACCTGCTGACATAACCTGTGGTTTTCTGCTGCCAGTTGTGTTATGCTTTTTTGATTCCTCCAGTAGCTTTTTTTTTTTTTAAATACTTGTTCTTTAACCATGCACCCAGACTCTCCCAGACTTTCCACTCTAGGTGTGGAAACAGCCAAGGCTCCCAGTGGTACACAATGCTTGTGGGTCACCTCATTCATAAGGAGCACACTGGCCAAACCAGTTCCCCAGGGCCCCACTCAATTCTGTGGACTTTTATTAAGCTACTACTAAGGGATCAGAAAATTACCACATAGTTCTTGCCTTCAAGGATTTATACTCATGCCAGACAAGAGTCTCCCTGTCACTACCCTGTTTTCCTAACTTTAGTATCTGTTCCTGCAGTGGCTGATCAGTTAAATAGCAATAAGATTTTAGATTTCCTTAGGAACTACCATTAATTCAACAATTATTTATTAGTGCCTACAGTGTGCCAACAGCTTCCTATATCGGCCTCAGTAATCTGGACTATGAAAATCATTTTCCTCAACTATCTGCCTGTAAACCAATGGCTGAACTTGGCTGAGAAAACCTCCTGTGTTTCATGCATGGTACTCTGAGGCTCAGATTCTATGTGACATTATGAACCAGAATGTAAGGATGACATGTAAGGTCTTAAAACCAACTTGTCCAAAAAGAAATTATGGTGATACTGAGAACTTTCTTTCAAATATACTTCTCTCTGCTACCTCCGTGTTGAGAGACATTAGTTTAGGTCCCCCTACTTGTATCCCAGAAGCCACTTGCCCCCTCAGTTCCCTGTTGGTGGTCTGGTCAGTGTCACAGCAGCCAGTCTGAGCTGTAGGCAGCACAGAGTGTCATGAGGACCTGGGTGGGAGGCCGTGTGTTCTTGGGAGAGAACCCTGAAGTGGAAGATAGAAAACTTGGCCACTCAGCAATGACAGTGGTTAAGGCCCTTGACTGCTCTGTTTTCTCCTTTTCAAACAGGAATTTATGAATACAAATGGAGATAATAGGTGTGAAAAGGCTTTGAGATCTTGGAAATACAAATGCATTGTATATGGATGAGCTAATGTATTTCAAAAGGAGGCCTGTCCCTTTGGGCAAAACTGATGCATGGAAAGAAATGTGAAGGGGTTCATGGCAAACATTATACCAGTGTCCAGAACAGTATCATCAGCTTCACTTGGGAACTTAGTAGAAATGCAAAAGTCTTAGGCCCCATCCCCTGTCCCAGACCACTAAATGAGAAATTCTAGGGATAGAGCTCAGCATGCTTTTTTAACCAGCCTCTAGATGATTCTGGTGCACTGAATTTGAGAACCACTGGCCTGGCCTTTTCCTCTGATTCTGTAACTTAGGGTTAGGGTATTTCTCTTTTGACAAATAGTTATGGAGGTGGCTTTCAACCCTTAGTCTTGGTTGAAGCCAGCTGCTCAGCTTGGGGCTAGGGGAAGAAGAAACACTATGTACCCAGAGTTTGCAAGAAAAGGGGAAAAGCCTACATTGTTAATTTGACAGTTGCATGAGAACTTATCCTGGAGAGCTTGTTAAGGAGGAGGCTGGCCTGAAAGAGTTCCCCTTCTCCCTCCCACAAACGTACTGGTATGTTTGCCTCAACTCCTGCCCTGGGGTCTGCGGCTCCTCCAGCCAGTCCTTAAAAGGAGCAGTGGGTGCCACATTTATTCTTTCTGGTGCCAGGTCTGCACTCTTTCACTCTCCGAGGAGTCAAGTGGATGCTTAATGAGGGGCTGTGACGTAAGGCCCAGCAGACTTGTTGAGAGAAAGCAGCCTTGGTCCATGCTTATGCTTATGCTTTAAGGCTCTTCTCATTCCCTTTCCCAGCCTGAGTTCTCTCCATCAGTAAGGCTGTGGCCATCCTGTGTCAGGCCTTCCTCATAACCCCTGATAACCCTTGCTCAGAAAGAAAGAAGTGCAGTGCCAGAGCCTGTGGACACTGATAAATGACTTAATGAGGGTCTGAAGCGAAATGCTGTCTTCAGTTTCTCGTATTCTCTTGACCTCTCTGATTTAGTACCTAAAATAAAAAGATATGGCCTTATGGGGATTTTCACCATTTCCTTTGTTCTTTTTTAGGCTAGAGCCATCTTTTCCTGTTACTCCTATCTCTGTGGCCAAGGTTGGAGCTGGAGTTGATTGGTGGCCAAACCTTCCAGCTTGTGTCTTGTTAGATAACTGGGATCTTTCCTCTGCTTCCAGAGGTCTCCAATTATTTGTCCCTTGACCATAAGAAAATGCAGTCATGCTGCTTCTTTAGGCGACAACAGTTAACTCTAGGAAGCAAACAGCAAACTCATGAGGGGGTTGGTTCCTTAGAAATTATTAAAGAAGCTGTGGTCTGAGTTCATACAATTGCTACGGCTATAAATAGAAAAGAAGTGAAACCACTCTGAACTGTGAGAGCCAATGTGTGAAGTTAAGGGCAAAATTATTAGGACCTCCTTACGGTGGGACCGGTGGGTCAGGGCAAAGAACACTCCCAATACAAGCAGGGTCACTTCCTAGGGCTTTTAACTAGACCAGACCACCCAGCAGCATTAAAAGAAACTCAGTGTTCTGTAGGGGCTGCATAAAACTTTACAAACCATACCTCAAAATTGCCCTGAAAGTGTATTGACCTCTGGTGAAAATGAGACTAATAGAGAAGATAAAGGAAAGGATAAAAAGCAAAGCCAACAGAGATCACACCAAATAGCTACTTCATTTATTCAACAAATATTTACTGAGAGCCTTTTGTCTATTAAGCTACTGTGAGTGTCTAGTGCACGCTGGGTATATTTTACCTATTTTTATCTCTAATTTTCTCAACAACCCTTCAAGATAGGTATTATTAGCTCCATTGTGCAGATGAGGAAACTGAGGTTGATTGAGGTTAAAATTGACTGAGATTACCCAGTTAACAGAGGCAGACCTGGGTTTCAGATTCAATCTGCCAGTCTCCAATGCCTTTGCTTGTTCCACTCCACCATGCTGCCTGTCATCAAAATATACTCCTCCCTTGAAATTGTGTTTGCCTTAGCCCAGGTGAGATGGGCCCAGCATGCAGATACCTTCTGTGTTTCTGTGTCTTTTGCCCTCCTCATTCCAAGGCCTTAAGTAAAGCTGTCATCCTTCTGCTGGATCCTCATTTTATTGTACTTGTTTGACCTCCTTTCCTTAGTTCTGTGCCTGGGTTTCTGATAGACTAGTCAAAGGAAGAACTTCCAACCTTTACCGAGCAATCTCGTCTATTGGTTGGAGAGGAGAAGGGCATCTAAGAGAAAGACTCCCAAAAAAAGTCTTGGGAGTCTTTAAAGACAGGATCTTTAAAGAAAGGAGCCAGGAAGAGATACAACCAGCCTTTCATGACACTGAGGTTTGTGTGTGGGTTTCTAACTACGCTTCCCTTTTGCTCCATAGCTGGTTCCACCATGGGGCTGGGGCACAATCTGGATGGACAGCTGGGAGTTGCTTTTGCTTTGGGATACCCAAGAATAGTGCCTCTGTTCTGAGAGAAGCTCAGCGTTGTTTGCCTACAGTTATCTTCCTACAGCAAAGATGCCCTTTGCCCAGTCTGTATTCTGTCCAAACTGTATGACCCCCAAGACACCCTTTTTCTTAATAAACTTTGGGATGTTTACCCCCACCTTCTGCCCAGCTTTCCCTCCTGCTTAGGTCCTGTTGTGAGGACTGAACCAGAGCTCCACCCAAGTCCTGTATTCCCCACTCCTTGGTCAGATGTGCCTTGACATATACCCTTTAGTGGAGGTGCAGCTATCTAGTTGGCAGCACTGAGGGTCTGGGAGCAGTTGCTATGTGACTCTTAGAATTTGAATTGTTGATCAAAATAGTTTTTGAAGACATCCAAATTTAAGGGCTCTGCCTGAACCTGTTCTACCCCAGAACTATCCTTTAGGGGTCCTGGGTTCCAGATCCTGTGCCACCCTCTAAATCCATATATGTGTGACTGTAAGACAAGAGGAAAACTCAAGTTTGGAGTTTTTCACCTGGGGCTAGGCACATCTCACAGGGGTTTTCTACCCCCATGCATAGGAAAGTCCCCAAGCCTTTCAACAAAATTCCTCTGTTTGACCCCATACCATTCTCTTCCACTCCCCTTCACCCTATCCCATTCCAAACTAGCTTCCTCACTTTCCACTTTAGGAAACCGACACCACCTCTTCAGCTTCGTCCCCAGGAGCCTCAGCATCCCAATTTTGAAGCCAGGGAGACATCTCCCTCACCTGTCCCTGCAGGGGCAGCCTTCACTCCATTCTCTACATAGCCAGCAACTAGCCCTTAGAGTCTTGAGTCTGTCTTTGTCCCCCAGCCTCCAAAACTCTTACGACTGAAAAAATATGGTCCTGGAACCAGTAGCATAGGCATTACCTAGAAGCTTATTAGAAATGCAAGGCCTACCACAGATGTACTGACAGAATTTGCATTAGTCTGCACATTAAAGTGTAAGAAGCACTGCTCGAAGCAGTCTGATCCTCTGGTAGAGTCAAAATCAGTGAGCCCTGGAAAAGAAGAAGTCCAGACTGGAGTCCCATGGCTTAGATCTCACAATGAAATTCTGGTGATGATCTGAACACACTGTTGATCCCTCAGAGGGGCATGTGAGACCCAGGACCATCAGGAGAGAGGAGGCAAGCAGAGGGGATCATGTAGCAAGATCCAGCCAGGGCCTGAAAGCAAAGAGCATGTGAAAGGAGAGGAGCACTTGCGTTTGCCAATCTGAGGTGGGATGGTTTCCTTTGGGCTCCCACCACTATCCTACCCCCTACCACTGCTGAGCACCCCCCAGCCAAGATGCCTGTTCAGCAACCTCTGTTCAGCCTAGATCTGTCGCAAGACTGGGTTTCTTTCCTCCCTCTTGCTGGCAAAGTCCCCATCGCCCACCGGCTGGATTACTCGTAGTGAGTGCTCAGGAAATGTTTGTTGAATTGCAAGGAAGCCACAGCTTGTGCGGAGTCTGGTTAATTCACCAGACGTGGGCTCCAGGGGAGGGGTGGGAATGGAGACTTAAGTAAGAAAGACAAGTCCTGTTGTCGCATTTAGCTGGAGGCGTTGCTGCTCTGTCTCACTTGGTCCTTGTCTGAGTTTGTGGTTTTGCATGGCCGTGGTTGGGAAGATGATAGGGAAGAGGAATGGGTAGGAAATACCCAGGGCCTTATTTCAGGGTTCAAGTATGAGCTGGAGGGAGTTCCTGGTGGTGAGTTTTCCCATCCCACTGTGATGAGAGGAGGTTGTTCCCAACCCCACACTACCCCATTTCAAAGAGGAGAGTCCTTTCCAGAGACCCTTCCTTTAGCAGAGCAGACCTGCCCTCTACTTTTCTATTTCTCACCCTGTTCCAACCGTTTGGCCTTCCTTTCTCTAGGCCTCACCCTCCTCTTTGAGAAAAGCAGGAGGCTGGCAGTTAGCTCCTGAGATTCACCTGGTTCTGCCATTCTGTGAGTCTGGGACTGTGAGTCATTGGGTGCAAGGCAGGGACATGGAAAAGGGCCCAGGCCATGGCTGCCACGCCAGCCACTGAAGCTACCTGGACCAAGGAGCCCAAAGCTGGCAGCTGAGGAGGGAGCCCAGGTCCTGGCAAATAATGGGGAGCCAGGAGTACCAGGTGCTGAGTGTTCCCAAGCCTTTTCCCGTGGACCAGGCAGCAGTAGTACAGGCCAGAACTTGCCAACCTAAGAGACCAGGTGCCAGCCTGGGAATACGCCAGGGGCTCAGTCTGCACATGAAAACATACATGTGCACAGGTACATGTGCCAGGAAGAAGACAGCTCCTTGCCCTTCCAGCATCGTTTTGCTGGAGAGTTTGCCAAACTGCTCAGCCAGCCTGGCACAAGCCACCAGCAACCAGGAGACTCAGCAATCACACAGAAGACTCTTGACTGAGTTCCCTCCTTCTCTCCCCATCTTGGCTCCCCAGCTCTAGGAGCTTTACTCAGCATCTTCCTGCAGGGTTAGGAACCCCTGTCCTGCTCCTCATACCTCCTGTGCCTCTTGCTTTTTGGCCAGTTCCTCTTGGGGGCCTGGTTCTTGGTGCCAGGCCCTGCCGGGCCCCCGCCTTGCCAGATCTATCTTCTCTGAGCTCTAAGGGCCCCGCTCCTCTCTGTGGTTTAGGATGAGTTTGGGCTTCTGACTCAGCCTGGTGATCGTTCCACCTCAGGGGATGCTCAGAATCATCTGGCCAGGACACAGGGCTCTCCTGGGGCCCAGGCCTCAGGCTGAGCCTGCACATACCCTCCCCAGGCCCAGGGCTGCTGGCCCCTCCTGGAGAGAGGTCAAGGGGAGCCAAGTCAGTTTTTTGTGGAGATTTAGGAACTGAAGTGGCTGTGGAAGCTCCTGACTCCCCTTTTTGCACCTCCGGGGATGCCAGGGCTGGGTTAATTGCTGGGGAACTCTCGAGCTTGCCCATGTCCGGCTTCTGTGCATGTTCTTCCTCACTTGGAGTCTGTCCGGCACTTTGGCTTCCCTGAAATAAGAGATAGGTTCTGCTGGCTGGTGAATTCAGGGCTCATGTCCCCAGCCCACCCCATCCTATCCCCAAATACCCACCTCCTGACTCTCCAGCTCTTCCTTGTCTTCCTTTGTATCCCACCTATAAAAACACAGCATGTGGCAGGCCCTACTCCTACCTCACCCCCACTTTATAGCATCTCCTCCATAGCCATTGGCCCATGTTCCCAGGTGAGAAGTTAAAGCCCAAGGTTCTCAGAAGGGGATCAGAATCAGAATGAGGCTCCAGGACGTTTCCCACCCAGCCTGACCTTGTTCCCCAAATCCAACCCTTTCCTCTGAACATCCCCCATCCTGGTCCCATCCCAGGCTCCCAGCTGCTGTTTATGGCCAAGCCTGAAGTACCTTGAGTTCTGTGGGGACACTAGGCATGTCCCAGCTTGCAGTGCCTGGGAAAGGCATGCATGTCTTCCCTGGGGATAGGTAACTGCTGTAATTACTGACAGCCTCCCTGGGCATCAGGCTCTTACTGCTGCTGCCTCTGCTGGTGGCGTCTCCCAGCATCTCATTAACCTGCTGCCAGGCAGCAGGCAGCCAAGAGGCAGAGGTCCTGGGGGTTGGAATCAGCTCCTGACCTGTGCCAGTCCTGCTCTCCCAGGGCAGGGGAGAGCCAGGAAATCAGGAATCCCAGATGCCCTTCCCTTGGTTCTTCCCTTGCCTGTTACCTGCGGGCCCTGCCAGTCAGTCTCTCCTTCCCCCGGGCTTTACTGCCTATGGCTGGTGCCTGTGAGAGTCTGCTAGATTGTCCACCCCTCGTGGTAGCACCTGCAAGAGATGACCCACGAAGTCAAGGAGAAGAGAGAGACCTAGCTGCCTGGCTCTTCCACCAGCTGATGGCAGCCTGCTCCTCCATCCCCAACTCACCTTTTCCATCAAAGGTCAATGGTGGGGGCTGCAGCTTCCCATGGCTCCTGGGACCTTACGGGGCAAAAGAAATGGGGATAGGTTATATGGCAAAAGATCCAAAGTAGAAACACCATTTCCTCCAGGAGCAGGATGTTGTCAGTCCTTCTCTTGATCCAGTTATGGTTTTGCTGCCTCCCCAAAAAAAAGCCCTGCCCTTAGAGTCAGGATGCTGGGTCTCTGTGCTAGCTTTGCCTCTCTCTCACTTGGTGACTTAACAAGCAACCTCACCTCTCCAGCCCCAGTTTCTTTTTACATAAAGAGCCTAGCAATTCACAGACATCTGTTCCTAGCAATGGGGCAATGACAGGAAATCTAGGACTCCAACCCATGAAAGAACGACCCCCAAAAGCACTCCAGAACAGACTTCTACAAGTGCATCCTCCCAAGACCTTCCAGAGTCAGAAGCCCATGCAGGAATTGTGGGTTTGGAGGGTGGGAGGGGAGGTCATGGTGCCCATCTTTGATAGTGAGGAAGGAAGATGTTCTTCAGTGATTCTGTTCAGCTCTGAAAATAAGTGAGAAACCAACAGACAGGGAAAAGAGAGGAAGAGTGGGGTAAGGGATAAAAACAAGCCAAGGTGGGAAAGGAGACTGAGGTGGGTGTTGACTCACCCCTTTTGCTGCCCCCCTTGGCCGAGCTCTCTTCCCTAGACTTGCCAGAGTCCTGTAGCCTGTATAGACATATAGCGGGAGGCAGGCTGTAGGGTGGCAGGGCGGACAGAGGCTGCAGCAGGACCCACCCCAACACCACCTCCTTCACCTTAGCCCCAGCATTGAAGGCAGTAGGGAGACCGGGGCCCAAGACAGGCAGGGGGACCCAGCACCCACACAGAGCCCTCAGCCTTGGGTCAGACCAGAGGGCCAAGACACAGCCATACCATCCTGGGGAGGGGCCCCCAGCCCTCTAAGCACACCCACAGCTAGCTCTACCCCTTGTCCCACATGTGTCATCCCAGCAAGTGCCCGGCCCTGCCACCCACATGGACTTGGCCTTATCCAGGTCCCATGGGCGGCGCCAGTCACCCCGTGCATCTCTGTGCCGGGCAAGGCGGGCCATGTCGATCTGCTCCCGCTCCTGCTTCCACTGGGCATAGTCCCAGCCCACCTCTGAGGCACCCCCCGGTAGCCTCCGGGGAGCTGGGCCTGGGAGCAGGCCTGGACTTGGAAACTCTTTGCCACCCTATGAGATTGAAACAAACAAACAAAAAACCTGGGTTTGGAATGGAGATCCAGAGCTTTACCACCGCCTTTCTTTCTCAAGGTTTGACTCTATCTAAAAATTAATTCCACCTCTGACAAGCTGTGCTTGCTATGGGCATGGAAGCTGTATGTTTTGAGAGCAAGTTTCTTGACCTCTCTGTTTCATTTCTTTTCTTTTCTTTTTTGCATGGGCAGACACCGGGAAACGAAGCTGGGTCTCCAGCATGGCAGGCGAGAACTTTGCCATCGAGCCACCGTCACACCGCCTTGTTTCATTTCTTTATTTGTAAAATGAGGATAATAATAGTATCTATCCGACTGGGTTGTTGCTAGGGGTATATCAACAGGCCCAGGGTATGAGGGGCACCCAGAGGCTGTGAGCAAGACCAAGGCTAGGGGCTACTGCCACCTAGAGGTCATGGCTGGCACATAGCCAGTGCCCCCTACCCGCTAGCCCAGTGGTCCAGAAGGGGCCTGTGTTTCAGATCCAGCTAGGCCAGGTAGGGTAGGGGGGCTGGATCACACCTCTGCCTCCACTGTCTACAGTCCCTTACTGCTCCTTCTGCGAGGCCACCCAGAGCGGAGACTGGCCTGGTAAAGGATGGAGGGGTGGGAAATCTTGGGGTTGCTGCCTAAGGCAGCCTATGGGAGACATATCTGACAGCTTCTCTGCCTCCTCCAAATGTGGACCCTCCCACATTCATGTCCCTATCCCTTCTTGAAGATATACCTTCCATGCAGAATCTGAGATGATGGCTTGCATGGGGGTGCTCTGGCCCACGCCCCCTGCAGGTGACCCATCTGCTCCCTGGTTCCTTGCTTTGGTGGGCTTTTCACTTACCATTCGCTTGGCCTGGAGGAGATGAGATGGGTCAGCAAAGCCAGGCAAGAAGAAGCTGCCCTGCCTGGTGCCTGGATGTCCACCACCCACCCTGCTCACCTCAGCTTTGTTTTCCATGGTCACAGCCAGCTCCACCCACTCCCCCAAGCAGAAAGCGGTGTGATCCTCCTCGTCCTCATCCTCAAGTACCTCAACGGCCATGCCAGGTCCAAGGGAACTCCTTGTGCAGTGTCTGCTGACCACTCGCTTCTCCTGCAGAGTGAGGTGCCTGCACCCTCAGGCCACCTGGGCAGAGCTGGGTGCTGGGTCCTTTGGGTGGTTCCCCAGGCCCAGGTTCTAGCCCTGGCCCTCCCTGGAATGCCCACAGAGAAGCTGACTCCTGCAGGCATTCACATGCCAATGGCATTAGGTTATTCAAGGCCCATGGCCCCCCACCCGAGGGCTCAAGATGCCACAGCGGTCCGTCATCACTGAGCTGGGAAATCCAAGGCACTTGGATAATGGGGCTTTGTCCCTCAGACATTGTCGCTGGCATTCAGCCTCAGCTTCTCTGTCCCCCACTTCCCACAGGGGTTTTAGTTCCTGAGGTTTAGGGTTTAGGAACAGTATATGCTTTAGGGTATAGATATAGGGCAGGGAGGCTGGAAAAGGGCATGAGGGGGCTTCATTTGGTGACCTTTCAGCTGTGGTCTGGGGCGGCAGTGGCCTGGGCTGCATGAGGTTGAGAGCTGGTGAGTATACCCCAGAACTGTAACTGGGCCTGGAAGAGGAGCTGGGGCCGCCATCCCTTGCACCTCTGTCCCATCCTGCCCCACCCCCCAGGTAAGGCTTACCCCAGGAACCTGGCTGATGGTGACCGTGAGGCTGTCAGGCTGGAGGAGCTGTGGTGGGGTTACGGCCATGCTCCCCTGCTCCGCCTGCCGACGGTCTTCCTGGATCTCCTGTGGGAGGGCCCGGGGTCAGCTCAGGCCATGGCCCCCCAGGCGCACAGAGACCCAGACGATGACAGGCCTACATGGAGAGACGCCAGTGGGACACCAGGGGGCAGAGGCACCTCATCGCAGAGTCCCCAGACCCTGAATAAACCCCTGATGGGACCGTGCCCACCCCACCTGGCCCCAGGCCCAGAGACACATTCCTGAGCCTGACGCTGACACAGGGAGGGACGCCAGTCGGGCCTGTGGGCCAGGCCAGTCTGTCTCCAGCAGCCCACGTTGCAGCCTACTCACCTGGTACCTGCGGAGTAAGGCCTGGTTCTTCTTGCGCAGGGCGGTAATCCTCCGATCCAGCTCCGCGTCCTTCCCCTCCTGCCTGCTCACCGGGGGCTCGGCCCCGTGAGGTCCCTGTCAGGGCCGCAGAACCAGGCTCCTGACTGCTGGCACTGCCCCTGGATAGTTCCTGAACTTTCACACTCGGCTACCCAACCATACTCCTACACCCTAGGAGCGGCCCCGGCCTTGAGCGAGGGTCAGGCAGGAAGGAAGAGGGCTTCTCGGGGAAGGGGGTGGGGGTGGAGAGGACGGATACACGCAAGGCCCCACTCCTGCTAGGCCTGCCCGCCTGTCTCTCTGGCTCTTTGGGGGGCTCAGGTCAGGGGCTTGGACCTGGGCCTGTGGTTCTCCCAGCAGTGGGCTGGCCCTCCCCAGCCCACCCCCACCCCCACTCTCCAGGGAGCTCCACTGCTGAGCAGAGCCTGGAATGGGAGTTATAAATGGCTCTGGCAGCGGAACCTGCCGTGACTGGGAAGCTGCCAGGGGATTCGGGAGGTCGAGGGGGGAGCTGTTTGGCTCCCAAGCCCAGAACCACAGAAAGAAGAAAGGTTCCTGATCCATCCTGGACTCCCAGGACCTGGATCCCACTCCCCAAGCCTGGGCCCAGCCAGTGGAAGAGAGTTGCTCCCACAGGCCCAGCCTCTCCAGGCATGATCTGCTGGTAGCTGGGACAGGAGAGAGAGTTTGGTGGGTAGGCCCAGCCAGGAGCCATCCTGGGGGCAAGCTGTGCCTCTGCAGCGAGATTCCGGGTATCTCCCCGACGGGCTGCAGGTTCTCTGCGTGGCCAATGCCTCTGCCCAGCCCCTCACCCACCTAGGCACAGGCCTCTTCCTTCCAGGCCCAGCTGTCCCCAGCTGCCTCCGGAGTGTGGCTACCTGATATCCCAGCCCACTCCCAGCCCCAAGAAGCCCCCCACCAAAAGCAAGGTGCCACTCACAGCCGAATGCATGGCAACAGCGGGCACCGAGAGAATTCCAGAGCAGCCCCGGGGGAGCCAGAGAGAGGAAAGCCGGAGCCACTGAAGCCGGGCCTCTGCCGGCCTCTCCCTGCCGGCTTCGCTGCTCAGCACACGAGATCATGTTGTGATTACAAAAGACTCCTCTGGGCAACCAGCCAGGAACGCAGCGGCTGCTGCCTCCACCCATCCACTCTCAGAGGGCGAGGACCAGGCCAGTGGCAGCCAGCTGGCCCTGCCCCGCAACTCTCCCTGCCCTACCCCGGCATCCCAGACAGACTGGCAGGGACTTCTCCCTGGCAGGTCAGGCCCTCACAGGAGTCCGTAGCTGCCCCAGACCCAGCCTTGACCTGAAGCCCTGTGCCCCAGCAGGGCGCCAGCCTGGACCGGCCTGCACAAGATGGGCAGCCAGTGGAGGTGCCGTCCCTCCCTCCCATGTGGCAGAGAAAGGCCTACAGGACTCCGAGGGCCCCCAGCCCAAATGTGTCCTGCTCACTCTCCTCATCAGTGTTGGTTTAAGTGACCTGAACCGATCAAGAAACTCATCCCACTAGATCACCAGCTACTACCACATACCTAAAATAACACCATTCATTAGTCATTCATTCTTTTAGGTTGAACATCGTCCTTTCTGTATTTTAAAACACAGCCACTCCTGGAGGCTCACTGTTTGGGTTTTGGTCCTCTTGGTATGGGGAGCTGCGCCCTTGCCTCCAGGGCCCTTGCCACCACCGCTCGGAGCTGGCCCGCAGCCTTCCCCCCTCGGACTTCCTAACTCCAGGCTCTTCCCGGCCTTGCAGTCCAGGGCCAGGCCCTTCCAGCCTCTCTGGACTTGCCCACCTGCCAGGACCTCTGCCCTCTCTCCAGCAGCCCTCCTCCCCTTGGGAAAGTCTCTGCCCTAATCTTCCCCACGCAGCTGAGGCTGCTCTCCCTGCCCCGCAGGCAGCTTGCCTTACCAGTCCTGCCCTAGAGCCTCTGGAACTTGGGGCTTGTGGGTGCTGGGGGGTGGGGAGAGGGGTCTCTCTGTATTAGGAGTGCCTGGTGTCTTTTTCAGTAATTACAGAGCTCTGACACCCAGGCCCTGAGATGAGCATCAGAAGCCCCTACATAACTCAAATCTTCATTGACTTTGGGCCTCAGTTTCCTTAACCTCATACCACCACTTGTGACCTTCTGTCTCCAGGGCAGAAAGCCCAGCTGCCTTCTCTTTCCTCTCCAGAACAGCCCAGGCAACCAGAAGTCCAGCTTCTGCTTCCCTCGAACTGCCCTTTCCTCCCCACATGACCTGTTCCTTTCCCATCCAGGCCTTCACACAGGACCCCTGACCCTACTACACCCGATCTCTGTCACCCCAGAGTTCCCATCCTGCTTGGAAGTGACACTGCTCTCTCTCTCTCTCTTCCTTTCCTGCCGGATGTTCCCACTGAGTCAGACTCCTCTGCTTTCCCAGCAACAGTGACGCACCCAGGCTCCTCAGCCCGCGCCCCTCTCTCTCACACACGCTCACTCCATCTCCCACCCACGGACGCCGAGTCCCAGCCCAGCCTCAGAAGGGTAGGGGCAGGGGCAGGGCCTGTCGTTGGGACTGGGAGGCCCGCGGGTCGCCAGCCTGGGAGGAGGAGATGGCAGCTAAGACTAGAGTCCCCCACCCTGTTTGGCACCCAGGTCCCCAGAGCAGTTCTGGGAAGGAGAGGCATAGATTGAGGAGGTGGCGGGGATGAGCCCGAGGCTTAGCTCTGTCCAGCGCCTGTTCCCAGCCAGGCCCGGGGCGGGAGGGCGGCCCCGGGACCCAGTGGAGCAGCAGGCCCGGCTGGTCCAGCTCCTCTGGAAGGCCCTGCTGGGGGAGACTCCCCTAACCTAGAGGCAAAGTTCTCCCGGCTCAGCAGACCGAAAGCCATGTGCCCAGGACAGACCAACAGCGAGAACAGACAGGGGCCCACAGGTGCTGGCCCGGCGCTTCCTTGGCAGTACTCACGCCTCCGAGGAGCCCCACACGCTCCCACTTTCTCCAGAGAGCGCTGTCGGCCGGTCTGCTCCCACTCTGGCTGGGACTCTCTGAGGACAGGAATAACGTTTCACGTGCCTCTGGATCCCAGCACCTGGCACCCTTTCCTGCCAAGCTACAGACCCTCCATCAGGGCTTACAAGGAATACATATGACCTACACGATCCTGTGCCTGACTGTGGGTATCCTATGCATGGGCTGTGGCTCCCTTTTCCACCCAAAACGCACGCAGCCCTGAGGGAGGCGGTGGGTGGTGAGGGACCCTACGCGTGCCCTCCCCTCCCCTGAGGAGAAGCCCGCCCGGGGGCAGCGGAGGCACGGGGCTGACAGGTGCGATTTTCCCGGGTGAGACCGTCTCCCATACTCCTTGCCGCCACCAGGGGGCAGCCGAGTTACAGGAGCCTGGCTGGTGAGCGGCGGATGGGGTCCCAGCGGGACGATTTCCCTTTCTCCCCTCGTGCTCCCCAGCTCCTGTCTTCCGAGTCCCCGAAACTTGCTCCCAACCCTCCCAGAATAGAGAAACCACCCAACAGTAGAATCATTATTTTATTGATGAGAAAATTGAGACCCCAGGAGGCTGCGCCGACTCCCCAGGGCCGCACAGCCTGTCTGCGGCAGCCCTGAGTCTACAAGCCTGGGGCGGGGGGCCGAGGGGGCGAGGGGTTAAGCCCAATGTGCTTTCCACCCCCTGCCCCCCAACTCTGTTCTGCTCATCTTTCACTCTCCCCCCCCCCTCCACCCCCCACGAGAGATGGGCCGATTGTCCCAGCACCTCGGGGCAAGAGCTGGGTCTCCTCCCTTTCCTGACAGGTCCCCACCCTCCCGGCCGCCTGCCCATGGCCCCACCGCTTAGAAAACATGGTCCTTAGAACACACGCCGGAGCCCCCACTGAGGCTAAGTCGGGGGGTTCTCATTGCAGAGAAAGGGGGCGAGAGGCCTGCAGAGGAGGAAGGGCAGAGCCCCACCCCCTGGAGGGGGGTGGCCGGGGGACTCAGACCTCATTCACTGCTTCCAGAACGGCGGCCCCTGCCAGGGTGGATCAATAAAATAGAAGCCCTCGGGCCCTTGGCTTTCTCCTCCACTTTGTCATAAGAGGAGGCAGAATGGGGTGGTGGATTTCAAACCAACTTCACATCTCCCTGGCTGTGAGACTGTAGGAAAGTCCCTTTCTCTCTGGTCTTGCGCAAAAGAATGAGGGTGTGCCTACTTCGCGGAGCCATGGGGGGATGAAATGAAACGGCACAGGCAAGTCCTGTATCTGGAACAATGTATGACCCAGAGTAAGGCTCAAAATAGTTTTCTTCTTGCCTGAGCTATTTCTGTGACAGCCTGGATCCCAGTGGATGGACGGACACTGCCCACATGGTGCCCTCTGCTCGGGCCACAGAGGCCGGCTCCTGCCAGCCCCCTGGGGCCTGAACACAATGAAGGCAGCCGGGTTCTGAGAATCATTTGTTACCTGGAAGGGGGGATCCTGAGGTCCCCTCAGCACCCTCTCTGTGTCCCCTGCCCAGCAAAACCTCCAAGAGCAGGCTCCTGCCCGCCCCCCGCCCCACCCCCCACTCCTGGGCGTGCACCCTGCCCATTCCCCTGCCAGCTCTGGGGCAGTCTCTCCCCAGCGGGCACCAGTGCTCCTGGAAGCAGGCACTGTGCCGCCCCCACCTCCGGACCCACCAGCCCCTGCCCCAGGCTCACACCCCAGTGCTCAGGAGCCATCCTTCTTGGCTGGGAGCCGAACCCTTCAAAACCCCCACTCCAATGGCCAGTTCTGCGTGGGTGGGTGGGTGTTAAAGGAGAGGGTGGGCAAAGCTGGGTTGTCTGAGCGCCTGCCTGCTAGGCGAGGGACCCTCCAAGTGGGAAGGGACAGGAAAGGGGCAAGAGGGGACTTAAAGTAGTGTTCCTTTCCTACAAACTCTCTGCCCCTCCCTGGCCCCAGGGCCAGTCCCATCTCAAGAAACTGTGTCCTGACTCTAATTAACTAGAGGTCTTTGCGCAAACCTCTAAGTCAGGCCAGGCTTCAGGGGGCTCCCTAGCAGGGAGAACCCCGGGTGCATGAAGTGGGAGCAGCCCTGGGTGGGCACCAGCTGCCAGGGACATAATCTAGGCCATACACCTCCAGAGAACACCCAGACCAGAGCAGGGTGGGGCCCAGGTCATGGCCCTTTGAGACACCAGGAGGCAGGGGGAAGGCTGTTTTTGGAAACCTGCTCTTCCATCCTGCTCTCCAGGGCACACCCAGAGCTGGGGTATCATGGGTTTTCCAGCAGTGGGAGGTGGACCCTGACGTGGAGCTGAGGTGTCCCCTGGGGCCTCCTTCAAGGCTCTGTTCTCTATGTGGGGCGCACAGGGGCCTCCCAGTGTTTTCCCAGAAATCCCTGCCTCGACCCCCCAGTCCAGACATGGCCGCAGCCAGAAGCTGGGTGTGGCACCTGTCAGGGCTTGCCCTCGATGCTACCATGAGCAGGGCGCCTCCTGTGTGCTTTACCTGGCAGAGGCAGTGAGGAAAAGGAGAGGTAAAGGTCCAGGCTCCATCTGAGAGGCACCTGCTAATAGGTGGCAGCGTCAGCCTTCGCCAGGACCACGGAGGACTCAGCCCAGCGAGGGGTCTCCCGGGGCACGAGCCTCCCAAGGGGTGAGCAAGATTTGGGGGTGGTAATGAGAAGACATTCGGTGAAGGCAGGCGCGCGGCATGGGAAGAGGCAGGGAAATGGCCATGGCTTTTGGCAGCAAGAGAATGTCAGGTTAGGAAGGTAGGGACCACATTGGGGAGGCCACTGAGGGCAGGCTGAGGGCTTTATCCTGTAGTTCCCAGGAGCTGGCTGATAAGGCCCCATAGCGGCCTAGGAAGCTGAAGTCAGCGTGAGTCCAATACAGGGAGAGAGAGCACGGCGGTGGGGGTGGGGGGAGCGTTCAGGGGCAGGACAGTGGGCTCTGAGCCGGGGGGTGGGGTGGGGTGGGGAGGGCGGGGGTGGGAGGCAAGGGGAGGCATGACGCGGGACTTTGGGGGCCTCCGAGTTTCAGCAGGACTGCACAGTTCGGGGGTGGTCACAGGAGGTAGGGAGGAGCCCATCAGCATTACACCAACCCAGCTCCCGCTGTGATGCGGGGAGCAGAACGGGCTTGTTTGCCTGTCCCAGGACATTCCTTTCCCTGGGCCAGAATGATGGGGTGCAATCAGGGCAGGCAGAGAGGTTGGAAGGCTCACACGGGACAGAAAGCCTTGTCCCCACCCCACCCTACACCCCATCCCCCACCCCCACACACAACTTTGCAGTCATGCTGAGGCTCAGAGGCCCCTTATGGAGGTGAGGGGTGGTGGGTCACATGCTCTAAAGTTAGGGAAAGGGCTGACATAGCTTCGAGGGATGGAGGGAAGAACAAGAGTCCCACAGGAGGCTAAGGGGTGGGGGAGAGCTGGCCGGGCCCCAGCGAGAAGAGAGACGGCCTTTGGGGTGGCTGTGAGAGCACAACTTGGGTGGCTTTCACCAGTCCCAGAGGCTTCAAGACAGGCGAGGGCAGCCAGTTGTGAGGGGGCACAGGACAACCAGGCCAGAGGTGCGGCGGCTGCCACAGAGGAGGGGGAACAGCCTGGGGTGGGGAGGAAAGGAGGGTGACCAGTTGTCCAGATCTGCCTATCCCTATTTTAGCACTGAAAGTCCTAGGCCCAGAGCACCTCTCAGTCTCAGGTTAAACTGGATGTTTGGTCACCCTAGGGGGAGGGAGGATGTGGGGACAGGCCGGGAATCTCTCAGGAGCCTGTCAGGGCCACACTATAGTGATGCCGGAGGCCGAGGCTGCAGTGGAGGAAGTTCTCCGGGACTGAACAAGGGAGGGAATCATGAGGCCAGGAAAGCAAATAGGTCATCAATGTTTATCCTGATAGCAATGATCACAGCACCTTGCACCTATAGCTGACACTTCCAAAACCCTCTCACACATGTGATGTCATTTGATCTCTTCAAGCTTTGAAACCTGTGAATTAGCCCTGAGCAGGAGTTAATAGCTTTTGCTTGAAGCTCAGGTCAGTGACCTGCCTGGGAGTGGGGAGTGTGTCCATGGCAGGGCGGGCCCTGATCGCTGAGTCCACATTCGCTTCAGCCCACGACCAGGGCGGGGACATATTTGTCCTCAGGCAGTGGGGAACCTGTCCACCCAAATGGTATAAAGGCACTTGGCTGTCTGCCTCCCTCCCCCACCTGCAGGGCAGCCCAGGAGACAGGGGACGCTTGCTGGCTCTGCTGGGCAAGGAGGTGGAGGGGGGCAGGGGCAGGCACAAAGAGAGCCAATATCCTGCCTTCTGTCCTTCCCTGTAATCCTCACCCACCTAAAGCCCCCCACCCAGGGCCTCAGCCTCTCCTCTCCCTAATTCCAGCCTCTCGCCCTGGAAATGTATCTTCGCACTCCATAGAGCTCCTTTCTTTTCCACTCTGTGGCTTTCTTACAGGGAAGTGTCCCCTCTCTCAGCCAGGCAATAAGTCCAAGCACTTGGTGACACTATCTGGAAGGCATAGCCCCAAAGGTTAGAGGGGACATACAAATAGTTAAAGCTCTACTTGCCTTCAAAATCTTAGGATTGGATGGGGGAGAGAGCCCAGGAATCACAGGAATTGTCTCCAACATGCCCACTGCTGCCGGCAACCACCTCACCTCCGGGCTGCCCCAGCCCAAGCTGCTCAGGCTGCCCTGTCCCCCAACCAGGGCAGACTCTACTTCCTCCCCCAAGGCCTCGGGTCTCACTGCCTGGCCGTCCCACAGACCTGCTGCTCAGACCCTGACTCCAGGGCCGTCGTCGGGAACTGCCGTCCTAAACCTGGAGCCCGGAGCATGGAGCCCCCCCCCCCCACTCAGCACGGCAGCCCCGCCTTCCTCCTTGGGGGTCTGGAAGGACGCGAACCTCTCCTTTTGGCTTCCTGCCAAAGGCTGGGGAATCGGGGTGGGAAGGTCATGGTGTGGGTCCCCTGAGGAGAAAAGGGGGATTTCTGAAAGAAGAAGAGTTTGGGCGGCTGGTGAGAGCTCGGCGTGGGGGGCCGCAGGTGGGCCCTGATCCGCTGTGGGCTGGAGGGGGAGCGGCCCGGCAGGTCCCCGGCAGCCCCGAAACCCCGCCCCTCCGCAGGCTCCGCCCACCCGCCCCGCCCTGGCTCCCGGCTCCCCGCAGGCCTGCAGCAGATGTTCGCGGAACGCATCAGTAACTCCCGGCCTCGTCATGAACCAAGTCTTTCGCCCATAATGTTACCGAAATGGGCGAAATTTGTCAAAAGAGCGTTCCTAAAAGGAGAGGCGACATGGTGTGGAGAAAGGTCCCAGGTCCTGGACTCAGACGGTCCCCAGCTGGGACTGCTACACCTTGGCAAGCTCAGACAGCTTTGTTAACTTCTCTGACCCACAGTGTTTTCTCTCCATGAATGATAATAACACTTGCCTCCAAGAGCTGATATGAGATCATCCATACTGTAAAAAGTACCTGGAAATAAAGGAAACTCCTCCTCCTTATTTTTTCAGATGGTTTTTGAATCTGGTTATGTGGCTTTTGTTCTTTCACCTCTCATTGAGATAAAATGACATAAATAAACTGCATGTATTTAAAATGTACAATGTAATATATCTTGGCATATGTATACACATGTGAAACCTCTGCCACAATCAAGGGCATGGCCACATCCAGGACCCCCTGTCTGAGTTTCCCCGGCTGTTCAAGCACATGTCATGCAGTAGGTTGACTTAAACCTGGGAATGTATTAGCTCACAGTTTTGAGGCTAAGAGGAAGTCCTAATCAAGGCGATGTCTTCTTCCCCAAGACTGGCATTTGGGGGCAGGCTGTTGGCTATGGGTGGTTCTTAACTCCACTGTCACATGGCAACACACATGGTCTCTCCTGGCCTCTCAATCTCTACTGGATTCTGTTGAATTTCAGCTTCATGCTTCCCTGGGGCTGTCTCTCTCTCTTTCCGTGTTCCGTTTATAAAGGACTCCAGTAATAGGATTTAGAGATCCTGAATGAAATGGGCTACACCTTAACTGAAGTGACCCCATCAAAATGTTCTACTAACAGTTGGTTCCCAGGAATAGATTAAGTTTAAGAACATGTTTTTCTGGGGCTCATACAGCTTCAAACCGCCACCCCCCCCGCAAAGTTTCCTTCGCCCCCTTTCTGATCCCTCCTTCTACCCCTCCCCACCCTCAGTCCCCTGTCCTCAGGCAACCACTTGATCTGCTTTCCCTCGCTACAGAATTAGTTTGCATTTTTTTAGAACTTTATAAAATTATAGTGCTTTATAAACAGAATCCTTAGAGTATGTATTCTTTTTGTCTGTCTTCTTTCACTCTGGATAATTATTTTGAGATGTAGTCGTGTTGTAGTGAGTATCATTCTCCTGAAGGCATGTGCCACAACTTGCATTGTTTATGCATTCATCCAGCGTTGGAGATTTGATTAGGTCCCAGCTCTGGCTAATTCAAATAACACTGTGCTGAAGATTCATGTATAGACCTTGAGAGGACCTAAGTTTCAATTTTGGGGGGGTATATATTGTTATATATTTTTAATTTAGACATTTTTTACAATAGTTTTAGGATTACAGAAAAATTACCCAGAAAGCACACAGTTCCCATATACCTCCCCATATTTTCCCCTAGTATTAACATCTTGCATTAGTAGGATACAATTGATAAACTAATATCGATGCATCATTATCAACTGAAGCCCATAATTTACGTTAGAGTTCACTCTTTGTGTTGTACAGCTTTATGGGTTTTGACAATGCATGATGTCATGTATCCTTTACGGTATCATACAGAATAGTTTCACTGCCCTAAAATGCCCTGTGCTCCACCTATTCTTCCCTCCCTCCCTCCCCCTAAATCCCTGGCAACCACTGATCATTTTACTGGCTTTATAGCTTTGCCTTTTCCAGAATGTCACAGTATGTAGCCTTTTCAGATTGGCTTCTCTCACTTAGCAATATGCATGTAAGTTTCCTCCATGTCTTTTCGTGGCTCGATAGATCATTTCTCTTATCAGTGAATAATGTTCCACTGGATAGATGTTATACATTCACCTTTTGAAGGGCTTCTTGGGTGCTTCCAATTTGGGGCAATTATTAAGAATGCCATTATAGATGTTATAAGTTAATAAAATGAATTTAATACAGTTCAAATGTAGGTAGTTCATTCAGGCTCCTTACAGGCAAGCCTGGAAATGGTAGCAGTTGTGAACTTCTCTGCTTCCTATTGCATGCTTTACATCTCACATGTTCGTGTTCTCCTTGACTGAAACAAGGCCCAGCCGAGGGTGGAGAGCTCCGCCTCAGTTTTGCACAGCACTGTGAGCCAAGGGCCGGCAGCATGAGCTCAGGTCGGCCGGGGACTGAGAGCACAAGCTGGTACTGCAGCTGCTTTCTCTTCCAGAAAAAACAATAATTTCTTTTTTTAAAGATACTTTCGAGAGAAAAAATCAACTCGGAAAATATAAACTTGAAAATGGAGGCCAGTTATTATCCAACAATAGCTACACTCCAAATCTATAGTCATTCACCAAGTATTTGCTGGGCCCCTTCTATGTGCCCAACACTGAGCCAGTCCCTGGGAATCCAAAGGTGACTAAGGGCCACCTTGTTCCCTGCAGTCGAGGAGCATACAATGCAGTGGGAGCAAGAGGCGTCCAAGGAAAGAATATGAGGAGACAGCGGAGGAAACAGCGGCACCGCCTGTGTGCAGGCCAGAAGGGGGAAGCCAGTCCTAGGGCGCCCAGAACAAGCCGCGGAAGCCCACACAGCAGAGGCCCGAGGGGGCAGCAGGGGCCGGGCCTTGGGAGCTTGCAGAATGCGGGGCTCTCTGGCAGCCTGGACTCCAAAACCATAAGCTCCCTTCCTGCTCATCTAAACCCCATCCTGAAAGCCCCCTGTTCCGGCTCATGCACCTTCCACTCCCAGGTGAGCTCCCCGGGTTCAGGGGACATATTTGAGAACTCAGGCCAGAGATTCCACCGGGTTGCTCCATCAGGGTCACTGTTTCTTCCTCCACCTGGTGGAAGGAGGCGATAATCTTATCTATTTCGTAGGATTTAGGGGTTAGTTAATGTGGGCGAAGCACCTAATGCATGGCCTGGCATTCATTGAGAGCTCCACAAACATTTAGAGTGGGCCCCCACCTTGGTTCTAGGGCATCTTATTATCAGGCCAGTCTGTTTCCCAATACCCTCCCACCCCACCCCGAGCTCTCCCCCCATCCATCCTGCTTCCAGCTGCTCTTTGCTGAACTATGGATTAGCCCACCCCCTATCATCCCCCTCACATTCTCCCTATGACCCTCCCAGTGCACCTAACCCACCTCTGCATTTGTGTACACACAGTGAACTGGGATCTATGCCATTGCGTGTCTTTGTGCAGATGTTTGTGCATCCATGTGCATCGATCTGTGCCTCTCAAGAATGCAATGTGTGTCTGGGTGCTGTGATCTGGGTCTCTGCCTGCTGCAGGGGGGCCTGCCTGCCCACCCTGCCCCTACCCTAGGCTGGCACCTCAACAACCCCATCCTTTGAGAGCATGGCTTGTTGACAAATTTCAAATTGAATTATAATTTAATTTACAGCTTCTGCCATGCCCAGGCAGAGGAGCTTAGCTGAGGGTTGATGGGACTGCGTTTCATCTCTTCCAGAGCAGCCGCCACCTGTCCTTCACATACCTCGGCCTGAAGTGGGGAGAGAGAAGCTCCCACTTCCAGCCCTGAGCCAGGAGCCCCTCCCTTCCTGAGGCCTGTCCCCTCTTTTCTCCTTCTTCTAACCCAGATTCTGATCAGCCCTAAGACTTTGTTTACTGTTTCTGCTCCCAAGCCCAGGCCTATGGGTGTCTTCCCTTCCCCTCATTCACTAGGGGGAGGGGGAGGGGAGGGGAGGGAGGGTCATGGGCACAACTCGGAGGCTGACCTCAGCTGAACATTTGTGGCACAGGTAGAAGGTAACAGAAAGGGGTGGCTCTGGAGGTGCTGCAGAGGGCATGTCTTACAAGAGGCTGGGGCTATTGTATTAGAGGTGTGTGTGTGCATGTGTGTGAGAACATTTGAGTTTGTATGTTCAACAACCATATGAATTCCAGAGAGCCGTGAGGTCACATCCTGTATTCTGATTTATGGGCCAAAAAAAATAAATAATAACGAATGTCCTGTGTTTGCACTGCATCCATTCCAGGGCTGTCAGTTGTGACCTGAGTACCAGTCCCAAGCAAGACTGGGCCAGCCTTGGCATGAGGGCACCTCAGTAACCCCATCCTTTGAGGGCACGGGTTGTCGACAAATTTCAAATTGGCTCAGATCCAATCCCGGCGGGCGGCATCAGGACATGGCAGCTCAGACCCTGCAACGCTGGCTGTTAACATGTGCAGTGAAGACAAAGATCATAGGATCCCCGGAGTCCCCCAAAGTCCCCATCCACTGCCCCGCCCTGCCCCGCCTGCCCCTGGGTTCACTGATATCTCCAAGCCTCTCTCTTCCTCACCTATGCCAGCTGTTTAGCCTGCCTGGAGGGACAGGGACCCATGACACGGCATATGTCAGGCACACATCATGAGTAATTCACATGATTGAAACTGACCCAAATGGAATTGAATTAACATATGCTTGTGAGTCTTGGGGTGGATGCAGGTGTCAAATGTGAGAGTGTGGTGTCCAGGGGCCAGTGCACGGTACTCTCCGGTGTCTTTGTTTACCTACCATGAGGGTGGAACCCTCTGTGTCCATCCAATACTCAAGCTTGGAACCTACTGATTGCAAAGGTTCCTGCCAAAGGAGCTGCTTTATCTCTTTAATCATTTGAAGAGGTGGTGCCTGGGGCTCCTTGGAAGGGAAGGAGGAAGAGATTGAGATTTAGATTATAGTACACTAAACTTTACCTGGTAAACCTCAGGTGTGCTTTATGTCACTGCTTGCTCTTGCCTGGTAAAGATGGAGTCAGGTAAGCACCTTGGCTGGGAGGCTGTGGAGTGGAAGGCCTGGAGAAGGAAGGAGAGTGGTGAAGACTGGGGCAACCAGCCTGCCATGTCTACTGCACACCAACCAGTGGATGTGTGCGTGTGTTTGTGTGATGCGGCAGGGTTCCAAAATGAAAACAGGCCTTTATCCTTTGGCATGCCCACACATCCTTCACCTTACTATATCCTCAACCTTGGGAGTAAAACAGGCAGGTCTTGTCTCATTGCATATAAGAGGCCCAGAGAAGTGCGGGATTTGAGCTCACAGTGAGGCCATGAGGTTGTCAGCTGCACCACTGGGTTCTCTCCAAAGGAGCAAAAGACTACCCTGGCCCTCAAGAAATAGAAATCTCATCAAGTATAGGACTCCCACCAAGGAATGAGCCTATTACAGAATGAGCCCACTGGGGCCAGAGCTGGGCAGGCAGGATGGCCCCACCTACTAAGTGTTTCCTGCAGGGTGGCAAGGCAGGGCTGAGCAAGAGGGATTTCCAAGTTGCAGGAAGGCATGGACAAAGGCCCAAAGCTGGGAGTAGAAGGTCACAAGCAGGGGTCAAAAAATAACAGGGCTAACAGAAGGGCTGAGCAGAGATTGGGTTGAGATAAGTGGGATTTGAGAAGGGCCTGCCTGGAGGTGGAGATAGAAGAATCGGGGTTTGCCACTGTGGAGTGCTTCCCTCAGTGTCATGGCATTTGGTCAATGATGGGAGGGCAGACAGAATAGGGACAAGAGCCCACAAGCCCTAACTGACTCCATCCCACCTCGGTGATGGTGGGGGGTGTCAGCCTGCTCTTGGGCACACAGAGATGTACAAGTGAACTTTGTCTTGGCTTTCACTTTATAGCTATTGTCCAATGGACGAGTGTCAGACAAGCAACCAAGACTGAGGACCCTTGTTGGGGGTGGAGGTACGGGCACAAAATGAGCACCAGGGAGGGGACAAGGTTTCTTACTGAAAAACCAAGGGATCAAAGCTGCTGTGTTTTCTTTTTTCTCTTCTGTCTCCTACAGGTCCAAAGATAGGAAAGTTCCTCATCCCTCTCCCCCTTTTCCTCCCCACTTCCATGTCCTCCAGACCTCCGGTCTCCTTCCTAGACCCTGAGGGAGAAGCCACTGCTCCCCCAAATGAAACGAAGGGAGCAGGCTCAGCTTCAGCCCCACAGGGCGGGGCTGCACCCGCCCCCCTGCCTGCCATAGCCCTCTCCTTGGCGTTCTCTCTTCTGTTTTCCCATCTGTCTCTCTCCTTTCTCCACACCCCCTCCCTGCCCCAGCAGCCCATCCTCTCTCCTGCTGCTTCTCCGCCTGTTCTTTTTCTCTGATTTCCTGGCTGCAACCCTCCCCACCCCCACCCCACCCCCAGGCTGGCTAGATGGCTGGCTTGCTCCCAAACCCCAACCACTCCGCGGGGCCCCAAGGCCTGCTTCTGCCAGGGAAGAGAGGCTGCAAGCCCTCCACCCTGCTTCTCATGGGCTACCACCAGCAGCCCCAGCTCCTAGGCCTGGGACTGTGCCCCACCCCACCCCCCCCACACACAAAGAAAGAGCAACAGGAGGAGAGGCAGACAGGGTGGGACATGGCTGTTTCCAGGCATTGCTGAGCCCTGATGGGGCAAAGTCAGCGATAACAGAGTCACAGGGGGCTCCCAGCTCTGGAGCAGTCAGCCTGCTTCTTCCCCACGGGTAGCAAGCCCTGATCAGGCCCTAGGAGCACAGAAGCAGACTGGGCAGTTATCCCAGGTGGGATTGTGTCCTAGTGTCCTCGCACCGGAAGCAAGATGGTGTCTCTCCTCCCATATCGGCCTGTGGCAAGAGGCAAAGAAACTCTTCTGGCCTCAATACTTCAGGAGTGCTTACAGCCAAGAGAAAAGGTTAAACCACACTCTTCCTGGCCTTTTTAGGCTGAGGCAGTAAAGCTTTAACTTTACTTTCTGTTCTTCCTGTTTTCTTATGTCTGGCACCTGCTCAAGAATAGCATACACTCGCATTCTCATGTATAGCAGTCATGCACGCAAACCCCATGTGCATGTGTCTGCGCACACAGCAGGCATGTACACACATCCACCCACATGAACATACATAGATGTAGATGGCTATTTGTGGGTAATGCAGCACACACCCCTGTATACTCACACACACACAACTTGCCTATATAGAGAGCATCCCCTCTATATAGAGAGTACACATACTCACCTTACTGCCTCCTGCCCTTGGTCTCCCTCCACCCTCCAGCTGCCCTCCTCCTCCTCAGTTCCTGCTTCCCCCATCTCACCCCACCATCACCACCACCACCCCACCCACCAGCTGCCTCCCTCGCCTCTACCCTCTATAGCCACCCATAGTCTCACCCTTGCTTCTAAGTACAGTCTCCTGCAGTTCCTCCCATGGCAAAAATCTCTTATCATTCTTCAAGGGTCCCTGGATGAGGGAAGGGAGATGAGATAATTCTGTCTCTTAGATAAAATAAACTGAGGTCTAGAGGGTAGGAGTCATAGCTCAGTTCAAGGAATGGGAATCAGTAAATCTAGACTCCTCCCCTTTTGTCTGTTCAGAGCTCTGGCTTCATCAAAGCCAAAGACCCAGGTGTCATGTGCTGTCCTTGCTGCCCAGCCTTTCACCCTGAACTCCTGCTGATGCCCAGGAGTCCTGAGTTTTCTCCAGTTCTAGGGAGGATGGGAGTTGATCTCGTGTAAGAGGACACAGATACCTGACTCTGACGTTGTTCATTTGGCTTTCAACAGGGCACTGCCATGGAGGGGTACAGCCATGGGTCTCGGCATTGCCAAGGGGAAGGGCACACCCCTGGCCATAGCCCCAGGCTTTGTTCTGGGTGGAACCACCTGGTCCCCAAGAGTCCTACGGGCAATCCCTGACCACATCACCGAGAAGACATAAGACACAAATACAAGATAGGGGGGTCTCAGCGGCTGGCCATGCCGACCCGGCATGAGGCTGAACTAGAATCTTCTCTTTCTAATAAACAGCCTTCTGGAGGCCACCCTCAAATGCTAAGAGCCCATCTTCCTTCACATCCAGCCTGGCACTCAGGGGACCACATGGTCTCTGAGTTTCCTAGTGAAAATGGGGCACCCAACTGGTCTTCTCAAAAGTTTGGTGCCTACTGAGTACGATTGTATAAGGCCTCCCTCCTTTCCTTTTCACTTATGTCCCCACCCATGAAAGTCTGGCTTCATCACCTATACCCCATCCTGTACACCCTAACCTGGTGGACCTTCCAAAATGTAATGTTACACGCATCATTCTACAGATCAGAAGCCTTCAGGAACTCCTTATTGTCTAGCTGGATTTCTCACCATTCCCTGAAAATGCATTGAACTTTCCAGTTTCCTTAACTCTGTTTGCCCAGTTCCTCTCCAGCTCAACTAGAAATGCATTCCCACTCCCCTAGCTCCATATTTTCAAACCCTACCCTTCCAAGACAGCCAAAGCTCTATCATCTCCATGAACCTTCCCTAAAGATCATTTGGAAGAGAGAGGTCCTCCCTCTTTGCACACTGCCCCCTTCTCTGCAGCTTATATCAATTACCACGTGGACCTGACCACAGTCTATCCAGTCAGCACCAACTTATGGGCTGGACTCTTACTCTCTAGTCAGCCTAGAAGCTATTCAGGGTCGACCCACCACTTTTACACCTCCAGATTTTCTCATTCCCAATCCCCACAGTGCCTTGCATAGACTGGCATGTGTACACATCCTACAGTTACCAATACTCCAAATGTTTCTGGGTTCTGACTCCCCAAGCCCATTCCTTCAGCCTTCAACAGCCTGCTTGCTCTAAAACTATTTCTGTCCAACCAAATCCCACATCTGGGACCCTCTCTCCCCAGCAGGATTCTTCAGTTCTGCCACAGAACTCTAGGCAAGCCTGCCCCACAGCTCATCACACCCACCCCTCCCGCAAACTTCGCAGCCATTCCCTCCATAATAGCGGAGGCAGCAAGTGTCCTGGGGTCAGTGGCTATTGGATGTTGGCGATCGGGGTGACTTTAAGAAAAGGAGTTGGGGATCCTCCAAGGGTCTCCCTTCCTTTCCCCCCCTCCCCAGAAGCTCCGCGCTTGGAGTAGCGGCTTCCAGCCTGAGCGGCGCAGACCCGCGTCCGGGTCCAGACGAATGTGAAGAAAGACCTGGCCTGAGCAGGTGCCCAGCCCCAGTGCGGAAGAGAGGGAGGCGCGGAGGGGAGCCGAGAGAGGCAGAGGGACCCGGAGCAAGGAGGCCCAAAGTCGTAGGCCTCACGACCCCTCGGAGTCCTGCGCTGTGAAGTGCTGGTGCTGAGCTGCTCCCTCTTTCCCTCTGGAAGGGTCTGTGTTCGGAGCTGCGCGGACCTCGGCGTGTTACCTAGGGCCGTGCTCCCCGGTTCCTTACGGGAAGACCCGGCCCCCTGACGGGCCTCGAGCCAGATGGCCAGGCTCCCGACAGCTGCTCTCGGACCACAACGTCAGACCCGCGGGCTTCGCAGCGGCGAATCCCGGCGCAGGGCTGCGGCGCGGCTGGGAGACTCTGGCCCCGCCCCCGGCGCCGCGCCCGGTAGCGGGCTCCTCCTCTGCCCTGCCCACCGCCGGCCCGCCTGTAGCTGACGCATGCGCACGAGCCCGCTACCGCCGCTTCAGCACCAGAGCCCGGACAGCGGCGCCGCCCACGGGCATGGACGGTGGTAGCGGCAGCAGCCCCGGCCGCGATCCGGCGCCCGGCCCGGGTCCAGAAGGGGAGCAGCGGGCCGAAGGGGAGCCCTTGGCCCCAAAAGGCAGCTCCCCGGAAAGGTAGGGCGGACAGCTCCGCAGCCCCAGCTCGCAACCCTCCCCCGTACCCCCGCCCCAGGTATCCACATTAGCCGCCATATGTCTCCCCATTCATTCTCCAGCCCCTCCCAGAGCGCCTTCCCGGGCCTCCTAGCTCCGGGTCCCTCTGCCACGCCCTCATCCTGCCGAGTTAATTTCTCCGCTTCCTGACAGTCCCTGGTCAACACCCCCATCGTCCCCACCGCCTGGAGGGACCTGCCCCACCCACTGTTCCTACCCTTTCCTCTTAGGCCCTGGGGTCCTCCGCCCCTCCGACCTCCCAAGCCCCCTCCCCAGCCCCTGTCTCCAGGCCCTGCCGCTGCGACCTCAGGAATCCCCAAGCCCGCAGAGACTTCAGTCCGTGCTACAGCGTGGCAGTGTGCACAAGGGTGCGCGGGTGTTGTGGACGAGAGGCAAGCAGAGGCGGGTGTTCTGGGGAGGGCAGATGCTCGGCCGCTACATCAGGGACTGTCTTTGTCGGTCATCGTCAGTCGCCTGCCTGACCCCTCATCCCCACCCCACCCCCACCCGCGGCTGTGCACGTGTGGGACTGAGTCCCCGTGTGTGGCTGCTACCGGCACTCGCTTGAGCTGCTAGCGTGGGCAGGCTCTGAGGTTCAGGCCAGTGGACTGTACCGTCCCTAAAGGAGCCCCAGACTGGCGGGACAGGAGCGACACATTCCTGCTAAGGGCTCAGGTGCCAGGACCTCACATCCCCCTTCCTCCACATTATGTCTGAGGGAACACCCCAGCTAGGTAGCAATATGGCACAATTTCTGTGCCCTGTCTGGCTCTGCCACCCCCAGAATCCCTCCCCTGACAGGGCACTGCCTTTCTTCCCTGCCTGGACTGAAATAAAAGACATTCTCTGGGGGACAAAAAGTGGTGGATACATTGTCGACAGACCATCCCAGTTAAAATGGACCTCAGAGGCAAAAAGGAGGCTCCACAAATGGAAAGAAATGTTTTCTTCCCACTATTGTTAACAATCAGCTTGGACACTTTTCAATCTGAGAAGCACAGAGCCTTCTTCAAGGGGGTGAGACACAGGATGGATGTCCTCTCTGGTCCAGGACCCTGCCTGGGATAATGGCCTGACTGACGGGGCCACGGTTGGACCTATGACTGGGCAGGGACCTGGGACCAGGAGCATCCCTAGAAGGGACCGAAGAGTCATCTGCTGCCTGAGCAATTCTGGGTCAGCCCTGCCTGATGTGTTCATTTCCCCTGTTCTTGGGGGTCACTGCTGGACAGAGGAACCACTTATTCTCTTCAACAACCCCTTGAGGCCTATGGCCTCTCTCTGCACTTCCCCCAGAGACCTTGGCCACTACTCAGGCAGAGGGACTCAATTCAATTCAATTAATTCAAGAAACATAAATATGCTCCTGAGTTAAGTAGCATGTTTTGGGGATGGATACACAGTGAATAAGATAGTACAACACAAATGCATTTGTAAAAACATATTTTACAAATGCACTGACTATACAGAAATTTAAAATAGTTAATTTATTGTGGTTTTGAAATTGCCTTTTTTTTCTGTAATGACGTGAGCAGCTCTACCACCTGTCCTGGCCACTCTGCAGGCTCACCTGGATGTCCACAAGGCTGTGTTTCTGTGGGCCTAGGGGCATGGTTAATGCACATGCAGGGCTGCCCTTTACGGGTCTAAGTGGGGGGACTCTGTGTCTGAGGCCCTGTCGTGCAGGCCCTGACTGCTGTGACACTGGCCTCTTGAAGGTGACCTGCATCACCATTTCCATACCCCTACCTTCCTGGTCCAGTCACTTGGCTCCCAGGCCAGCAGGCCTAGGCAGTCAGCCTGGGCAGTTACTGTTTCCAAGGAAGGCCATGGAACTGAGAGGTTAAGAATGAAAGCCCCCTTGTGAGATGAGGCCTGGGGGCTTAACTTTTATCATTACTGGGTCTCCTGAGGGCAGAGGTAGCAGCGCTTGCAGGAAGTTTTTATTCTGAGAAGTGTGGAGTTTGGCTCTCCTCATTTGGGAGGGTTGTGACAAAGGCTCAGCCCTACAGCAGTCTGCATGTGGGGGGTTGCAAACCCTGCCACGTTGACAAAGGCAGGCACAGCAAGGAAAGGTGAGATCTGGGGGCAAGTGACCCTAGGTTCCTAGAAAGAGATAGAAAGGGTTGAAGGGAAGGAGCTTGTTGGGAGGCCTCCAGAAGAAGCAAACCAATGGGGAGCTTGAAGACCCCTTCAAGAAAACTAGAAAGCACTAACTAAGGAAGTGATGGACTCAGCAGGCTTGGCAGACTGGTTAAGGGGGGTGACTCCCCCTTCTCCTCCAGCACTCCCTGGGTTCTCTGAATATAAAGGAACTAACACCCCAAGTGGGGTCCTGGCTCCTTGGACAAGCCCAGGGTTCAGTGCTCAAAGCCCCTGAGCAGCTGGAACAGACCCATCACCTCTACCCCACCTGCCCAGGAAGACAGGTCCTGCTCTAAAGAGAGAGAACAAGGCTAATGGGTGATCTCTATGCCTTCAGGTCCCAACTCAGACCAAGCACAGAGCCCAGCACATGACGGGTGCTCTAAAAAGACCCGAAGGGAAAAAACATTTTGAGGTAGATGTCCACACTTCTATGCATAATTCCAGGCATAGAATTTATTCTATTTATTCATCTTCTCTTTGACCCATGGGGATTGGTCTACAGGTTCTTTTATCTTCCAGGATACTGATTACATATGTAGCCAACATCATGGAGTCTTCTAAGGCCTTACTTTAGAACAACATTGGTCAAATTCGTATTTTTCTAAATGTTGAGTTAGTAAAAAAATAAGTATCAGTGATTTAAATCATAAATTTCAATGCATTTTTTGGTAACAAAAAGGGAAGTACTAATAATTACATATGTAGTGATATTTTCAAGGTGTCAGAAGTCCAAAGATGGAGATGTCTAAAGAGGTGCCTAAAGAGGTCAAATTGGAAATGCAAATATACTACTCAAAGTGCATGCTCCTGCAGCACTGAGTGTGGGAAGGGGCAGGCAAGCAAAAGTGTTTCCCACATGCCAGGGCCCATACCAGGCACCACACATACGTTATATCATTTAATTCCCATACCAACTCTGAAAGGCAGTGTTATCATCATATCCTTTACTGGCACACAAAGATGCCAATGCTCCAAGAATTATGTGTCTTGCCATGGCGTCAGAGCTAAAGAGTGATGGAGCCAGAAGCCCACCTCATTGCTCCTCCATTCACCATTAGAATGAAGGTCATTCCCTCCCAGTTACTCTATTTGATCTCTGAGCAGAACCTGGCCACTGAGGGCAATGTCCACCTGCCACCATGGCTTGGACGATGGCCCATGGCCCCTTCAGTAGTGCAGCAGGCATAACTGGAAACCAGGGCTGGCTGGGAAGAGATCTGGCTCTCCTATGAGCTGTGCAAGCTCTGGCTGGCTGGGTGGGAGTGGGGTGAGGGTGGGGGTGGGGAGGGAGGAGAAAACAGGTCTCAGCCGAGGCAGCTCAGTCCTGAATTCCTCTGGGTAACCCCTAGGGCCCTCAGACACTCTGCTCTGTAGCCGTCTTCTCCTGTCCTGGGTCTGGCATTCTGGATCTGCCACTATGGTGGGAGGCCACCCTTACTACCACCACCACTACCAAAAGAATACAGCTGGGACCGTGCACCGAGTGCTGCCTTCTAAGGAATTTTGGGAGAAGTGTATATAGCTGACTCCTCCCTAGCAAGTCCCTTAAGGGTCCCAACCCCTCCTCCTACTGATCATATTCTCAAGAAGTAAACCTTCTGTCCATGCCTGGTTTGTGGAAGGGTGACAGTCACCTCTGCTAACCTTTCCCTGACTATCCCCATCCCCAATAAAACTGGGCCCCTCTTGACTCCCTCAGGGTGTCTCAGCCCTCCGTGAATCCCTTTCTCACGGTACTCAACATGTTAGACTGTCCATATCTCCTACCTACCATGAGTGCCTAGAGGGCAAGGGCTGGGCCTTATTCCCCTTAGCACCACCGTCAGCTGCCCGTCCAGCACTCAGCATTCATTCAATAAACTTTCTCCGGGCACCTTCTATGTGCAAGGCCCTCACTGGTCATGACACAGGGGATACAGCGATGAACAAAAGGTCCAGATCCTTCTCTCCTGGATCTCATATTCCATATGAGAGGAAGGCAGTAAACACTACAAACCTATACGATAACGTTCAGTTGTGACATATGCTATGAGGAAATACAAAGCATGGTGAAGGGACAGAGAGTTGATGGGTGATTGTCCTAGAAGGGGTGGTCCGGAACGGCTTCCCTAAAGATGTAATGGTAGAACAGAGATCCAGACAAAGACAGAGTGTGAGTCATATCTTCTCTGGGGGAGGAGCATCCCAGGCAGAAGGAAGAGAAAGTTCAAAGCCCCTAAGGTGGCAACAAGAGTGCAGGAGGGGCTCAAGAAATGTGTGACAAGAGACTGAACAGATGACTCTAGCAGAAAGAGCCGAGGACTGCAAGGCAGAAGAACTCAATTCAAGGCCCAGCTCTTCCTCTTACCAGTTAAATCACCATCTCTGAACTTCAGTTTCAAATCTATAAAATGAGGAAGACACTCCCCTTGTAGGGTTTTTGCGAAGAAGTGAATGGAGCACATACATGAAAGCACTTTCAGCATGTAGCACAGTACCTGACAGGTAGTGGGCTGCCAATAATGTTTTTTGAGTGCATGGATGGATGAGTGAATGAGGGAAGGGATCCCAAGAAATAGGCTGGGGATGGAGACCCTCAGCCTCCACCCTTCCTGTCCCTCCCTGAGGACTACTAATAGAGCCACCCGGAGCCCGTTTCCTTGTTGCTTCCTGGGGCAGAAGGGGCCAACCCTCCTAACCCAGTCCCCTACCCCAGTCTTCTGTCTGCTCTCCACAGGTCCCAGGCCAAGGCTGTGGCCCCTGGAGCAAGCCCGGAGAGAAGCTGCTCCCTCCACAGCTGCCCCCTCGAGGATCCTTCCAGCTCTTCAGGGCCTCCACCAGCAACTGGCACCCTCCAGCCTGTGGGTCTGTCCAGCCCCTTGGCCCCTGCCCGCTTTACTTATCCCCAGGCACCTCAGGAATACCGGGGAGGCAGTTCCCTGCCGGGACTTGGGGACCGGGCAGCTCTGTGCTCCCATGGCTCCAGCCTCAGCCCTTCTCCGGCCCCCTCACAGCGTGATGGGGCCTGGAAGCCACGGGCCGTGCAGCACCACGTGGTCAGCGTCAGGTAAGGAGGGGTCCAGCAGCCTGTCAGGCCACTGGAAGGTGGGACAGGGTTCAAAAGTGAGGGAGACCCACATGGCTCTGGACTCCTTTATCCCAGTCGGAGTAGGACATAAGGCTCGGAGCTGGGAGTGGAAAAGCCACCTCTACCCCAACCACAAGAGGACTCTGACAAGCAAGTGTCTTTTCTTCCCTCCCACAGGCAAGAACAGGCCTTTCGGATGCCAAAGAGGTAGGCCTGGGCCTTCTCTGGGCCCCTCGGGGTGACCAGGCTGGGGCCCGGGATAGCCCCACTCTGCACTTGCTGGTGTTCTTGGCTCTACCATCCCTTCTTGGGAACCACTAAGCTCACCCAGGCCCCTGCTACCATACCCAAAACCAACTCACGTGGGCTCCCTCCCTCTTCCCCAGCTATTCCCAGCTGATTGCTGAGTGGCCAGTGGCTGTGCTGCTGCTGTGTCTGGCTGTTGTCCTCCTCTGCACCCTGGCTGGACTACTGGGGCACCAGCTGCCCGACTTCTCCAAGCCCTTGCTGGTGAGAGGGCAAGGGCGAGTGGGTGCCACCCAGATCTGTCCATCTTAGCTCAATCTGGGGCAGAAAACTAGAGTGGCTTGGCTTGGGTGCGCAGAGGGGAGGGGACAGGGAGTGGTGGTAATAGTGCACTTTCAACCTCCAGAGAGATTTGGGAGATGGCGTACTCATGTCCAATAATCTAGGCAGGGGGGCAGGCAGGTCCTCCTTGCTCCTGAGGAGGGTCCAGACGGAGAACGCTCCCCCCCTGCTCGCCTACCCATTATCTGCCCGTCTCCCTGCAGGGCTTTGAACCTCGGGACACGGACATTGGACACAAGCTAGTGGTCTGGAGAGCACTACAAGCCCTCACAGGCCCCAAGAAGCTGCTTTCCCTTTCCTCAGATCTTGAGCTGAACAGGTAGCAGGTTTCCATCTTTCCATTTGGGGGGGGGGGGCGGGGGGACAGGGGGTGGAAAGAGAGGAAGGATAAAGTCCCCAGGGAGAGGCCACTGGGTGATCTCTGGAGAGGCACATCACAGGGGCTTGGCAGGGCACCCTGAGAGTGGGCTGTGATGTCCTCTGTGCCCTCCACCCTTCAATGGCCCCTGGCATAGATATTCTCTCTACCTCAGCTCCCACACAACTCTGAGCCCTGCACCCTGGGACAGTGCCCAGGAAGGCATGGTCCGGCCTCGGAGGATGGTTGAGCCCCTGGAGGACAGAGGGCAGGAGAGCTTCTTCTGTGGTCCCCCTGGTAAGCTGCAGTCTAGCCAGTTTCTGGCCAATCCTCACTCTACCTACTAAGGAGGGCACAGGAGAATGAACTTGGGCAGGCAGAAAGGGAAGGTGGCCTGCTGGCCATGTTCAAGCCAAGGAAGTGGGGTCACAGCTAGGAAGACAAGGCAGGTCTCAGATGTGCCAGCCAAGAAGGGTCAAACCAAGTGGGGATGGGGCCCGGGGCAAGGATCCTGGTCCGGGATTAACAACCAGGCATGGGTTTCCAGCTCTTGAGACTCTACACCTTATACAGTCCTGGGTAAACAGGACTGAGCTCCAGGTGATATATTGCAGGGAAAAGCTATGCACAGCTGGTGTTCATGTCCACCTCAGCGGGCAGTCTGTGGAACCTGCAGGCTATCCACTCCATGTGCCGCATGGAGCAGGACCAGGTGAGTTGGCTGGGGAGGTGCCAGGGACTGGGGGGAACCAGAGACCCCAAGGACCTGATCCCAAGGAGATACAGCTGAGCCAGGCCTGCTGGGGTGGACTGGTGAATGGCATCCCATGTTTAGCAAATGATCCCAACTCTACTGAATGGTTCCAGGTTGGGTGGGAAAGAAACAGTCACCAGTTTGGGGAAGAGTCAAGGTACAAGTGCTGGAAGACAGACCTTGCAGTCATCAGCCTGGGGATTTTCCAAAGGTCCTGAAGAAGAGCTCAGCCCAGGGAGCTAAGACCATGGGCTTCAAGCCTCCAGCCCCCACCAACCCAAGAAGTGCTGATCCAATTGTGCTAACTGGAGAACCATACACAAAACCATTCGAAGAAAGGTTTGCTGCTAAAAAACAGTGTGGGAAAACCACTAAGTAGTCCAAGTGCTCACTTTACACAAGGGTATCTGAAGTATTCAGAGTTAAAAATGCATGCTCTGGAGTCAGATGCTGGAATTCAGCTCTAATACTTTCTAGCTGTGTGACTTCAGGAAGGTTTCTTAACCTCTCAGTGCCACAGTTTTCATATAGATCAAATAGGATGGTAATGGTACTTTGCTCATAGGGATGTTATGCCAACTGCACAAAGCAGAACTTGTAAAAAATGTGATAACTGGCAATAGTAATGTCTCAACAAATGTTACTATGTTTGTCACCACCATCTCAGGCCCGAGGCCACAGAATCAATTGGTAGCAGTACAGGGCTCCTGATTCCCAGGACAAAGCTCTCTGTATGACACCAGCTGTTGTGAAATCAACAACAGAGTGGGAGAGAAAGAGGCCCAAGTTCTGAGAAAGGAACAGGCATGGCCCTAAGAGGGTTTAAGCAGCCCGGTGGACAGAGGTAGGGGCCCTGATCCTGCGATCTGTCGGCTTCCACCTCTCCCACTGCTTTTTCTAGCTCCCTGTCCCATCTGTGACTGCCACCTCCCCTCCCACTCCTGGCTCAGGCAGAGCAGAATTGAGGGAAGGGGGTGTGACTTGCCCTAAGGGCCCCTCAGGCAGCAACCCTGAGATTCTTCTTTGATGGAGTCAGCACGTAACTGCAGGCCTCTGGGCCAGGAACCAAAGGCAGCTCTGGGACAAGCCAGTTCTGCTGGGCTGTCAAGCTATCTTTCTGCCTCTGCCCTGCAGACTAAAAAGAGGCGAGAGGGTCTTGGGCAGGCCTGGGGGAATCTGGGCTCTTGGGCTGTCTCTGAGCTTTCTCCTGCTGTATGCACCCTACAGATCCGCTCCCATGCCCACTTTGCGGCTCTGTGCCAGCGTACAGCGGCCAACGAGTGCTGCCCCAGCTGGTCCCTGGGCAACTATGTGGCCGTGCTCTCCAATCGCTCCTCCTGCTTGGATACTACCCAGGCTGACGCGACCCGCACACTGGCCCTGCTGCGGGCCTGTGCCCTCTACTACCACCGCGGCGCCTTGGTGCCCTCCTGCCTAGGAACCAGGCAGGACAAGCCCCTGCGCTGTGCCCAGGTTCCCACCAAGTGTTCCCGGAGCAGTGCAGTCTACCACCTCCTCCACTTTCTGCTGGACCGGGACTTCCTGAGCCCCCAGACCGCCGACTACCAAGTGCCCTCCCTCAAATACAGCCTGCTCTTCCTGCCCACCCCGAAGGGCGCCTCCATGATGGGTATCTACCTGGACCGCCTGGTTGCCCCCTGGGGGCTCTCGGACAACTACACGTCCATCACCGGTATGGACCTGGGCCTCAAGCAGGAGCTACTAAGGCACTACCTGGCCCAGGACACGGTGTACCCGGTGCTGGCCCTGGTGGCCATCTTCGTTAGCATCGCCCTCTACCTGCGCTCGCTCTTCCTCACGCTCATGGTGCTGCTGGGGGTGCTGGGCTCCCTGCTCGTGGCCTTCTTCCTCTACCGCGTGGCCTTCCGCATGGCCTACTTCCCCTTTGTCAACCTGGCAGCCCTCGTCCTGCTCAGCAGCGTCTGCGCCAACCACACGCTCATCTTCTTCGACCTGTGGCGCCTCAGCAAGAGCCAGCTGCCCTCGGGGGGGCTGGCCCAGCGCGTGGGTCGCACCATGCACCACTTCGGCTACCTGCTCCTGGTCTCGGGCCTGACCACGGGCGCGGCCTTCTACGCCAGCTACCTGAGCCGCCTCCCGGCCGTGCGCTGCTTCGCCCTCTACATGGGCACGGCCGTGCTGGCGCACCTGGCGCTCACGCTCGCCTGGCTGCCCTCCTCCGCCGTGCTCCACGAGCGCTACCTGGCACGCGGCTGTGCGCCCGGGGCCCCGGGCCCGTGGGGCGGCAGTGCCCCCCGGCGGCTGGCTCTGGCGCTGCACCGGCGGCTCCGCGGCGTCCGGAGGGCGGCCGCCGGCACCTCGCGCCTGCTCTTCCAGCGCCTGCTGCCCTGCGGCGTCATCAAGTTCCGCTACATCTGGATCTGCTGGTTCGCGGCGCTGGCGGCAGGGGGCGCCTACATCGCCGGCGTCAGCCCCCGTCTGCGGCTGCCCACCCTGCCGCCGCCCCGCGGCCAAGTCTTCCGGCCCAGCCACCCGTTCGAGCGCTTCGACGCCGAGTACCGCCAGCAATTCCTGTTCGAGCGGCTGCCTCAGGGCGAGGGCGGCCACATGCCGGTGGTTTTGGTGTGGGGCGTCCTGCCCGTGGACACCGGCGACCCCTTGGACCCTCGCAGCAACAGCTCAGTGGTGAGCGACCCTGCCTTCTCAGCCAGCAGCCCAGAGGCCCAGGGCTGGCTGCTGGCGCTCTGCCACCGAGCCCAGAATCAGAGTTTCTTTGGCGTCCAGCCGGAGGGCTGGCCCACGCTGTGCTTCGTAGAAGCCCTCCAGCGTTGGATGGAGAGCCCCCGCTGCGCCGATCTGGGGTCTGGGCTCTGCTGTGGCCACTCAGGCTTCCCCTGGGCCCCCCAGTTCTTCCTGCACTGCCTCAAGATGATGGCTCTGGAGCAAGGCCACAACGGCACCCGCGACCTGGGGCCGCGATTCGATGCCTACGGCAACTTGGCTGCCCTGGTCCTGCAGTTCCAGACCAACTTTCAGTACAGCCCAGACTACAGCCAAGCCCACAGCTTCTACACCGAGGTCAGCCACTGGCTAGCCGTGGAGCTGGGCACTGCACCTCCGGGCCTCCACCGGGGCTGGTTCACCAGCCATCTGGAGCTGTACAGCCTGCAGCACAGCCTGAGTACCGAGCCTGCCATGGTGCTGGGCCTGGCTCTGGCCCTGGCCTTTGCCACACTGCTGCTGGGCACCTGGAACGTTCCGCTCAGCCTGTTCTCTGTGGCAACAGTGGCGGGCACCGTCCTGCTCACCGTGGGACTGTTGGTCCTACTCGAGTGGCAGCTCAATACTGCCGAGGCACTCTTCCTTTCTGCCTCCGTGGGCCTCTCCGTAGACTTCACTGTCAACTACTGCATCTCCTATCACCTGTGCCCACACCCCGACCGCCTGAGCCGCGTGGCCTTCTCGCTGCGCCAGACCAGCTGCGCCACAGCAGTGGGGGCCGCAGCCCTGTTTGCAGCTGGCGTGCTCATGCTGCCTGCCACGGTGCTGCTCTATCGCAAGCTGGGCATCGTCCTCATGATGGTTAAATGCGTCAGCTGTGGCTTTGCCAGCTTCTTCTTCCAATCTCTGTGTTGCTTCTTTGGGCCAGAGAAGAACTGTGGGCAGATCCTCTGGCCCTGTGCCCACTTGCCATGGGATGTTGGAACTGGGGAGCCCAGTGGAGAGAAGGCAGGCCGCCCACGGCCAGGGCCGGTGGGAGGAGCTCCCGGATCCTGCTCAGAACATTATGAACTACAGCCCCTGGCACAGCGCCGGAGCCCCAGCTTTGACACCAGCACAGCCACCAGCAAACTGTCCCACCGGCCCTCGGTACTCTCTGAGGATCTGCAGCTGCACGACGGCCCCTGCTGCTCCCGGCCCCCACTGGCCCCTGTCTCCCCGAGGGAGCTGCTCCTGGACCACCAAGCAGTCTTTAGCCAGTGCCCAGCCCTCCAGACCTCCTCGCCCTATAAGCAGGCTGGTACTAGCCCTAAGCCCCGGGTCGGGCAGGACTTCCAGGAGCAGAAGGCTGAGCCCCAGCAGGCCTCAACCCACTCCCCCAAGCCCAAGACCGCAGAGCCTCCTGACTGCCTCTGCTCCTCAGCCAGCACCTTGGAGGGGCTCAGCGTCTCCGATGAAACCTGCCTAAGCACCTCTGAGCCCAGTGCCCGTGTAGCTGATTCAGTGGCTGCCTCCCCAGGGGACCTGGACGAAACTGGGCAGCCAGTACCTGAGCGGGGCCAGCTGAATGAGAAGCGGGACACCCTGTGGCTGGCCCTGAAAGAGACAGTGTACGACCCGTCACTGCCTGCCTCCCACCAGAGCAGCTCGTCCTGGAAGGGCCGCGGGGGGCCAGGAGCGGGGCCAGGGGACGGCAGCCCTGTTGTGCTGCCCAACAGCCAGCCAGATCTGCCAGACGTTTGGCTGCGCAGGCCCAGCACCCATACCTCAGGCTACAGCAGCTGAGGGTGGCCCGAGGGGCTGGGCTGGGGGCGAAGCCCTATCAGAGATGGGAAGGGGCGGGTGCAGCACCAGGCTGGAGTCTGCAGGTGTTTCCCCATCTCAGCATGGAAGGGTCTTACCCTCCAGCTGTGAATTTTAACCCCCCTTATATGTTCCAGCCTTGGCCTGCGCTGCCCTTGTCCTCCCCCCCCCATCTGGAGGATTCAGTGGGGAGGGTTTTGAGAGGGGAAGACTGAGCTCCCCATGTGACCTGCAAAGAGCCCTTCTGCCCCCACAGTGCCAGCCGGGACGCATGTCCTGGAAGGGGAAATCCGGATGAGGAGTTCCAGTGACTAGGGGAGGGCTAACCTGCTCCCTTCCCACATGGCAAGAGGCTCGGTGGGACTAAAGAACCCTGATGCAGGGGTGCCGTCAGGGCCACAGCCAGAAGAGCCCACAGGAACCTTGGAGCCTGTCATGGGCTCTTTTATGAGGACACGTCCCTCTCTTTGGGGGAGCGTCTCTGGGCCAGAACTGACTTGGGGCTCTATCTTAAACCACCCCTGCTCCCCTCACACACACTGGTCTGGCCAGGACTTTTTCAAGGCCAGGCAGAGATGGCTGCTGGGAATGAAAGCGGAGAAGGAAGTGTGTTCCGCCTCAGAGCCCCCCTGAACTGCAGATGGTCCCTCTTTGGAAGCAGGCTCTGGTGCTCTCCCCGTCCATGATCAATAAACAATAATAAGCCTTTATATCCCACACCTATTAGTTTACAGAACACTTTCACACCCATTTCTCCTTGGAGTCTCACCACTTCACAGTGGGGGAGCCTGCCATTAGCCAGGTTTTTCTGCCCACAATTTCTAGGTAAAGCCATTGAAAGTAAGGAAGGTTAAGTGGTTTCCCCAAAGTCACATAGCTGGTAAGTGGCGGAGCTGGGTTTCCTGACTCCCAGTACAGTGCTCACTCCACCGACATGCCCCCCTGAGCTCTTCCTGGACCCGGCCTCGGCAGCACTGGCTGGTGACTGTAAACCCTGCCCGTGTAGATGTCCAGCTCCAGAGGAAACGGAACTCTGTACCCCAGAGTTCCTCCCCCTTTTGTGCAAAGGCTTCTCTCCAGAATCTGGCTGAGACACCTACCAGCCACTGGGCAGGGTGGCATTTCCAGGCCTCAGGGGTCACAGCATGCCTCTCCCATGCCCCTGCCAGAGAGGCACTGAGGGGCAGTGGAGGTTTGAGCAGAGTTCGAGTCAAGTACTGACTCAGGCCTACCTTTCTAGGGCATGTGTGAGTCTGAAGCTGTGCCGCAAGTTGGGATCCCAAGCTTCACAAGAGGCAGGTCCCTTTGGGGGACACCCAGCAGGCCATAGGCTGGTTCCTTCTCCTTAAAGCAAAGAGCCTCTCTGGGAGGTTTCATCTCCCATGAGAGCTCACAACAATTGATGGCATCAATAAATTTACTGAACAACCTACTTTGCCTTTGGTACTAAAAGGAAACAGAGACATGAAAGGAAAACTGCACTCCTGCCTTCAAAGAGTTCACCTTCTAGTTGGGGAAAAAGTTCCCATACACATGCATGTGTCAGATGGGTCACTGATATGCAGTATTCCTGGAGCTCAGATAGGACAGAGTAGCCAGGAAGGCTTCCTGGAGGAGGAATGACTTGAGCTGGGCTTCAGAAGACCAAGTATCTTAGACTGAAAGGGACCTTTAGAGGTCATCTAGTCCAGCAGTTTTCAAACTTTGCAGCCACCAGACCCTTGCTTCAAAGAACACTTATGTGGAAACACAATATGTAAAACAGATAAAAAGCAGCTGCTCTGGTGGAAACCAGGCAGGGGAAGACAGAGCCAGCTCAGCCTGCCTCTCTACGGCAGCCTGTCAGGGGCCTCTGGGGAGCCCTCCACTCCACGGACTATGGTGTGAAAACCAGAGATGCAGGCTGTTTTGCAAATGAGTCTCAGAGAGGGGAAGGAATTTTTCTAGGGTCAGAGTGTCTAAGGTAGAGCTGGAGGCAAATCAAAGTTGGTTTGCCTGGGTTTTGTTTTCTTTCTCTTTATCGTTGGGACAATCTGCTCTCTCCTATCCAAGGAACCCAGGAAATTCAGATGAGGCCTGGAGCTTGTGGAAGAGACTGAAGACCGCAGGCAGGAATAACAGGATTTGTCAGCACCTTTGCAAGCCACGGGCAAATCACACCCATCCTGGCTCCTGACACCAGGAAGGCAAGGCAGTGACAAGGACCTAACACAGGCGTGGCACCCCAGGGTTCTGTTGGGACCTCATCTCTCTTCATGCCCAAGTGGAATTCAACTGCTCTGGCTGAAGGCTGCTCGTCAGGTTCCTGGCTTCTCTGCACATGGCCTGCGTCTCAGGAGGGCCCCATGTGGTGGGAGGGAGGCAGGTCCCCTCCTCCACGCCCTCTTTTGTGTCTTGCAAGGGGCAACAGTGATGTCTGGGGCAAGAGCTTCGAGAACGTGGCCTGAAGAACAGCTACTGAAATCTTAGAGTATGGAGGGCTGGGTGGAATGGGCACTGGCATCTGGGTGTACCCCAGGGTCCTACTTGGGGATTTCTGGGTCCCCTTCACAGCCTACCAGACCATGGCCATACAGTCCTTCCAGAAGGCAGATGGGCCCGAACAGCTGATGCACCAGCTGGGTTCATTTTTTATTGCTGGGCCCAAGGGACTGGAAGAACCCAACGGTCATTTAAAATTTCACCCCATACCTAGAGCAGCCCACACCCACAGCAGGCACCCCACAGCAGTGGGAATCCAGAATGCCACTCTGACCCTGACTGTGGAATGTGGGACTTAAAGTACTTTCAGTTTCCTTCAAGTTTCAGCGGACTGCTCGATTTATTACTAGTATGGGCAATTACAATGAGTGGATGGCCCTGGACACATGGGGGAGGCTTAAAAGCGTGCTGTGAGGTAGGGGAAAACCAATAAAAGGAACCGTATTTGCCCTGGGAAATTCAAGAGACGGTTACTTTCCTTTGAGACACTTTAAAATAAAACCACATTAACACTTATTTGGAACTTGAGGTCATTTCTCCTATATGTGCCTCAGAGCCTTGAACTCACTCTCAGAGTATGAATATGTATGTTTTATATTTTAAAAATATAACTGTATTTTTATGTATCTTATACATAAATATATATATTATACATATATATAATATATATGTATATTCTATATGTATAACTGTACAGTTTGCTACTACGGGAAAACCCATCCTTTCCATGGTCATGCTCCTTGAAAGACTTCAGGATGGCAGAATTAGAGAGAGACTGACTTGACTGGCAGAATCTTAGATTCTATCAGCACATGGCACATTCCATACCATGGTACTTTGGCAAGATCTCAGCTAGAGTGTGATTCCGAAAGAGACATCTCACAAGAAATTTATAAACCAAACTTCTCCTGCCCTCTCTTACTCTGTCCATTCTTTCCCAATGCATGACAGGGCGTGGAATTAGGTGAGAGGTATCAGGAAAGGAGATAAATTTGATTTACAACCTTCATCCCTTATCCTGATCAGTTTCTGGTCTTTTCTTCTCTAGTGGCCTTATTTCATTCATTGATAATGTGCATGGGCAATGGACATTATCCATTGCCCATGCACATGACATTACCCCATGCCATGCGGCAAAATCCCGTTTTCCTGGGTATAAGAAAAAAACACATACCTCACCCTTCCTAACCACATCCTTGTTCAGAGGGGAGGCTGTAACTCAGGGTCTAGAGGCAGAAAACTAAAGAGAAGAAACTGTAACTCAACTGGCTAGAAAGAGGGGAAACAAAGGGAAGTCATTTGGTAAATGTCTGGCCATCCAAAGTCAGAAGAGCCCTGGAAGTACCTTCGTAAACTTCTCTTATAATTAGCAGGCCTCTGTGTGACTGTTCACATAATATCTCAACATAGGGAAAAGATGAGCATTTTACCAAATTCACAAACATCAGACAAGCAAGACCTTCATCATTGCTAAAGAAAACCACAGCTGGGCAGACTGGTGTAGATTCGCATTCATGACCGCCAACTTCAACTTGGTCCTCAGCCCTGCCCAACTAGTTTCTAATTTCCATTCTTTGTAGTGATCACTTCATATTTCCCCAGCTTCCTCAAACATCTGATGTCCTTCACCCCTTACCCCTTCTTTGAAGTGGATCAAAAACTCGTTCTTCATAAAGAAATGTGAAGCTCTCAGAAATTCCCTTACCTCCAAGGTATCAAATCCCCAAATTACCAACCCCTACTCCTGCCTGCTTCTTTCCCATCCCTTCTATTACAATGAAGGAAGCAGTCATCATTCAATCAACAGCTTCACACACCCTATACCAGAGGCCTTCAATCTAGGGCCTGCATTTCTCTGCAGTGATACGAAGATTTTCTAGAAGGGAAAAAAGCATGCAGAAAGTACAGAGTTCCCTTATATTTCTGCCCCCCAACTCCCACTGTTTTCCCTATTACTAACATTTTGCATTAGGGTGGTACATGTGTTTCAATTGATGAACTATTATTATTACATTATTAACTAAAGTCTGTGGTTTACATTAAGGTATCCCCTTTGTTTTGAATATTCTATGGGTAACGCATATACAACATAAAATTTTCCATTTTAAACACTTTCAAGTATACAATTGAGTGGTGTTAATTACATTCACAGTGTTGTGCTACCATCAACACCATCCATTGCCAAAACTTTTCTGTCACCCCAGACAGAAACTCTACCAATTAAGACTTAATTCCCCATTCCCCACCCCCACCCTGCCCTACAATTGTATTCATATTTCTGACTCTGCAAATTTGCCTATTCTAATTATTTTCACAGAGAGTTTTAAGGGAGTCAATATCCAGAGCTTCATTCCTCATATGGTCCCCCTCCTCCTACTGATCTGCCTAGAAGGGGCCTTATGTCTGCCAGATCTCCTTCCTGACCTCCACTTTCCCAGTTGCTCCCTCCTCCTCCTTCCCAGGGAACACTGATGTATGGAATCCCCTGCACTGATGTATGGAAAACAAATAAGAGGAGCACTTGAGAATGCTCTGCTTGAGGAAGGCCTCAAGAGAGAGAAAAACCTAGAGAGTTTCCATGAGAAGTTTTGAAGAGGGCAGCCCTGTTGCTCAGTTCTGTGCCTTTATCTATGAACTCAAACTCAAAAGTGAGATGGTGGACAGAGCATGCACATTTACCTTATATATTTGACTTGAAAACTGAAATCAGATTTTTTCTGCCATTCTTGGCTGTCTTGATTTGGCTGTTGGATTGGATAAACAGGCCTAGCTTTGAAAACAGGAAATAGGATGGACATTTTACAAAATTTGAACGATCTAAATCTGCAGCTCCATAGTTTGAACAAAAATATATTTAAAGTGCATAGACATCACCCCTTCCAGCTAATATTGAGTAGAAGGGACAAGATTTATCCTCTTGCTTGAAATAGCCAACCAAACATAAATTGCATGAAACAATAGTTTTCAAGACACTGGACATTAGGCTGGAAAGTGCAGTAATCCCTGAGAAACAAGAAACACCTGAGATGAGCTCTATGATAGCCCCAGCTGTCTCCCCAGGGAGAGCCCTGAAGACTTCATGAGCTGAGCAGACAGCTGAGTGTTGGGGACAATTAAGGTAGCTTGCATGCTCAGGGCAAAGCACTGGAGAGGATAAAGGGACATAGGGAGAATTCTAGGGATGTGGAAGACCCCTCAAGTATTCAGCAGAGTATTGCTCAACACATGAGTGTGAGGAAATTGAGGCCAAGGAAAGAATCACCCAAAAGAATTAGAGGGAACAGTACGTGGTGCTCACACAGAGCACTACCTGCTCCCATCACCCAGACTAGTAAACCTCATTATTTACAGGGCATTGGTTAGGGTTCTCAGAGGGTCTTGCCTCAGTAATGAGGATTAATTAGCCCTAGACACCAACTAAATGCTAAACTAAATAGTCCTGAAATTTGCATGGTGCCACCCTATAAATCTTAAAAAGAAGACCCTAAGAGATCTAGCTGGTTCTAAGTAATTTAACTGCATCCAAGGCAAAGCTCAAGAGTACTTGTAGGAAAACAAACATATCTAGCACCCAAAAATACAAAATTCACAATGTCTAGGGTCTAATAAAAAATTACTAATCAGGCAAAGAAACAGAAAAATATGATCCACAAAAAGAAGAAAAACCAATCAAGTGTAATCAACCCAGAACTGACACTTGTGTGAAAATTAGCAGGCAAAGACATTAAAACCATTATTATAACTGCATTCCAAATGTTCATAAAGTCAAGTTGAGACATGGAAGATATTTTAAAAGACCCAAATTGAACTTGTAGAGATGAAACCTACAATATTTCAGGTGAAAAATGCATTGGATTGCATTAACAGTTTATACATTACAGAAGAAAAGACCAGTAAACTTAAAGGCATAATAATACAAACTATCCAAAGTGAAACACCAAGAGAAAAGTTAGTTTAAAAATGAATAAACAGCATATACAATTTACAATAGGCAGCAAGTATGTTTTTGTGGAGACCCAGGGCCCGGGCTCTCCTTCCATATTGAAAGCAAGTTACTGCATATAGTGACCTTCATGACCAGGAGAGATGTTAAAGGTCTACAGACTTCTTCAGGGAGAAACAGAATGTACAGATAGTATCATAAATCACTTATTAAAACCCCTCTCCTCTGAGATGTTGATAACAAATCTCCAAACCCCTGTGTCATGAGACCCTGCTGAAACTCTGTTCTCACACCCTATGGAATGTTTTATGCTAAGCCCTTATAAGCTGCCTCTTGCATTCCCATCTTTGCAGAGCACTGACTTTCATTTTCCAGATGGCTTCCACCAGGAAAAATCTTCTCCTATTTGTAAGAACTAATAAAACTCATGCCTGAGCCCATGCGTATTATGTTCTTTGGTCTTGGGGCTATGCCAACCTGAGCCCTTCAAGAGCTGCGTTGGAACAGTTCTTTACAACTATTTACAGTAATGAAAAAAAAATGTAGGTACCAACTAAAACTGGGTGAGTAGAGAGATTGAGTCAGTAATTTAAAAACCTCCCAACAAAAAAAAGCCCAGGCACAGATGAATTCTATCAGGCAATCTAAGAAGAACTGATATAAATCCTGCTCAAACTAGAGGAAGGAACACTACCTAACTCATTCTGTGGAGCCAACGTTACCTTAATACTAAGGCAAGATAAAGATACAAGAAAATGGGGGTGGGGCCAAGATGGCAGCTTAGCAATGTGTGCATTTTAGTTCGTCCTCCAGAACAACTACTAAATAACCAGAAACAGTACAGAACAGCTCCCGGAGCCACATCAGTGACCAGACACACAGTGTACCACAGTCTGAACCAGCTGGACTGGCTGCAATCCCCCCCAAAACCGTGAGTTCCCCAAGCCGTGGCGGCTGGTGCCCGGCGCCCCTCCCACACAAGTGGCTTCCCAGAGGGAAAGGAAAGACACTCTAAACCTGGTCAAGGCAGAGGTCGCTCATTGGGCTCGTGGAAAAAGAGGAAAGGGGAGGAAATGGAGGCTTTAGTGGCTGTGTCTCTATGGAGACTTGGCAGCCTCTGGATTCAGCAGCAGGACTTCTCGGCCGGCAATTGCCCCAGGCATAGGCAGAAACGGGCTGCTTTCAGGGCTGTCTCCCACCTGTGCCTTCCCCAGGAGAGTGGTGAAGCCCAACTCAGGTAGAATCCCTCCCTCAAGGAATTCAGACCCCAGGGCTTGGCAATTTGAAGCCATTAAAAAAAGCCTACAACCTCTCCTCCGTCTCCACCATGCCCCCAGCAGGGAGAGTCTTCCAAAGTTAAAAGTGCTACAACATCTTTTGCTGGTGCGACCCACAGGCAGACGCTCCACATATTGGGCAGGATAAGAAAAACAGAGCCCAGAGACTTCACAGGAAAGTCTTTTAACCTGCTGGGTCTCACCCTCAGGGAAAACTGAAGCAGGTGACTCCTTTCCCCTGATAGGAGGCCAGTTTAGTGTGGGAAAACCTGGCTGGAGTCTACAATACCTACGTAGATCCTCCTAAGGGTGGGGAGGGAAAAGGCACCATAAAAGCAGGGCAAGAAACAAGAAAACAAGAACTGAAAAATTATCCTCTGTTAAACAAAACCTAAGCTAGAGGTCCAGAAAAAGCTGAACTGAAGGTCAAAGAACAGATAGACAACAAATTCATCTAGCAAGAAAACCCTAGGTAAGAGAAGTGGAAGCAATCTCCAGAATAAACTAATTAAGGTAATTAAATGTCTAGACGCCTGCAAAAAATAACAAATCACACCAGGAAAACTGAAGATATGGCTCAGTCAAAGGAACAAACCAATAGTTCAAATGAGATAGAAGAGCTGAAACAACTAATTCAGAATATACGAACAGACATGGAAAACTTCATCAAAAACCAAATCAATGAATTGAGGGAGGATATGAAGAAGGCAAGGAACGAACAAAAAGAAGAAATGGAAAGTCTGAAAAAAACAAATCACGGAACTTATGGGGATGAAAGATACAGTAGAAGAGATGAAAAAAACAATGGAAACCTACAATGGTAGATTTCAAGAGACAGAGGTTAGGATTAGTGAACTGGAGGATGGAACATCTGAAATCTGACAAGATACAGAAACTATAGGGAAAAAAATGGAAAAATATGAGCAAGGACTCAGGGAATTGAATGATAACATGAAGCACACAAATATACATGTTGTGGGGGTCCCGGAAGGAGAAGAGAAGGGAAAAGGGGGAGAAAAACTAATGGAGGAAATTATCACTGAAAATTTCCCAACTCTTATGAAAGACCTAAAATTACAGATCCAAGAAGTGCCGCATACCCCAAAGAGAATAGATCCAAATAGACGTTCTCCAAGACACTTACTAGTCAGAATGTCAGAGGTCAAAGTGAAAGAGAGGATCTTGAAAGCAGCAAGAGAAAAGCAATCCATCACATACAAGGGAAACCCAATAAGACTATGTGTAGATTTCTCAGCAGAAATCATGGAGGCAAGAAGACAGTGGGATGATATATTTAAATTACTAAAAGAAAAAATGCCCACCAAGAATTCTATATCCAGCAAAATTGTCCTTCAAAAATGAGGGAGAACTTAAAACATTTTCAGACAAAAAATCAAAGAGAGAATTTGTGACTAAGAGACCAGCTCTGCAAGAAATACTAAACGGAGCACTAAAGACAGATACGAAAAGACAGAAGAGAGAGGTGTGGAGAAGAGTGTAGAAAGAAGGAAAATTAGATATGACATATAAAATACAAAAGGCAAAATGGTAGAGGAAAGTACTACCCAAACAGTAATAACACTAAATGTTAGTAGATTGAACTCCCCAATCAAAAGACATAGACTGGCAGAATGGATTAAAAAACAGGATCCTTCTATATGCTGTCTACAGGAAACACATCTTAGACCCAAAGATAAACATAGGTTGAAAGTGAAAGGTTGGGAAAAAATATTTCATGCAAATAGCAACTAGAAAACAGCAGGAGTAGCTATACTAATATCCAACAAATGAGACTTCAAATGTAAAACAGTTAAAAGAGACAAAGAAGGATACTATGTACTAATAAAAGGAACAATTCAACATGAAGACATAACTATCATAAATATTTATGCACCGAACCAGAATGCCCCAAAATACATGAGGCAAACACTGCAAACACTGAAAAGGGAAATAGACACATCTACCATAATAGTTGGAGACTTCAATTCACCACTCTCATCAATGGACAGAACATCTAGACAGAGGATCAATAAAGAAACAGAGAATTTGAACATTACAATAAATGAGCTAGACTTAACAGACATTTATAGGACATTACACCCCACAATAGCAGAATACAACTTTTTCTAAAATGCTGATGGATCATTCTCAAAGGTAGACCATATGCTGGGTCACAAAGCAAGTCTCAACAAATTTAAAAAGATTGAAATCATACAAAACATTTTCTCAGATCATAAGAGAATGAAGTTGGAAATCAATAATAGGCAAAGCACCAGAAAATTCACAAATATGTGGAGGCTCAACAACACACTCTTAAACAACCAGTGGGTCAAGGAAGAAATTACAAGAGAAATCAGTAAATATCTCGAGGCAAATGAAAATGAAAACACAACATATCAAAACTTATGGGATGCAGCAAAGGCAGTGCTAAGAGGGAAATTTATTGCCCTAAATGCCTATATCAAAAAAGAAGAAAGGGCAAAAATACAGGAATTAACTGTACACTTGGAAGAACTGAAGAAAGAACAGCAAACTAATCCCAAAGCAAGCAAAAGGAAAGAAATAACAAAGATTAGAGCAGAAATAAATGAAATTGAAAACATGAAAACAATAGAGAAAATCAATAAGGCCAGAAGTTGGTTCTATGAGAAAATCAATAAGATTGATGGGCCCTTAGCAAGATTGACAAAAAGAAGAAGAGAGAGGATGCAAATAAATAAGATCAGAAATGGAAGAGGAGACATAACTACTGACCTCACAGAAATAAAGGAGGTAATAACAGGATACTATGAACAACTTTATGCTAATAAATACAACAATTTAGAGGAAATGGACGGGTTCCTGGAAAGACATGAACAACCAACTTTGACTCAAGAAGACATAGATGACTTCAACAAACCAATCACAAGTAAAGAAATTGAATTAGTCATTCAAAAGCTTCCTAAAAAGAAAAGTCCAGGACCAGACGGCTTCACATCTGAATTCTATCAAACATTCCAGAAAGAATTAGTACCAACTCTCCTCAAACTCTTCAAAAAAATCAAAGCGGAGGGAAAACTACCTAATTCATTCTATGAAGCCAACATCACCCTCATACCAAAACCAGGCAAAGATATTACAAAAAAAGAAAAATACAGACCAATCTCTCTAATGAATATAGATGCAAAAATCCTCAACAAAATTCTAGCAAATCGAATCCAGCAACACATTAAAAGAATTATACATCATGACCAAGTAGGATTCATCCCAGGTATGCAAGGATGGTTCAACATAAGAAAATCAATTAATGTAATACACCATATCAACAAATCAAAGCAGAAAAATCACATGATCATCTCAATTGATACAGAGAAGGCATTTGACAAAATTCAACATCCTTTCCTGTTGAAAACACTTCAAAGGATAGGAATACAAAGGAATTTCCTTAAAATGATAAAGAGAATATATGAAAAACCCACAGCTAATATCGTCATCAATGGGGAAAAACTGAAAACTTTCCCCCTAAGATCAGGAACAAGACAAGGATGTCCACTATCACCACTGTTACTCAACATTGTGTTGGAAGTTCTAGTCAGAGCAATTAGACAAGAAAAAGAAATACAAGGCATCAAAATTGGAAAGGAAGAAGTAAAACTATCACTGTTTGCAGACAATATGATACTATACGTCGAAAACCCGGAAAAATCCACAACAAAACTACTAGAGCTAATAAATGAGTACAGCAAAGTAGCAGGTTACAAGATCAACATTCAAAAATCTGTAGCATTTCTATACACGAGCAATGAACAAGCTGAGGGGGAAATCAAGAAACGAATTCCATTTACGATTGCAACTAAAAGAATAACATACCTAGGAATAAATTTAACTAAAGAGACAAAAAACCTATACAAAGAAAACTACAAAAAACTGTTAAAAGAAATCACAGAAGACCTAAATAGATGGAAGGGCATACCGTGTTCATGGATCTTTTTCTGTTGTTTTGCTAGTTCTTTTCCTAAATCGATGCAAATGTACTAAGAAATGATGATCATGCATCTATGTGAAGATGTTAAGAATTACTGATTGCATATGTAGAATGGAATGATTTCTAAATGTTGTGTTAATTTCTTTCTTTTCTTTAATTAATAAAAAAATATATTACTAAAAGAAATAAAAAAAGATCTAAATACTTACTTTCCATGCTGATGGATTGAGAAGCTAAATATTTAAGATGTCAATTCTACCCAAAATAATTCATAGATTCAATGCAATTCCCAATCAAAATTCCAACAGCCTTCTTCACTGAAATGGAAAACTCATTTTTATGGCCTTAAAAACTGCAACCTTGTAACTTAATAAATCCCCTTTGTAAGAGCCAATCCACTCTGGTATAATGCATTCCAGCAGCTTTAAAATAGAAACAAACCCTCATATCTATGGCCAGTTGATTTTTTGACAAGCTGCCAAGTGCATCAGATGGGAAGTAATTGTCTCTTCAACAAATAGTGCTAAGAAAACTGGATATTCTACATGCAAAATAATAAAGGGAGACTCGTATCAAATACCATATTCTAAAGTTAAAAATGAATGAAAGACCTTAATATAAGAACCAGGGTTATAAAACTCCTAAAAGATATATACAGGGAAGCATCTTCAGGATGTTGTGTTAGGCAATGGTTTCTTCGACTTTATACCCAAACCATGAGTTACAAAAGAAAAAAATAGATATATGGGACCACATCAAAATTTAAAATTTTGTGCACCAAAGGACATTATCATGAAAGTAAAAAGACAACCAAGGGGGGCACAAGAGTAGTTCAAGTGGTAGAATTCTCACCTGCCATGTAGGAGACCCAGGTTCAATTCCCAGTCCATGCCCTCCCAACAAGCAACAAACAAAAATTCAACAAATAGTGCTGCAAGAACAGGATACTCAAATGGAAAAACAATGATATGTGACCCCACCATACAGCATACAAAGAAAAAAAAACAACCTACTCAGTGGAAGAAAATATTTGGGAACCACATATCTGATAAGAGTTTAATATCCAGAATATGTGAAGAAATCTTAAACTTAACAATAAAAAGACAAACAAACCAATTTTATAATGGGCAAAAGACTTGAATAGACATTTTTCCAAAGTGGATATGAAAAATGGCCAAAAAGCAACATGACTCCCAGGGATGAGTCTGGCCCTGGCACCGTGGGATAAACAACAGCTTCTTAATCAAAAGGAAGAAGAGACGTGTAATAAAAGAAGGCATCAGGGTGGTGTGACTGTGGCTCAATGGCAGAATTCTTGCCTGCCATGCTGGAGACCCGGGCTCGATTCCCGGTGCCTGCCTATGCAAAAAAAAAAAAAAAAAAAAAAAAAAAAAGCATCAGTGGCTAAGAGAAATCAAACAGAGTTAAGAGGCTATTCAGGAGGCTACTCTTATGCAAGCTTCAATTAGATAGTGCTAATTGCCATGGTTTGCTAAATCCCACCCAACATCACTCCTGTTTATTCTTTTTTTAAAATTTTTTATTAATTAAAAAAAATACAGGAAAGAAACACAAACATTCTTAGTATATGCTCATTCCGTTCTATATATATAATCAGTAATTCACAACATCATCACATAGTTGCATATTCATCATCATGATCATTTCTTAGAACATTTGCATCAATTCAGAAAAAGAAATAAAAAGACAACAGAAAAATAAAACGAAAACAAAAATTTTACATACCATATCCCTTACCTCTCCCTTTCATTGATCACTAGCATTTCAAACCAAATTTATTTTAACATTTGTTCCCTCTACTATTTATTTTTATTCCATATGTTCTATTCCTCTGTTGATAAGGTAGATAAAAGGAGCATCAGACACAAGGTTTTCACAAACACACAGTCACATTGTGAAGCTACCTCATTATACAATCATCATCAAGAAACATGGCTACTGGAACACAGCTCTACATTTTCAGGCAGTTCCCTCCAGCCTCTCCACTACATCTTGACTAACAAGGCGATATCTACTTAATGCATAAGAATAACCTCCAGGATAACCTCTCGACTCTGTTTGGAATCTCTCAGTCATTGACACTTTGTCTCATTTCACTCTTCCCCTTTTGGTCAAGAAGGTTTTCTCAGTCCCTTGATGCTGGGTCTCAGCTCATTCTTGAGTTTTCCTCAATCCCTTGATGCCGAGTCTCAGCTCATTCTGGGATTTTTGTCCCATGTTGCCAGGAAGGTCCACACCCCTGGGAGTCATGTCCCACGTAGAGAGGGGTAGGGTGGTGAGACTGCTCATTGTGTTGGGTGGAGAGAGGGGCCACATCTGAGCAACAAAAGAGGTTCTGTGGTGGGTGACTCTTAGGCCTAATTTTAAGTAGGCTTGACCTATCCTTTGTGGGGTTAAGTTTCATATGAACAAATCCCAAGACTGGGGGCTCAGCCTATAGCTTTGGTTGTCCACACTGCTTGTGAGAATATCAAGAATTCAACTTGGGGAGGTTGAATTTTCCCCCGTTCTCACCATTCCCCAAAGGGGGCTTTGCAAATACTTTTCCACTTACTGATCAAATCACTCTGGGATTCATCGGAGCCTCACTCTGGACAGACCAACAAAATCTCATGTCTTATCCAAGGTTCCATGTACTTATGTTGTTCAACCAACAATCGATATAACAAAAGTTATATTAGGAGATGCACTAGTCAAAATATAAATTTTGTACCAAATAAACATTTTTTGCTTTAGTCTCACACATTGGTTGAAATTTTTAAATATTAATTACCATCTATTTTCAGCACCCTGCAGTGATGGCATTTCTTTGTTCTTCCTCATGCAAAAACATTTTTTAAATTTGTACATTTAGTCACAATAATTATACACTCTAGGCATTCCTAGATTATACCATCTCAATTTTTATCATCTGTCTTTCTTTGTGGTTACATTTATGCCCCCAGCCCTCACTCCCTCTATCATTCTCACACTCAGCTCCATTCAGTGTTTTAACATAATTGTATTACAGTTAGGTAGTATTGTGCTGCCCATTTCTGAGTTTTCATATTAAGTTCTGTTGCACAATCTGTATCCCTTCAGCTCTAATTACCCAATATCTTACCCTATTTCTATCTCCTGATGGTCTCTGTTTCCAACGAAGTATTCCAAGTTTATTCACTAATGTCAGTTCATATCAGGGACCATACAGTATTTTTCCTTTTGTTTTTGGCTAATCTCACTCAGCATAATTTCCTTTTAAGGTCCATCCATGTTGTTACATACTTCATAACTTCATTCTGTCTTAGAGCTGCATAATATTCCATCGTATGTATATGTCTCAGTTTGTTTAGCCAACCGTCTGTTGATGGATATTTTGGCTGTTTCCATCTCTTGGTAATTGTAAATAATGCTGCTATAAACATTGGTGTGCAAATGTCCATTTGTGTCCTTTCCCTCTTTTCCTTTGAGTAGAGACAGCATATAGATGGGTCTTGTTTTTTAATCCATTCTGCCAGTCTATGTCTTTTGATTGGGGAGTTTAATCCATTAACATTTAGTGTTATTACTGCACAGGTAGTACTTTCTTCTAACCATTTTGCCTTCTGGATTTTATATGTCATACCTAATTTTCCTTCTTTTTACCTTTATTCATAGTCTTCCTTTCTACACTCTTCTCCACACCTCTCTCTTCTGTCTTTTCGTATCTGGCTGTAGTGCTCCCTTTAGTGTTTCTTGCAGAGCTGGTATCTTGGTCAAAAATTCTCTCAATGATGTTTTGTCTGAAAATGTTTTAATTTCTCCCTTATTTTTGAAGGACAATTTTGCTGGATATGGAATTCTTGGTTGGCAGTTTTTCTCTTTTAATAATTTAAATATAACATCCCATGTTGCCTCCATGGTTTCTGCTGAGAGATCTACCCAATAAGACTATATTGGGTTTCCCTTGTACATGATGGATTGCTTTTTTCTTGCTGCTTTCAAGATTCTCTCTTTCTCTTTGACCTCTGACATTCTGATTAGTAAATGTCTTGGAGTATGTCTGTTTGGATCTACTCTCTTTGGGGTATGCTGCACTTCTTGGATCTGTCATTTTAAGTCTTTCAGAAGAGTTGGGAAATTTTCAGTGATAATTTCCTCCATTAATTTTTCTCCTCCTTTTCCCTTCTCTTCTCCTTCTGGGACACCCACAACACGTATATTCATGTGCTTCATATTGTCATTCAATTCCCTGAGTCCCTGCTCATATTTTTCCATTTTTTTCCTTACATTTTCTTTTTCTTGCCAGATTGCAGATGTTCCGCCCTCCAGTTCATTAATCCTGTGTTCTGTCTCTTGAAATCTACCATTGTAGGTTTCCATTGTTTTTTTAATCTTTTCTACCGTGCCTTTCATTTCCATAAGTTCTGTGATTTGTTTTTTCAGACTTTCGATTTCTTCTTTTTGTTCATTCCTTGCCTTCTTTATATCCTCCCTCAATTCATTCATTTGGTTTTTGATGAGGTTTTCCATGTCTGTTCGTATATTCTGAATTAATTGTTTCAGCTCTTGTATCTCATTTGAATTGTTGGTTTGTTCCTTTGACTGGGCCATATCTTCAATTTTTCTAGTGTGATTTGTTATTTTTGCTGGCATCTAGGCATTTAATTACCTTAATTAGTTTATTCTGGAGATTTTTTGCACTTCTTTTACCTAAGGTTTTCTTGCTGTATGTATTTTTTGTCTATCTGTTCTTTGACATTCAGTTCAGTTTTATGTGGACCTCTAGCTCAAGTTTTGTTTAACAGAGGAGAATTTTTCAGTTCTTGTTTTCTTGTTTCTTGCCCTGCTTGTATGGTGCCTTTTTCCCCCCACACTTAGGAGGGTCTACTTAGGTATTATAGACCCCAGCCAGACTTTCCCAGACCAAACTGGTCTCCTATCAGGAGGAAGGAGTCACCTGCATCGGTTTTCCCTGAGGGTGAGACCCAGCAGATTGATAGACTTTCCTGTGAAGTCTCTGGGCTCTGTTTTTCTTATCCTGCCCAGTATGTGGTGCTTGTCTGCCTGCAGGTCCCACCAGCATAAGATGATGCGGTACTTTTAACTTTGGCAGACTCTCCCTGCTGGGGGTGTAGTGGAGACAGAGGAGAGGTTGTAGGATGGTTTTAATGGCTTCAAATTGCCAAGCCCTGGTGTCTGAATTCCTTGAGGGAGGGATTCCACCTGAGTTGTGCTTCACCCCTCCCCTGGGGAAGGCACAGGCTCCAGACAAGCCCTCAAATGAGCTTGTTTCTGCCTATGCCTGGGGCAGTTGCAGCCTGGGAAGCCCTGCAGCTGTGTCTAAAGGTAGTCAAGCCTGTTTAGAAACACAGCCACAAAAACCTGTGTTTCCTTCTGTTTTTTTTCTTTTTCCGTCAGCCCTGCCCCCTTGGCGCCGGGGCAAAAATGAGCAACCTCTGCTTTGACCAGATTTACCTGAGTTGGGGGTCTATTTTTAGTAGTCAGAATTTGTTCATTAATTCCACAATTGGCGTTTGGTTGGGCTCAGCCCCTGCTGCTGGTAAAGTCTCTTTCCTTTCCTCTTTGGGAAGCAGTCTATGGAGGAGAGGTGCTGGCCGCCATGGCTTGTGTAACTCATGGTTCTGGGGGGTCTCGCAGCCGGTCCAGCCAGTCCAGACTGGGGTATGCTGTGTGTCCAGTCACTGACATGGCCCCAGGAGCTGTTCTGAACTGTTTCTGGTTATTTAGTAGTTGTTCTGGAGGATGAACTAAAATGCGCACATTGTTAAGCTGCCATCTTGGCCTGGAACTCAGCTACCACTCCTGTTTATTCTTAAGAACACCTAGGGCTTGAACTGAGACTTTATAAAAATTTCATGAACTAAGTTTATTTTCCTGAATCTTTTAACCTCCAGAGGGTTCCTAGGCCAAATAAATCCTGAAACCCAGAGGGACCAGCCTCTCCAAGATTATCAACTAATTACATCCCCCTATCCTTATCAACATGAAAACGTCAGACTAGCATTGCCCAAACATGCCTATAGATTGGGAGAAGGATCAAAGAGAAAGGAGGAGTTATAACAAAGAAAATAGGATTTAACAAATGAGTATGATTGCTGAATCACTATATTGATATTTCTTCTAGCTTCCAATGTTTTGGAGCAGCTAGAAGGAAAAATCTGAAATAGTGGAATCGTAAGTCATAACAAACTCTGAAATCTGTTCTGTAATTATTTGTTGAAGTGTACTTTGAAAATTATTGCTTTTTCTTTCTTTTCTTTGTATATAGTTATATTTTACAATAAAAGACATTTTTAAATGGCCAAATAGCACATCAGAAAAAATGCCCAACATCATTAGCTATTAGGGAAATGCAAATCAAAACAAAATACCATTTCATGCTGAATAGAATGGCTACTCTAAAAAAAAATTAAAAGTACTGGAGAGGATGCAGAGAAATAGGAACACTCACTCATTGTTAGTGGGAATGTAAAATGGTACAGTCACTGTGGAGGACAGTTTGAAAGTTCCTCAGAAAGTTAAACATAGAATTACCATATACTATTACTTCTAAGTATATACCAAAAATAATTAAAAGCAGGAACTCAAACATACATATAGATATAGATATAGTATAGATATAGATATAGATATAGATATAGATATAGATATAGATAGATATAGATATAGATGTGTGTGTGTTGTTGTTGCTTTGCAGAGGGGTTGGGGGGAGTGTCCATGGGCTGGAAATCAAACCTGTATCTCCTACATGGCAAGCAAGAATTCTACCACTGACCTACTCATGCAAATGCACATTTGCACACTGATGTTCATAGCAGGATTATTTACAATTGCCAAGAGATGGAAGCGACCCAAGTTTCCATCAACTGATGAATGGATAAACAAAATAAGTTATATACAAACAATGGAATATTATTCAGCTGTAAGAAGGAATGAAGACCTGATGTGTACAACAACATGGAGGAATCTTGAGGACATTATGTTGAGTGAAAAATGCCAGACACAAAAGGACAAATATGGTATGAGCTCACTGAAATGAACTAAATGAAGTGAGCAAACTCATGGAGTTAATATCTAGAATATGGGTTCCCAGAAGTTAGAAGGAGGGTAGAGAACGGGAAACATGAGCTTAATTTGTGCAGAATTTTTTTAACAAGGTTGATTGTAACCGTTTGGAAATGGATAGTGGTAATGATATTTTATTATCATGTGTGTAATTAACAGTGTTAAATCGTGCATGTGAGTGTGGTTGAAAGGGGAAGTTTAAGGTTGGCTTTATCACTAGAAGGAAAGCTAGAGAATGAAACAAGGGACTGCATAACATAGTGACAGAGGTGATTAATGGTACAAATATAAGACGTTATCCCATGAACTAGAACAAATTGATATCACTATTACAAGGTGTAATAATAGGGAGGTATATGGGGGAAAATACACCTAATGCAAACTATGGACTATGTTAACAGTCATATTTTAATGTTCTTCCATCAATTGTAACAAATGTACACATTAATGTTAAATGTCAACAATAGCAGGGTGTAAGGGGTATTGTTTTTTTTCTCTTTAGGAGCAATGAAAATGTTCTAAAATTGATTGTGGTGACAAAAGCACAGCTCTCTGAGATTATACTGAGGACCAACGATTGTACACTTTGGATGGATTGTATAGTGGGTGAATAAAAGTGTTTTTTTTTTTTTAAAAATGTTACATATACATACAAGAGAATATTATTCAGTCATAAAATGGAATGAAGTTCTGATATATGCAACAATCTGGCTGAACGCTGAAGACATCAAGTTGCGTGAAATAAGCCAGAGACAAAAGGACAGATATTGTACGATCTCACTGATATTAAATAATTAGAATAAACAAATTCATAGAGTCAGAATCTAGCATACAGGTCACCAGGGGCCAGGTTGGGCATAAGGAATGGGGAGTTAATGCTTAAAATGTACAGTTACTTTGTAACATTTTGGTAATGGATGGTGGTTATGGTAGCACAACATTGGGAGTGTAATTAACAGCATTGAATTGTGTATGTTTTTAATTTTTCCTTTTTTTTAAATTTTAGGTTATATATATGTTACTGGAATAAAAAGAAAGAAAGAAAAAACAGAGGACTGTACAACACAGTGACCTCTACTGTAAATGGTGGATTCTAGTTAATAGTACAATTATAAAAATGCAAGGTGTTAATATTAGGGTGGTTTATGGAAACTGCATTTTGCGTATTTTATGCATTAAAACTTCTCTAATAAAAAAGGGTTAGACACTGAATGAAGCTGCATGTGAGGTATAGGTTTTTTGTTTTTGTTTTTTTTGTTTTTTTTTTTCTTTCTAATATTGTTTTAATTCTTATTCTGTTGTCTTTTGATTTCTTTTTCTAAATCGATGCAAATGTACTAAGAAATGATGAATATGCAACTATGTGATGTTAGTAAGAATTACTGATTGTACATGTAGATTGGAATGATTTCTAATTGTTTTGTTAATTCTTTTTTTAATTAATAATAAAAAAAAAGGGTTAGAGCATACACTGCTTCTAAAATTATTTTGGGGGGGGTACATGTACAAAAGAGTTTGAAGATGCTTCTCTAGATCTCCTTTTCCCCTTTCTCCAAGACTTTGCTGTTTGTTCAACCTCTCTCCCTCCTGAAGCACAGTTTTCTTCCTCTCAGTTAGCTCACTTCCATCAGAACAGGTATCCAACAATATCTCCATCTTCAAGAAAACCATTCCTTGACCCACAACCCACCTCCAGCTACTGCCCAATTGTTCTACTCTGTTCACAGACACCCTCTAGAGTCTACACCTACCTATTTTATTTCACCTCTCACCTATTCTTCAACCCATGCCAATGTAATTTTCATTCCAACCCCGCCACCAGAATTTCCCTTGCTGTAATCATCATGACTTCTACATTGCTACATTAAATAGATCTCTTTTAATCCTCATTCTGCTTGCCCTTTCAGATGCTTTCAACAGTTTACCATTACTTCCTTCTTGACTTCTGGGACACCATCTGTTTGAGTTTCCCTGATGCTAAAACAAATACCACACAATGGGTTGGCTTAACAACAGGAATTTACAGGCTCAGGGTTTCAGAGGCTAGAAGGCTTGCTTCCTCCCAAAGCCAGTATCTTCTGCTGACTGGCAGTCTTTAGGATTCCTTGGCTTTTCTGTCACATAGCAACAAACATGGCAGCATCTTCTTTTTCTTAGAGGTTCTATTGACTTCCAGCTTCTTGCTTCTCCTGTGGCTTCTCTTTCTGTGTCCAATTTCCTTTGCTTATAGGGACTTCAGCTGCATTGGATTAAAGCGCACCTCATTCAGGTGGGGTACACCTTAACTAATAACATCTTCAAAGGTCCTATTTACAAATGGATTCACACTCACAGAACCACAGCTTGAGACTTGAATATGCCAATACTTTTGCTGAGACGTGATCCAACGCCCAATACTTCCTTAATTTTCTTCACTTTCTCATATTTCTTGGCAGGCCCCACCTTACAACTGCAACTTCTAAATGCTGGGTATCCCTGTCCTTGGCTCCACATGATCTCACCCAATAACACAGCTTTAAATACATCCACATACCAACGACTCCCATGAACATATGTCCAATTCATCCTCTCCTCTTGGCTCAATGCCTGTATTGACAATTGCCTATTTGACAGCTCCAACTGATGGTCTCAAAGGTATTTCAAGTTTACCATATTCAAAACTGAACCATCTCCTCCCAATACAACCTGCAGACTCCTGCTCCTGTGATTCCATCTCAGGAAATGATCTCTATCCACACAATTACTCAAGCTTCTCCTTCACCCCCTACACGCAACTTATCAGCAAGTTCTGAGATCCTACTTCCGAAAGCATCTTAAACGTGTCTGCTTCTCTCCATCTCCACTACTGACCACCCCCATCAAGACCCAGTCACCTTCACCGCTCACAAGTGATTGCAGTCACTTCCCAAACGCCTCTCAGGTGTCACTCTTGCTGCCTCCAACCCACTCTCAAGGGAGTAGCCAGAGTGTGCTTCTTAAAATATAAATCAAATGATACTCTCCTGCTATAATGATTCAACAGCTTCACATTACTTTTAAGATAGAATCTAATCTCTTTTCCAAGGCCTTCAAGTTTTGACCCAGGTTTCTCCTTACCATTCTCTTCCCATCTTTCAGTTTCTGCAAGAAAAAAAAAAAAAACCCATACTCACCTTGGGCCTTGCATCTCTTTCCCTCTGGTTCCTCCTTCCAGAAATTAAATATCAGAGAGTTTTCCCTGGCCCTCCAATTAAAACTAGTTTCTCCTGCTATTCTCTCATAGCACTTTTTATTTTTCCTTCATAGTTTTGCCAAAATTGGTAGATATGTATTTATTTGTGTGATTGTTTACTGTCTCCTGCACTAGATTGTAAACTCAAGGAGGCAGAGGCAAGATCAGTCTTGATCTTTGTTGTCCTCCATCCTATACTTTATAGAGTGTCTGGCATATAGCAGGTGTTCAATATTTATTGGATGAAATTTTTGGTGTTTTTAGTGCTTCAAAACTCTGCTCTGCTCATTGGGAGTAGCCTTGAGTCTCTGCTTAAAATCTGTATAAATACTATTAAGTTCGGACTGCTAGTAGGTGTCTCAGGTATTTCAGCCCACTGGTCGCCTTCTCCAATCCCCACCCACGACAATCCATCCTGTAATGTGTTGTTTTCTGCCCGTTCACATAACCTGTGTCCCCGCAATTGGGCATCATGCAACACCCCTAACAAACACAGACCAAATAATGAAAAGGATTGTGACAACCTGGATTCTGAACGTACACTTTTGCATCCCAAGCCCTGAATATGACGCCTGTGGCTTATCAACGCCATTGGGGCCTGCAAAGTGCAGCCTGCCCACACCTGCAGCCTCCAAAATCCACCGCTAGGAACCTCAGGTTTCCACCTCCAGCCGTACAGTATGGCTGCTCCTGAAGCCATCGCCCAGGATAAAGTCTTCCGTACAACATGGCTGCCTGCAGAAGGTGACCCACTCCCCCGCCCACCCAGTCACCGGAAGTTTCCATTTGAAACCGAGGCGGCAGACGCGACAAGCGGTGTGGCGGTTGCTCCGCATCATCTTTTAAAGGAGACCCGCGCGGACGCCGGGCGGGAGCAGACGGCGTTTAGGTTCGACTATCCTGGGGCTGGGAACTGGACTCAATGTGGAGGGCAGACGGGGTGGCCTGGAAATGGAAAATATTCCCTTTTCCGACCCTTCCGTGGAGGCTGAGCAGGTCGGATCCCGCCTTTCGGGGGTTCTCCGCCTGCTGGCCAAGCGCAGCGTCACTTTAACCTTGCCCCTTCCAGAGTCCAGCCGTTTCGCCTTGTAAGAATGACCAGCATAGTGAAGACAGTATGCACTCTTCAGGCCCCCTCTGTGCTGGGGGGCGGCCTACCTTCAGGTGGGTGGAGCCGGCAGTGCGGATGGGGCGGGAATCAGATTGGTGGCGGGGAATGCGGGGCGCGGGGCAAATGAGGGCGTTCCGTGGGCCCTCGCAGCGTGTTAGCGTCCCTTGAGCCAGTCTGTCTAGTTTATGTCTAGGGAGTTAGGGGAAAGACCAAGAGAGGGCTCTTTAGACCTGCCCTGCCGTTCCTCACACCTCATTGTGCTGCGTTCCACCAATTAGATTCAAGCTGCTGGTTATTCTACAGTTATCCCTCTAAAATAGGGGATAACCAGTTATTGGTTTTATTTCCAGGCTTGGGGCTGTTTTGAGGATATGGGTTTGTTACCAGGGAGAAGGTAGGGGGGTCATTTGGTAAGTGGGATACTTAGGGGGAGAACATTAGGTTGTTTGCATCATGTCTTGTTCACGTATCTGTACAGTGTCTCCCATATAGTACGCTCTCAGTAAGTGTTTGTTGAGCGAGCTAGGGGAGGTCAGGCTTAGCCAAAGTATTTTGAGAAGAAAGAGATATGATTAGGAGAAGAAAGATACGATTAAAAATATAATTTTTTATTGCTTTGCCGTTTGCTTTCTTACGTTGCGGGTGGTTGAAAGTCATTGCATAAGAGCTGCAGCTGTCCAGCTGCCTAATCTAGAGACTGTAGCACAGAATAAATTTCAGACACCAGAAAACTGTTGTGGTAGATTGTGATGCAGCTATTTATGATCCTTTCCCAGATGACCCCGTGCGTCTGGTTGATGAGCAGTAATAGAATTGGGCTGTGAAGTAAATAGGTTTTTCTCCAAAGGCTTAAAAGGGTTGGTCTGTTTGTCTCATCTTGCATCAGAACCCCTCCACGGTAATAGCAGCATCAGCAAGGCCTAAGGGGTTCCTGGAGGAACAGAAGCAGGTCTCTATATGCAAATCTGCTGTCTTTCCTCTGGAAAACCCTGTGCCTGCTTCAGCAGCTAGTAACTGGCTCTCCTCAGCCAAGGTGGAAGTTTTCATCTCTTTGCTTTTTTCCCTTTTGGGTTGTATGATCAGACATAACCTCAATAGTTTAAAATTTTAAGCTGTCTGCCAGTTTTTTGTTTGTTTCAGTGTCAAGCATGGGTTGGTTTGGTTTTTATAGCTTTTCATATACACACGTTGTTAAAAATTAAAAATAAAAGTTACGAAGCCTTATGCTTTCCCTTCCTGGACACCAGCCATCCAGTTCCCCTCTTAGTTTCTTACATTTTAAGGACACAGTCTTTAGTCCTGCTAATTTTTTTCTACTGTGCATTCCTTAGGTTCTATGAAATATGGGTTTTTAAAAACCGATTCCGTTCAATAGACGGTGTTAATTTTAACCATTTACTGTTAGCGCCTTTTTACATGGGATAGATTTGTTACCATATATAACATTAATACTCGAGCATGGAGATTACCTTTTACCACAGACCCCTCAAAAATAATCCTCTTAATATTTATTTTGTGGGTAAGAGTATCTAAATAGAGAGCAAAGGTGCCCAGTAAGTGTACCTCTGAATGGAATAATCTGTTAACCTGAAAAGTCATATTCATCCCAATCCCTTCCAGGGCTTTGTGCCTTATTTCTTCAACTGATTTGATTTAATTGTTATGGTTCTTAACAGGTCAAGCTTCAGGGAGTCATTGTAGAGTGAACAAAGTGAAAAGTTTAAGCTAGGAAAGCCTCTGTGCTATGTATTGTGTGTAAGGGGGCTGGGGTAGGGGGCAGATGGTGGGGAGGGGAGGAGTGCTTAACTCCAGAATAAGCAACTGGAATTTATCATGGAAGACAAATGGTAGACCATTTATGGGGGAGGATTGGCACTTGAGCTAGGGGAGAAATGTTCTCTTTGCGGGGAGGAAAGTGGCATGGCAGGGCCACAGTCTAGCAACAAGATCGGAATAGAATGCCAGCTGGGCAACCTCTAAACTTTATGGAGGATATGCAGATAAAAAGGACCTGAGGTAGAGCCAGTCACCATGGAAGACAGAAGAGAAACCTAGAGTTTAGAAATGAAGATCTGTGAAACAACCCGTGAAGCTGGGAAGTTTTATTCAGCAAACAGGTATTGAACATCTGACAAAATGCCAGATATTCTGCTAGCTGCTGGGGAAATAAAGACATCTTTATTTGTTGAGATTGGTCAGATTTGAATCTCTGAGATTTGAAATTGAGATTGGTCAGAATGGTGATAACAACTTGGAATAAAGATATGTTTGTTATAGGGTTGCCATTGTTAAGTCATGCCTCTTGGAGTTCCACCCTCTTATTTTCCTTTGCAGACATTCAAACTCAAGCCGTTTCTAAGAGTCTGTTACCTGTTAAGTCCAAAGATGTAGACATTTCCAAACTTCTTCCTTCAGGAAGTTCAGAGAACGATGGTACAAAAATCATCAAACAGAGACGAGAGAATGGGTGAGAGTCAGATCATTAGTATACAGTTAAAATATCTGGTTAAAAATTGATTGGGGGCAGTGCAACAGTGGCTCAGTGGCAGAATGCTCGCCTGCCATGCTGGAGACCTGGGTTCGATTCCCAGAGCCTACCCATGACCCCCCCCCCCAAAAAAAAATTGATTGGTACCAAGAATTAGAAAATAGGTTTTAGATGCACGAGGCACCTGAACAGTTGGCCTGTGGTCAGTGGCCCAAAGCAGTACAGCATTGAGCCCTAGTGTCATGTGGTGCTTTCAGTTCTCTCTGTAAAGTCAACATGAGATGGCATCTTGAGCAGGAGCAGATTGATCAGGTTGTTGGGATGGTCAGGGAAGAGGAGCCCATTCCCTTTTTTTTTTTTTTTCATTTTTAAACATTTTCTTGTTTTATTGTATTCTGTTTCTCCGTTTTTGTTACATGGGCTGGGGCCGGGAATCGAACCGAGGTCCTCCGGCATAGCAGGCAAGCACTTTGCCCGCTGAGCCACCGCGGCCCGCCCCCCATTCCCTTTTGATAAGCTATTTTTGATAGTCTGGTAAAACAAAAGGGCATGGGCCTTCAGAGCTTTGCAAACGTGTGCTATTTGCAGGGAATGTAATCTCTGATCCTCTCATAGAAAGTCAGACTTTTTGTTCTGCCTTGTTCGCAGCACAGCAAGTGCTGTAATCACTTTCTTTGGTTTTGCTTTTTAGGCAGACGAAAGCTGCAGACGCTGCCATCAGGAAGAACATTAAAAAAAGGTGAGCTTCAGGGTAAATGAAACTAGACAGTGTTTAAGAAAACAGGTCTCTCATTCATGGCACATGTTTGTGTTATGGTTTGGGTACCACCCCAGAAGCCTGAAAGGAATTTTCAGAGATGAGGCTCAGCAGATTTGAGAATCACTGTCACAAAAAGAGTCTATAATGGTGCCTGCCATTTTGAGTATCAGACAGGAGCTTATTGGACTACTGCTGATGGGAAATCGAAGCCAGCTATGGCCCATAAACAGAAGTGCTGCTATATGATGAAGCCAGGATTCAAGCCCCTGTTTGTGTGACTCCAGGGTCTATACTATTAATCCTGCTACCTCTTCACATAAGTACATTTATTACAGCTATAAACCATGGAGTAAGCAGAAATCAGAGGAAGAACTCAAGGATAAAAACCAGCTCTTAGAGGCCGTCAATAAGCAGTTGCACCTAAAGTTGACTGAAACTCAGGTAAGAGACCCACCAGACCTCTGCCGTCAGCTGCCATGAGGGAGGTGAATGTGGAATCTGCAGGAATGGCCCCTTGGGTGGGAGCAAGCTTATAATGCCCAGGTCCCCAAGGGCAGAAATAGAAGATGCTAGGCGTGTGCTGTGGCTGTCCAAGAGTGAGACCTGATCTGTCTGCATGACGTCCCAACAGGGAGAGCTGAAGGATCTGACCCAGAAGGTAGAACTGCTGGAGAAGTTTCAGGACAACTGTTTGGCAATTTTGGAGAGTAAGGGCATCAACCCAGGTGAGAGACCACACACAACTGCCTTCAAAGGAATCAGTGCACTGTGCTCCTTCCCAGGTCAACTCTAGTCCATCCGGAGTCCCCTGTGGCATTAACTGGCCCCGTCAGTGCTAATGTGGCTTAACTAAGCCCTAAAGATTTTAGAATTTCTTTTTGTTCAGCTGTTTTCACCTTCATGTGATATTGATTTTACCTGATAGCTCCAGATGGTTGTGGAGAGAGAGTCTTGTTTCTTCCTTATGTTAATACTTTGTACCGTTCATTTGATGCCAAGCATGACTTTGCAAATATACCAGGAAACATTTTGTTGTTTTTAAGGGAGAGTGTGTCCTGTTGTCTTTCCCAGATCAAAAGAGAGACATAATTCCCTTTCAGGGTTTCCTAAGTCTGGTTATTCATCAGAATCACTGTGGTTAAAATGTGGTCCCTCTTCCAGTCCTGTCCCTGGAGAACAGGGTCTGTAGTGAAGAAGCAGGTGGAAAAAAAGACTTGCCCAGAGTCTAAGACAGGGCTCGGATTAACAAGCCTAGGAAGGCCCAAGGAAAGGGCACATGCGTCTTTGAATTAAGAAATGCTGATTTTGAGTAATACTAATGATCTTTAGATCACATTTTAGTAAAATATATATATATATATTTTGGGGGTGGTAGGGAAGTACAGAGTCTGGAAAAGTATATATTCTTTATAGTTAACAAATATGCTTGTTGTGGTTATAGTTACCAGGAAATATTTGTATTGTAAGCAAAACAAAAGATCCAGCCTGTACCTTTCCTGCGGAAAAATTCCAGCCTTTTTCACTAAGATAAGGAGAAAGCAGAAAGAATTTTTGTCTATATCCAAACCTAGACAGGAAGGAGATAGATTGTAGCTCTAGAGGGCAGGTGTGAGAGACCCTGTCAAGGTGTAGACTCAGGGGAGAGAGTCAGGGATCAGATGTTTAGAGAAGTTTCTTTAATATATACTCCTGTATTTGTCCCTGGAGGGGTTTTCGTTTTCTTTTGTTAAAGGTGCAGTTCCCTAAATGAAGCTGATTTTCTTTTATCATCAGTTTTAGGCAGCGAAACACTGGCATCGCAGCAGGAATACACTACAGATCACAAGGATTCTATGGTGAGGGCATGGGTGTGAATGGGTGGACAAGTGACCATGGGGCTCTGAAAAATCTGATGCAGTCTCTAGTCTGTGCTTAATAAACCCCAAGAAGCGGCCTTTGGTTACCCATGATAGAAGAGAGCAGTAGGATGTGAACTCTTAAAATAGCCTGTTTTACTTGGAAGGTGGCTTTGAGTCTGAGTTGAAAGTGTATATATAATGAGATGGACCTGAATAGAGAGCTTTCTAGTGTCTCTATTCTGTACATCACCAAATTTCTCCCTTTATTCCCTTGTCTAGAAGTATATGATGCAAAGGTCCAGGGGGAAGTTAAATTTGGGTTCTTTGGCTTCTTTTTTATTCCTTCCCTAAAGTAGGAAGATAATTGCTTGGGCTTAAAGTCTTGAGCCTTTTTGATCTCTGCATCCAGAGTGATTAGTTGTTGTCTTAGAATCGTAATACTAGGTCTGGAAGCCTTCCCCAGCTCTCCCAGGCTTCCGTGGTGACTGTATTTTGATCATATTGTCTGTGTAGCACAGAACACATTATAGTGCAATAACCTGGCTAGTCCTGTCTACTGAGTTCCTCAAGGAGGCAGGATACAGTGCCTGGTAGGTGGGGTAGACAAAGTATTGAATGAATGAAAGGGACTTTAGGGATCATCGAATTCAACTCCCATTTTATATGAAGAGGTTAGGTAAACATTTTCATGTCCCAGTAGAGATTTGTTGCTACCTTGTACTTTCTTCCCCTTAGTTGCTGTTGGAAACTTTACAAGATGAGCTGAAGCTTTTTAATGAAACAGCCAAAAAGCAGATGGAGGAGTTACAGGTGAAAGCAGACATGTCCCTCAGAGACATAATTACTGTTTCCTATCATAATATGTAAATTTGTAGAGGACTCTGTTCATTTTTAATAGAAACTTTAATTTGGAATAATTTTAGATGTACAGAAGAGTTGCAAAGATAGTGCAGAAAATTCAATTCCCCTGTGTTAGCATCTTATATTAACAGGTACTTTGTCAAAACTGAGAAACCAATACTGAAGCTAGTTTACTATTAACTAAATTACAGACTTTATTTGAACTAAATTACAGTTTTTCAACTAATTTCCTTTTTCTGTTCTGGAGGACTCCTTAGAGATGTTCACAATGCATGAAGCATTGTGTAACACACTGGGTTGTTCAAAGTTGAGATTTGGGTCCTAAATAAAAGCTATGCTGGGGAATTGTGATAGTATGTTTCTCAAAGAGGAAGGTCCTATATTCAGAAACCCAGAAACTTGGGTCTGGGCTGCTTTGGACTGTTTAGGAATCATTGGCTATTGTGTTGAACCCTGCTAGATTTCATTGCTCCAGGTTAGATGTAGGAGTCTATAGTGTAGAGGGACAGGTCCCAAAAAGAACATAGATAAACAAATCTAAGATGGAAAATGCCTTGTTTATTACTATTACTCTTCCTCACTGGGATAGATACGTAATGTTCTGGTGTGTTTAGTGTCTTTTCTGTGAGAAAAGAGGACTTGTTGTTTTTTACCTTTTTGAATGTCTTTCCATGCAGGCCTTAAAAGTAAAGTTGAAGATGAAAGATGAAGAAAGGATACGGTTCCTCGAACAGCAAACTATATATAACAGTCAAGTAAATGATTTTACAACAGTCCTTGAGGAAATGGAACAGCTCTTAGAAATGTGATTAAAAAGGAAGTGGCCAGATGGTTCCCTCTTGGGGATAAAGTCTCAGAGGAAGCCCCCTAGGAAACCTTGGCTCTGATTTTCTAGGACTCAACATCCCCTGATGAAAACTCCTTCTGCAGTAGAATTAAGGTGGAATGGAAGCTACTTCTTTCAGTAGTGTCCCCAACCTTCAGATTGGTCAGCTCTCCTGAGGCTCACACATAAATAATGGAGGCCTACCAAAGAGGGACCTAGAGGCTTTGATCAACCTCCTAAACAACAAAACAGCACACCTTTAGAATCGGGAGCTAAACTAGCCACAGCTAGAGGATCTAAAAGAAGACATTCAGATTTGTGGGAACAAAGCCCAATTATACAGTGGAGCACAGGTTGCTTGCAGCAGACACCAAGGAGCCATGCTGCCCCCTTCTAATTTGGAGTACATTCTGTCCCATCCTGTTGGTCTTCCATACCTCATTATGAACATACGAACTTGAAGTTGCTTGAAATGGTTTGGCTTAATAAATGGGTTGAAGGTATGGGTGGTAATAACACCTACAATACACCTTGGAGCTTTTAATCTAAATTACTTCTGGTTTTTAACAAGTGCTACTTTAAAATAAATATTTCCGTAAATATTCTGACTGTAATATTGGGAAATGAAGGTAGGCTTTTAACCTAAAAATGCCCACTGAACCCTATTGAACTAGTTAACAAGTTCAAAGCTTATTTAACCCAGAATATTTTCTTTCAGTTACTAAGGGTTCTTTGACTAGACCCCTGCTTCCAGGAGTTATAGAGGGTGTTCGCTATTTGTAACTCCACCAAGTTTGTACTTATTAGCTGCTTGTCTTTCCCTGTACAAGCATGGTTATGTCTCTGCTGTGCACAGGGTTAATCCTGGATTGCCTGCCCCCCCCCCAACACACACACCGAATCATGATCATTTTTAGAACATTTGCTTCACTCCAAAAAGAGAAAAAGCTCATACCCCTTACCCCCCCTTTCATTGACCACTAGTATTGCATTCTACCCAATTTTTTATGCCTTACCCCCAGACCCTATTTTCCTTGGTCGTTTAAAATATATATATTTTTTTATTGAGAAATCTTCACACACATAACATTCCATACATGGTGTACAAACAGTGGCTCACAATATCATCATAGTTGTGTATTCATCACCATGATCGTTTAGAACATTTGCATCACTTCAGAAAAAGAAAAAAACTTGCACATACCATACCCCTTACCCTCCCTCTCATTGACCATTAGTATTTCCATCTACCCAATTTATTTTATCCTGTTATTTTTTATCCATTTTTTTTTACTCATCTGTCCATAACCTGGATAAAAGAAGCATTATACACAAGGTTTTCAGAATCACATGGTCATATTATAAAAGCTATATACTTATACAATCATCCTCAATAATTAAAGCCACTGAAACATAGTCCAGCAGTTCCAGGTTCTTCCCTGCAGCCACTCCAACACACCATAAACTAAAAAGAGATCTATATAATGCATAAGAATAACCTCCAGGATAACTTCTTAACTCTGAAATCTCTCAGTGATTGAAACTATTTTGTATTCTTTCTCTTTATCTCCTTTGGTCAAGAAGGCTTTCTCATTCCCGTGATGCCTGGTCCTGGCGCATCCAGGAGTCCTGTCCCATGTTGCCAGGGAGATATACCCCTGGAATCTTGTCCCTTTTATCTACCTTGTCAACAGATGAGTAGAACATATGGAATAAAAATAAATAATAGGGGGGACAAATGTTAAATTTAGTTTGAAATGCTAGTGATCAATGAAAGGGAGGGATAAGACGGTGTGGTAGATAACGAATTTTTTTCTGTTGTCTTTTTCTGAATACATGCAAATGTTCCCAAGAAGTGACCATGATGATGAATATGCAACTGATATTGTGAATTACTGATTATATATGTAGAATGGAATGATCAAAAGTTAAGAATGTTTGCGTTTGGTGTTTTTTGGTATTTTTTAAAAAATTAAAAATAAAAAAAAAAAAGTTCTCTTGGGGTGACTCTTAGGCATAATTATCACTAGGATTAGCTTCTCCTTTGCAGGAATAAGCTTCATAGGGGTGAGCCCCAAGATTGAGGGCTCGGCCTATTGAATTGGTTGTCCCCAGTGCTTGCAAGAATATCAGGAATTCCCCAAATGAGTATGTTGAATATTTCCTCCTTTCTCCCCAGTCCTCCAAGGGACTTTGCAAATACTTATTTAATTCTCTGCGCAGATTACTCTCGGATGTATCGGGGCCTCACACTAACCTGTACAAGATCTCATGCCCTATTCAAGAGTCCATGTAATTATAGTGTTTGAATAAACTAACCGTGTAAGTTAAATTAGATAATGCACTACCAAAAATATAAACTTTGCACCAAATTAACATCCCTTCCTTTGATTTCACATAGAAGTTGAAGTTTTAAAATAGTCAATATCATCCTTTACCCTGTTGCTTATTACCTTAGTCCTATCCAAATCAAGTTATTCGTATCTCCAGTTGAGGTCTGATCACTTTTTTCAACTTTTTAACAGTTGTATGGGGTAATGCTGACTTTCATAGCTTCAGAGCTCTAACTCTTGAGTTTTAGGTGTCACACAAATACCCAGACTCCCTGGGAATTGCTAGGTTATACACAAATAGCTCATTGTTTCATAATTTAGAAATAACAGTTATAACTCCATACTAGATGTGACTGCTGTAAGAGCTTATAATCTAGGAACCTTTACACTAGGCCCCAACCTGATAATCCATGCTCTCAACTTCAATTCTTTATTATAGTTAGTCCAAATGAGTGAGGCGTGATAGTATTTGTCGTTGTTTCTGACATTTATTCAACATACTATCGTTAAGTTTCATCCACCTAGTTGGATGCTTCACAACCTCAGCAAATGTTTAGTGTTTTTTTTTAACCCTCTATCTCTCCCTATTGTTTTTTTATCCCTTATTTTTTTTACTTATCTGTCCATACCCTGGATAAAAGGAGCATCAGACACGAGGTTTTCACAGCCACACAAATTGCAAAAGTTATATCTTCATATAATCGTCTTCAAGAATCAAAGCTAGGGCGGGCCGCGGTGGCTCAGCGGGCAAAGTGCTTGCCTGCCATGCCGGAGGACCTCGGTTCGATTCCCGGCCCCAGCCCATGTAAAAAACAAACAAACAAACAAAATACAATAAAACAAGAAAATGTTTAAAGATGTTTCCCTTTCTTCATCCTTCCTTCCTTCTCTCTGTCTTTCCTTCCCTTCCTCCCTCTCTCTAAAAAAAAAAAAAAAAAAAAAAAAAAAAAAAAAAGAATCAAAGCTACTGAACACAGCTCAACAATTTCAGGTTCTTCCCGCCAGCCACTCCAGTACACCATAAATTAAAAAGGAATATCTGTATAATGCATAAGAATAACCTCCAGGATAACCCCTGGACTGTTTGAAATCTCTCAGCTGCTAAGACTATTTTGTATCACTTCTCTCTTCCCCCTTACCATGATGCTAGGTCCCGGCTCATAGGAGTTATGTTCCACATAAGAGGGAGGGCAGTAAATCCACTTGCCAAATTGGCTTAGAGAGACTACATCTGAACAACAAAAGAGGTTCTCTGGGGGTGACTCTAAGGCCTAATTATCACTAGGCTTGCTTCTCCTTGGCAGGAATAAACTTCATAGGGGCGAGCCTCAAGATTGAGGGCTCAGCCTATTGAATTAGTTGTCCCCAGTGCCTGCGAGAATATCAGGAATTTCCCAAATGGCTAAGTTGAATATTTCCTCCTTTCTTCCCAGTCCCCCAAGGGAACTTTACAAATACTTTTTTAATTGTCCAAATTACTCTGAGATATATGGGAGCATCACATCACCTGTAGAAACCAACCAACTAATTACAGTGTTCAAGTAAACTGACCATGCAAGTTAAAGTAGATAATGTGTTACCCAAAATATAAATTCTGTACTAAATAAACAGCTCTCCCTTTGGTCTCGCACAGAGGTTGAAGTTTGAAAATATGGGCCATATCATCCTTTACCCAGTACTCTGATTTACCTTAGTCCTTTCCAGATCTACTTCATTCATATCTGTAGATGAAGTCTGATCACTTTTTCAGATTTTTAAACAGTTACTGAATGGGATAATGCTGACTTTCAAGAGTTCTAACTCTTGAGTCTCAGGTGTCACACAAATATCCAAAGTTCCAGGAAATTACCACGTTATACACAAATAGCTCATAATCTTAAAATTTAGAAATAAAAGTTACAACTCGGGACTAGATGTGACTGCTTTAAGAGTTTACAATCTAGGAACCTTTACAATAGACTCCAACCTGATAATCCATGCTCTTGACTTCAGTTCTCTGAGTTTGTATATTATAGTTAGTCCAAATGAGTGAGGCATGATAACATTTATCTTTTTGTTTCTGACATTTCATTTAACATACTCTCCTCAAAATTCATTCACTTGGTTGCATGCCTTACAACTTCAGCAATGTTTCTGTAATTTTTGGTGACGTGGTCTTGCACATCTTTTATTAGTTTTATTATATATTTGATTTTTTTTTACTGATTCAGTGTTTTTAAAGCCTCATTCTCTAATTGCTGCTCTTTTAAACCCTTTATTTATTGTCCTTGCATCCAATTACCTTGCTAAATTCATTATTAATTACAATAAATGGATTCTTTTAGATTTTCTACATAAACTATTATGTCATCTGCAAATAATGACAGTTCTGTTTCTTTCCGGTCTCAACACCTTTTCTGAATTTATTTGCCTAATTGCAGCTTGGAATCCCCAATGCATTACTGAGCAGAAGGGTGATAGCAGACATCCTTGTCTTATTCCCAACCTCAAGGGGAAGTTGTTCAATATTTCACCACTAAGAATGATATTTGCTGTGATTTTTGTGTAGATAGCTTTTATTAGACTAAGGAAGTTCCTTTCTATATCTCATTTGCTGAGATTTTTTATCATGAAAAGATTGAATTTTATCAAATGTTTTTTCACTATCTTGACATCCTCATATGATTTTTACCCCTTATTCTGTTAATGTGATGAATTACTTTGAGTTTCAAAATGTTAAACCAACCTTTCATAACAGGAATAAGCCCCATTTGGTCATAATGTATTCCTTTTTTATTTAACATTGGATTCAGTTTTTAAATATATTTTTAGTATTTTTGTGTTTATGTTCATGAGATATTGATCTGTAATTTTCCTTTTTTTTAAATGTTTCTTGTCGTATTTTGGTATCAGGGTTATTATAGTGGCCTCATACAATTAGAAGATTATGTTTGGTATTATTTATTCTTTAAGTGTTTGGAAGAATTCACTATTGTGAACCCATCTAGGCTTGGAGTTTTCTTCATGGAAGGTTTTTAATTGTGGATCTCAATGTCTTTATTATAGACAGATTTTATTTTTTTATTGTGTTTGTTTTTCAAAAACTATTTTTGAAAATGCTTTCAAATACATTATTTTATTTGATCATCCTATCAACCATTTGAGTTGGGTAAGTTTGGTAAATTGTTTTTCAAGGAATTTTCCTATTTCACCTACATTGTCAAATATATTAGCATAAGTTATTTAAAATATCTTCATTTTTTTCATATCTGTAGGATCTGAGGGCCATCCCTTCTTTCATTCTTTAGTTTTTTTTTTTTTTGGCATGGGCAGGCTCTGGGAATTGAACCTGGATCTCTCTAGCATGGCAGGCGAGAACTCTGCCACTGAGCCACTGTTCCCTGACCCTCCCTTTCATTCTTTTTTATTTTTTTTATTTTTGTACGAATACATTTTTATTAACCCCAAACACTCAACTTTAGGTAATCAGCAGTTATAAAACAAATGATAAAATATATAAGAACTACTTCCACTTAACATTTAATGAGCTCTTCAAGACACCATCAATAACGACATAAACTTCATAATCTTGGGTTTATATAGTTTAAAAATATTTTTGAAAGTGCTTTCAAATATATTATGTTTGATCATCCTATCAACCATTTGAGGCACGTAAATATTTTACAGATGAAGGGATGGCAGTTCTGAAAGTCAAAATGACTTATTCAGAGACAATATAAATTAGCAGTGCTAAAAATAATACAAGTAAAACCTGTGGACTCGCAGGTTTCCCACTGAGCCACTGTGTCAGACTGAAAAAGACACATCAGACTTGGTATCTAATCTTGTTGTGTCTGAGACTTTTATTCAATGATTTTGTCACACAAGGCATGTTTACTAAATATGTATTCAGCACAATGCTGGCAATTAAAACTAGAGAGCATCAAAAGGCGACAAAAAGGCGAGCTTTAGTAATAACAAATGTACAAAGGGTAAAAAAAATCTCATTGCTTAAGTATATAATAGGGAAATAACTTAAGTCTAACATCCAAACCATTTATCGGATTCCTATTATGTGTAAGCCACTATGCTGGAGGAGTATATAGGACATTCTCTCCTCAGATCACTCCTAACCCAATGGAATATGATAGACACTGGCTCAGCAGCCATTGTATGCACTGTATTAAGAAGCTATTTATTTATATTCTACTGTTTAAAAAAAAAACACTGTTTAATCATGAGAAGCCACAGGCTACTGGTGTTAGGTGTTGAGTACAGCAGGGGAAAAGTGCTAAAGTCTAGTTGTGCGTTTTAAGCAGGATCCTGACAAGCTAGGTAGGTTTAGAGAGAGGCTGGTAAGTGGTGTGGAATTCATGTCTGATGAGGAATGGTTGTAAGGACTGGGGATGTTTAGATTAAAGGTGCAGGCGGACATGACAGATGGTTTCAGATCTTTCGAGGGCCATCCATGGAAGAGGGAGGGAGGCGACTTGCTAGTGAGACTGATGCTGCTCCAGGTCAGTCCTAGCTCAATGAGGGGGATTTCCCGGGCCCCAGGGCTGTCCAACATGGGATGAGCCGCTCTGTGAGGTAATGAGTTTCCTCTTGCTGGAGGTATTCAAATTGCAGTGAGATGAACACATTTCTGGGATGTTATAGAAGATATCCATTTATTGAACGATATCAGGTGATGACTGAGGTTCATTTCAGTAGATTAATAACAAACTCAAATACATGTAAATAGCAGCGCTTGATCAGAATATAAAAACAAAATTCTTATAGGTGCTGCTAGGTGAATAAGAATTATAGAGACTTTGATTAAAATCCTTTTTAAGAAACAAGGAGCATTATAAAATAATGCAATAGATTTTATTACAAACTGTCAGAATCAAGAAATTTAAAGAATAGGTTTATAATACTAATCCAGTATACTGGATAAGCTTTTATTATTGTGCATACTGACGGAATATTTATCTCATAATACCATTAGGCAAGTAACCTGAGGATTATTAGATTAGGCTTTATTAAAAATATTTCTACAATCTAAATTAAATTTTGTATTATAAGCGAAAATGCTCCTTTTGGAAATGAAGACCATATGTAAAGAGAACGATAAATATTTGCAATTTTTGTTAAATACATAGTTTTTTATAGATTATGAGTATGTGATTATATAGATTACAGAATATATATAAATGTGTATACACACACAAATATACATTATGTTTCTATATCACTGACCTATGCCTCCCATAATGCTTCACATTTTCTTCCTAAAAAATGATTGCTGTGGCCTTCATAATTTACCATTAACTAAAATATTCAGTATAGGGAACTATATGTCTTTCATTCTTGACATCAGTAATTTGTGATTTTTAAATTTTTTTCTTGATCAATCTTGTTTGCTTTATTAATTTTATTAATTAATAAGATTAACTAATAAAATGTTTAACATGCAATTTTTTGTTGGTTTTCTTTGTTGTACATCTGCTTTTTCATAATTTCTGTTTTTATGTTTATTTTTCATTTCTACCTATATTTAGGGTTTTAATTTTCTGTTCTTTTTACTAGCTTCTTAAAATAGAAGAGCAGATCTTTTCCATTTTTCTTCTTTTCTAGTATATGCATTTACAACTATGAATATCATTCTAAGTGTCCTACAGTTGTATCCCACACATTTTGCTATTATGTTTTCATTATTTATCCTTCAGTTCAAGATATTTTCTGATTTCCATTGTGACTTCTTCCTTGGCCTATGAGTAATCCGACAAGAAGTTCACCATTGACCTTTTTTGTGGGTAAATCCAGTCTTCACTTTGGCCTCTAAGCAGCTGAGGGCACTGTTAACTACTTCCTTAAATTACGTTTTTCCTTTACCTTCCATGACACAACAGTCAGGCTTTTCTTCCTGTCCAACTGGTTGCTCTTTTTTTCCTCCCTCTTCTACAAGTTCATCCTTTCCTATGTGGCCATTCAATTTTGGTGCTCATCAAGATTCACTGTTAAGCCCTGCTCTTATGTCTCTCCCTAGGCCTGCTCATCCACACGTTCAGTCACCACCTTTTACACATTTTTATTTCCAGCACAGACTTTTTTATGCTCAAAACTCATATATGCTCAGGTCTCCTCTTAGATGATTCAGAAACACCTCAAAAACAGTTATGTCCAAAAACAAGCTCAAGGTCTCCCTTCTAAAACCTGGGGCTCTTCCAGTAAAGTCTGCTTCCAAGGAGCTCACAGCTTTAGGTTTGGATTCAGAAAAAGACTAACAATCCATGGAAGAAAGACTTTATCTGACAGTCCACAAAAAAAATGCTTTTACGTGTGTGAAAAGGTCCTTCACTCATAAGAAGAAAAATGGAAATCACAACTGAGAAACCATGTTTCACATATCAGAATACAAAAATCCTAAAATAGCTCATCGACTTGGCGAGGCTAGGGTATGAGAAAACAGGCACTCTTATAATGTTGCAGAATGGTACAGTCCCATGGAGGGGAATTTATCAACATCAAAATATTTTGATATTTATCAATATCAAAATCATAAATGTATTTGCTCTTTGATGCAACAATCCTATTTCTGGCAATGTGTTATTCATTGCAGTATTGTTGATATTTCAAATGTCCCTATAAGGAGAATGGCTGAATAAACTATGGTTTATCCACACAGTGGAATATCTGCTTAAAAAAAAAGAGTTTGAGGAAGCTCTCTATGTAGTGATATAGAGATTTCCAGGACGTATTGTTAAGTATAAGAACGGGGAGAATAAAAGTAGATCCTCCTAATTGCTTATATTTGCATAAAACCCTAGAATACACAAGAAACTAAGGAGATTATTTATAGGAAACAAAAGGACAGGGTGGAAAGGAACAAAGATGGAAGTAAGACTACATCTTTTTTCTGTTTTGATTTTTTAACACATGAATGTATTACCAATTTTAAAAAATAAAATGAAAACAATTTTTAATGGGCTGGCGCTATGGAAACTAGCCAATTGGTATATTGGCTCAGATACTTATCTGCTGTTAAAATTTTTATTGATCTTCAAGCTTCTCACCCCTATTTCCTACAAAGTAACATCACATTATGCAGGGACCAGCAGCAAAGGCTCAAGGTTTCCTAATTTTATGCCAAGAGAAATCTTAGGAAAATAGCAGATTCTTAATTATACAATCATCGCCTTTATACGTACACTCCACGGGCTCTCAAGATATCAAGGACAATCTTAAAGCATTTACAAGATTCAATTAGATTTGAAAAACAGAGCTGTGATCAGGCGTTGGCTCTCCTCAAGAGGAAAGACCCGGTATTTAGGACTTTCAAGTTGTGGGGAGGAGCGGTGAGATAGAAATCCAGAGTCAATGCTGGGGAAGGGTTAGGAGGAAGTGGGGTATGGCAGGAATGATCTAAAATGAAAACAGTGTGCCAAATACTGGTAAATCATTAAGTATTCCATCTCCTTTCTGCCTTATAATAATCCTGAAGTAGTTGGTGAAATTTACGGATGATGAAACAGAGACCGTACTGGTCTGAGAAGCTTACCTGAGGGCATGCAATCAAATAGTAGTGACAGAGGGCAGGGATCAGCTCTCTGTTTCAAGACCTCAGGCCAAAGCTTCCCTGGCCCAGGCCAGTGGTTTCAGACCTCTTCACTCCCCTATGGAGATGTGTTTCCCAGGCATCAGAGGGCATTTCTCTTTGTCCTTCACAGCCAAGACCTGGGCATGAGCTTTGAAAGCTCTGAACCAGGGGTGGGGAGGGTAGAAGCTTGGAGGTGGCATATCTGGGACATAAGAGGTTTCTCCTCTGTGCCTCGTTTGAAGCTATTATGCGCCCCAGAAAAGCTATGTCCTTAAGTCCTCATTTAATATTGCTGGATGGGATCTTTTTTACTGTTTCCATGGAGATATGACCTATCCAATTGTGGCTGATAACTTTTAATTAGATGGTTTCTGTGGAGATGTGTCTCCACCTATGCAAGGTGGGGTTGCTTACTGGAGTCCTTTAAGAGGGAACCATTTTGGGAAAAGCTTCAGTGCTGATACAGCCCACACAGCCAGAGACCTTTGGAGATGCGGAAGAAAAACACCCCTGAGGAAGTATTATAAAATGAGGAGAGAAAGCTAGCAGACATCACCATGTGTCTTCCCAGCTGAGAGAGAAACCCTGAACTTCATGGGCCCTTTCTTTGGAGATAAAGTATCTTTCTCTGGATACCTTAATTTGGATATTTTCACAGCCTTAAAACTGTAAATTTGCAACTTAATAAATTCCCCTTTTAAAAGCCATCCAGTTTCTGGTATAGTGCATTCCAGCAGCTTACAAATGAAAACATCCTCTAAACCCTAAATGGGTCTTGGTTCCCACTTCAGCCAAGGGCCACGACTCAGTCAAAGGGGTAGGCTGTCTCTCCCCCAAATCCCGCAGCTCGCAACTCAGGAGAACAAACTCCTGCACCTGTCCCCAAGGCCCTGTGCAATCCAGCCGCAACCTAGCTTCCTGCAAGCCTGTCCTGCCCTTCCTGAACTGCCCCCACCACCCCCAGCCGCCCTTTGGGGGCCACACTCCCACCTCCCAGCCTAAGCACCCAACCCTCCCCTGCCTGAAATACCACTCAAGGACCAGCCCAAGTCCCTCCTCTTCTGAAAGCCTTCCCTGAAATATGCTTTAGCAACTGGGGAGGGGGCTGGTTCACAGACCCCAGGAGGCCAACTGGGATATCCCCTGGGAGTCACAGTCTCCCAAGAAACAAACTGAGCTAGACCATAAGCTTGGTGCTCCATGTTTGCCAAATGAATTCTCCTCCTAAATCCCTGTTCCACTCCCAGAGCACATATGCTACCTTCTATTTCAATGGGGCTAGAATATAGTCCTCTCTTCCCCTGCACATTGCGGCCTCAGTCACCATCCAGGCCGGCGGAAGGATTTACAACAGTGAGTTAGCAGAAGCTTAGAGCGGCCTCAGACTTAAGGCATCACAGGAGAACCGCTCTGCAGGTTTCTTGGTGTTGGAGTTTTGCTTTGCTTCTTTCCACGGAGGAAGAGATGGGTGATACAAAAGGCAGTAAGGTGAAGCAGACAGCATTTCTGGCTGGATAAGTGTACAGAGCCTGGCTTTGTTAGCTGTGTTGTGAGACCTTGTGTGCAGTGAGCTGTCACCCGGCGTGTCATGGGAGCACAGACTCAGGCACGACAGAAGCTTTCAGCAGATGACCGCCTTATTACTTACATAGCACTAAGGCTGCAAAAGAGCAGAAGCGCTGTCAATATAGCTGGTCTCCCCGGGAAGACCAAATTGCTTGCATCAGGGTCAGTGGATGGCAGCTCTGCATGCCTCACCCCACGTGAGAGGGAAGAGGCACCCACCCCATCTGAGGATGCACCCAGGGGGAGGGAGCCTTGCCACTGAGAGTTTCCTGCTCTGATAAGCATCTGGGGCTGCTTGTTTCCGGTTTGCACATGTAAGGACTGGTCAGGCCTTTTCATTAGACCTAATCTCCCGGGGGCTTTGAAATGGAAACAGCCTGAAACAACAAAGGCAACCGGGGGAAGATGGCCACGGAGCAGGTGTCTGGACTTCCTCAGTAGACCACACCTAGGCCCCTCAACCAGGTCTAGCCTACTCCTCGGCATTCACTTCTACACCATGAGTCCACCTCTCACCTCCGACGTGAAGAGCTCTCACCAAAGTTGGCAGTAAAGATTTGGGAACACTGGCGGCTGCAGCCCATTAGGAAGGCTTCACTTATGCACACCATGACTCTCAGCAGGGTGAGCAGGCCTGTCTGAGGCAATGGTGCCTCCATTTCCCCCTCCAGCCCCTGAGAGATAGCTGAAGAAGTCCCACGTGGAATCTGCCTGTATGCTTTGCAGTTATTGGATTTTAGTCATCTCTTATTTCACCTCCCCAAGGTATTAACCCACATACAGTGGGAGGTGTTAGCAACAGCACGTGTCTCCTTCTTGGGCTAGAAGGAGGTCCAAGGCAATGTGATTATCAGACACTGCTTTTGCTAGAGAGTCTAATGATCTTTGCTTAGCCTGAAGGTCTCACGCTGTGACTTCAACAGTGTCAACTCAGGTGGCTGACAGGTTGCAGATCATGTATTCATTGACACTTACTTCCAGCCAGAGGCAATAATGATCTGCTGAAAGGAGCCAATCCAAATCATGATTTGCCCACCCAGGCAAATCATACATTGCTCAAGATAATAAATTGAGAGAAATGAACCATTTGCCATTCCATTGCATCAGGAGTTGTTGCATCCCAACAGGTTGCCCAGGGATGTGGAGAAGAACAATGCACAGCCAACAGCTGTGCCCTTATTTTTATTGGAGGTCATAAATGAAGGATTTCCTGGTGTTGGTTCAACCATGAGGCAGGGAAGATCGGCTCTGTTGAGTGTCAACCAGACTCTGCAAAGAGAGAGAGAGGGACCGAGGGATCAGATGGCAGATCAAGCAGCTGGGTCAGGTTCCCTGCTGCCACGGTGGCCCAGGTCAGTTCGAAGAAGATATGTTCCTTCAAGATGTCACTATGTCAAATCTGTAGAAAACAAGACAGGGCAGCAGTAACTAGTCCTGACAAGGCAGTGGTGCAACCATTTCCTATGGGAACCACTTTTCTTAGCTGATTTGAAGTCACTTATTCTTTCCCTCTAAGGCCACCCAGTCTGTCTGTCCCTTGCCTTGCACTAAAAAACCTCACCATTTTCCCATCTATCAGAATATCTTACCTGTGTCTTCCAGCCAATTTCTATTCTTCCTGACAAATGGAAGTTGTTAGGACCTCAAATGGTTCCATGACCATTTCCAAAGGAACTGCTGGCCTAACTAGGGGTAGGTGTCACCCATTAACCTCCACTATGGCTCAGGTCCCACAGCTTCTGCCCACTGGATTGTCTCCCCGTGTGTTAAGTATATGTAAGCCTACTTCCTGGCATCCCACCTCTCTACCTCGTAGCCCTAACCTCCCACCATCCTTGGAATCATGTGGATGGTGTAGTGGGACAGAAAGTGGGATGATGCCCTGATAGTGGGTGACAGGGAGAATCCCAAGTGGTGTGTCCTTGGTTCCCCTTTCTAGGCCAATGCTTATCTCGATGGGTGCAAGGGTGGATGTGCAGTAAAGCCTGGTTCCTCCCCCACCTTCATCCCCTTCAGCTTCCAGAGGGCCTGAGTAAGGTGGATAGTCCATTCAATAAGAGAGTTCTCAGGTCCTTTTTCAGGCAGCCATTAAAGTTCTCCACAATGCCAGTGCCTGTGGGTGGTGGGTGACATGGAAAGTCCATCTAATCCTGTGAATCTGGGCCCATTGTTGAATGGATTATACAGTAAAATGGGATTTTTCATCAGAGGAGATGTCTGGGTACCTGCAGGGGTGGCAAAAATGCTCTTCCAAAGTATCTCATGTGGGCACCGTACCTGCACGAGGAAGTGGACAGGCAGGGCCATAGCCTGAATAGGAGTCCCCTGCAGCCTAGATGTAGGACACGCCTTGGGGTAGCAGGAGAGGGCTGATGCACTCCATGTGCCATGAGTGGCCTGGTGCAGCCCCTCTGGGAATATCTCCTAAATGCCCTTTTCGGGCCCGTGGTGAATCCACTCAGTGGCAGAAGTGTCCATGGGAAATTCAGTTATTCTGCAGGGGCCTGTGAATTCCTGTGGCTCCCTCCTATGGCTAGAGGGACCACTGGGTGGCAGAGACCTGTAGTTCAAGTGGAAATTCAGGCTCTAAATTTCCAAGAAGCTGGGCGGCTGAAACAGTCACTTTTACCTTTTGCAGGGCCTGTTCCTCCTTTGTTCCCAAGTGGAAAGTACCTGCTTTCCATATTACCCAATATAGGGTAGCCAGGGGGAGGATGAGATAAGGAAATTGGTGCTAAAATGAAAATAGCACAACGTCTGGGACTGTGAGTGCCAAAGGCAGCACATCTGCATTCAAGACCTGATAGTATATAGTGAGCTTCCACGTTCCACTTGCCTTTTTACTGATCACACTAGGCTATTATAGCAGAGATAGTGGAGCAGAGAACACCTGCAAATAGAGGGTCCTTTAAAGGTTCATTAACGTTCTTTTCCTCACTAGGGAGTTGATATGGTCACTGGTAGACAATTCAGAGAGGAAATGGGAGCATCGGGTATGTGTGTGTGTGTGTGCCTGTCATTCACCCACCTGTGATGGCCAGAATTCACTGGGATGGGGGGTGCCTTTGGGAGGCATCAGCTCCTGCAGTGCATTCCCCAGTGGGAGACACGACCACAGGAGTGGCCAAAAGCCATGGGGGCCCACCCACATGGTAGCAGCAACTTCTCATCCCCATTCTTGTGTGGAATGCCCCAAACCACCCACTGCCCTCTATGTCTTCTGGAATAATAGTGACCTGGGCATTTGTATCCAAAAGCGCCTGGTATTAGTCAGGGTCTTCTAGAGAAACAGGACCAACAGGAGATATCTGAAAAATGTGAGATTTATTAGAAGTGTCTCATGCAACTGTGGGAATACAAGAGTCCAAAATCTGTAGGGAAGACCATGAGGCTGGCAACTCTGATGAAGGGTCTCAACGAACTTCACAGGCTGGCCAGCTGAAGAAGAAAAAAATCCTCTCTTCTCCCTTAAAAGTCTTCAACTGATTGGATCAAATCCAAGCAACTGGAGGTTCTCATTTGTGGAAGACACACCTTTAGTGGATCATAGATGTAATCACTCACAGAAGCAATCAACTGACTGATGATTTAATAAACCAGCCTTCTGGTTTATCAACCAGCCACAAAATATCCTTGCAATAATGGTTAGGCCAGTGCTTGCCTGACCAAATAACTGGGTACCATCACCTGGCCAAGTTGACCCCTGAACTTAAGCATCACAATCTACCCTTTGTCAACTTGGGAGTTATAACCTTAAATCATATTTAATCTCTAAATAGAACATATTACAGACATATGTTTCACCTAACAATATTCAGCTGTCCTGCGTACAACCAGAAATGCACTAAATCTCTCCAGAACAGAGTGCAAGTCCTTAGGTGACTTTGACTCTTAAACTTGATATCATCTAACTTAAATACTATAACAATATGACTTTATCATATGATAAGAAGAAAATGAGACATTTGCTTTATGTACAAATACAAACAGACTCATAACAATCAAAGAGATATTCATACCATCACAGTCCTCATTTCTGTAACTGGTCACATGGTCATAGATCATATCTATCACTACCTTATTCCACTACCCATTCCATGTTCCCTTTACCCTCAGCAGGCACTTCAGCTGGCCATGGATTCTTTGCCTGGTGGGGTGACCCAAACCTTCATTCTTGAAGTTTCTGGGACATCGGTACTCCTACCTGGATTGGGTTGTTCCTTTTCCATTGACTTTAATCACAGGGCATGATAGTACTGAGACACCATTGGGGATCTCCTGTGTTCCAGGAAAACTCTTCTTTACTTCCATTGTGTGGTTCCAGTCCTATTTCCCCTTGATAGTCAGGATCAATTACACCATCCAGTATAGTAATCCCCTTCCTTGCCTATTGATTCAGAGGCATGAGAAGCCCAAAGTGGCCAGGTGACAGTCTTATCTTCAAGTTCAAAGAAATTGTTGTGTCTCCTGGTAGGAGCACTTCCCCTTTTGGAACTAGCCTGTAGGCCAGCAGAGTTTAAAGTTGCAGGGACTCAGAGTGATTTGAACAGGGAATAAAAAAGTATTTGCAAAGTTCCCTTGGGAGAATGACGAGAAAGGGGGAAAATTCAACTTCCCCATTTGTAGAATTCCTGATATTCCCACAAGCAGTGGAGAAAACAAAAGCAATAGGCCAAGCCCTCAATCTTGGAGTTTGTTCATATGAAACTCATCCCCACCAAGGATAGGCTAAGCTTACTTAAAATTAGACCTGAGTCACCCCCAGAGAACCTCTTTTGTTGCTCAGATGTGGCCTCTCTCTCAGCCCACATGACAAGCAAACGCACTGCCCTCCCCCTCTCTACATGGGACATGACTCCCAGGGGTGTAAACCTTCTTGGCAACATGGGACAGAAATCCTAGAATGAGGTGGGACTCAGCATTAAGGGGTTGAGAAAACCTTCTTGACTGAAAGGGAGAAGAGAAAAATTAGACAAAATAAAGTGTTAATGGCTGAGAGATTTCAGAGTCAAGAGATTATCCTGGAGGTTATTCTTACACATTATATAGAGATCACCTCTGTAGTTAAGGTATATTGGAGAGACTAGAGAGAAGTGCCTGAAAATGTAGAGCTGTGTTCTGGTAGCCATGTTTCTTCCTTCCTTCTTTCCTTCCTTCCTTCCTTCCTTTTGTGTTTTGGTAGCCATGTTCCTTCCTTCCTGCCTTCCTTCCTTCCTTCCTTCCTTCCTTCCTTCCTTCCTTTCTTCCTCCCTCCCTCCCTCCCTCCCTTCCTTCCTTCCTTCCTTCCTGCCTTCCTTCCTGCCTTCCTTCCTGCCTTCCTTCCTTCCTTCCTTCCTGCCTGCCTTCCTGCCTTCCTGCCTTCCTTCCTTTCGCTTGACATAGGGAGAAGTTTATGAACATTTTCATGACAAAATAATGGCTTAAAATGTAACATTTGTAATAATATATTTTTGGTTTGTGCATTTATGTACGTCCAAGACTCTTACATGCTAATAAGCAGCATCTTATACTACTTGGAGTATAATCTTATATTTTAAATTATTATAGTAGATCATGGTTGTCACTATGTTTTAATGAAATTTGATCATAGTTACAATTTGTTCAGTAAAGTTTTGTGAAACAAATATATTTCCCCATCTGTTGCCCTGAAACACAATTATAACGAAGACATTGCAAAACATAGCCTGCTTTATGAGGACACCCTTTGAGATGTATTTTCTAGAAATGCACAGCTTTGGAAAATATCACTTATATTGAGTATAATTTGGCATTTCTGTAGATAATTACTTCTAATATGGCTGCTTTTGAGTTCTGTCTACTTTTTCAGTTGTACTTTCTTCTTCCTCATTGTCTGAGTTAGCATTTTTAGCATCTAAATAATGTTTCATTAAATAACCACAAATGTCACCTCTTTACAAAAGTACTGGACATTCTTAGAAGAAAATGAAATTATACAAAAGCAAAAATGAGCCAACATGAAGAATCAATAACCACATCGTGAAGGGCAACCTTTGTTAACATTTTTAAATCCCTCTTGATAAGTACCTACATGGGTACATTTATGCATAAGTATACACCAACATTTCTTCTGTGTCAGTGGAAATATCTTTATGTTTTAAAAAATTGCACATGCACTTTTTACAGCCAAACAGAGTAATATTGAACTATGTGTCACAGAAAGTAAATTCATTACGTACTCTTTTTTTTTATTCAACATACAAACACAAGCATTCTTACCATATGATCATTCCATTCTTGATAAATAATCAATAACTTACAAAATCATCACATAGTTGTATATTCATCATCATGATCATGTCTTAGAACATTTGTATCAATTCAGAAGAAGAAATAAAAAGAAAACAGAAAAAAATTCATGCATACCATACCCTTACCCCTCCCTTTCATTGCTCACTAGCATTTCAATCTAATATTGAAGATGATTGTATAATGATATAGCTTTTGCAGTGTGACTGTGTGATTGTGAAAACCTTGTGTCTGATGCTCCTTTTATCTATGGTATGGACAGTTGAGTGAGTAAAACATATGTATTGAAAATAAATAAATAAATAATAGGGAGAACAAATGTTAAAAAAAAAAAGTTGCAGGGACAGGAAGCAAAAAATTTTCTAGTAGATCATTAGAGGGTGATAGCGAGTGGTGCCATTCCATTTCCATCCCTTGATTCTTGCACTAGTGAATCCTGGCTATGGGAGAAACATCACCATAGAGTGGATGCTGATTCAGAGCATACACAGCCTCCTGGAGAACACTGCCCCAGCATTGCAAGGTGTTGTCACTTAGTTGGCACCAGAGTCTCCAAAGGCCATTCCACCATTCTACCAACCCAACTGCCTCTGCATGAGGATGAACATGGTAAGACCAGAGAATTTAATGAGCATGTGCCCATTCCCACACTTCATTTGCTGTGAAGTGGGTCCTTGAGCAGAGACAATGCTGTCTGAAATACCACGATGGTGGATAAGGTATTCCCTAAGTCCACAGATGATAGTTTAGGCCAAAACATTGCATGTTGGGAGGGCAAACCTATATCCAGAGTATGTGTCTATTCCAATTAAAACAAATCACTGCCCCTTCCATGATGGAAGTGGTCCAATACAATCAACCTGCTACTAGGTAGCAGGCTGATCACCTCAGGGGATGGTGACATATCAGGACTCAGTGTGGATCTCTGCTGCTGGCAGATTGGACACTCAGTAGTGGCCATAGCCAGGTTTACCTTGGTGAGTGGAAGTCTATGTTGCTGAACCCACACAATCCTACCACCATGACCACTTTGTTCATGAGCCCATTGAGCAATGCCAGGCATGGCTGGGGAAAGAGGATAACTTATATCCACAGAACAGGTCATTTTATCCACTTGATTATTAAAACCTTCCCCTGCTGAAATCACACTTTGGTGAGCGTTCACATGGAACACAAATATCTTCATGGTTTTTTTTCCCACTTAGAGAGATCTATCCACATACCTCTTCACCAAACCTCTTTGTCACCAATTTTCCAGTCATGCTCTTTCCAAATTCCTGGCCATCCAGCCAAACCAAACAGCCTGTGAATCAGTATACAAATGCACGTCTGGCCAGTTCTCCTTTCAAGCAAACCAAGCAAAAAGAACAATCAGGTGTACTGTTCAAAGTTCTGCCCACTTAGAGGATTTCCCCTCACTACTGTCCTTCAGGGACATCCCAGAAAGGGGCTGTAGTGCTGCAGCTGTCCACTTCCAGATGGTACCTGCATATTGTGCAGAACCATCTGTAAACCAGGCCTGAGTTTTCTCGTCCTCATTCAACTGACTGTAAGGAACTTCCCAAGAGGCCACAGCTGTCATCTGGAAAGAGAAGGTAATGTGGCAGGAGTGGGGGCCATGGGCATTTGGGCCACTTCATGATGTAATTTACTTGTGCATTCATGATCTTCTCAAGTCCTATCTCATATATACCATTTCTATTTTATGATGGTGTACTGCTGTGCACACTCAACATTATGGCTTGGTGGTCAGACCCAGCTCATGTTAGGCAACTTGGGTCTCATGGTATCTTGGTGGCCCATGGTTAAGCGTTCAGTCTCTACTAAGGCCCAGTAGTAAGCCAAAAGCTATTTCTTAAAAGGAGAGTAGTTATCTGCAGAGGACAGTAAGGCTTTACTCCAAAATCCTAAAGGCCTGCATTGTGATTATTATATAGGGGCCTGCCAATGGCTCCAGACAGCATCTCTATTTGCTTCTGACACTTACAGCACTATTGGATCTGTTGGATCATATGGCCCAAGTGACAGAGCAGCTTGCACAGCAGCCTGGACCTGTCACAGAGTCTCCTCTTGCTCTGCTCCCGACTCAAAACTAGCAGCTTTTCTGGTCACTCAGTAACCGTGCCAGACTAGCACATCTAAACGAGAAATATGTTATCTCCAAAATCCAAAGGGTCCAACTAGGCATTGAACCTCTTTTTTGGTCATAGGAGGGGCCAGATGCAACAACTTATCCTTCACCTTAGAAAGAATATCTCAACATGCCCCACACCACTGGAAACCTAGAAATTTCACTAAGGTGAAGGCCCCTGTAATTTTGTTGGAGTTATCTCCCACCCCCTGACACACAAATACCTTATCAATCAGTCTAGAGTAGTTGCTACTTCTTGTTCACTAAGTCCAATCAACATGATACCATCAGTATAATGGACCAGTGTGATGTCTTCTAGGAGGAAGAAATGATCAAGTTCCCTACAGACATGTTATGACACAGTACTGGAGAGTTGATATACCCCTGAGGTAGGCCAGTTAAGGTATACTGTTGGCCTTGCCACCTGAATGCAAACTGTTTCTGATGGTCCTTATTAACAGCTAATGTGAAAAAAGCATTTACCAGATCAATAGCTGGATACCAGGTACTAGGGGATATGCCGATTTGCTTAAGCAATGATGCCATATCTGGAAAAATAGTTGCAACTGGAGTCTCCACCTGGTTAAGTTTACAATAATCAACTGCCATCCTCTAAGACCCATCTGTTTTTAACACAGGCTAAGTAGAAGAGTTGAATGGGGATGTGGTGGGAATTGCCACCCCTGTATCCTTCCATCCTCAAAGTGGCACTAATCTCTGTAAGCCCTCCAGGAATCCAGTATTGCTTCTGATTTACTATTTTCCTAGGTAGGGGCAGTTCTAATGGCTTCTACTTGGTCTTTTCTACATTAATAGCCCCCACTCTATGAGTCTGGAAACCAGTGTGGTGATTCTGTCAGTTGCTGACTATGTTGTTGCCAATTATGCATTGCAGAATTGGGGAAATAATTACAGAATGGGTCCAGCGACCAACTGACCCCGTGTAAGAGGGACCTGAACTAAAACTCAGGACCTCCATAAGCCCCTATTCTGAGTGGTGGACCAGAGTGATATTTTGGGTCTTCTGGAATTAGTGTCACTTATGAACCAGTGTCTAGTAATCCGTGAAATATATGATCATTTCCTTTTCCCCAATGCACACTTATTCTGGTAAAAGGCCATAGGTCTCTTGGGGAAGGCTGGGAGGAAGGTTAACAGTGTAAATTTGGAGCCACGTAACAAGGCCCCTTCCCAAGGGTACTTAGCCTTCCCCTCATTCAATGGGCTCTGGGTCTATAAACTGTCTCAAGTCTTGGAATTGAATAAGGGGCCATGACTCTCTGTTTTGGTAATTCAAGTTAGACTTCTGTTCACTTGACCTAGAATCTTCGCTTATACAGCTCAAACAAGAATTTTAGTAGACTGCCCATCTATTTTACTTCTAAGTACTCCATGATCTAGTAGCCAATGCCATAAGTCTCTGTGAGTCAGATTATTTTGACTGCTGTTTCAAATATGCTGTCCATTATGGTGGCCACGCCCACCTTGTCTTTGCTGCCTGGCTTCTGTCAACTCGGGATCTGAGCATCCCCATTGCATTTAAGGATTCCTGCTCAGTGACAGCAGTTCCCACAGTAATATCTGACCTACAGAAAAGGACAATTACAGAACTCTTCAGTGATGATGGAACTAGTCTCACAAATTAATTCTTCAAAGTCCTGGTAAAAGGTGTATTCTCTGGACATTCCCGAGGTGTGTGAGCAGGTCTTCCATGATAAATCCACTCTAGCATTCCAATCTCTCTAAGCCTTTGGATCCCTCACCTACATTATATCAGGGCAGTTCTGGCATCTCTTGGCCACCTTTTGATCAATGTTTCAGCAAACCACCCAAACAAACTGTTATCGCCATTTCTAAGCCCTTGAGCTATAACACTGAATGCAGAATTTCTTCTTAGTGGCCCATATCAATAAATTCAGCTTGATTCAGCTTTATATTCCTTCCACCATTATTCCACACCCTTAACATCAATTCCCACACATATTCCCCTGATTTCCGTATATATAAATTGGAAAACTCATGCAGTTCTTTTGGAGTATAACATACTTCCTCATTGGTTGAACTTTGTACTCACCTTTTGGGGCCTGTTGGGACTTTAGTCTAGTTATAGGTCTTGAAGAAAGGAGATGTGGTAGAGGTTGATCATGAAGAGAATTAGAAGTGTTTTTCAAGTCAATCCCTCAGTACATTCTGTTGAAGTTTCATCTGGTGAAACAGGATTAATCACTCCAGACAGAGGAGTAAGGGTTGTTTCCCCTGGGGAGGTGGTTACAGGTTTTGCAGGTTCTGACAGGTTCATCTCTTTAGGTGGAGGTTGGATGGCAAATTCCTCAGGGTGGACTGGAGGCCTGGGAAGCTGTTTCCAAAAGGCAGGCTGGAGGATGGGAAACTCTCTCCTCAGGGCAGACTGGAGATAGGGTGGCTGTTTCCTCAGGACAGACCATTAAAGGTCTATCTAGCAAAGACTCAGTGGAATCCAGGGTTTCCATGTCCCGACTGCCATCACTACCAACCCATATGCCCCCATTCCAAGTTTCAGGATCCCATTCTTTTCCAATCAAGGCTCTTACTTTAACATCAGACACTCTGCAAGGTTGAGATTTTAGTTTATGTAAATCTCACACAATGAGACTCTGGATCTGGTTTTCAGAGATCTCAAGCCTGAAACCACAGGAAGTAAGATTTTCTTGCAGGGCACACAGAAGAACTTTTACATCTTTAATTTGGCTTTTAAGTTGCAAATCTGAAGACTTTAGCTCATCCCTTTCCCTCATAACTGTACCCAGCGTGTCTAAGAACAACCACTCAACATCATTAAACCTCTTAGCTCCACAAAACTCCATTAAGATGCCAAAAACACTCTCACCCAGAGCCTTGCGTCATATAAGCATACAATTAACAGAATCAAATGGTGATATTTTGCAAGTCTCTATTGACAACTCATGCCATGGACTGTCAGTGCCATCTTGTTTACTGGAAATAGAGTAATTAGTGCTTTTGAGTCTAATAAGAGTAGAAAACCAATTGCAAAACCCCATTTTTAAGATTCTTTTTCTCAAGAACCCACTCTTGGTACCAAGTTGTATTATTCCGAGTTCTCTAGAGAAACAGAACCAACAGGGAATATCTGTAAACATTATAAATGTCTCACATAACCGAAGGGATGCAAGAGCTCCAAATCTGTAGGGCAGGCTGTGAGGCTGACAACTCTGATGAAACGTCTCAATGAACTCCACAAGAGAGGATGAAGAAGAAGAAAATATTCTCTCTTCTCCCTTAAAAGTTTTCAACTGATTAGAACAAATCTAATTGATTAGATTCTCTCATTTGTGAAGATACACCTTTAGTTCATCATAGATAAAATTAGTCACAGATGCAATCAACTGACTGATAAATTTAACAAACCTTCCTTCTGTTTTATCAACAAGCCATTAAATATCCTTGCAGTGAAGGACAGGTCAGTGGTTACTTAATTGGGCACCCTTGCCTGGCCAACTTGACATCTGAACCTAACCATTACATGCCATAAAGGTTTGTTCACTGCCTCTAAATTGTACACACACTGGGTATTACAGCCTTTGGTCCCCCGGGGGTGGATGGTGGGTAGAGACCTTGGCCTTACCCATAGGCCATTTTTAATTTATTCAAGTGTTTCAGTTTGCTAAAGCTGCCAGAATGCAATATACCAGAAATGGGTTAGCCTTTACAAAATGGGTATTTAACTTAAAATTTACAGCTCTTAGGCCATGAAAATGTCCAACTCAAGGTATCAACAGGATGATACCTGGACCCTGAAGACAGGCTGCCAGCATCTGGGACACCTCTGTTACATGGGAAGACACATGGCTGGTGTGTGCAGGTCCTTCTCTCCTGGGTTTCCTTGTTTCAATTTCTGGCTTCAGTGGCTTCCTCTCTGAGCTTTTGTGGGTCCTCTTTTAGTTTTTCCATGGCTTTTCTTTATGAGTATCTCTTATTACATCTCTTAGTTTCTGTGGGTGTGTCCTTCCCCAGCTTTTCCTGGGTGTCTCTGAATTTTCTGGGCTTTTACTGTGTGTCTTTTATCCTTTTATAAAGGATTCTTTAGTAAGGGCATTAAGGTGGGTTACATTTCAGTTGAAATGACCTAATCAAAAGGCCCCACCTACAACAGGTTTCAACAGGATGGATTAAAAGAACATGGTCTTTTCTGGAATACATAACAGCTTCAAACTAACACATCAAGACTGGGTACAGGGCAGGCCACAGTGGCTCAGCAGGCAGAGTTCTCGCCTGCCATGCCAGAGATCGGGGTTCGATTTCCAGCGCCTGCCTATGCAAAAAAAAAAAAAAAAAAAAAGACTGGGTACAGAAGTCCCTCCCAGGCCCAAGGGAGAGGTGGGAGATCACCAGGCTCTCCTTCCCTACTGCCAGTATCTAGGGATTGTGGGAGGGGTCAGAGAGGGGCAGATTACCCTTGTGAGCCCATGGCTCTCCTTCTAGTTTATATTTTCCCCAAAGGTCTCCATTGCAGAGCCTGTCTACAGTGTCCTTCAGAGGCCCTTGCTCTAGTAGCCACAGAAACATAGCTTGGCGAGTGGTTCAGTGGTAAAATGATCGCCTGCCATATAGGACACCCGGGTTTGGTTCCGTAGACCATGCACTCCCCCCCCCCCCCAAAAAAGGAAAACATTTTGGCAAATGGGGGCTGAGAGGAATGGACAGCTGCTGATGCAACCTGTGGACTTTATAACCTGCTGGAGTAAGAGGTATGCACCCATATCCACCAGCCCAGCTTCCCAGCCAGCCACCACAGCCAGCGGCCACTCCCCCTAGCACGGAAGCCACTGCCCCAAGCAGGAAGGGTGGGATAAACTTACTCAGCTCTGTCTCCCAGGGAGCAGCAAAATTAGCTTGTTGCCCAACTCAGGGGAGCCCTTTCTAATAAAATCATCAATGTCCTGCTACAAAATGGGAATCTGGTGGGGAACTAAATCTCTCCGATGGAGGTAAAATATCCATGCGCCAACACCCCGCTGTTGCAGCATTGCACGGCCTCCTCCCTGTTACTCCAAGGATTAGCTAAAATTCGGTGGGGTGGGGGGGTGTCACTTTAAGTAGAATGTGCTCATCTGACCCCCTCTAGGATCCACTCAAACAAAGGTTGCAGTTGCATGATCAGTCCGTCCCCATAACCCTCTTCTTTTCCTAACTCCAATGGACTTTGAGTCGATTGGTTGGAGGGCAGGGTTGGACGTAAGGCTGCAGAGACTGACCCTTCTACTCAATCTGGTTGATCAGGGCAGTCACAGCACCCCCATGGTAAAGTTGGGACAGTCCTCAGAGGAGATCCTCTCCTGACTTCTGCCCGTATCTATCTTTCATACCCTTTATCTCCTTCTCCATAAAATGTCACACCGTCGTTTTCATCTTTGGTTTTCCATCTTTGGTTCTGACAGTTTCCTGAATAATTACCAGCCCGACCCTCGCCTCAAGATAAGTTTGGGTGGCTTCAGTGCGGTGTGCCGAAGGCCAGAATGAGCCGAGCCGTGATAGGCTGTCGGAGACCCGCCCCCGCACCGATTGGGCCGTGTCGGCGAAGCCCCGGATTGGAGGAGCCGGGCGAGGCCTGCTCGGTAGCCGCTCGGGCTCGGGCTGGGGCGGCGGGGCAGAGATGGCGACTTCGGCTTCTCTGCTGGGGCGGCGTGTGGTAAACTGGCGGCTGCGGCCGTCGCTTCCGCCTCTCGCAGGCCTAGTTTCCCAGCGGGCCCACTCGCTATTACCCGTGGACGATGCGATCAACGGGCTGAGCGACGAGCAGAAGCAGGTAGGGAGCCCCCGCTTCCGGCCCGCGGGCCTCCTGCCGGGTGGTCGCCTCCGGCGGCGAGTGCCCCTGGGACCGTGGGAGCGCGGGGGCGGGGCCCGGCCTCTGGCCTCGGGCTCTTTGCCTAGGACGGAGGATTTGAGACTGCACGGCCAGACCACCGGAGTTAGAGGAGGAGAAGAACGCTCCTGGGAGAAGGGTGGTGTTTTGGTGAAGGATACGCAGGTCTCGTGGCACCCGCTGGTGGCAAAAAGAACCGCAAATATGAAATCCTCTTATAACTGGCCACTAAGGCCATCGTTATCACAGGGGAGTCTTTTCTTTTTGAATATGTACATCTCAGGGGTTCTGAAAATGCAGTGTGATCTGTTATCATTCTCCCGCCCATTGCCTCAAACACAAAGTTGAGCTAGAAATTTAAGGCCTTACCGTTGGAACTGAATCAGATCGCTTCAGGGAGGAGGGAAGTGTATGTTCACCCGAAGTCTGGATGGCGTTCCTGTGGCTTTAAGCAAATACATGCGCTTTTCAGGATCTCCAAAGCCCAGTGGGGTTCTTTGACTCGCCTCAGGCAGTAAGGGTTCAATCTAATTCTCAAGCTTTTTTGCCCAGAAGAGTTTCCCATCTCTTTTGAGTAATCCCTTTTAGCAAAAGGCTGGGGTAGGGGGGGGAAGGTGGGGAGGGAAGTGAAAGAGCTGTACTTGTGCCAAGCACCGAGAAAGGAGTATGGCTGGAGCATAGGACAGATGAGAACATTCTCCTGAAGGCCGGAAGGGTCAGCCAGGGTCAGCTCAAGCAGAGCTTGGTAAGCCTGGGTAAGGGCTTGTGTTTTATTCTAAGTACAATAGGAAGCCATTGAATGATTTTATGTAGGGGAGTAGCATTTAAAAAATAATCATCAAGCTGTCTAGACTAAGGATGTTAAAAGAGAGGGATGAAGATAATCTTTAAGGAAGTGTAAACTATTGGGGCCTCTGAGTTTTAGCCTGATGTAGTTTGGTGAGGTTGTTTGTACCCAGCAACAACAACAAAAAATGGGCTGTGTCTCTGAATGCGTCCTCAGTGTGGAGATGCTGCCCCCAGTAGCAATAATGTACTGGTTTCAGTGGCATCTGCCCACGTCTCTGTACCTCTAGCTTCGTCAGACCATGGTTAAGTTTCTTCAGGAACATTTGGCCCCCAAGGCCCAGGAGATTGATCAGAGCAACGAGTTCAAGAACCTGCGGGTGAGTCCTGAGACCCAGGGCCAGGGTGGGGGAGTAGTGGGCAACGGGGAGCTGGCTGGGCTGGGCTGGGAGTTGCATTGCTGCCTGGAAGGGCTCATTCAATCTTCTAGTAAGTGAAACCTCCCTTAGAATGTGGCCCTTCTCTCTGAATCATTTTGGCTTGCATGCTCCAAATGTGCCAAGCACCTGTGATTGGCTGCCTTCTTCTCATGGCTCTCTCTATCACTCCATTCTGTTGGCAGGAGTTTTGGAAGCAACTGGGGAGGCTGGGAGTATTGGGCATCACAGCTCCTGGTAAGTATAGTTCCTTTCCCTGGAGAGAACTTTTCTTTAACACTGGAAAAGTCCCCAAAAGAAGCAGGAAAGGAGAAGAAAGATCATGCTCAAAGAAACCCAGAACTTTCTCTTTCTTGGAATTGAAAAATCTGCAGTCGGTTTTCAGCCCAGAGAAGAGCACACTCTTCTATTTCTTTAGGCAACAATATCGAGAGGGCAGAGGGATTAGACCAGTGTTGTTCACTTAGACCCTTGAACTCTGCATGCCTAATAGCTCCCACAAGTGATTTGGGGAGTTTAGAAAACTCTGTGTCAAGCAGCTGTCTTAGCAGTTTGATCTCACTGCCTCCCCTGAGCCCTTAACTCTGTCTAAGTGACAAAGTGCGCAGTTGGTTTGTTTAGCTCGCAGTGCCCAGTAAGTAGACGAGGCTGAGGCCTCAGCAGCCAAGGCCTGCACCGGAGAACCAGCCGTTACTTACTGTGGAGATCAGAATAGAGGTAAAATGCCATATACTTCTTACATCCCCCTCACCACTTGGAGGTCAGTTCCTGGGATTTGAGCTTATCATAGAAAGTTACATCATGAGTAATGATATAATAAAACCATTTAAAAATCAATTTAGACCTTCTAAATAGTAGGGGGGGAGTCCTGCTGGGACCTCCTAAACAAGACTCTCCTGTTGTGTCCTGGGGGTTATGAGTTCCCTTATAGAGGATTTGCTTCTGAATCATATTTAATGGAAGAAATAGATAGTGATCAGTTACAAAGCCTTTCAAGGGGCAGCATTGAAAAGAAAGCCAGATGCAGGTTCTAGTTTCTGCATGATTTCCTGGTAGTTGTGTCTAATACTGGTTTCCAGTGAGCTCCCTGGAGTCATAGGGGTCTACTGAGCTTCTAGAACCCTAGGATCAGCCTGACTTCTTGGTCAGAGTTAACATGTGCAGAGAGCCTCACCAAGGTTTACCCAAATATCAGCGTTGGAGAGTGGTGCCAAATCATGCAGCCGCTTTGATTTTGGATCTGCTGCCAAAGAAAACAAATTCAGCTTTTATGCGGAGTTCTGAAATTTCCCTACAAGCATCTCTTCTGCTCTCTCTATGCAGCCTATTCCCAGATTGTCTCTCAGGATATGGCTGTGCTGTCCCGTCACTAGTCCTGCTTCTTGAAAATCTTACTTCCCTTATGCCTTTTTGCATATACTCTTTGCTGTGAATCTGTCCTTGTGCTATGAATCCTCCATCACTGTGTTTTTCTGTTAAACTCCAAGGTTTCTTTCTTCATTTATTTATCTGCCTCAGCACTTCTGTAATTTTCTGAGTAGTGGTTGCTCAGGTTGTTTTCTTGTCTTCATTAAGAAATATATCCGATGACTGTGCAACTATACGATGATATTGTGAGTTACTGATTATATATGTAGAATGGAATGATCATATGTTAAGAATGTTTGTGTTTCTTTGTTGTCATTTTTTTAATTTAAAAATTAATTTTAAGAAATTTAAAAAAAGAAAAAGAAATATATCCGAGATAAAAGTTGTTATGACTGTTTTCTAAACCACACCTTAACCTGCAAGGACCAGCCAGGCGAAATCAGTTCTGTGATCTTTTTTTTTTTTTCCTTCTTTGCAGTTTGCAGTTTGAAGCAATTTCAGTAAACTTGCACTTACTCGGTTTGGTGACTGCACGCTCAGATTTTGGTGCCTCCATTTTTTTTTTAAAGAGAAGTTGTAGATTTACAGAAAAATCACACAGAAAGTACAGCATTCCCATATACCCCCTTCATGCATTTTCCCTATTATAAACACTTTTCATTAGTGTGATACACTTGCTACAGTGGTTGAAACAATATTATTATAATTATACTATTATCTGAAGCCCATAGTTTACATTAAGGTTCACTTTTGGTGGCATCCTTGTCAAGTCCATAATATCAGTTGACTATAAATGTACTGTTTTATTTCTGAACTCTCAATTCAATTTCATTGATCAATATGGAACTTTTTACCAGTGCCATACTGTTTTGACCATTGTAACTTTGTAATATGCTTTAAAATCAGGAAGTATGAGTCCTCCAACTCCATTCTTCTTTTTCAAGGTATTTTTGGCTATTTAGGACCCCTTATCCTTCCAAATAAATTTGATAATTGGCTTTCTTATTTCTTCAAAATAGGCTGTTGGAATTTTTATTTGAATTGCATTGATTCTGTGAATCAATTTGGGTAGAATTGATATCGTAATGATATTTAGCCTTCCAATCCATGAACATGGGATGTCCTTCCATCTATTTACGTCTTCCTCGATTTTTTTTAAGCAATGTTTTGTAGTTTTCTGAGTACAGGTCTTTATATCCTTGGTTAAATTTATTAACAATGATAACTAAAAGAATCATTCTTTTAGTTATCATTGTTAATGGAATTTTTTCTTGATTTCTTCCTCAGACTGTTTATTACTAATATATAGAAACACTACTGTTTTTTACACATTGATCTTGTATCCCAGCACTTTGCTGAACTCATTTATTAGCTCCAGTAGCTTTGTTGTAGATTTTTTGGGACTTTCTAAATATAGGATCACATCATCTGCAAATAGTGGAAGTTTTAATTCTTTCTTTACAATTTTGATTGCTTTTATTTCTTTTTCTTGTCTAATTGTCCTCGCTAGGACTTCTAGCATATTGTTGAATAACAGCAGTGACAGTGTGCATCCTTGTCTTTTTCCAGATCTTAGAGGAAAAGTTTTCAGTCTTTCACCATTGAGTATGATGTTTTTGTGAATTTTTCATATATGCCCTTTATCATGTTGAGGAACTTTCCCTCTATTCCTGTCTTTCAAAGTGTTTTTGTCAAGAAATGATGCTGGATTTTGTCAAATGCATTTTATGTGTCACTTTATATGGTTATATGTGGTTTTTTCCCTTTGATTTGTTAATGGGCTTATTACATTAGTTGATTTTCTTGTGTTGAACCACCCTTGCATAACTGGAATAAAACCCACTTGATCATGGTGCATAATTATTTTAATGTGCTGTTGGATTTGATGTGCAAGTATCTTTTTGAGGATTTTTGTGTCTATATTCATAATAGAGATTGGTCTATAATTTTCTTTTCTTGTAGTACCTTTATCTGGCTTTGGTGTTCAAGAGATATTGGCTTCGTAGAATAAGTTAAGTAGTATTCCTTCCTCTTCAATTTTTTGGAAGAGTTTGAGCAGGATTGGTTTTAATTCTTGGAATGATTGATAGAATTTACCTGTGAAGCCATCTGGTTCAGCATTTCTTTGTTGTAGGTTTCTGATAACTGATTCAATCTCTTCTTGTGATTGGTTTGTTGAGGTTTTCTGTTTCCTCTAAAGTCAGTGTAGATTGTTCCTGTATTTCTAGCACATTGTCCATTTCATCTAAGTTGTCTAATTTGTTGGTATACAGTTGTTCATAGTATCCTATTATGATCTTTTTCCCTGAGGGGTCCGTATAAATGTCCCCCCTCTCATTTCTGATTTTTTTTTTTTTTTGCATATTCTCTCCTTTTTTCTTTGTCAGTCTAAGGGCTTGTCAATTTTATTGATCTTCTCAAAGAACCAACTTTTGGTTTTGTTGATTTGTCATTTCATTTATTTCTGCTTTGTTATTTCTTTCTTTCTGCTTGCTATGGAATTAGTTTGCTGTCCTTTTTCTAGTTCCTCCAGGTGTGGCGTTAGGTCTTTGATTTTAGCCCTTACTTCATTCTTAATGTAAGCATTTAGGGCTATAAATTTTCCTCTCAGCACTGTCTTGATATGTTTTGATATGGTGTATTCTCATTTTCATTCATCTCAAGATATTTACTGAATTTCCTTACAATTTATTTTTTAACCCACTGATTGGTTAAGAGTGTGCTATTTAACTTCCATATATTTGTGAATTTTTCAGTTCTCTACCTATTGTTGATTTTCAGCTTCATTCCATTATGATCAGAGAAAGTGCTTTATATAATTTCAATCTTTTTAAATTTATTGAGACCTATTTTGTGACCCAACCTGTGGTCTATTCTTGAGAATGGTCCATGAGCATGTGTGAAGGAATATATATCTTGTTGTTTTGGGGTACAGTATTCTATATATGTCTGTTAAATCTAGTTGATTTATCATATTAAATTCTCTGTTTCCTTATAGATGCTCTGTCTAGATGAAATCTCCAACTATTATTGTAGAAACATCTATTATTCCCTTCAGTTTTGCCAGTGTTTGCCTCATATATTTGGGGCACCCTGATTAGTTACATAAATATGTATAATTGTTATTTCTTGTTAGAGGATTGCCCTTTTATTAATGTATGATGTCCTTCTTTATCTCTTAAAATATTTTTGCATTTAAAGTCTATTTTATCTGATATTAATACAGCTACCCAACTCTTTTTTGTTTACTATTTGCATGGAATGTCTTTTCCCAGCCTTTCACTTTCACCCTATTTGTATCCTTGACTCTAAGATGAGTTCCTTATAGGCAGCATATAGATGGATCATAGTTTTTTATCCTTTCTACCAATCCTTGTCGTTTGATTGGGAGTTTACTGTTAACTTTCAGTGTTATTACTGTAAAGACAGTACTTGCTTTAACAATTTTATCCTTTGGCTTTTTAAAGATATGTCCTTAAAGTGTGGACATATGTTGTGTCTTGTCATATCTTGTTTTGTCTCTCTTTTTGCTCTTTTAATTACCCTTACTGACGATCTTCATTTCTATACTCTCCTCAAACCCTCTATCTCCTGTTTTTCCTTTTCAGCCTGTAGAATTTCTGTTAGTATTTCTTGTAGAGCAGGTCTCTTTTAACCATACTCTCTCAGCTTCTGTCTATCTGAGAATATTTTAAATTCCCTCTTGTCTTTGAAGGACAATTTTTTCTGGATAAAGAATTCTTGGCTGGCAGTTTTCCTCTTTCAATATCTTAATATATCATATTATTGCCTTCTCACCACCATAGTTTCTGATCAGAAATCAGCACTTAGTCTTATTAAGTGTCCCTTGTATGTGATAGCTTACTTTTCTCTTGCTGCTTTCAGAATTCTCTCTTTACCTTTGGCAATTGAAAGTCTGATTAGTATGTGTCTTGGAGTAGGTTTATTAGATTTATTCTGTATATTGTGCTTCTTGGATATGTATATTTATGTTTTTCATAAGAATCGGTAAGTTTTTGGCCATTATTTCCTCAAATATTCTTTCTGCCCCTTTTCTCTTCTCTTCTTCTGTGATACTCACCCATGATACATATATTTATGAGCTTCATTCTATCATTCAGTTCCCTGAGATGCTGCTCAATTTTTTCCATTCTTTCCTCTCTGTGTTCTTTTATCTGTTTTATTTTGGATGTCCTGTATTCTAGGGTACAGATCTTTTCTTCTGCCTGTTTTAATCTGCTGCTGTATGCCTCTAGTGTATGTATTGTGCCTCTTGTTTCCATAAGTTCTGTTATTTTTCTTTACATGCTTTCACATTCTGCTTTATGCCCACTCAGTGTCTTCTTAATATCCTTTATGTCTTTAGCCATATTTTCCTTCATCTCCTTGAACTGATTTAGGAGGTTTGTTTGAACATCTTTGATTGTTCCAAATTCTTTGTTTTGTCTGACTTTTTCATTTGTTTCTTTAACTGGGCCATATCTTCCTATTTCTTAGTATGGCTTGTAATATTTTGCTGATATCTGGGCATCTGGTTATCTTGATGAGATTAATCTGAAGGTCAGTTTCTTATGTAGGATTTTGTTGTTGGTTGGGTTTATGTTAAGACTCTTCTTTAACACTTGGTTCATCAATATTTCCCTGCTAAAACAGGGCCAGGGACTCATGCTAGAGCTACAAACCAGTTCCAGAGGGTCCTAGGGAGATGGTCAGGAAAGACAGCAAAAAAAAATTTTTTTAGCTCCCTAAGATATGCTTTCCTGACCTGCCCACAGATGCTGCTCTTCAGCATCCTATTCCTGCAGCCCTGAGGAGGCAGGGTATTTTTAGCCCTCCCATGGCTCCACCTCTGACAAGACAATCACACAATGGCACCTGTCTGGGTCAGGCTAAAGCAGTGGGGCCCAGCGGTCTAAATTCACTGGCCAATAGCTGGATCAGAACTGGGCCGTGTCCCCTTCTGTTTTCCTGGGGAGGAGGGCTGCCATGGCCCTCCCAGTCTGCAGCAGCCTGCCAGGCAAGGACTAGGCTGACCTGAATGAAGCTGCTTGCCTCGAGGGTAGGAGTGGGCACCAGAAGCCTTGGCCAAGTGAATTATTTATAGTTTTCACTACAGTTTCTCTGTCTCTTTGTCTCACTCTTCCCTGGATGCTTTGCAGTACTCTCCTGGTCTCCAGAGCCCAGAACAATTGTTTTGGACAGTTTCTGCCTGTCTACTAGCTGTTTGGGGAAGAGGAATGATCCCTGCAGCTCCTTATTCCATCATCCTGCTGGGATTCTTGTTTCTCTGTGAGCTTTTATAAGAAGAGCCCATGGCATCAGCCTGGGACCTTACTAGGAAAAACTGAGGACAGGTCCTACAAGGATGTTTATTTAATAAATGTAAGATTCCTGTCAATGTCCCGGTTTAATCTGTACTCCTTTTTCCTCTCCCGTGCACCAACCCCATCCCCAGTTCAGTATGGCGGCTCAGGTCTGGGCTACCTGGAACATGTCCTCGTGATGGAGGAGATCTCCCGAGCTTCTGCAGCAGTAGGACTCAGTTATGGTGCCCATTCCAACCTCTGCATCAACCAGATTGTGCGCAATGGGAATGAGGCCCAGAAGGAAAAGTATCTTCCCAAGGTGAGGGAAGGGACATGGAGAAACATAGGCCAATCTCATGGTGCAACCATCAGCTGCTAGGTACCCTCCCCTCTCCTGTTGGTGTGTACTGGTCAGACTTGTTTTTTGTGGCATGCTACCCTGACCAAATATGGTTGGACCAGGCATTTGCTTTAAAATACTTTGGTCATAAAAACTAAAAATAGGACCAGAACTCCTGAGTTAATCAATAGACAGCACTGGAAGAGCACTTTAAGAAATGAAAAAAATAAGACTAGCTTCTTTTGCAAAGGAAAGGAGAAAGGGAGAGAGATTTTGAACCTTGTAGATAATTGGGCTTCTGTTCCAGGATTTCACTGATGCCCTGGTCTGAAAGAGAAGTTCAAGGGGTATAATGTGAACAGGCAAGAAGCAGTATCACAGTGAGCTCCCACAGGGTACTTTTGGAGTCATAACATGGACTTTTGGGGTTTTCCTTGCAGCTGATCAGTGGTGAGTGCATTGGAGCCCTGGCCATGAGTGAGTCCAATGCTGGCTCTGATGTTGTCTCCATGAAACTCAAAGCAGAAAAGAAAGGTGAGGCCACTCTTGACCCGGGAGTTGAAAGAGAGATAGACTATCAAGATCTGGAGAGCAACTATTGAGGGTGGCCTCTCGTGGGTTTCCAGAATTGTTTCCCAGCTGGACAGCTTCTTGCTCAGCAAAAGGTCTGTGGGTTGACTACCTGAGACAAGCCAAGATGGCTTGAGCAAATAGCCAACTTGTTGTCCTTAGGAGACCACTACATCCTCAATGGCAATAAGTTCTGGATTACTAATGGCCCCGATGCTGATGTCCTTGTTGTCTATGCCAAGACAGATCTGGCTGCTGTGCCAGCTTCTCGGGGTATCACAGCCTTCATTGTGGAGAAGGTGAGTTATGGGTAGCATGGTAGGGGGTGCTTTTTTTCTCCTGGCAGTGGTTCCAGAGATGGTTCCCTTCACCTGATCATGAATACGATAAATGTAAGTTCTGCCAAGGTTCCCTGGGTGGGGTTGAGGACAAAGAGACTTTGAAGAAGAGGCAGGGCCAAGTTTGAAGATGGTGGAACCATTCATAGAGCCAAGTGATACAAAGAGGTCCAGGAAGATGAGAACTGAAAAGAGGCCACTGGATTCAGCAGCCATTCATGAACTTGGTGAGGGCAGCTTTGGAAGACTGTGACTGGGAACGGAGATGGAGATTCAGGAGAAAGCCTACACCTTTAAATATTTTGACAATAAAAGCAAGAAGGAGATAGAGCAAGTTTGGAGTTTCAGCTTGTTTTAATCAGTGTTGTAAAGTTTGCAGTACCCTTTGTAAGGAGTGGGGAAAGTAGTTGACTAGGATTGGAGGGAAAAAAAGTTGACTAGCCATAAAAATATAGCCAGCAACTAAAGGAGCAATAACAAATGCAATACATGGTCCAGAGCTGGAACTTACATTATTATAGGCAGTAAGTTTTATATCAATGTTAAAATTCTTGAACTTGATAACTGCGCTTAAAGTGGTTTCATAAGTGAATATCCTTGTTTTTATGTATTTGTGTTCAAGGAGTATGATGTATACAATTTACCTGAATGTTCAGAAAATAGATAATAGATTCATAGATAGGTAGATGGATAGAGTGGTAGATTGCTAGATTGATGACTAGGTAAATAGAGAATGATACAGCAATGCTAAAAGTTGGTGCATCAGGGTATCTGGGGGTGGGGGTGGAATGTTGGAGTTTTCTGGATAGGTTTGACATTATTGCAATTGTCAGAGAGTTTAAGAAGAAGAAAAAGGGTGTGACTGAGATTGGAAGTGTTGAGATTGTGTAACACTATCCCTTTAGCCTGGAGGGAAAGGGGAGCCACACATGGAGATCCTCTGCTGGGCCCTTGCCAACAGATATTGCTTCCCATTGACCCAGGTCAAAGCCAGCAGGCAGCTGAGCTGATCCTGGATGGGACTCAGTTAAGTACAAAGGACAGAGGAACAAGAGGGAAAAGACATTGAGTGGGCTGGTGGAATATCTCAAGAGTCATTTCCCATGAGGGAAAAAAATAAAGCCAGGAGAGTAAGGAGGACACAGGGGATTGAGTGTTTTGTTGAGAAAGAACTGCTGCCCTGAGCACTGGGGAGAATACAGGCTTCTAGGGGAGAGGATGGGATCAGAGCGAGGACAAGAAATTCCAGGACTGGGACAGTCTCATTATTGGAGTGGGGCCATGGATGTAGGATGCTGGTTCACTGTGCACAAGTACAAGAACTTAATGGAAAGGTGGGTACCTGTTTCCTAGGGGGCTTACCTTTACTTGGCACCCTTAGCAGGGCTGGTCTGTAATCAGGGACACTTTCTGTTTCCGGGAAAGGACATGCCTGGCTTCAGTACCTCTAAGAAGCTGGACAAGCTAGGGATGCGGGGCTCTAACACCTGTGAACTGATCTTCGAAGACTGCAAGGTTCCTGGTGAGTTCCTTTGAGAATGTGGAAGCCCCATGTGCTGATATGGTATTACTCAAGCTGAGAAAGCCCATCTCTTGCTTAGAGAGGCCTGTCAGCTTGCCAATGATGTGGTAGGAGTATGGACCTGCCACCTCGCCTCTTGAGTGTATGGAACTCCTGAGACTGCTGGACAGCTGTCCTTCTGGCCAGAATTCCTGACCAGGATCGAGATTCAGGGTGGTGTTTCCTTACACAGTGTGCCTAGGGCTTGTACTCCAGTGTCTGGAGTAGAGATGTAAGATTTACCTCAGGTCATGAATGTCCTTCAGATTTCCTTGTTTGCATATTCCTGTACAGCCTGTGGGTTATTTATTAAGGATACTAAAACAACTGAATAAGCTCATGGAAGCTGGTCTCAGTGAAGGGAAAAAATTCAGTAACTGAAAATTTGGTACAAGGTGACATTGTGGGAGAACCAGCACCCCAGTTGGGTACTAATGAAGCAAAGTACATAAAATTAAATTGCCTTGGCCTTAGTCCTACCTCTTTCCCACTACCTGCCCTCAGAGAAAAATGTGCTTTGGTTACAAGAAATATCTAGGGATGGGGATCCATACAGATCCTTCTTTGTCAACAGGGAAAAAACTCATCAGGCATTAAAGGCAGGTAGGTGGTGTAAGTTTTTTGTACTTAGTTTCCTGCCCATATCTCCCAAGGTCATCCAGTGTCCTGGCTTTCAGGGTGGGAGAAGTATTCAGCAGTTTCTGTCACTAGCCCATATGACATACGAATGGACATATGGTGATGGTTACACGACATTTTGAATTTGACATTTTGACTTTATGCCACTAAATTGCACATTTAAAACTGGTTAAGATGGTAAATTTTCTATTATACATATCTTACAATAGTTAAAATTAAAAAGCGAGGCTGTGCATAGTCCTTTTTGCACTGACCACCACCACTTTCCCTAACAGCTGCCAACATCCTGGGCCAGTTGAGTAAGGGTGTCTACGTGCTGATGAGTGGGCTGGACCTAGAGCGGCTGGTGCTGGCTGGTGGGCCCATCGGGTGAGTGTGAGGCTTCACATGGGAGCTGGGCCTCCTCAGCCTCCTTGGCAATTGGTGCCATCAGAAGCAGTGGCATACTTCTCCTTAGGCAGACAAAGGGAGTTGCCTGCTGGCCACTGCATTTTCTCTCATGGGACAAAAGGTATCTTTTCCTCCCATGTTTCATTTCTTCAAAGAAATATCTTCAGGTGATAGAACAAAGGCCTAAAGAGCAACAAAACTTAGTTATTCCAGGCTCTAATGCCTGTGTGCCACGGAGGCCCAGCCACTTCCACATCTGGTCTTGGAAGGAAGGGGCGTGAACGGGGCAATCAGTGCAATTCCAGGGCAGTGGCAGCAAGAGTTGTACATGCTCCCTTTTTCCTCCCTGGGCCTCCCAATTCCTCATCTTGCTGATACTCCCCCTCGGGTCTTTCCACACTGGCACTTGCAGCCCAAGTTGGCAATGGTGGGGAAATGAGGCGCCTCCCCCAGAGTCTTTCTCCTTTCTGGCAGGATCATGCAAGCCGTCCTCGACCACACCATTCCCTACCTGCACCTGAGGGAAGCCTTTGGCCAGAAGCTTGGCCACTTCCAGGTGAGTGGAGTATTTTCATTGAAGTATAATAAAATTTTCAGTGAATGAATGAGAAAGTAGGGCACATACTGAGGGATATTTATTGTCCTTCTCTAGCAAAATTAGATTGAATGCTTGAAATGCACCCTTCTTCAGCATGCTACCTGGCTTTGGAATTTTTTAAAGAAATTAATTGGTTCCGGTTTGAGATTAATGAACTAGACATTGTACGATGTGTTTGTTGGGGTGAACTAGGCAGGTTGTGAGGAGGCATAACGGTAAGAGCAGCATTTTTTTTTAAATTTATTTATTAATTTAAAAAATTAGGAACAAGCAAGCAAAAACATTAGCATATAATTCTGCTCTACATATATATTCAGTAATTCTCAATATCATCACATAGTTGCATATTCATCATTTCTTAGAACATTTGCATCAATTCAGAAAAAGAAATAAAAAGACAACAGAAAAAGAAATAAAACAGTAACAGAAAAAAAAAGATTATACATACCATACCCCTTACCACTCACCCTCATTTATCACTAGCATTTCAAACTAAATTTATTTTAACATTTGTTCCCCCTATTATTTATTTTTATTCCATATGTTCTACTCGTTTCTTGACAAGGTAGATAAAAGGAGCATCAGACACAAGGTTTTCACAATCACACAGTCACATTGTGACAGCTATATCATTATTCAGTCATCCTCGAGAAACATGGCTACTGGAACACAGCTCTACATTTTCAGGCATTTCCCTCCAGCCTCTCCATTACATCTTGAATAACAAGATGATATCTACTTAGTGCATAAGAATAACCTCCAGGATAACCTCTCGATTCTGTTTGGAATCTCTCAGCCATTGACACTTTGTCTCATTTCACTCTTCCCCCTCTTGGTCGAGAAGGTCTTCTCAATCCCTTGATGCTAAGTCTCAGCTCATTCTAGGGTTTTTCTCAACCCCTTGATGCAGAGTCTCAGCTCATTCTAGGATTTCTGTCCCACATTGCCAGTAAGTTCAACACCCCTGGGAGTCATGTCCCACGTAGACAGGGGGACGGCAGTGAGATTGCTTGTTGTGTTGGCTGGAGAGAGAGGCCACATCTGAGCAACAAAAGAGACTCTCTTGGGGGTGACTCTTAGGCCTAAATTTTAAGTAGACTTGACCTATCCTTTGTGGGGTTAAGTTTCATATGAACAAACCCCAAGACTGTGGGCTCAGCCTATGGCTTTGGTTGTCCACACTGCTTGTGAGAATATCAAGAATTCAACTTGGGGAAGTTGTATTTCTCCCTGTTCTCACCATTCCCCGAAGGGGGCTTTGCAAATACTTTTCCAGTCACTGATCAAATCATTCTGGGATTCATCAGGGCATCACCTGGACAAACCAACAAAATCTCATGTCCTACCTGAGATTCCAAGTACTTAAGGTGTTCAATCAAACTATCTACATAAGGGTGGGCCACGGTGGCTCAGCAGGCAAGAACACTTGCCTGCCGTGCCAGAGGACCCGGGTTCGATTCCTGGTGCCTGCCCATGTATTAAAAAAAAAAAAACTATCTACATAAGTTATATTAGGAAATGCACTAGTCAAAATACAAATTTTGTAACAAACATTTTTTGCTTTAGTCTTACACATAAGGTGACCTTTTAAAATATTAATTACCATCTATTTTCAGCACCCTGCAATCATGACATTCCTTTGTTCTTCCTCATGCAAAAACATTTTCAAAATTTGTACATTTAGTCACTATTATTATACACTCTAGGCATTCCTAGATTATACCATCTCAATCTTTAACATCCATCTTTCTTTCTGATTTCATTTATGTCCCCAGCCCTCCTCCCTCTATCATTCTCACATGCAGCTTCATTCAGTGTTTTAACATAATTGTATTACAGTTAGGTAGTATTGCGCTGTCTATTTCTGAGTTTTTGTATTCAGTCCTGTTGCACAGTCTGTGTCCCTTCAGCTCCAATTACCCAGTATCTTACCCTATTTGTATCTCCTGATGGTCTCTGTTACGAACGAAATACTCCAAGTTCATTCACCAATGTCAGTTCATATCAGTGAGTCCATACAGTATTTGTCCTTTAGTTTTTGGCTAGTCTCACTCAGCATAATGTTCTGAAGGTCCATCCATGTAGTTACATACTTCTTAAGTTTATTCTGTCTTAAAGCTGCATAATATCCCATCATATGTATATACCACAGTTTGTGTAGCAACTCGTCTGTTGATGGACATTTTGGCTGTTTCCATCTCCTTGCAATTGTAAATAATGCTGCTATAAACATTGGTGTGCAAATGTCCGTTTGTGTCTTTGCCCCTATGTCCTCTGAGTAGACACCTAGCAATGGTATTGCTGGGTCATATGGCAATTCTATATTCAGCTTTTTTTTTTTTTTTTTTTTTTATTAACGGAAAGAAAAAAAAAAAAGAAATTAACACAACATTTAGAAATCATACCGTTCTACATATGCACTCAGTAATTCTTAACATCATCACATAGATGCATGATCATTGTTTCTTAGTACATTTGCATCGGTTTAGAGGAACTAGCAACACAACAGAAAAAGATATAAAATGTTAATATAAAGAAAAGAAATAAAAGTAGTAATAATAGTAAAAAACAACAACAACAAACAAACCAACAAGCAAACAAAAACAAAAAAAACCCTATAGCTCAGATGCAGCTTCATTCAGTGTTTTAACATGATTACTTTACAATTAGGTATTATTGTGCTGTCCATTTTTGAGTTTTTGTATCTAGTCCTGTTGCACAGTCTGTATCCCTTCAGCTTCAATTACCCATTGTCTTACCCTGTTTCTAACTCCTGCTGAACTCTGTTACCAATGACATATTTCAAGTTTATTCTCGAATGTCCGTTCACATCAGTGGGACCATACAGTATTTGTCCTTTAGTTTTTGGCTGGATTCACTCAGCATAATATTCTCTAGGTCCATCCATGTTATTACATGGTTCATAAGTTTATCTTGTCTTAAAGCTGCATAATATTCCATCGTATGTATATACCACAGTTTGTTTAGCCACTCTTCTGTTGATGGAGATTTTGGCTGTTTCCATCTCTTTGCAATTGTAAATAACGCTGCTATAAACATTGGTGTGCAAATGTCCGTTTGTGTCTTTGCCCTTAAGTCCTTTGAGTAGATACCTAGCAATGGTATTGCTGGGTCGTATGGCAATTCTATATTCAGCTTTTTGAGGAACCATCAAACTGCCTTCCACAACGGTTGCGCCATTTGACATTTCCACCAACAGTGGATCAGTGTGCCTCTTTCTCCACATCCTCTCCAGCACTTGTCATTTTCTGTTTTGTTAATAATGGCCATTCTGGTGGGTGTGAGATGGTATCTCATTGTGGGTTTTTTTTTTTTATTAATTAAAAAGAAAAAAAAAGAAATTAATACATTTAGAAATCATTCCATTCTACATATGCAATCAGTAATTCTTAATATCATCACATAGATGTATGATCATCATTTCTTAGTACATTTGCATCGATTTAGGAAAAGAACTAGCAAAACAACAGAAAAAGATATAGAATGTTAATATAGAGAAAAAAAAATAATAATAATAATAAAAAATATATATATATATATAAAAAAAGGAAAAAAAAACATAAGAAACAAACAAAAAAAGAAACTATAGCTCAGATGCAACTTCATTCAGTGTTTTAACATAATTACATTACAATTAGGTATTATTGTGCTGTCCATTTTTGAGTTTTTGTATCTAGTCCTGTTGCACAGTCTATATCCCTTGTCCAATTACCCAGTATCTTACCCTGTTTCTAACTTCTGCTGATCTCTGTTACCAATGACATATTCCAAGTTTATTCTCGAATGTCAGTTCACATCAGTGGGACCGTACAGTATTTGTCCTTTAGTTTTTGGCTAGACTCACTCAGCATAATGTTCTCTAGGTCCATCCATGTTATTACATGCTTCATAAGTTTATTCTATCTTAAAGCTGCATAATATTCCATCGTATGTATATACCACAGTTTGTTTAGCCACTTGTCTGTTGATGGACATTTTGGCTGTTTCCATCTCTTTGCAATTGTAAATAACGCTGCAATAAACATTGGTGTGCAAATGTCCGTTTGTGTCTTTGCCCTTAAGTCCTTTGAGTAGATACCTAGCAATTGTATTGCTGGGTCATATGGCAATTCTATATTCAGTTTTTTGAGGAACCGACAAACAGCCTTCCACAGTGGTTGCACCATTTGACATTCCCACCAACAGTGGATAAGTGTGCCTCTTTCTCCGCATCCTCTCCAGCACTTGTCATTTTCTGTTTTGTTGATGATGGCCATTCTGGTGGGTGTGAGATGATATCTCATTGTGGTTTTGATTTGCATTTCTCTAATGGCCAGGGATGTTGAGCGTCTCTTCATGTGCCTTTTGGCCATTTGTATTTCCTCTTCTGAGAAGTGTCTGTTCAAGTCTTTTTCCCATTTTGTAATTGGATTGGCTGTCTTTTTGTTGTTGAGTTGAACAATCTCTTTATAAATTCTGGATACTAGACCTTTATCTGATATGTCGTTTCCAAATATTGTCTCCCAATGTGTAGGCTGTCTTTTTACTTTCTTGATGAAGTTCTTTGATGCACAAAAGTGTTTAATTTTGAGGAGTTCCCATTTCTTTCTTTCTTTCTTCAGTGCTCTTGCTTTGGGTGTAAAATCTATAAAACCGCCTCCAGTTATAAGATTTAGAAGATATTTCCCTACATTTTCCTCTAACTGTTTTATGGTTTTAGACCAAATGTTTAGATCTTTGATCCATTTTGAGTTAACTTTTGTATAGGGTGTGAGATACGGGTCCTCTTTCATTCTTTTGCATATGGATATCCAGTTCTCTAGGCACCATTTATTGAAGAGACTGTTCTGTCCCAGGTGAGTTGGCTTGACTGCCTTATCAAAGATCAAATGTCCATAGATGAGAGGGTCTATATCTGAGCACTCTATTCGATTCCATTGGTCAATATATCTATCTTTATGCCAGTACAATGCTGTTTTGACCACTGTGGTTTCATAATATGCCTTAATGTCAGGCAGTGTGAGACCTCCAGCTTCGTTCTTTTTCCTCAAGATACTTTTAGCAATTCGGAGCACCCTGCCCTTCCAGATAAATTTGCTTATTGGTTTTTCTATTTCTTAAAAGTAAGTTGTTGGGATTTTGATTGGTATTGCGTTGAATCTGTAAATCAATTTAGGTAGAATTGACATCTTAACTATATTTAGTCTTCCAATCTGAGCACAGTATGCCCTTCCATCTATTTAGGTCTTCTGTGATTTCTTTCAACAGTTTCTTGTAGTTTTCTTTGTATAGGTCTTTTGTCTCTTTAGTTAAATTTATTCCTAAGTATTTTATTCTTTTAGTTGCAATCGTAAATGGAATTCGTTTCTTGAATCCCCCCTCAGATTGTTCATTACTATTGTATAGAAACACTACAGATTTTTGAATGTTGATCTTGTAACCTGCCACTTTGCTGTACTCGTTTCTTAGCTCTAGTAGTTTTGCTGTGGATTTTTCAGAGTTTTCGACATATAGTATCATATGATCTGCAAACAGTGAGAGTTTTACTTCTTCCTTTCCAATTTTGATGCCTTGTATTTCTTTTTCTTGTCTAATTGCTCTGGCTAGAACTTCCAACACAATGTCAACATTGTGGTGATAGTGGACATCCTTGTCTTGTTCCTGATCTTAGGGGGAAAGTTTTCAGTTTTTCCCCATTGAGAATGATATTAGCTGTGGGTTTTTCATATATTCCCTTTATCATTTTAAGGAAGTTCCTTTCTCTTCCTATCCTTTGAAGTGTTTTCAACAGGAAAGGATGTTGAATTTTGTCAAATGCCTTCTCTGCATCAATTGAGATGATCATGTGATTTTTCTGCTTTGATTTGTTGATATGGTGTATTACATTAATTGATTTTCTTATGTTGAACCATCCTTGCATACCTGGGATGAATCCTACTTGGTCATGATGTATAATTCTTTTAATGTGTTGCTGGATTCGATTTGCTAGAATTTTGTTGAGGATTTTTGCATCTATATTCATTAGAGAGATTGGTCTGTAGTTTTCTTTTTTTGTAATATCTTTGTCTGGTTTTGGTATGAGGGAATGTTGGCATCATAGAATGAATTAGGTAGCTTTCCCTCCTCTTCAATTTTTTTGAAGAGTTTGAGCAGGATTGGTACTAATTCTTTCTGGAATGTTTGGTAGAGTTCACATGTGAAGCCATCTGGTCCTGGACTTTTCTTTTGGGGAAGCTTCTTAATGACTGATTCAATTCCTTTACTTGTGATTGGTTTGTTGAGGTCATCTGTTTCTTCTCGAGTCAAAGTTGGTTGTTCATGCCTTTCTAGGAAATTGTCCATTTCATCTACATTGTTGTATTTATTAGCATAAAGTTGTTCATAGTATCCTGTTATTACCTCCTTTATTTCTGTGGGGTCAGTGGTTATGTTTCGTCTTCCATTTCTGATCTTATTTATTTTCATCCTCTCTCTTCTTCTTTTTGTCAATCTTGCTAAGGGCCCATTAATCTTACTGATTTTTTCATAGAACCAACTTCTGGTTTTATTGATTTTCTCAATTGTTTTCATGTTCTCAATTTTATTTATTTCTGCTCTAATCTGTTATTTCTTTCCTTTTGCTTGCTTTGGGGTTAGTTTGCTGTTCTTTCTCCAGTTCTTCCAAGTGGACAGTTAATTCCTGAATTTTTGCCCTTTCTTCTTTTTTGATATAGGCATTTAGGGCAGTAAATTTCCCTCTTAGCACTGCCTTTGCTGTGTCCATAAGTTTTGATATGTTGTGTTCTCATTTTCATTTGCCTCGAGATATTTACCGATTCCTCTTGTAATTTCTTCCTTGACCCACTGGTTGTTTAAAAGTGTGTTGTTGAGCCTCCACATATTTGTGAATTTTCTGGCGCTCTATTATTGATTTCTAACTTCGTTCCTTTATGATCTGAGAAAGTCTTTTGTATTATTTCATCTTTTTAAACTTGTTGAGACTTGCTTTGTGACCCAACATATGGTCTATCTTTGAGAATGTTCCATGAGCACTTGAGAAAGGTGTATCCTGCTGTTGTAGGGTATAATGTCCTATAAATGTCTGTTAGGTCTAGCAAAGAGCAGCATTTTTAATCAGACCTTCTGGCCTGACGAAGGTGCTGAAAGTTAACGAGGATTATGGTAGCGGGTGCCTTGACGGCAGTGCCTTTCAGAGGCAGCAGGGGTCATTTCACATGGCAGGTCCACAGTGACCTTAACTTCCACACTTGTCATTGTAGACAAGTGCTTTCTCCTCACTGTGCTCCAGAGTCCCCATTCCTAGCTGTCAGGTTGCTTTTGCTGACCTGCTTTTGGTAACTAGGCAGAATGTCCTGTGAAGAGTCTACACTCCAGCATGTTGACCTGTGACCTCCCTTTGTGTCAGTTGATGCAGGGGAAGATGGCCGACATGTACACACGCCTCATGGCATGTCGGCAGTACGTCTACAATGTCGCCAAAGCCTGTGATGAAGGCCACTGCACTGCCAAGGTAAGGGCCAGCCTTCACTGGGGAAAGGCTGGGACGATGGGCTGGCGCTGGACTCAGGGTCTGCCCAGCCTGGCAGGGCCCTGCTGACCCAGGGTCTCTTCTCCCAGGACTGTGCAGGTGTGATCCTTTACACAGCAGAATGTGCCACTCAGGTAGCCCTGGACGGCATCCAGTGTTTCGGTGAGTGGTCCCCATCCCCACTCTCAGGCTGCTCTCATCCTAGGAGTGTGTGGCTTTCTCCTGTGAAGCTTCCTCTACCCTCCTCACTCTGTGCTCAAGCCAGCCACAGCTGAGCTGGAACCTTGAGGCCCCAGTTATTAGGAAGACACAGGGAAACAAACTGCTAGAGACCACAAGTTACCTTTTCAGCAATGCCTTTCTCTCATCCCTGGTCTTATGGACCCCAAGAAATGGTGAATGAGACATGCCTCAGAGGTGAGACAGCTTGGTTTCAGGGCTGTACAGTGGTTAAGAGCATAGACTCAAGCCTAGTAACCTAGGCTGAAATCCTGGCTCTACTATTTACTGGCTTGCAAATTGGGTAAATTATTTAACTTCTCTGTGCCTTGCACCTAGGAATTGCTGCACCAGTATCTTGTCCCCTTTTCTACGTCTGCCAGTGGTTCTCCTCTCTCTGCCTAGGTGGCCTTTCAGCCCCTTGCCCAACCTTCTGCCTGCAGGGGATCCCTCAAACACCTCCTCCTCGCCATCTCTTCCTGCTGCTTCCCACCGCCTCCCGCCCCCACCTTAAACTTTTTATTTTGAAATCATTTCAAACTTACAGGGCAGTTGCAAAAATAATACACATCCAGCAGTGCGACAATGGCTTAGTGGTAGAATTCTCGCCTGCCATTGCTAGAGACCGGGGTTCGATTCCTGGTGCCTACCCATGCAAAAACAAAACAAAAAAAGTAATACAAACCCCACACAGAGGACTCCAACATACCCCAAATACCCAAGATCCATTCGTTTTGTCATTTGCCATAACATTCTAGCTATCAATCAATCCACCTATCTCTTTTCTGAACATTCAAAGAGGAACATTATATCCTGTTTCCTTGTATGTTTTGTAATCTTTTGTTGTAAGCTGGACATTTTGACATTTTGATGTGTTATCTCTGGGATTTAGACTCTGAGGAGGAGTCTGCTCCTTAAGCTTTTATCGACTAGTATTATGACAGAGCTTACCTTGAATGTCCACAGCTAACAAAAAAAAAAAAAAGAAAGAAAGAAAAGGAGAAGAAGAAGAGGAAAAAGAAAGCACCTTTCCCAATCTTTGGAAATTGGCTCATGCCAGTACTCTCCTTCAGAGCTTAACTATATAGTGAGTTTAGAGAACAGCCAAGCAGAAGCACAGGAACTTCCCTGTCATTTCTGCATGTATATTTTGTCCTGGACATACACACATGAGCCTAGGACATTCCTCACTTACATGGATCCAAACATATTTCAGTAGTTTCCCCAGGTTGGTGAGTTGGCTTTAAAGTTTATCCTACATTTGTGGTCCACTGAATCCCTTTGCTGCATCGTTCAACATTGCTGCCATTTCTGCAGCCCCTTTTGCAGCGTTGCTCACTTCATCAACAACAAAAGCAGTCACCTTGGCAGCCAGGTAATTTTCTACCTTTCTTCCTATACCGTCACCTCCTCCTCCCTGGAGCCTTTCCTGTTGTTTTGAAGTTGACTTTTTCTTGATTCGATGCTTACCTTGTTACTACTACCCTTTAACTGATTTCCAGAGCTTGAAGAAAGCTAGTTGGTCGAAGCTTCTTTGGGGAGATGGGTGTCTGAAGCATCTCACTCTGCCATCTTGTTTGGATTGGGGACTGGGTAGTTTTTTTGGTTTGTGTTTTTCAAGGTTTGGCTTTTTATTGACACAAACACAAAGGTAGGTGTGATAATGGGGTGGGATACACAAAAGCAGAAACTACATTTCACATGTTTAGGCCTCATATAGATAGTGAAGAGGCTAAGACCCATGCCCTGCCCACCTGCCTGCCCCTCTTTAGCAATGGCTGCAGCACTAACCTCCCTAATCTCGGTTTAGAGAGCGGAGGGAGTTACACCCCTACTCTAGGAAGTCCCCCTTTGTCTTTAGCGGCCCCAGTCCCGCCCCCTTTTATTCCTCTGTTCCATTTTCCCCACCCATGTGAACAGAGTTTGGGGCTGAATTTAAAAACTGGCATCCCTACTCTGAGAAGGCAGTGGGGCCTCACTTGACGGCAAAGGGTATGTGTTTTGATTTTTACTTTGTTCCCAGAACAAGAAACAGACAGCATTACCTCTCAGATCTCTGGCTGATAAATTCTATACCTATCTGCAAGGCTGAGAAAGCTTCCCTGCCTCTTTCTCCTCAGCCACTGACAGAGAAATGACAGCTCCAGAGGTAGGACATGACACAGACCACAATACAGGCAATTAATTTTGCCCAAACCCCAGGAAGCTAGTGGCTAGCCCACCACCTACTGGCTTGTACACAAGTTTTTGGCATTGTGGTACGGGCAAGGAGTGAAACCCCAGTTCTACCAGAACAAGGAAGGCACTGGGGAGAACAGGGATAAGAAGGAAGTGAGGGGCAGGGACTACTACCCATACCACACATACACAAGCCGCAGCTTTTCTGTTGTTAAGGCACTGAGAACAGATTAACAGAACTCGGTGAGGGTGGCGGTTGCTCTGTGTCCCTCCTAAGAGTCCTGACCGAGGACAGGAGGTGTGATTGCTGCCCTTGCTGTAAGAGGCAAGCTTAGTTAAAATGGCAGAAAACCTGGAGGTGGAAGAAGCCCAGTTGTGCCTGAGGCGTTGGGAACAGAGGAAGAGGCCATGCAACAGAGTTCAGAGGTGGGCTCTGGCCAGCCCGGACTGAAGGGGCTCTAGAGAGCGAGCGGGACATGCTGGAACCAACAGATGGGCCCCGATATCCTGAGCAGACATTTCAGTTCCTTGGGGAGGTGATGGGCAGGGGTGGAAGGAGAGATGACGCAGAAGTGGAAAGCACAGAACTGTGCAGGAAGGGATTGGCAAAACTTGGCAGAGAAGCAGCACAGCAGGTCTGGGGAAAGGGTGGGGGCAGGAAGCTGCTGGCCACCCTCTTGACCCTCCCTGTCCCTTTGGCAAGGCCAGACGTTCAAGTGATCACTTCCCAACCTCTTGAAAGGGAAGGAAATGGGGAGCGGGCAACCCTGATCAAAGTGAAAGAACAAGGCAGGGGAGAGGTCCTTACCACAGAGACCCTGGAGGGAGAAAGGGTGGAGCATTACAACCGAGGATGAAAGGTGAGACTCTGGTGCTCAACAGAATGCACCTTCCCAGCTTCCCCCTTCGGGGTTCAGGTGTCAAAGAGCCCCTCACCCTAACTCCTTCACTGGCCCAGGCACGAGGAGGACCTTACCCTGCATCTGCTTAATTGCATCAGCCCCTTTCTCAAAGGCGAAACGGAGTCAGTGTGGGGTTTGATGCAGCCCTGGTTGTGCAGAGCCCATTGGTGGGTCACCACTCCAGGTGGACAGGTGGAAGCCACACACAGCCCAACTGGCCTGAATTGACACCCCCACTTGGGGCCGGTCAGCAGATTAACCACTCTATAGGTGATGACTGTGCCCATGAGTCTGGGGGGGTCATAGCCCTTGGCAGTATGTGACCCACCCAGGGATTCCATGACAATGTCCACTCCTTTGGGGGAGAGCTTCTTAATCTCATCCATGTAGTCAGTTTTGTGGATTGTGTGACCCCATTCTCCTTCAGCACCTCATACTTGCTGGCAGAGGCTACCCCAAACTGTCACATACTCCACTGTACAGCTCTGCACGACAGCCATACCCACCCCTCTGCAGCCAGGTGTACTGAGACACTATAACCAGGCCATAGATTACCAGAGTCAAAGAGAACCATTGTAGGCTGTGATGTAATTGACCAGCAAGGCAGCAGCTTCCTCAGAGGTCATGGCCTCAGGCATCAGAAAGGTCTGGGCTGCAGGAACATTCACCTCTTGTCACATAGCTGGCTGGTTCAGCACCATCACCCAGTCTCCTTCCTTGCGGTGGCCAACTCCCTCCCCACCACAGTCACAACACCCACGTCTTCCATGTCTGGGGTGAGGGGCAATGGCGGTAGCTGCTCATACAGCCCCTACCGGACCATAAGGCCAGCAAAGTTGAGCTCCCATGGGCAGTGTCAGCTGACTGGCCCGCCGGCTCTGCAGCTTCACCTTGTAGCTACTGAAGCCATTGGGAACCAGGCAACACAACAGGGCAGCAGGCAGGGAGGGGTGGAAATGGAGGCTGGGGATTGCCAGCTTGGGGGCTGCTAAGAGGTGTCTTCCCCATCTCTTGCCCCAGCTGCCACCACGGCATTGGCTGCCTTGGCTGCCTCTCTCAGCAGATGTGGTTGGGACTCCTGACTTGTGCACACAGCTCTGTGTGATTTTCTTTGCTACTTCATTTTAATCACTCTGTGACCTGTTAGTATTTGCTTTCTTTGCTTTGACCCACTGCCCATCACTTCTATTGTTCTCTCTTCTCTGCCCAAACCCCGGCTGCAGGTGGCAATGGCTATATCAACGACTTTCCCATGGGCCGTTTCCTGCGAGATGCCAAGCTATATGAGATTGGGGCTGGAACCAGTGAAGTGAGACGGCTGATCATTGGCAGAGCCTTCAATGCAGACTTCCACTAGCTCTAAGACCCTTCAGCCCTTTTCCCAACACCTAGATGCCTTTATTTGGAAGTAGAGACTTGATATGCTTCCTACCCTGCCCAAGGCAAGCACTGCTCCAGCTTAGCTGCCCTTCTTGCCTCAGCCCTCTGGCCTCTGCTTGAAGTTCAGTTCCCAGCAACAGCTGCTAAGCACTGTGGGCCTCACAGCTGGGGCCAGTCAGCCAACCAGGAAGTGTCTGGTGGCTTAGAAGCATACAGGCTTTTCTGGAGATTGTTGGGATGGGCTTTGGCAACTCGGTGCCTCTGCTGTCTAGTTTCTGAGCCCAATGCCCACCTCCCAGGGTGGGCATCTGGGAATAGTGAAGTGGCCACCTCTTTCTTTGGGTTGAGTCTTTGGGGGAGCCTTCTCCAGTGTACCATAAGCCTCATTCCTGGCATAGGGTCCTCATAAGAACCATCACAGTATGGTTGCTGGGAGCAAGGACCCAACCACTTGCTGAATTCATCTTGGATTTCTTCACTCACCTAACTTCCCTCTGGATCATGTTGTAAATCATGTCACTGGTCTAAGTTCCTTTTGGTTAGATTATGAATATTTGATAATTTCCTCCAATTTGCACTGAATTTGAGTCAAAATTTTAGGCTGATTTTTCCCTTCTCATTCTCTCTATATTGGGGAAAGAAAAGTTTTAGTATTGTCCTTTCCAATTACTCTAACTTTGTAGTCTTCTCTTTTTGGGGGGGGGGGGGAAACCTAGCTACAGTGGCCCCTCTTCCACTGCATTTTTCCAGGGCTTTATTCTTTAGGGCTGAAATCCCATGCTGGGGTAGAGCTCTGGGACTCTTAAGGTCTTAGAACACCTGAAATACCTGTGTCAGTGGATATCCCTGGTAGGCAGGGACGGGAGTGCTTGCAGAGGATCCCTTCCACACCGAGCCCTTCTGCATGGTTCTGCCACGGGCACTGGGGAGTCCTGGCCACGTGACCGCCTGCAGCTGGCTCCAGCAGCAGGCACAGGCCCTGCCAATGCAGGCCTAGGTTGGCTGGCTCCACTCCAGCTGAGGCTGTGCACACTTCTCTGGTCATCCTATGCCTAATTTTATTACAACTGCACAGTGGCTGCTGCCATTTTGTATTAAACATATTGTGAAGCATATCTGTCTGATTCTAAATCGGTGTTTTAGGTGAGAAACAGTCTACTTGCTACTGCCTCCTGTCTGGCTTCAGCCTTGTGTCTTTGGAGAGTGGCTGCTCCAGATCCTTCTCACCTACCAGCCTGCTTACTGGTAATGAGGGTGGGGAAATGGAATCCACCCTTAGGGTAGAGAAGGTCTTAGCCTCTCTTTCCCAGAGTTCCCAGTGGTTTTAAAGCAAGGAGGGGACTCATGAGTGGTCATCTTAGGGCTGCAAGGAAGCTCAAAAGTTTTTGGAAAAATATTTATTTGGTACAAAACTTATTTTTTGACTAATGCCTTTCCTGATATAACTTATGTAGACAGCTCGATTAAACACCCTATAAGTACATGGAATCTTGAGTAGGGCATGAGATTTTGTAGGTTTGTCCAGAGTGATGCCTCGATAAATCCCTGAAGGATGTGAACAGTAAATAAAGTATTTGCAAAGTCCCCTTGGGGGGAGGGGGGGTGAGAAAGGGGGGAAATTCAACTTCCCCATTTGTAGAATTCCTGATATTCTCACAAGCAGTGGGGACAACCAAAGCAATAGGCTGAGCCCCCAAACTTAGGGTTGGTTCATATGAAACTTAACCCCACAAAGGATAGGCTAAGCCTACTTAAAATTAGGCCTAAGAGTCACCCCCAAGAGAACCTCTTTTGTTACTCAGATATGGCCTCTCAGCCAACATGACAAGCAAATTCACTGCCCTCCCCCTCTCTACGTGGCACATGACTCCCAGGGGTGTGAACCTTCCTGGCAACATGGGACAGAAATCCTAGCATGAGCTGGGACTCGGCACCAAGGGAATGAGAAAACCTCGACCGGAAGGGGAAAGAGAGAAATGAGGCCAAGTGTCAATGGCTGAGAGATTCCAAACAGAGTTGAGAGGTTATCCTGGAGTTTATTCTTACACATTAAATAGATTATCACCTTTTTAGTTAAGGCATAACAGAGAGGCTGGAGGGAACTGCCTGAAATGTAGAACTGTGCTCCAGTAGTCGTGTTTCTTGAAGATGATTGTAAAATGATATAGCTTTCACAATATGAGTGTGTGATTGTGAAACCTGGTGTCTGATGCTTCTTTTATCTACCTTATGGACATATGAGTAAAACATACGGATTAAAAATGAATAAATAATAGCGGGGAACAAATGTTAAAATGAATTTAGTAGATTGAGTTGAGATTAAAAATAAATAAATAACAGGGGGAACAAATGTTAAATTTAGTAGATTGAAATGCTAGTGATCAATGAAAGGGAGGGGTAAGGGGTATGGTATGTATGAATTTTTTTTGTTTTTTTTTCTGAATTGATGCAAATGTTCCAAGATATGATCATGACAATGAATTTACAACTATGTGGTGAAAAAAAAAGTGTTCATATTATATGCTGATTGGTTTTATTAATAAAATTTTTTTAATTAAAAAAAATGATTTTGGAAACCATTCCCAAGATTTTTTAAATATCAAGACAATTTGACTTTCCCAAGGTCAGAGCTAGAGCTAGAATCCAGATCTACTTGTGGCAAAAATGGGAGTGTTCTAAAAGTGCCGGCCTAGAGCCCTGCTGCACGACAGGCTGGGTGTGAAACTAGGGACCCTGGGTCTAGGCTGTGCCACTTCATCTGAGTTCCTATGAACTGGTTTTCTCAGTTCCTAGGCCAGTGGCACCTGTTCTGGCTTCTGAACCTGGCCTGGGGCTTGAGATAGGAAGGATGGCTCCTCACCAATTCCAGTCCATTTCCAACCCCAGAAAAAGACTCAGGGCTTATGACACTGTCCCTCCACTTCCCCATCCTGTCCCCTGCTAGGTTGGAGATGAATGTGGTTTAAATGGTGGCCTGCTGGGTTAATGTATATATAGCTGGAACAGCCAGCCTGGAGACATTCAGAATGTGATATAATGGAGTGCTTCCTCTGGTAAGTGTTGGCTATCAGGCCTGTCAACTTGGGGAGGAGGGTATATGTAAAGTAGAAGAGAAATGTTTTTAAAACATAATAAAATCACACACACACACCCCACACCAATGTCGCCTGAGCCATAATGGATAGAAGGGCCGGGGCCTTCCACTTAGATTCGGATGAGTTTTCCGTTTACACACATGTGCAACTTGCTCTTTACAGGCCAGCTGTGGGTACTACTCTTTTCTGGAGCTGCCTCTAATTCCACTCCAGTTTTAGGGGTTCATACCATCAGCCCAGCTCCTCTGTCAACTACCCTACCATTCTTTGTTTTCTTACCTCCTGCCCTGTGGGACTGCAAAAGAGGCTGGTAGGGTGTCTCTCCCAGGATGGCCTTATCAAAATTTGGCAAACTGTAAAAAGTGTAGATTTCTGGATCCTGCCCCAGAGCTAATAAAATCAGGTCTCCGGGGCCGTTGGCGGGGGGTGGGGGGTGGGGGGTGGGGGGTGGGTGGATAATTCTGAGACAACCAGAACCTTCTAGAACTGATTTGGGACCTAGAAGAGACCTCCTCAGAGGCCTGAGTCCTAATTCTAAACCTATATAGTCTAGTCCTTTACACATTAGCTCCTTGATTCTTCCGTCAACTCGGTACAACCCCCCTTTCCTAAGCCCAGAAAGCTGAATTGGACACGGATGTGCAGCCAGGGCAGGTGTAAATGCGGCGTGGTTGCTGAGGAGGGCCGCCCACCTGATGGCCTGTCAGGCAGAGACTGAACCCAGGGCTTGGGTGGCTATGCTCCACAAGTAGGACAGATGCAGGGCCCTCCCTCTGTAGCTTCCCGAAGGGACCACTTTGCGGGGCGCCGTTCCCCCTCTCTGGGCGGAGCTCCGGGGCGGCGCGGCGCGGCACCTCGGGCAAGTGCATGGAGCTCGCCTGACCCCTGCCGGCCGCTCGCGGAGTCGCAGGCGCGTAGAACCCACCGCTCTCTGGCCTTGGCCTGCTCAGGGTTCCCGCACGCGAGCACCGCTCCCAGGCTCGGATTTCTCGATGCAAAGTGATCGTTTCATTTTACCAAATGAGGACATTAAAAAGAAAAAAACAAACTGACGTTCCCGCCGGGAACCGCAGTCCGCTGCACGCAGCTGTGGTCAACCCCACCGTGTTCTTGGCCATCGTCCTGAGGGGGAGTCCTTTGAGCAGCATCTCGTTCCAGCTGTTTGCAGAGAAAGTTCCAAAGACAGCAGAAAATTTTCGCACAGTTTCTAGGGGCTCCTGCTTTCACAGGATTATTCCTAGATTTGTGTGCCAGGGTGGTGACTTCACACGCCACAACGGCGCTGGTGGCACGTCCATCTACCGGGAGATTGATGATGGGGACTTCATCCTGAAGCACTGGAGTCCTGGTATTGGCCCCTACAATGCTGGACCCAGCACAAACGGTTCCCAGCTTTTCATCTGCGCTGCCGAGCCGGTGGACTTCGGGGCGGTGAAAGAGGCGTGAAAGAGTGGGACTTCTGCGCCGTGAAAGAGTGGGACTTGCGAGACCAGCCGGAAGATTACCACTGCTGATTGGACAAGTCTAAGAAATTTACTTTGAGTTTTATCTTAACACACACACACACACACAATTGGCTATCCTCTATCACTATCACGTCATACAAAAAGGACAAGCTGAATAATTAAAAAAAAACTCAGAACACGGTTTTTTTTCACTTGAAAAATATTATATATATGTTCATGATTTTAGAAATATGATAGTTTAAAAGGCTCATTATGAAAGAACAACCCCGGGCAGGGGCCGTGGTGGCTCCACAGGCAGAATTCTCACCTGCCACGCCAGAGACCCAAGTTCAATTCCCGGTGCCTGCCCATGCAAAAAAACAAAACAAAAAAACAACCCTTCTCTGTTCCTCTTCTCCCCCATTCTCACTCCCAAGAGGCAAACACTTGAACCTTTAAGCTGTTTCTTGCAGTAATTGACTTCATATCTCTAAATGATGTGCTTATTTAATTGTAAACATTTCTTTAACTTCTAAGGGTAGTTCCTTAGAGCGCTTACATTTGATTTAGGTGAAGCCCATTACATGCTCATAGTTTTCTTATTTCCTCAGACCAGCCTTGGTGCATGGACCAGCATTTGGGGGCCCAAGGATCAGACAGTGGCATCCACATGCTTGCTGTCCCCTACCCCGTGCCCCAGAGCCACAGTGAGACACGGGGCGGGGTAAGAGCTCCTCTCCCCTGTGCTCCACCTCCTCATCCCTGCAGGGAGCCCTCCCTGTATCTGGTCTCTCCTGCATCGCACCTCCACCCTCCCTGCCCAAATACTCAAACAGATGTTAGCCTGGCATCTCTTACATATTTCTTGGATGCACAACAATCTGCTGTTGTGCATCCTTTCTTGCAGCCCACTCCCCTCAATGCTTCCTCCACTGAGCCAGAGTGAACTCTCAGACGCCCTCCTATAACCTTCAGGGGCTCCTCAGCATCTATAAAACCTCAGGCTTTGCAAAGCAAATAGACTGATCTGCCTTGGCTTTCCCCTCTCACTCCCTGCTGGGAGTACTTTGTGCTCCACCCTCACTGAAATGTCTCTCCCTCCTGCACCTTTCCTCGGGCAGGTTCCTCTGTCAGGAAGACCCCTTCAGTCCCACACCTTGCTCTGGCTGCCCCATGCCTAAAGCCTCAACCCCGGGGGCTTCCCTCTTCAGGAAGCTCTTCCCTCCCCAACCTTTCCTCTTTCCTCTACCCCCACCGCACCCATTCTGGGTGAGGTTCTTTTCTCTTCCCTTGGAGTAGCTACATAAGTGTGCTTGCCACACCGTATTTACCTCTTGTGTGTCTGATTTCCCTGCATCAGGCTGTAATTCAGCTGTCTTTATATGCTCACCACCCAGCACCCTCCCTGGCACATCATAGGTGCTCAACAAATATTTATTGAAAGCGCGGGTGGGTCGTCACGTGCCAGCTCACACTCTGCTGGCGCCGCAGTTAGTTGTTAATGGGGCATCTTTGGGTAGAGTACAAGGGCTTTGCAGTCAAAGCCCATTTAGCACGTATCTGAACCCTCTCCACAACGTCCAGCAAGCCTCGGTCGCTGTATTCATGCCGAATGAGTGAAACAACAGGTGGGCAGGAGCCCTCGCCTAATCCCCAGCATTGGCAGAGACCGTGGGGCCAGCCGGTATGGACTGGCCCTGCTTCCCCAGGCCTTCCCAGGCCCCACCACCCGGGAAGAGCCAGGGCCCAGCTGTAGAGAGGAGGCCCCCAGCCCCTGCAATCCTTCTCTGACCCACTCAGAAACTAAAGAAAGTTTTGTGAAGGGACCCTGGGCCCTCCTCTGCCAGGTGGGGACCAGAGAGGGGATTGAGTTGGAGAAAGGTGACGGAGATGCAGCACATGCCTTCCTTTGCTCTTTTTTTCTAGTGTCAAATTGATGGTATATGAAGAAGAGTATGTAACGTACATCTAAACGTGTAAATAATAATTCAGCAAACTCCCGTTTATCTGGCACCCAAGGCAATGAAAGGAACATGCCAAGTAACTGGGAAGCTCATGTGCCACTCCCTGACACTCGCTCCCCAGGGGTACCACTGTCCTGAATTTAGAAATAATCCTCCCCTTACTTTTCTAAATGATTTCCTACCTCTGTATATGTCCCTAAACAGTATTGTTTGGGCTGCCTGGTTTTAAACTTCCTACAATTAGAATCACACTCTGTACGGACTTCTGTGTCTTGCTTCTTTTGCTCATCATTGTATAGCTTTTAAAGAGTCATTCATGCTAATGAGCTGTCATTTGTTTGTTTTTTTTCATGCATGGTATTCCATTGTGTGAAAATATTACAATTTAATTATCCATTCTACTATCGATAGCCACAGGGTTGTTTCCAGTTTGGGGCTCTTCTAACACACGCCTGTGTATATTTCCGGCACATGTGTGCAAGAGTTTACCGGTATCCGCATGATTGACTCTGCTAGGTAACTCCAAATCCTTCTCCAAAGTGGTTGTTTCTTTGTATTTTTTTAGAACAATGCCACGGGTGGTACCTGAGGCAGAGATGGTACACCAGCCCCAGGGCCAGCCCCAGGAGCTTATTTTCAGCAAGGGGGAGACATCAGATGGCAAAAGATTAGGCATCGCTTCTTCCCTGCCCAGCCCCAGAAGCCACGGAAGTTCCTAAGGGTCTCGCCCTGGGCCAGAGCCTGGGGAGACCGTGCTGAGCCCATGCAGACCCGCCCCAGAGAGGGGCGCTTCTGTTTCCCCTTGCTCTGACGACACAGCTTTGCCCCGGAAGAGATGGGAGAGAAGGGCTCGGGAATTCTCTTGAAGAGAGAAAAGATTTTCCGGGCCCAGGGGCCAGCACAGGCAGTATCTCCCCTCTTCTGACAGGGACAGCAGATCCTTGGAGGAGGTGCAGAGGGCTGCCTTTGCAGGCAGTGGAAGGAAGGAAGGAAGGAAGAGGGTAAACAAGGAGTTCGGTCACACCCACAGAAGCAGACCCATCCAGACCCATCCCAGCATGCCTCGTGACCCTATGCCCAAGGACAGGCATGCACAGGGGAGCGCACGCACGCATGCACACACACACACACACACACACGCACACAGGCACCCATTACCCTCACCCACAGGCGCTGCAGAAGGAGGGTGGGGAGCTGGGGTGTACAGCTGCTCCTGGAAGATCCGCCCCGCTCTGGGGGCCGCCGCCTGGAGAGTCCACCTTCGCAGCTGCCTGGGCACAGCCTCTGCAAAGCAGCGTGGTCTCAGCACAACCTGGGGACCCCCACCCCAAATGTTTGGTCTGTTTCTGGAAATGAGGTAGCACTGTCTTTTAGTCCACTTTTGAGCCCAGCCTGATGCTCCCAGGCTGGAGCAGCATTGCATATCCGATAGGCCTCAGGAAATGGTGATTGTTGATGTAAAATTGTTTAATTAAATTATCTGTAAGATTTATGTTGTACATCTGTTACCACACTAGAAGTTTGTGAATTCACTATGAGATGAATTAAGATTTACAATAGAAGGAAGGCACGAGGGAGAAGGGGGAATCTGAAATGAGCAAAGGCTGAAGGAGACTTGATGACCTTCACAACTGGCCTCTGGTCCACCCAGCCCCTCTTTTCTCTCAGACTCCCACTGTTGGCCCAGAGTGGTCAGGGCCATTGCAAGCTTGCTCATGATGGCTGGACATATGTAAATTTTATAAGATCGGGATTGCCTAGGAGAGGCGGGATCTGTTCTCGTCTGAGACTGCTCCAAGATCCCAAGTGGGCAACAGCTAAGGTGAAAGACTCACCCCCTGGATATTCAGACCCAGCTCCGCAAGCCCCCAGTGCCTCTCAGCACCCTCTGCCTGCACTTCCCGGGTGCCCCTAGGCAGATTATGCCCAGCGTTCCTTCAAAGTTGGAGAAGGGGTATGAATGGGGAATGGGCAGCCTTTTTGATCTACATCTCCCCCCGGGCATCCTCTCTCCCTAGGGAGGTTGTCTGGCTCCAAAGTGAAGAAAGGTGAAGTCAGGGAGTTTTTGCTGGTAAGCACGTGGGGGCCTCCTTAGTCTTCCCGTTCTGTGGTTGGAGATGCCCAGGGACTTGGCACCCTTGTCACACACAGCCCTGTGCCACCTTGGTTGACCCATAGGAGTCTTTCAGCTCTCCCCACTTGACCACTCACACCTCCAAGGAGGCTGCTGCCTCTTGTCCTGGCCTCCCTGAGCCTTGGAGTGGCTGTGGGGGGTGATGCCAGAGCCTGGAGATGCCTCAGAGCGTAGATTCTGTCATCAAGAGGGCACAAGACCACTTGAACAGATACCTATCAGAAGAGGAAATACAAATGGCCAAAAGGCACATGAAGAGATTCTCAATGTCCCTGGCCATTAGAGAAATGCAAATCAAAACCACAATGAGATATCATCTCACATCCACCAGAATGGCCATTATCAACAAAACAGAAAATGACAAGTGCTGGAGAGGATGCGGAGAAAGAGGCACACTTATCCACTGTTGGTAGGAATGTCAAATGGTGCAACCACTGTGGAAGGCAGTTTGTCGGTTCCTCAAAAAGCTGAATATAGAATTGCCATACGACCCAGCAATACCATTGCTGGGTATCTACTCAAAGGACTTAAGGGCAAAGACACAAACGGACATTTGCACACCAATGTTTATAGCAGCGTTATTTACAATTGCAAAGAGATGGAAACAGCCAAAATGTCCATCAACAGAAGAGTGGCTAAACAAACTGTGGTATATACATACGATGGAATATTATGCAGCTTTAAGACAGGATAAACTTATGAAGCATGTAATAACATGGATGGACCTAGAGAACATTATGCTGAGCGAGTCTAGCCAAAAACTAAAGGACAAATACTGTATGGTCCCACTGATGTGAACCGACATTCGAGAATAAACTTGGACTATGTCATTGGTAACAGAGTCCAGCAGGAGTTAGAAACAGGGTAAGATACTGGGTAATTGGAGCTGAAGGGATATAGACTGTGCAACAGGACTAGATACAAAAACTCAAAAATGGACAGCATAATAACACCTAATTGTAAAGTAATCATGTTAAAACACTGAATGAAGCTGCATCTGAAATATAGGTTTTTTTTTTTTGTCTGTTTGTTTGTCTTTTTTTTTGTACTATTATTTTTTTTTATTTTTTTCTCTATATTAACATTCTATATCTTTTTCTGTTGTTTTGCTAGTTCTTCTTCTAAATCGATGCAAATGTACTAAGAAATGATGATCATGCATCTATGTGATGATGTTAAGAATTACTGATTGCATATGTAGAATGGAATGATTTCTAAATGTTGGGTTAATTTCTTTTTTTTTCTTTAATTAATAAAAAAAAAAAAAGAGGGCACAAGACCATGTCTCCAGAGGAGAGCCTGTTAGCCCTCCCCAAGGAAGGGCCAGGCAGAGAACCGAAGACACCTGGGCCCTGCCTCTGACTTAGACAGTTACCTCGGAGCCAACCCAAACACATCTTCCTGATGGGACCCCTTCCCTATCCCACAGTCTGCACTCCCAAGAAAACTTCCACATTTCTCTTTGCCCCAAGGCTGAAACCCCCAAGAGGTCACTCTGTGGGCTCAGCTGCCTGATGGTTCCCCACAAGCTCCCCTGCTCAGACCCCTCGCTCCACCTAACTTCATTCCCCATCCCAAGCCTGCTGCTGCGGCCTGCCTACTCCCACTAGGGACAGCCACCAGCTCATTTCCCTGCTGTTCCATCTAAACTTCATCTCTTTGCCCCTCACGAATCTGCAAGGGCTTCTTGAGGCCCACCCTATCACCTCCCTGGCAGGGAAGGCACCTGCTTGTCCACCAGCCTTCCCATTCCAGGTCTCCTGTCCCCAGCTCCCAGCCAGCACGCCTCAGGCTCAGCGCCCCTGGGTGGTCCGTCCCTCTGGCTAGCAATCCTCAGCTCAGTTCAGAACAACCGGCATTTACTGAGTGGCCGCTAAGTGTCTGGGTGCTGGGGATTCAAAGACAAGTAACAGTTTTCAGGCCAAAGTAGCTTATAATTTAGTTGAGGAGATGGGATGAATCATTAATCAATTCTAATGAGATCCTTTTTCTTTTTTCTTTTTTTTTGGGGGGTGTGTGTGTGTGTGCATGGTCCAGGAATCGAACCCAGGTCTCCTGCATGATAGGCAAGCATTCTACCACTGAACCACCAGCGCACCCACCAATATATTATTACTGTTAACTTCATTTGTCTCTTTTCACTTCTCTTTTTTTTTTTTTCAACATGGGCAGGCACCGGGAATTGAACCCAGGTCTCCAGTATGCAGGTGAGAATTCTGCCACTGAGCCACTGTCTCATCGCCCACTATCCTTTCTTAAGACTCAGCATGAGTACCACCCATCCAAGTGGCCATGTCTGTCTGGTTTGTTGCTGTCTCCCCAGCACCCTGCACCCTGTTTAAAGGAGGTGCCCCATAAATACTTACAGAATGAATGCCTGCCCTGGGCGGGGAGTGGAGGACTACAGGAGAGGCCCACCTCTCTTTCTGTCCACTCCCCCCACCAAGCGCATCTAAATGAAATCAGATTTAACAGAAACCTCAAGGGCAGCCTTGGGGGAGGCGGGGAGAAACAAGAATGGGCAGGGGAAATCCCAAGCCCGGGCCTTGAACTGAATTCTCAGATCTTTTTTAGTAGCAGCTAAAAGAGCGGGGTTCTATCTGAGGCCACAGCCCCCAGCTTCTTGGAGAAGCCATCTGGACTGCCGGAAGCCAGAACCATAACTTTTGTCTCCAGATTTCAGAGTCTGCCCTGTCAAACCCATAACGGCTGTAATCCAAGTCCTTGAATGAGTCAAGTCAGTAAATTTTATAGTAAAATTACGCACAAATGCAAAAACCACGTTGGAGACTCAGTGGCCAAGGTAATGTCACCATCACTCCTGAAAAAGAAAGCAAACCAGGCTGGGAAGAGTGAGACGCGGGCAGCGGGCAGAGCCTGGCACGCAATGTGGCTGCAGGAGGCAGTCTTCGAAGCTAATATAAAAGTCCAGCTCTGTGGCCGTCTGGCAGAGAAGTCACCACTGCAACATGGCACAGCCCTCTCTGCCAATCATTCACTTATTCGTTCATCTTTCAGTAGTAACAACTGAGAACCTGCGATGTGCATGTTCCCTGCCCGGCTGAAGGGAAGCAGGAGGCCCATGGCAGACGTGGTCCCCAGCCTCGCCTAGTCAGAGTCGCCCAGCCTCATACGTGCAGGGGCGTGACTGAGCCCAGGGGTGAGATCAGTGAGTCTCAGAACTGGGACAAACTCAAAGGTCAGTTCTAGATCTGGATCTTTAATCTGAGAGTGAGCAAGAGTCCTAACGTTTTTTTTAAGAGTGTGTTTTTTGTTCACGGAGGGGTTTTCAGCAGGAGAGTGTGGTCTGGGTTTTGGGAAGATCCCTGTGGCTGCTAACGGACAGACTAAGAAACACAGGATTGGGGGGAAGGACCAGGCGGAGGGGAGGAGGAGGGGGTCCGAGGCCTTCCAGAGGAAGTGGTGGTGCACGGGGGAGAGGGAGGGGACAGGGAGGACGCTGCAGGCTCCAGCTATCAAAACTACGTAGGAGCAGTGCCTTTACCCCCAAATCGAAACACTGGGAGAGGGCTGGGTTTGCCTGTAGTTGGAAGTTGGAAGTGTATCTGATGTTCCTGAAAGACCGCATTGTTATTTCAGTGTCAACGTGAGTGCAGAGGGCAGGGAAAGGGTACTTTTGATGAGGCGTTGCAAAAAGGAATATTCTTTTTATAAAGAGGATCCACTGGCAACATTTTGCCCCCAGTCGAGGAGTGAGCTGAATGTGGCTCACGGCGACTTCATGTGTGTAAAATCTGAGTAAGTTACGAATGAGTGTCTAGAAAACATAAGAATAGAGAAGTGTTTGAGGAAGCAAGGGTCAAAGGAACAATTAAAGTGACACGGCTGAGATGTGATTCCCCAGTTCTGCACCTTATCGGCTGTGTGACTCTGGGCAAGTGACCCAACCTCTTTAGTTTCCTCATCAGTAAAATGCGAGTAACAATAGTACCTACTTCAGACAACTAACTGGTTGAGGGTTAAAAATAGAGTATATAAAAGGCTTAACTGGCGCGGAGCTCATGGAATCGCTCCAGAAATGTTACCTTTTGCTATAAAATACACCCGACAGAGAGAAACAACTAAGAAGGCAAGTGCTGACTGCGTCCCCATAATTCTTTCCAATAAAGGAGAGTTGTCACCCATAGAACTAAGCATGCTTTTCATAAATCCCCTTGTAAGACTTTAAAAATAGAATGATTTTTTTTTAAATAGAATGATATTCACAAATCAGGAAAAGAAATTGTCATACTGTGTACCTGAGTCTGTATGTCACCTGCCCAGATGTTCCTGGTCTAGCCCAGTCTTGCTTGGGTCATATATTTTTTCCTTTTTTAAAAAATTTATTTACTTATCCTTGTATTTATTTGCTCCTCATTTAAAAAAATTTTTTTTCTAGTAACATATGTACAACCTAAAATTTTCCCTTTTAACTACATTCAAACATATAATTCAGTGCTGTTAATTATTTTCATGATGTGCTACCATCACCACCATTCCTTACAAAACAATTCCACTATCCCAAATGGAAACTCTGTACCAATTAAGCATTAACTCCCTAATTCCCTATCCTTACTCCAGCCCCTGGTAACCTATATTCTAGTTTCGGTCTCTATGAATTTGCCTATTCTAATTATTTTGTATCAGTTAGCTCGTACAATATTTGTCCTTTTATGTCTGGCCTATCTCGTGATGTCTTCAAGTTTCATCTGTGTTGTCACATGTGGCATGACTTTGTTTCTTTTCACAGCTGAATAATATTCCATCGTATGTCTAGATCACCTTTTGTTTATCCACTCACTGGTTGACAGACACGTGGGTTGCTTCCGTCTTTTGGCAGTCGTGACAATGCCGCTATGAACACTGGTGTGCAAATATCTGCTCGAGTCCCTGCTCTCAATGCTTTGGGGTATATACCTAGAAGTGGGACTGCCGGGTCATATGGTAATTCTGTACTTAACTTTCTGAAGAACTGTCAACTGTCTTCCACAGCGACTGCACAATTTTACATTGCCACCAACAATGAACGAATGTCCCTTTTATTCCACATCGTCTTCAACACTTATTCTCCCTTTTTTTTTCTCGCATGGGCAGGCACCAGGAATTGAACCTGGGTCTCTGGCAAGGCAGACGAGAACTCTGCTGAGCCACCATGGCCCACCCTCCATTTTTTTAAAATAGTTTTTAATAGTAGCCTTTCCAGTGATGTGAAATGGCACCTCACTGTGGTTTTGATTTGCATTTCCCTAATGGCTAATGGTGTCTGAACATCTTTTCATGTGTTTTGGCCATTAGTACTTTTTTTTTTTTTGGAGAAATGTCTGTTCAAGTCTTTTGCCCATTTTTAATTGTTTAGTTGTTTCATTTCAGAGTGTCTCTCCTCTGCTGGGTGGGGTGGAAGCTTTCTAAGGTCAGAAGCAATACTATCTCCATCACCTTCCGGGTCCCCTGGTGCCTGAATGGTGCTGAGCACGAGCGGCGTGTGGTTGGGTAGCACAGTATTTGGGGCCCAGACTGCTGTTTGGGGACCTTCTCAGGGGTTGCCTCTGCTGGGAGGGGCTGGGCCTAGCTTTCGCTGTGGGTTCAATGAGATTGAGGGAAGATGGCAAAGGGCCATGGATGACTCTCTCCCTTGCTCTTGGTTTCAGAAAATGAAAGCGATCCAGAGGCTCACGGCTGTGCATGGAAGCCTGTAGAGATGGAGCCACTTCATTCTGAACATCTTTCCCCTAGCACTGGGAGGGAGAGGTAAAGATCCAGAGTGAGGAACCCATGGGAAAAGAGGCTAGTCTCTCTCACCTCCCCAAGGCCCAGGAAAGAGAGCCCAGAGCAGCCACACTGCCACTGAGTGAGCAGATCAGAGCCACAGGCACCACGATAGTCATGTCTCCAGACAGGGCTGCAGACAGGGGCCGCAGGGCTGGATTCCCAGTATGGAAAGGGGCAGATGGCAGGTGTGGCAGGATGGGGCGTGATGATGTAGATATATAATTGCTAATACTTGAGAGGCACTTGCTATGGATCAGGCACTGTTAAAAGAACTTAACGTGTTTAAGAAGCTGTAGAGCTAGGACTCCCATCCAAGACGTTTGACTTCAGAGTTACATTCTTAACCACTACTGTGTGAAATGCAGAAAGAGTAAAGGTTTTAGAACTAAAAGGGTTAGACCTCTGCTTAACCTTTATAGTAAATGCCCTACTTAAAAAAAAAAAAAAAGTAAAGGTTTTGGAGTCACACAAAGCCTGTCTCAGCTGCTTGCCAGGTCTCAGTTTCCTCATTCGTTAGTAAATTAAAGAACAATACTTACCTCACAAGCTTGTTGAAGACTAACTAAGAAAATGCATGTTGAGTACCTGCCCACCTACTGCCCAATTCCAGACCTGGATTTCCTCATCGCTTAAGGGTCTACAGGTCTGGATTCTGGGAACCTGCACCCCTGGACTTCCAGCCCACAGCCTCAGGGGTTCCTGAGGGATGAGTCCCACAGAACATACCCACATCTGATATTTGACCAGAAATGTGTCCCGACAGCAGTGAAGGGGCTGATCCCCGAGCCAGCTGAAGTCCCAAGTGACCCCCACCTACCACTGCGGACATTTCCTGCTTTGGGGAAAGGCTCTCCCCTCTCCATTAATTTATTCATTCATTTACCATCTGCCAATCATTCACTATTCAATTACTATTCAATATCAATAGATATTGTGTCGGATTCTCACGGGTAGTCACAATTTTCACCAAGAGGAGTCTATTGACTCGAGCATGTTTAGCTCGAGTTTTCATCCCTAGCCTGGGTCCAGGGATCACTTTGCATCCTCAGGAAACATCTGCTCCAGGGAGAATAAGGAAGGTACTATCAGACATGGCCCATGAGAATGCAACAAGCCTCTTCAGGTAGGTCCAAGAGAGGCGTGCACTCCAAAGTTCCGGCCCCATGATACCACCAGCATCTCTGTGGCCACCTTCAGGGGTCAGACAGGTTTCATCACCGCCCAAAGTGGGCGAAGTGGCTGCCCCGTAAAGTTGGTGTTCATTCCTTGGCTCCAGATGATTGTTGCCAAGTGGAAATGTGGGCCAAGAGTAGCCAGATCTTCTGATTTTTCCAAAGGAACTGGAAACCCGGATTTTTATTTTAAATCTCCAAAATTTTCAGCATTGGGTCCAAATTTTAATTTTTCTGAAAGCCCTGTAAAAGCCCAACAGAACCACGTTTGCCGGCCGAATTTTGTTCAAAGGCTGCCGGTTTGGGACCCCCAAATGGGTGTGTGGATGGGGAAGGGTGGGGGGCTGTGCGTTCTGGAGCAAGGTTCTGAGGGGTGTAGCACGCTGTCCTTCTTCTGGTCCAGGTTTGTGCTAGACAGACAGGAGCCATAAAGAGGACGATGAACACATAGTCCTGCTGTCCGGGGGTTTATAGTCTCATTACAGAGACTAGCAAAGCGGCAGGCAGTCGGGAAGGCTAGAGTAGGACACAGTGGGGGTCCACCGGCGTTCAGGGCAGTTGGGAGCAAAGTGGCTGCGAGCCTGAGGAGACTTACACCTCATCTTCGAGAAAGCTTTCCAGGAGGTCAGATTTGAGATAATGAGGATGAGGATCGTGGAGGCAAAGGGTCCTGGGAGCAGCAGGAGCAGAAATGAATGGGCACGACCTGCGCTGGGGACCCCAGTGAACCACCCCGGAGAATTTGTTTCTAGATGTGTGGCAACAGGTCATTAGAAAAGCTCTACAGATGCGGCCTCACCGATACCCCCACATCCCGTCCCACTCGACTTGGCAATCCCAGACCCTGAGTGGAATGGAAGACAAGACAAGACCCTCCAGGCTTGAAGAAGGCAGCGCTGTCCGTGGAATGCCTCGGTTTGAGGATCAAGAGCCCTTACTTGGAAGGCAGGCAGGCCGGGTCAGAAGTCCCAGCTGTGTGACTTGGGACAGGCTTGCAACTGGGTTAAGCCTCCACTGCCCTATCTGTGAAATGGTGACAGTAATTGCACCTATCTCCTGGGGGATGAGGATGAAAGCAACTGCCAAAGGTCAAGTGGTCAGTCCCCAGACGTTTCCTAGCGTCTCCGTGTGGTTTTAATCAGCAATGTTCACCTCCCCCCGGGAGTTCTAGCCCAGGTTCCCAAGTAGGGTGTGGAAAGAGCACCTGGTAGTGCGTGTGTTTGCTGGACGTCTTTCCCATGGCTGCTCCAGGAAATCGTGCTTGGTCTGGGAGGTCAAGAACGGCCTATTTTAGGGGGCGGAGGAGGAGGTGAAGGCATCGGGTCCTCCCCATCCTTTTCCCAGGGAGCCAGGACGTACAGCCCCTGCTTGGCGGTAGGCGGGACTGGCTGGGGCTGGGAGCCGCGCGGAGAGTCCTCTTTCCCAGGCTGTACCTTTCCGTCCAACCCCCACCTGGAAGGGACGGTGGCGACCCAGGGTGAAACGTCCCCTGGGGAGGACAGCGCTGGGAGGACACGTGGTTCCGACATTCCTCCTCTCTCCCCTGCACGAATGCACACTCCGCTGCTCCCCCAACTCGCCCTCACGGTTCTGGACGGATCCCTGGGAGACGCAATCTGACCAGGACCTTCTTTGGCTTAAAACCCTCCCACGGTTCCCATCGCCTTTGGGACAAAGCCTGAGTGGTCCCAGCCACCTCTCCCGCCTCAGCGCCTGGCTAGTGCACAGTCGGCGCCTTTGCTAACGCCGGTACCCCTGCCTGGGGTGTCTCCACCTCCCGCCTAACCAGGGGGAAAGCTGCCTGAGGAACGCCTGCTCTTCCTTAAAGCTCTGCTTTGGGCTTAGCCCCTTCTCAGAACTTTCCTGCAACTCACCCCGGCCCCAACCCTGGGGCCGAATTTGGAACCTCTCCCCTGGCTTCCTCAGCAGCCATTCCGGGTCGCGTCGCGAACTCACCGCACTGCTAGCTGTCTGCTCGTCTCCCCGCCCCCACCCGTCCTGCCCCCGACTGGAAGCTTCTTGAGAACAGGAAAACCGTCTTGTCCATCTTGGGAGCCCTAGGCTGGCCCCTCGCCTGGGGGCACTGCGCCACTCCACCCGGGAGGGACGGCTGGTTGGGGGCGCGGGTGAGCGGACGGCTGGAGGGACCCACGAGGGCAGGGGGTGGGGCGGCCTTATTGAAAACCGGCGGGGATGGGGGCGGGGTGAGGTTAGTCCTTCACCCTCCGCGGTGGGCGTTCTGCGGAACACAGCCCACCCGCGCCGCTCCCCGAGCCTGTGCCCATCGGGCCAGGTGATCTCGAACCTTCTCCCTCTCACACCCCAACAACAAACAACCCTCCGCGCTCTCCCTCCAGAGAGAGGAGGTGGAGCCTGACCTCAGGCGGAGGCTGCCGCAGCTGCCCCGGGTGCGGGCGGTGGGGGAGGGAGGCGGGGAGCGGGCTCGGCGCTCCAGTCCTTGGGGGCGCTTCTCCCTGGCCGGGGTGGGGGCCTTGGCAAGCTCCCAAGAGCCCGGGAAAACCCTCCCCCCGCAGCCTCGACCCTCCGTGGGCGCAGGGAAGAGAGGCAGAAGGGGGTGGCTTTAGTGAGTGCCTGCCTCCGACTCTCCCTCGCTCAAGGTGGAGTGGCCCTTGGACAAACCCCCGCCCCCCTTGCATTCACACCCACCCCTCCTGGCACCCTGAAGCCCCAAGGGCAGGGCGAGACTAGGTGCGGAGTAAGCAGGAGGGAGAGGATGCGACTCCATTTGGGCTCCTGGGAGCTGTGGGGTGCCCATCCCCCACCTCTTGCTGGGGGTGGGGGGCATGTGAGACCGGGGCACCGTGGGCAAGATGACTAAGACTGGGAAAAGCCTGAAATGGGGTGGGGTCAGCAGCTTTGGGGCTGCGGTGGGGGCATCTTGGGTGAGAGGCAGTAAGTACACCAAGGGGAAGCCCTGGACCCCCCAAAAAGGTAAGAGTTCTGAGCTGGGAGGGAGGGAAGGAGAATGCAGGAGCAGTTTTTGTAGAAAGAGGCAGCCTGCAAAGACTTCCCCTGGCCAGCAATCTGGAGGCTAGCGCTGGACAGATGGGGGTTTTGGACACCGCACTATGGACATGTGTTCCCCAAAGTCTGAGCGCATGGAGGCCCCCTTGTTCTCTCTGCATGTGGAGACTGGGTCTCAAGCAGCCTCCCTCCCTAAGTTGTGGCAGTGGGTTGCAGTCAGGGGAGGAAGAGGTCCTGTTCTTTGCTGGGCACTCAACAGCTGGCTGTTTGGCCGTAGGAGGGGGCCTTGCCCCTCCAGCTCCGAATCACAGGGGGAGCACTTCTGCCTTTCACAACCTTAGGGAAGGAGGCCCCAGCAGGCCATAACCAAACCGCCTACTGCACTTGGATTTGCCTGGGGGCAAATAATTTCTGGAGATCCCTTTAAGGAGGGGGTTTCCAATCCCTTTAAAAGGGTGTGGGTCAGAGCAAAAGGACTATAAAAGTCCAGCTTTCTTTATTCCTCCACCTCCGGGGGCTTCCTATGTTGGGTGCGGGGGGGGGGGGTGAGTGCTGCAGCCTCATTTAATTGGTGCTGTGGTGTCCCTCCTCCAGGGAGCTATGCCCTTCAGTTGATCCAGTGGTAAGGGGCAGGGTGGCTCAGTGACTGTTCCTGGGGACCTAGAGTTCAGGCACTCTTGGAAAGGACGTGGGACCTGGGTGTGGAACAAAGCGGGGGGTAGTAGTCATTCCTGCCACCACAGAGACAGCGCTGCCCGCTGGGACACCCTGCCTGGGTGCCAGGTGGCTGGAACCAAGGGCAGGCGGTCTGCAGGGACTGCGGCGGGCAGTGGGGGGAGGTGCCTGGCGGCTGGACTGGAGATGACGGAGCAGCCAGTCTGTCCCGGCTGTCAGTCTGGTTGTATGCGGTGGGGGATGGGTGTGCAGCATATTCTCTCTGCCCTGCATGTTTTCCTCTCTGCATCTCTCTCCCTGCTCTCCAGCTCTGAGCCAGTTAACCCTTCCAGATGGATCTGGAAATGCCAGAGTAGAGAAAGAGCCCCCGACCCGGCAACAGGGAGGGGGTGGCTGTGGCGATCTGCCGGATCTATTCTAACCCCCAGACCAAGCGCTAAACCTTTGCAGTGGGGGAGTCTGGGCTGCTGGGTGTGCCAGGGTGAGGAACGGTGATGTGTCCCAGGTATTGGCTGCTCAGGTGGGGTGGGGTGGGGTCAGCACTCACTCAGGAAAGGTTAGAGGAGCTGAAGGAAGGAGGAAGGGGTGGAGCCCTTTCCAGGTGTGGAAGAGCTCTGGATTGGGAAGGAAGGAGGCCCCGTGGCAAACGTCCCTGGAACTGGCGGGAGGAGAAGAGGAGAGGCAGACAGATCCCTTTTGGGGACAGCTAAGTTGTGCGGCCTCTGGCCTTTCTGCTGGCTTGTTGGCCAGCTTCAACAAGCAGCACTGGGGTAGGGGAGGGAAGGACAGGGTAGTCAGTGGTCAGGGGTAGATCAGTAGGCTGGCACAGGAGGAACACCAAGTGCCTTTAGCCAGCCTCTGGCTCCAAACCATAGCCCACTCAGTCAGGGCTTCCTGGGGCAAAGGAGAAAGCCACCCACATGGGGGAGACTCAGGCTGGACAGCCTGGGAGCCTGGAGTGAGCCCACGTGACTGACCCCTGCCTCCCCTCCAGTCAGCGGCCCCTCTTTTCCTTCCCACCAGGCTCTAGGTGAAAGACAGCTCTTCTTCTTCAACTGCAGCGGGAAGACCCTTTGGCTCTTCACCTCTGCCCCAGAAAAGTCCAGCCCCCCAACCACATCTTGCCACCACCTCCTGGGCCAAGTGTGGGCTTCCTGATGCCCGGGGTCTCCTTTCCTGTGACCAGGTACATTTCTCCTGTGACCCTCTTGTCCTCAGTCCTTGCCTGTTAGCGGGCATAAAGTAGCTACCAAGGTCATCTCATGCTGGGCCGCCGACGGGAGCCCTGTCCCCTCATCTGTCAGCCTGGACTTGGCTCTAGACTGCCAGGAGGGGAGGGCTCTGCTCCAGAGGCCACCACTGCTGTTACCCTCTATAACTAATGTCCCCTGGAGAGTGGGGGGCTCCCGAGGTTAATCAGCCCAAGGAACAGACTGGGGCAGAGAGAGGGGGGCTCTTGTGAGGTGGGGGAGTAGGGTTGGCCTGGTGGGAGGGGCAGTTGCTGGGAATCTTTACCCTGGGAGGCTCAGGGAGGGTAGAAATTCCTTAGTGTCCTTTTATAGGTTTGGGGATTTTGCCTTCCCTGAAGGTGGGAGGTGGGAGAAGTAAGGGACAGTTGCCCTAGGAGAACCTGGCCCCTTGAGAAATTTCTCTCACAGTCTTTGCTACCATACACACACTTCCCTGCTGGGTGGACCCCTTTTTTAAAAGTGTCCCCCAATACAGTTAAAACTGTCTGGATCCCCTTGACAGGTCTGGAGGCAAATGGTGAACTGTTTTTGGATTTTATTTCCCATCCATGGTGGCCAGAATTCCTGATTCCCTTCAAGGCTGCCTGGCTGAGTGCATGAGACTCAAGGTCTAAGAAAGGCTGGGTACTACATGTAGAGCAGAAGGAGACCTTCATGGAGGGGCCTCTCAGCCACTACTCCAAGGCTGGGTTTCTCCTGCTCACCTAGCGACCACCTGGAAGGGCTCTGCACTCCAGAGTGATTCTCCTTTGCCCTAGGCGTTCCTGGGCCTGGCCCCTCCCTGGGCTGCTCCCAGCTCCCGGTGACTTGACACTACCCTTTCTGCTGCTGCTCCTTTTACCTCCAAAGCTCCCCTCCCCCGCCTGAATTAGGAATGAGGCTTTGTTCAGGGGTGGATTTAGCATTTCTCAAGAACCTACTACGTGCGCAAACACTGCTTGCTGAAGGGAAGCCCTATGCGGGCTCTGGTGCTGCAAAGGTCTCAGAGTCGACACAGCCCCTTCCGTACCTCACAGGGACCTTCCCCTGGTGTGACCTCAGCCTTATGTGCCCACCCACCCCGCTGACCACACAGGCGTGCTCGGGCTTGGAAAGGCACGTCTGTGGGTGTGTGAGACGGAGCCACAGCATTCGGTGACGAGGGGTAAGCCAGGTAAGAGTCGCCACTTGGTCCCAGCCTGGCTTGGGGACGCGAGGGAGGGAGTCCAGCCGCGGCTGTCAGGCTGCCCGCCCCCTCCCCCCTCCCCCGGAGAGCTCTGATGTTCCCCGCGGTGGTGGAAGAGGGTGTGTGGGTGTCAAGGACTCACAGACCAGGCTCTGCTGTCAGCTGGGAATAGATGAGGGTTCCACGCTCTGCTTTTGAGGAGGGTGAATTAGAAGCTGGGTGGGAGGTGGTAGGTGAAGGAAAGCCAGGAAAAAGAGATGCGGGTGAGGGGTTACCGAGCCAGGACCGACCTTGCTTGAAAAGGAAAGGAGACGTGGCAGGCAGGGAAGTCGGAAAGATGAGGCAAGGGCGGGAGGGGCTTCTCAGCAGTCGGGGCCCTTACGCTGGAGTCTGGGGCCCTTTCTGCAGGAAAGAGGGGTAGTCCTTGCTTGATTTTCGGCTAGTCTTCCCGAAGCTTTTCCCTGGGGGCAGCAGCGGCTGGCGCGGGTAGGGTGTTCCTCGGTCCGCCGTATTCTCCAGTGGATGCTGGGGAGGAGGGTACGGGGGAAGAGGGATGTCGAGGGGTGACGGTCAGGGAGAGGGCGAGATAAGATTTCTTGGGGGGCGGGGGAATGTGGGGTAGCAGCTGGGGGATTGGGGCTCCAGGGTCGGGTCACCATGGGATACGAGCTCAGGCTCTGGAGACGAAGAGAAAATCCAAGAAGCCGGCAAAGAAAATCACCCCCACCACCCTTGGCACCGTACCCCTCCCCCCAGGCCCCACCACTCCCCGCACCGCCTCCCCCGGCCGCCTCGTGCTGCCCCCTGCGTTGGGACGACCGACCTACGGTTCTGATTGGTCGGAGACGGGGAGGGGGAGCCGAGGGCCGGATTGGCTGGCGGGGCCAGCGCAGGGCGGGGCGGCTGATTGGCGGAGCTGGCCGAGAGGGGCGCCGCTGATTGGCTACGGACGAGGAAGCAGGAAGGAGGGCGGCGGAGGCTCCGCTCTCGGGGAGTTTGTGGGGGAACCGCGAGCGGCGTAGCGGATCCCGGAGCCCGGCCCCCGCCGCCCGCCCGTCCGGCCGCCTGCCCCGCCCGTCCGGACCCCGCCGTCCGCCCGCCCCGGCCAGGCGCGCCCGCCCCCCCCTCGACGGCCCCGCCCGGCCGCGGCCCCCGCTCCGCCCGCCCGGCCCCGGCCCCCAGGAGGAGGCGCTGACGCAGCAGCGTGGAGCCCGGGAATTGAGCGCCCCCGGGGGGTTCCAGCCGCCGGATTCCAACCCGGCCGGGGCCTGCGGACGCCCAGAGCCGCGCCGTCCGCGCCGCCCATCCTGGTGAGCTAGGGGCCGGGGTCGCGGGGAGGCGAAAAGGGCGAGCGGGCGGGAGGGAGCGAGCGAGGGAAGCAGACGAGCGAAGGGGGAGAGGACCGGCCGCCCGTCAGCGCTCCCCACCGAGCGCGCCGCGCCGCCGCCAGCCCGGGAAGGGACGGACGGACGGACGACGCGAAGCAGGTGCGGCCGCCCGCGGGCTCGCGCAGCCTCTCTCCCCTGGGTCCGGCGCCGCGGTCCCGCCATCGGGGACCACTGCGTGCCTCGAGGTGACAGCCCCCGGGGGCCGCGCGCCTCGCAGGCCGGGGGCGGGGTGGGTGGCGGCCGCAGGGTGGCAGCTCGGCCGGGCGGCGGCGGCGCGGGCGTCCGGGGCGGCGGAGGGCGGGAGGACGCCGGTCGTTTCCCCGCCGCCTTTGAGCCAGATCGCCTGCGAGTGCGCGGGCGGCGAGGCTCCCTCGGCCCCGCCGCGCCCCCTCCCCCATCGCGGTCCCCGAGGCAAGGGGCCGCGGCCGGGGGCGGCGCCGCGGGATCGCCGGCTCCGGGTGGGGGGCGCCCTACCGCGCTGAGAGCTGGCCGGTTGTTGCTGGGTGGGGGGCAGGGGACGGGGGCCGCGCTGGGGCGGGGGGTGGTGTAGACCCGACCTGATCGGGCTGGGAGGAAGGGAGGCGCCGAAGACGGAAGGGGACCGGTTCGAGAAGCGGAGTGAGGGCCGCGGGAGGCCCGGCGGGGACCGTGCGGGGCGGCGGCCGAGTCCGAGGTAGGGCGGGGGGATCGAAGTTGTCAGACCGCCTCCAAGTGACAGCAGGACCCCGTGCTCGCAGCCCGGCCTGGTCCGGCCCTGCTTGCTCCTCTGTGGCTTCTCCGGGGCCGGGGGCCGGGTCAGGTCGGGCCATAGGGTCCCGCTCCGCGGTGAAGAGCCGGACAAAGGCGACGCCGGAGCGGGCGCAGGTGGTAGCGTCGAGGAGGGGAGCGGGTCTGAGCCACCCACCCGGAGGGGTGGGCGACGGGGCCGGACTCTGCCTCGGGGACTATGGGGGCCGGGGAGCCTGCCGAGAGGAGCTGTGGCACTGGCTCACTGCTTCAGCCACTAATCTCCTCGCCTACCGGGCGATCCCGGTCAGGGCACAGGGTCTGGTGTGAGAGTGTGCACGGTGGGCCCTGGCTAGTGCCCACGGGGCTGCTTGACTGGCCCGGACGACTGTCAGGTGAACTGCTCCAGAGCCTTCCAGGAATGAGGGGTTTTCAGCGAGCAGAATCTGCCCACTGTCAGAGGTTTAGCCCCACTTGGGACATCTCTTAGTCTTCCATTGTCGACCGTCTTAAGAGTGCAGAAGACCAGTTGGGTTGGGGAATAGGAGACCCCCCCCCCCCCAATATGCTTCAGCCATCCCTCTGCAACAGCACTTTTCTTTAGCCAAAGAAGGTTCTCACCTAGGGAAATTAGGAACTGAATTTATAAATCCAAGGAAGAATTTAATAATTAAACAAAAATGGTTTCTAGTCCTTTTCCTTTGTGTTGCCTGAGAGTCTCTCTCCCCCACCCCCACCACCTTGTCTTCCACAAAAAGGAGAAAGGGGCACCATAAAGAGTACATGTCCTGGAAGGACATCACTGTCCTTGGCCAGCTGGAGAACACTTGGGAACCACTACCTTAAGCTGTACATGCCTCTTAACCCCACCAGTGATTACTCTAAGCTGGATGCTGTTTTTCCGTTTGCGAAAACCCACTCAGAGCTACTGTATTTCCTCATGTGACCCCACACCTAACAGAAGAATTGGGACCACAGAGATAAGGAGACTCCTAGCTGGGGTTTGAATCCCACCTCAGGTGGGGCAGGTTTCAAGCAGTTTCCTGCTGTGATTGGATGTAAACCCCCACCCCCTTGGGAAAGCTGTCTGTCAACCTTCCCAGAGGAGCAGTGCAGGCATGGAGTTAATTCATAGCCCCCAAGAGGGTCTTCTGGATGGAGTTGAGATTGTGGGAAGGGAGGTGTCACCTCAGGCAGGAGACTAAGGTTTATTCTGAGAGAACTTAATTGCATGTCTAAGGTTCAGAGAATGATGAAGAATCCCAAGGCCCTGGAGCCTTTGGTAGGGCTACCAGGTATGGGATTTCAGAGCAATGGCTTCTTTTCATGGCAATAAGGAAGGGGTGACTTGGTCTGGCCACTGGAATATAGAGGGGAGTCGCCAAAATAGTGTTCTTCCCTTTGACAGGCTCTTGCCTGGCAGGAGACTTGGGTCAGTCAGGTCAAATGTTCAGGAAGATTTTCTAGGGGTGTTTAGCCAATGATAAGGTTTTCTATCTCCCACCCTTTCTTCCTTTCTGTTGCTCTCCTGCTCACTGTATCAGGCCTGCAGTACTACTGTCAGAGTCTGACCCTAAACAATGTCTCCTAAGGCTCTCTCCAAGCCATGCCACATACATTTCTCTCCCTGCATCTTTGCTCTGACCACGTTGCTCATGTGAAGTGTCCGTTGCCTTCTTCTCCTCTGGCCTGAATCCCACTCATCCTTCTAGGCCCAGGCTTGGGTCCCACTGTTTGTTGCTCAGGCCTCTCCAGGCCAAGGTAATCATCTGGCTCTGAGCCTGTGACCCTGGCTTTTGCAACACGGTGTCTTGAGTGGTCTTGTAGGTTGGAAGTTTCTTTTTTTTCTTACATGGGCAGGCACTGGGAACTGAACCCACGACTCTGGCATGGCAGGCAAGAACTCTACCACTGAGCCGCCGTTGCCTGCCCAGGTTGGGAGTTTCTTAAGAACAGCGATGGTGTGAGTGTGAAGGCTTTTTTGTGTGGATATTGCAAGGCACACCTTGTGGAGTACAGTGAATGTAGTTCGTGTCCAGTGATTAAATGCAGTTGGCTGCTGAGTTGGAGGGGGAAGTGAGGGGAAGCCTTCTCTTCAGTGTCCTTGGCAATGTATGGAGTCCTTGGGTAATTCTGCCCTTTTCTATAAAAGGCAGATGGAAAGGGCATGTTTGGGGTGCTTTAGCATGGGGAACAAATGAAGTTTAGCTGATATTCCAGCTGGTGAGAGTCTGCCCTGTGGACTGCCCACATGACACCATATAGACATGAATTGTAAAAGGGTTGTAATCCTGTTTTCCTCCTACCCCAGCAGGCTGTTCTCTCCACCCTGCTTTGCTGCTCTTATGCAATTTTCCTTGTTGTCCATGCTAAATGAATCCATATGTTTTATCTCTTCTCAATCCTGGGTGTAAATGAGGGAGAAAACATGGTTCTGAAAATGAAAAAGAAAAAGTCTCCTGGGTCTGGCCTCGTGGACAGGACTTTTTGGGGCTGGTGTTGGAGGAGAGTATCTGTGGGGCAGTGCTGACATAGGAAGTGGTGATCAGCCCATGTTGGACCCATCAGAAAGGAAAGCTAGGATCCCATCTGTCTCGGAACTTCCATTTTTGTTTCCCATCGACCCTGGACCATGGGGGAAATGGGAAAGAGGACTGGTGACTGATTTGAGTCTAGACAGTGAAAAAATAAATTCTGCATCCATCCCGTTTCCCCCAAACCTCCCTTTTGTGCCCCAGTTTGATGATTAATGGACCAGCATTTCCCTTCCAAGCTGGAAGGCCACCCCTCACAGTTGCCATGGCAATGCAGACCGCTCCCCCGTCAATTAAAAAAAAAAAAAATCCCTACTACTTCTCTGCGCTTTGCCACTACTGTAGCAGGAGAAAAGCCACCTCAGAATGCATCTCCTGGGCTCTCTCCTCAGCTGCTCAGGCTGTGTTTGCTGTGTGTCCCAGAGCAAAGCGCCTCCTCCCTTTCAGGGGCTTGCCTCACTTTCTGCACCCCGAGCAAACTTGTACCCCATGTGGTGCCCGTGCCCTCGCAGATGCTTCGGTCAAGAAGCAGAGTAAATTCCTGTTCATTTATCCGTTCGCAGTGCAAATTAAAAACCAGAGAGAACTCTCCTCTACCTTTTCCATTGGATTGAAAACAAAAACAACTCCCCTCCACACTTACTCTGGTGTAAATTGGGGAGCAGTTGACATCCTTAAAGAAAGTTTTAGTGAACCTGGCAGGAATTCCCCCTCCCTTCCAATATACAAACTTTAGATTGGACTTCTGTGAAGATTTTCAATTTATTTCTTTTCATTCCTCTCCACCCCTCTGTCCAGCATCCAGGAGGATTTGTGTGTTTTCATTTTATCTGTTCTTGTTCCTCTTGGCCTTGCTCTGGCAACATCTGGCCTCAGCGCCCTGTCGCAAGGTGAGTCATTAAGGAAGAAAAAAAAATCTTAAGGAAAAAAGTCCCTGGAGTTGAGAAGTAGCCTGTGTTGAACTAAGGCTGCCAGCTGAAGCTGCTGGGTTTATGGAGCATTAGGCGAACAGCCCCGACATTAAAGGGCCTCCTTTTTATGAATGGGTTGTGAAGAATGTAAATAAAGCAGCATCTCTCAATGGGGAAGCATTTTACATAAGCAGTACTACCCTGACCCAAGTATTTATGGGAATTCACTAGCACAGTCTGGAAAGGCTCACTTCCTTTGTGAACTTGCCATTGTGCTGGGGTCTCAAGGCCTTCGGAGGTATGAGGAGAGTGTGCAGCCCCACTCCCGCTCTGCAGGTCCCCCGGCCTTGACAGCCCAGCCCATGGCCGGAAGTGCCTGTGACCCCTGAAAAGTCACAAAACCCAGCCTGTAGTCCAGAGCTTGTGGGGATTGGAAGCATAAGCTCCTGCCTGAGGTCCTGGGGTTCTGCAGCGCCTGACCCCTAGGGCTGCTCAGACCTCCCCAGATCAGGGGACAGGGAGGTTCTGGGTGAAGAAAACCTGCCTGGTTTTATGAGAAGCACCGAACTAGAGTAAAATGGACTGGTTTGAATTTCAGCTCCTTTACGTTCCCCTGCCCACCTCCTGGTACGGCCGGCCGCTAATGAGCAGTAAAATGGCTAAAAGGGAGGAGGGAAAGCTGCAGCGGCAGTGAGGCTGCTGCCGGGCTGCTCGGGCCAATCGGGTCTGACAGGCGCCCTGGGCTCCAGTGATCCCTAAGCACCAGCCCGGTCTCGGGCTCTGATGGGGCTGGTGGTGTCATGGGCCTGGGCAGCTGGATCCGGAAGGCAGGGGACCAGAGGACTGTGGGTTTGGCGAGCAGGCCCCAGGGGTGGGGTTACGGCCAGGACTTTGTGCTGTGTCCTGGGGAGGGTTTTCATCCGGGTTTCATTTTCCCGGTGGGAAGCACCTGCGAAGATGGTTATTCACCTGACTCAGAGTCCCACAAAGAAAACTGTAGTGTCCTTGAGATCTTCTGCAAGCCCTATCCACCAGGGGAAAAAGGACGGGTTTGTCTCTCAGCCTCACTGTGATTTGATTGGAAACTTATTTTCAGTACACAGTGATCAAGTTACCTGAATGAAAGAAAATGACACTTTTCTTAGTTTACAGGATCAATGCTGGTAGGAACTTGGGTCTAAATCCTGTTTTGTGTGTGTCAGTTCCTTTTCCAGTGGGTTTGGGGTTAAGAGATGCTTTGGCCATCCCCATCCTCAGTGAGGGAGGCATCTTTCTGCTTCTTGTGCCCACAGGAATCTCACTTGGTGTGATGGACGCAACTTTTTCAGATTCCTCCCCACAGAGGAGAGGGATGTCCCACATTTAGGTTTTTCTCCAAGTGCAGCTACCTGTCTAAAAGGTTTGGGAAACATTCAGTTTTGTGGCACTTTGAAGGCTAATCACATTCTCATCTGGCCAGGTGGTTTAGAGGTGAAATCCTAACTTTTCTAAGGTCTTTGTAGGAAACATGGGAACGGTGTTAGGGTACTGTTTGATGCCAGGATATGCTGACCAGTATGCCAGAAGGGGAGATGGAGTCACCTTTCCACTACAGTCGGGCCCCTCTCGGAAGTGAGGTGTGTCCCCTATTTCGTGCTTGGAGGGGCCCACCCAGGTTGGATAGGATACAGAAGAGAATTATAAAAATGATGGATGATTATAAGAGATGATCGTCAGAGCAGATTGAAAGGATTTGGACTTACTTAGTCCGAGAAGAGGTAGCTAAGGGGCACTTAATTTGTCTTTGCCTATTAAGATGGTTGTTTGGAGAGTAATGACTGGTTTTTAGTTTTCTTTGCATCTGGGCTGGAAGAAGGGGGTTGCACCTGAGGCAGGAGGTGTGGTTCGACATCTGGGAAAGTGTATAGACTCTTTTTTGGGCTTTACTTTCAAATCATGGCAGCCTATCTTTAAAGTGCTATTTCCTCATCCCTTTGCAGGATATTAAACGGTTTGTTTCAAAAGTGCATGTAAGTTTATAAGGAACTTCGAGCAAACTTTTCTATAGAAACACTTTTTCAAATTATGTTGATGTTCCCTGCGGATGCCTTTCACCTGTCATTTTATTGGAGTACATTTTCAATTGCTCTGTGGTGAAAAATGTAAGGAAGACCAATAATGTGTTGTAATGCCAGAAATTAAAGCAACACCGGAGAACAAAATCGAACTTGAAAGTTGATCTTGAAGTCTGTGGGTGACCCGGCAGCTGTCCCGTGAGGCCCTGGATGGGGGCAGTGCATTGCGGTGGGGGGGTGGGGGGGCTTTGGGACAGACACCTGGACGCCCCTGCCTCTACCCTCACTGACTGCAGGGTTCTGGGCTTGTTCTCCTACCTCTCTGTCCCTCTATCCTCTCCCTCCTAAGAACAAGATGACAACAGTGACCTCATAGGGCTGTGAGCAGTGAGCAGGCCGTGCCTAGGGTGGTGGTGCGGGGTGCGTGGTGAGCGCTCCACAAGCATTAGCCCTCCTGTTATCATAGAAGCCACAGCAGTGATTTGAGAATTCCCTCCCTGCACGCTTCGGGGATTTGGGGGTTGAGAGTGCTTGTGCTGGTTCTTTGCTGCCGATTTCACCCTTCTGTCGGAGACATTCTTTATCTTGATATGAGCCTGCCTCTTGCTTAACGGGTTGGAGGTAACAAATGGAATGAGAGGAATATTTTCCCGAGGAAGCCAGGCAAGTTGGGAAAGAGAAGAAATAGAGGCTGACAGTGAAAGAGGTTTGTGCTGTATAATGTGAGAGCTTCCCTGGAGTAATCCTCTTGAACTGTGGATTAAATTGAAGGGGCATGGTGGACTCCCAGGGAAGGGGGGAAAGTTTGGAGATCAGAGCATGTCTTGTCCTGTGCTACAGGTAAAACACTCACCTAGGGTAGAAATGCTATTTGGAGTGGAGCAGGTGGGCAACCAGATCTTTGTTAATTCAGCGAGCTCCTTATTAAGCCCTATGGATAGGATTTAGTGGCAAGGAGGGCAGAATGCCTGTCCCTATAGAGTTTCCATCCTAGTGGGGGTAGCAGTAATGGCTCAGTTAATTAGGTGTGAGATAATGTGGGTTGGGTATCCGTAACTCTGGTGGGGTCAGCCTTGCACTTCTGTTCCTGCTCGCAGAATGCTGGAAGGCCTGGCCTCGTGTCCTGTCCCTTGTGGCTGGTTCACTCAGGAGGAGGTTAGTGTTCTGCTGGGGAGGCTGAAGACAGAGCTCCCGTCCTGGCCTCCCTGGTCAGTTTCTTCTGTTCAGGACTCGAGTTAGCACCTCCAGTCTTGGCGAGCCATTTTAGAAACCTAAGTTGATTTCTGGAATATCCTGGTGTTGGGACCAACACGTATCTTTTATCACTCCTGGGCAGGTGCCTGGAGCAGGCTGGTGAGCTGCTCTTTCATCTTTATTGAAGAATTCCGCAGTAGATTCAGGAGGTTCCCCCCCCCCGCCCCCCTTTTTCTGCTGAGACATAGCTCTCGGTCTTGGCTGAGCTTTAGGGTGCCCTGTTCCTATTCCCTTCGAGTCTCCAATATTGTTAACTGCTGGGAGCAAATGGTCCTGCTCCCAGGAGTAGATTTGCTCCTGTCCCAGCATGGGCAGTATAGAGTCTGGGTGGCAGGATCTGAGGGAGCCTTAGCCTGGAGCCCCTTTGCCACCCAGCCTAGAGTAACTGTAAGGCCATCCTCCCAACGTGGACCCAGCGGCATCAGTCTGGAAAAAGTTACATTTGTCTCCTGCTTCCAATACTGCAGCTTTTCTCTGTCACCACTTCCTGCATCCAAATGTTTATGCTGCCCACTCTGTTGGGTTCCTGTTCCCACAGTACACCTGGCATGAGGTAGGCACTCAGTATAAGTGTTTGAGTGAACACCCAGCCCAAAGGTCCCTTCTGTGAAGTTGCCTTGGGCAGGGGGCTCTCAGCCGAGCTCCCGGAACGATGTCCTTGCCACACCACCTGTCCTGTCTGTCCTTCTTTTTGTTTTCCTCCCAGCCCAAGCTCCAATTTCTTAGTCTTTTTTGCATTTTTCTTTAGAGTTTAGCCTAGTACTTGGCATGTATGGGAAAGAGAAAAGGAACGGGCTTGCATTGAGCACCTACTGTATATCATTTTTTCTGCTAGGTACATTACATGCATTCTTACCTAATTTAATCCTCACAACCTCACTATGTAGACAAGGAAACCAAGGCTCAGAAGTTCAAACCATTTACTCCAACACGCTTATGGTTAGCAACAACTCCAGCCCTATGTGGGCCCTTGCCTCTGCTGTACGGGGCCACAGCGGGCGCCAGCAAATGATGGCTGAATGGGCAAAGGTTACAAGAGGTGCAGTGCCTGGGAATGCTCTGAAGAGCAGCAGGTGTTCTAGCTTAGCTGGGCTGGCATCTCCTGATCTAGGTCTACCTGTGCCGTGGAAAGAAGCTAGGGGAGGCAGATCTCCTAAAGTAGAGACATGTGCCTTTAAGAAAGCCTTTAAAGACCAGTTTTGTATGGCATGTGCCTCCCTTCTAATTTGTGAGATTAGAGTTTCTTAAAGCCGAGCACTCTGGTGTGACTAAATACATTGTGCTCTGCCCACTGTCCTAGCTCAAAGGCCCGTGTGTGTGTGTGTGTGTGTGTGTGTGTGTGTGTGTGTACCAGCTTCATCGCCCTCACTCCCAGCCTCCCACTTGTAGGAAGGGCCTTCCCCTGAGAATAGGTTGGGTACTGGTAGTTTCTAACCACATAGGAAGATGATTCCACTAGCTCTGCTGGCATTTTCGTGTCCTTTACTGAATTTCTAATATAAAATGGGGCAGGGGTTTTATTTTATAGTCTAAGTTAAAACTCTCCTTCCTCTCCACTGAGATTTGTACTTCTTTACAGTCCCAGGAGGTGGGGTGTCTGGCGTTGCCTATCAAGCTGGAAGTAAGCAAGGTTCAGGACACAGGGTAAAGCCCTGACCTATGTTTCTTGAGCTCTCCTGCTGAGATGGGTCAGAGTGGACAGGAGTAGCCAAAAGGTGGGACCTTGGGGTGGGCTGGGCTGGCTGATACACCATACCCTGTGTGGGGCTGGAGTGGACCTTCCCTGCATGGCTGCTCCTGCCGCTGGCCTCCCAGAGTCCCCAGTGTGAAATGTGAGGAGCAGGTGGTCTGGCAGGCCAGAAACAGGCCTCTGGGAGGTGGGGCTGGCTCCTCAGATGGCTGCCGAACCTGAGGGTAGTCTGTAAAACAAGCCTGTCTCCAGATGGATGAGGCTGAATGGACACTAGTGAGGTGGGGCTGGTGGCTGCGGCCAGTGCTGTCTCTTTGGGCAAAGCACCCTGTGGCTCCAGCTCCCTGCCGTGGGAGTGGAGACCCTCTCCCTCTCTGGGGTCCACACTGACAGAGCTGTCAGATGGCCGGAAGAGGCAAAACACGTGACCCCTGACCCTATCCCCTGGATCTAGCCCTGCTCTTAGCATGCAAAGAACTTGCCTTTCACTGTAGAGTCAAGTGTTTCTCCGAGGTGTGGAGCTGTTGCTGCTCAAAGTCTTTTGGGATGCAGTTTTTGCCTCTGCCCTCTCGCTGTTGCAGACCCAGCCTCCCACAGCTCACCCCACCCTGGGTTCTCCAAGAGGGAAGGAGCAGTGCCGCCATCTTTTCCCAGGGTCGACACTGGGCTGTTTCAGTGGAACAGTAGCAGAGCAGAGTTCAGGTGCAGGCTGGGTTTTCACTTTTCTCTTGGCGAGGTGGGGAGGCGGGGAGAAGGAAGCTGGCTTCCCAGCCACTGCCTGCTGTGAGGAAACACCCAGGCCCAGGCCGGGGCAGGCTGCCCTCCTCCCTCCCTGAGCCTGAAGGGGGTGGGGGGGGCGTTTGCCTGCCGGTTTCCTGCTCCCAGCTAGGCTCTCTGCTAGACTGTCCCACAGTGGCTCGTGTAACCCTCACAGCCACTCATAGGTAAGGTTAATTTGGGTGTATCAATTTTAGATGAAGAATCTGAAATTCAGAGAAGTTGAGTAAGTTGTTAGTAAGGGGCAGAACTGGCATTTAAATCCAGGTCTGTCTGACTAAAAGCTTTTGTTCTTTTCTGTTACTGGGTCTTAGGGATTCAAGAGATACCAGCCGTGTCTTTACCTGGCTTTACCATAAGAATCACAGTGGCTTCATCTCTCTGTTTCACTGTGAAATCACAGCAACTAAATTGAAATGAAAGGGAGCCCACCATTGTGCTCTTGCCATTTGTCTTCTTTGGTGAAAGATAGAAGAAACTCAGTACTCATGGAGAGTGTTATTTTTCCCTTCCAGGGTGGGGTGGGGAGGTTATTGCCCAGAGAGGTTGCCGAGAAGGACTGTGCTTAGCTCAGTGCCAATTATATGGCTTTAGCTATAATTGGGAGGAGGTGGTTTCTTGGCTCTCACCCAGATGACACCCGGTCAGCCTCTACCTAAGACTTCCCTGAATACTCTGCTTTCATTAAAACCAAAAAATCCAAAAAGCAAAGAAAGGCAGTGGGCAGGAGCCCTGGGACAGGAGTGGGGGTATGGCCTGAGCTCCATAGGGGAGGGTAGTAGCACTTCTTCCTGCCTCTGTGCAGCTTCTGCTGTGGGTCCCCACCCTCGCTCTCCCCTCAGCAGTGTCTGCGGCCCACGCTTCTCCAATGTTTTGACCCTCCCTCTCTCCTCAAACCTTCAGCTACCCACAGAGCACCTTGGTTGTGCTTCGCTCACCTGTTAATGGGGCTGGTTGGTGCATGGTGCTCCTAGCAGCTTGGGGGCAAGAGAGGCCAGCTTTCCTGTTCTGCCTCTATGGAAACAGCTTCTCCCAGCCCTGGGCAGGTTGGGGGTGGCCTGGAGGCCCAGAGCCTGCTGTGACACAGCAACTAGGCCTGGATCTTTTCACTCATCTTTGGTTTTGAGACCCCAGTGTGTCTAGGGCCTGTGAAGGCCTTTTTTGCTGTCTTTTGAGTACCTTTGTGGGGATTTGGGGCTGAGCCTGTAGTGTGAAGTTTTTGGTCTGGTGGCCCACCACAGCCACTGTCCCCAGAAACTGACAATATAATTCCAGCTGGTTGCTGCTCAGAGCTGTGGACAATCAGATTGGCTTTCGCCAGCGAGGACTTGCTTGACAAGGTCTCGGCGAGCAGTAGGATGCCCTGGAAGGTCCCTCCTAGGAGCCTTCCGGGCATGTGGTCTGGACTACCTGTTCTGGAGGACAGTGCTTCCCAGAGAGGAGATGGGAGCTTCTGAGGGAGCCCAGACAGTCTTGTCCCTAGGCAGTATAGAAGGTTCCTGGCTGGGCTCATGTGTAAGTGGGAGGGACAGCAGGATTGGCAGGGCTAGAATGGGAACCAGGCCTGCTGCTTTGTTGGAATCTTCTTCCCCCAACCTGGCTGGGCCCCCCCTGCAGGGGCCTGGCAGGCTGGGAGCCCCCTCTGCCCAGCCCCACCCCAGGAAAGAGCTGCAGCCGAGGTTCTCACAGGTCCAGCTTCAAAGTGTGACTCACACCCGGGCTTCAGTCTGGAGTGGAGTGAGAGGCAGGCAGCAGAGACCCCAGCCTCTCCTCAAGAATGGTCCGTGATATTGCTCCTGCCTTAGGCACCATATGAAAGCAGGGAGCTGTTTTGCAATGTGTTTTTGACGGCCCTGGATTTTTTTTTGGCAGATTCAGGTGAGGCTAGCAAGAGGTTCTTCTGGCTCTGTTTGGAAGAGGCTTCCCACGATCGTCCACCCCGGGACACTGCATGGTCCTGAGGGACTGGAGGTCTGAATGGGAGGTTAAAGAGCAGGATTCTCTAAGGGAATTATATTGTCAGTTTCTGGGTACAGTCTCCTGAAAGTGAAAGACATGCATTCAAGGTGCCTGCTTGGCACCTTGACCTCTCTCTCCCTGCTTAGGTCCTTTTCTGGGTTGAGAGGGAAAGACTGTGGGGTGAGAATGGGGATGCAGGTGTCCCAGGATTCTGGAACTGTCTGCCTCTGCAGCCAGTCCACCAGCAAATTCTGAACTGTGGGGGGAGGGAAGAGGCAGGCCAGCCCCCTCCTGCTAAAAGCTCTTCACATGCCAGGCCTGAAGGCACTTCCCTGTGCTTTCTCTCTTTCCTGCTCGTGTCCCTCCTTGCTCTGCACTTGGTGTCTGTGTCCTTACAGGCCACAACCCAGGTGATCTCAGCCTGGGCCTCTGGTCATTTCCACATCCAGCCCCTCGGGTAGCTTGGGGGCTGTGGAGGGGCTTTGGCCCCAGCTCAGCTGTGTGGTCTGTGTCCTCGTCGTCGTCCTCATTCTCCCATCCCCAGGCTCTTTGGGAGTGTGGGAAGGCTGGACCCAGGTTTCCTAGAAAGTACGAATGTGCTTCTGCTCTTCCTTGTTGTCTGCTTCCCCCCCCCCCCCCCCCATCTAGCACAGGGATACCCTGTGTCTGAGGAAAGGGCCTGTGGGTTATCAGAAATTGTGATGCTTTTGAGAGTGAAAGACGTTGCTAATCGGCACGCTGAGCAGACAGAAAAGGGTCTTATGGAGCCTGGCAGAATGCTTGGAGTTTTTTCGGAGCTCTCTGTATACACTTCAGGAATGAATGGATTTGCCTTCTGTGACTGTATCTAGCCTGGGGCCTCATCTCTGGGCAGTGGCAGGTCCCCACATGTGGCCTGAGCAACATCTGGCATGCTTCCTCCCCTTTCCAGTTTTCTGAATCCTTTCTGAGGGGTTAAGGATCGCCCACGCTGCCCTCAGCTGGTTTTTCAAGCACTCTTTCTCAATCACTGCTGCGTGTCCCAGGAGATAAGGTGCCTGGTGACCCCAGCCACTGGCCCAAGGCCACAGGAGCTGGTTGGGAAGGGCACAGGATTCCCTGGGAGCCCTCAGGCTTGGGACTTTCTGGGTTAAATCCAGGATTAACCCTGGCCGGTGGGGACTGTTCTCTGTATCTCCAGGAGAGTGAGTATGAATAACAAAATCAGTGGGTAAATTAACTGAAAAGCCTGGGCCTGCAGGGTGGGGAGGGGGCTCGCAGGGGTGCCTGGTGAGGGGTAGAGGGGTGTCTGGCACCTTACTTGGCAGAGCCTGTGCTTTGGGTTGGGGAAGGGGTGAGTTAACAGCCCAGTATCTCTGAGCACTGAGTCCTTTGGCCCTCACAGTCCCTCTTTTCCTTGGCCCTGTTAGCTTCTAATGCATAGCCAGCCCTGGCCTCCCTGGCATGTATTGGGAGTGTTTAGCCAAGGAGAGTTGGGGGGTGACACCTGGCCGTGGGCATTTTCTCTCAAGAGCTCCAGGCTCTAGTCTTCCTCAGACTCTCCACCTTCCTCTATCCTCACCCTTCCTGGCATCTTTGCTTACCCGGAGAGAGACCTGAGGAACAGGGCTGGACTCACAAGGTAGCCCTGCTTTGTCCCCTACTTTAGTTCTCCTTGTTACTTTGTTTCCTGGCTCTTTGTAGGTAGTGGAGTTTAAAGCTCTCCCCCGGGTCCAGGGGCACAGTCCCTCAGGTTTTCTGCACCCTAGGAGTATGCTGGTCCAGCCTTACTGACCCCCCTTCACTGGGCACGGTTTGGGCTGCTCTTCCCCAGAACTAAGGGTGGTCTGGCTCCCGTGGCTGGCTGAGACCTCCCTGACCCATGGGCTCCTTGAAACCAGGCCCATACCTTCCATGGGACTCTTCCAGCAAGACCCAGATTATGGCTGTTCTGAGTTTTGTGTCAGGCATGGAGCTCCCAGCTGGACTTTGCCCCCTCTGCATTCCAGCAGGCAGGTTCCCCATCTCATCTCACTGTCCCACCTACTCATCCTTCTGTGGCCAATCTCAGAGCCCCAAGATGAGGGCATTGGCAGTGCTTTTAGAGGAATAGATGCCCCCCCACCCCCACCCCCACCCCCCATACCAAGCTCCCATCCTGGCTCTGTATCTCCAGAGCTGCCTCTTGTACTGCTATGGGTGTCTATTGGGAAAAGAAAAGAGTAGTGAGAACAGAGAGCTTTGCCCCCCATGACTCTGGGATCTGCATTATTCTGTTGGCTCTCAGGGACTCCAAAGCAGAACTCCAGGCTAAAAGGAAAGTAGAGGAACCAGGCCACGCACAGCTGCTGGTAACCTCACCCTGCAGGACCCTTGCACATTGGAGTAGGGGTCTAGGGAAAATCCAGGCTGAAGCTGGTATTGGGGGCAGGTCAGAGCTACTGCAGAGCCAGGTGGACCACAGTGGAAGGGAAAGTAGGCCAGGGAAGGCTCCTCTCATTGCCTGCCTTCTGTCCTGCAGGTTGGGTTACTCCATGACACACACTCGGAGGAAGTCCCTTCCCATGCTGAGTTCGGGCCCCACCGGCCACAGGGAGCCCCTGCAGATGGAAGGCAGCAGTATGGAGCAAGAGGTGAAGGGCGTGGAGCCAGGCATGCCTGAGAGCCCGGGACATCTCACAGGACGCCGCAAGAACTACCCACTGCGTAAGCGCCCACTAGTTCCCGAGAAGCCCAAGGCTTGTAAAGTGCTGCTGACCCGCCTGGAGAATGTGGCTGGACCACGAAGTGCAGATGAGGCTGATGAACTGCCCCCTGACCTGCCCAAGCCCCCTAGCCCAGCCCCACCCAGCGAGGACCCTGGCCTTACCCAGCCCCGCAAGCGGCGTCTGGCCTCCCTCAATGCCGAGGCCCTCAATAACCTGCTGCTGGAGCGGGAAGACACCAGCAGCCTGGTGGGCCCCCGCCGCAGTCGAGGGGGAGACCCTCATCGCAGCCGGGATCGTGACCGGGCCACTGGCAGCTGGTCCTCCTCTAAGAAGCGGCCTAGGCTGGAGGACCTCGGAGGAGGAAGTCGTGACCTGTCCCCAGAGCCAGCGCCAGACGAAGGTGCCCGCCGGGATGGTGACCCAGCTCCCAAGAGACTGGCCAGCTTGAATGCAGCTGCCTTCCTGAAGCTGAGCCAGGAGCGGGAGCTACCCCTGCGACCGGCCCGTGCCCATGCTGAAGCAGATGGGCGCTCCACTGAGCCACCGGCACCCAAGGCCCTGAGGCCAAAGTGGGCCAAGGTCAATGGCAAGAGCTTTCCTAAGGCCCGGCAGGGGTCTGGCTCTGGGGAGGCTGGAGGCCCACCCAGCTGGCAAGGGCACCCCGAGGGGCCATGGCCATCTGCCACCCCTCGTGGACCATCCGTTCAGCCACCTTACCAGCCCCTGAGTGGGGCCCTGGAGAGCCCCTTGGGCCTGCGCTCCCGCCTGCCCCTGCTGATGGGTGGGCAGGCAGCTCTGAAGCCAGAGCCTGGGCGTCCAGGTGAAGAGTCACCTGCCCCCAAGCAGGAACTGCACCAACCCTCTTTCCCCACCCCCCAGCTGTCCCCACTGCCGATGCCTGGCAACCCCGCCGACTACACGGGCCTGTGTGGTGGGCCTGAGCTCACTGCACTAGGCAGCTTCTACCTGTATTGCAGCCAAGACGGGCTGCAGTGTGGGGGCTACTCCCCTTGCCCCATGCTTCCCGAGGGCAAGCTGTCCCCAGTGGCTGCACCTAATGAGGGGCTCCTCTTGGCTCCCAGCTCAGTGTCTGCAGGAACTCCTTTCCAGCACCCTCCCTGGGGCTCCTCTCGTTATTGCTCCAATGAGGACACTGGAGTGAATGGTTACAGCCTCTGTGGAGTTTTGCCCCTGTCCCTGTCCCACATTGGCACTACCTGTGGCGGCTGCACCTACAAAATGCCTTTTGCAGCAGGTAAGCTTTCCTGGGGGTGGGATATTCCAGGGAGTCCCTGAGACATGGTGTCCCAGGAGGGGTGGCAGGAGCGGGGGCCCTTGAGGTCAAGCTGCTACATGGGAGGTATAGGGGTTCTGAGAAGGGAGTAGTCTGTGCCCCAAGCCTAGGAGGTCCCCCTGGGAAAGGAACCCTCTGTTTGCCATTTACCAGCCCTGCTCTGCCCAGTTGTCTGTGGAGATTATTGGGCCCTGCAGTTAGGTACATTGTGGTCATGGCAGGGGCCAGGAGGGTCTCTCCTTCCTCCCCATTGGAATACCCTTTCTTAGACTCTGAATAGCAAGTTAGATGTTGAAATTAGGGCTTTAGCCAAGTTGTTTCTGTGTCCTCTCTGCCCTCAAGGAAAGCTCAGGTTCCTTACTTTCCAGGAGTTCAGACCATCTGCATGCCAGCTAAGCATTCACTGGAAGGATGGCAGGTACCAGGTCCAGTAGGCGGTTCCAGCTGCAGTAGGGCAACTTCACCCTGGCCAAACAGGTTTTGAAAAAGTAGTGTCCATATTTAGCATCACCTTAGTAGGAGCGGACAAGGTGGGCACACCCTGAAAACAGACAAGCAGAGTTGCCTGGCACAGACTGGATGGTAACAGGTCCCGCTGCTTTAGTGTCTACCCTCCTTAGTGAGACCCAGAAACCTCTGAGGTGGTGGTGGTGGGGCTCATGTTCCATAGTCATCTCTCCCCTCAGACTGGTGGAGGGCAGAAGTATCCTCACCTGGCTCTCCGGGCTACTCCCCTGGCTGCAACATGGTGGTGACCAGAACAGTCCTGGCCAACAACTCAGCCCTGCTGCTGGGGGCTGGAGGGTGAGGGGCGGGGCCTTCCCAGGGCTCTCCTTCCACCCCCACCCCTTCTTGTAGGGGTCTATAAAACAGCTTTATAGACCAGCTGGCTCTGGCTAGACTGGTTGTTTCAGGTTCTGGTGTGAGTCGGGGCTCTAAAAAGGAAAATAGGCTGCTTAATTGGGTTTTTCTGTCTCTTTCGTACTGAAATCTGGACACCTAACCTGTGGGTTCCAAGACCTTACTCCTTCATCCTAAAAATAAAGACACTGGAAAACACCTTGTCTCAGGCACTGTTCTGAGCACTTTACATTTCAGAGGCATTGTGAAAAGTAATTGCCCAGACTCTGAGCCAGGTGGCCTGGAATGAAATCTCAGCTGCTCCACTTTGAGACCCTGGGACAAGTCATGTAACAACTCTGTTTCTGTTTCCTTAATTGTAAAATGGGGATAATAATGGTACCTGTCTCATAGGATTGTAGCAAAGATGAAATGAGTTAATGTATTGATAGCAAAAATAACTAGTGAGCACCAATGATATTTGTAACTACTGCATGTGTTGCAAGGCACCTGAGAGGTAAAGTGACTTGTCCAAGGTCACACAGCTAGTAGGTAGCAGGTCGGGTATTCATATACTGTACCTTCTGACTCCAGAATCCCTGTTCCTAGGCACTGTGGAAGCCTTAGAGAAGTTTATATAAGAGTTACAGAAGCTGTTTTCACTACCTCCCCATCTTTTAGGCTGGAAGGGGAGATGGAAATATCGGCAGGCCCATCACCAAGGTCAAGAAATACCCTGACCCCCTTGGGCAGTCATTTGGAAAATCTTCCTTAAAGGACTCCACCTGCCATCTCAGGGGCCTTTGAGTTCACACTTAGAGTTGAGATAGGAGCAGGCTCTGGAAGCGGGTGGGCAGGTGGGCGTACTGCTTGTCCTTTCCTGCCCTCACCTGCAATCTCCTTTCCCAGAAGGCTGCAGGTCCCTGGGCCAGCTGGAATTTCCTCTCCCAGAAGCTGACCACCCAGCCTCACCCGCCCACCCCCTCTTGGGATGCCCTGTGCCCAGTGTGCCACCTGCAGCAGAGCCCGTCCCCCATCTTCAGACACCCACCTCGGAGCCCCAGACAGTAGCCCGCGCCTGCCCTCAGAGCGCCAAGCCTCCCAGCGGTTCCAAGTCAGGTCTGCGCACAGGCTCTGCCTGCAGGCACACCGCGAGGAGCAAGGCTGCCCGCAGGCCTAGCCACCCCAAACAGCCACGTGTCCAGCGCCCACGTCCACGCCGCCGTCGCCGCCGCCGCACCAACGGCTGGGTGCCCGTGGGGGCTGCCTGTGAGAAGGCCGTCTATGTTTTGGTGAGTGCCAGCTGGTGGGAAGTGGGGGAGTGACAGTGGACACAGGACCTGCAATGAAGTGGGTCCCAGGAACCTAGCTCAGGTTGCTCTGGGAGGTGACGGGGCTCCAGTTCGCTTGTATCCCAGGAACCGATTATACTGGCCCAGCTTGTCCCCTAGCCCTGACGGATTCTGTACCAGTGTGGCCTGGGGAGGTCAGGGAACACACAGTCACGGTTAGTAGCTGTCATTTCTGTTACTGACTCACGGTTAGGGCAGCCATCTGAAGAGTCTTCAGCTCTCATCCCTGTTCATTCTGTCCCTTCCATAAAATGAAGGACTTTCCTGGAGGCTTTCTGAGTGTGTATAGGGGAAGACGGGTGGGCAGAGAATTAGTGGTGCAGGAGTTCCTGGGATGAGAAAGGGAATGCCAGCTAACATTTAATAAGCACATAGGTACCAAAACTAAGCCAAAGCACTTTGCACACATTATCCCCTTTAATTACCCTAGAAGGTAGATATCCTAGATTCCTCTCATCTGCCCCCATTTTACAGAGAAGGAAACTGAGGCTCAGCAGTAGATTACGTAATTTGCCCAAGGCTACACCATTTATAATGGTGGTTTAAGGGTCTGAACCTAGACTCTCCCTCCCTAGAGGTTGCCAGAGATATGACCGTCAGCTCAGCCCCAGAAATTTTTCTCTAACTATGGGAATCCCCATCCCCATCCTGTCCCTGGAAGCCAGGCATAGGGAGATCCAGCGTGCAAACTGCTTCTGCAGTTTCCTGTCCTTGGTGATTTGACTACCCTGAGGAAAGTGTAGAGAGGCTGTCATTCCCTTCCTGCTCCCTTCTTGGTCCAAGTGTGTCCCCTCAAATCTGTTTGTGCCATTGGTGGTGCGTGCCCAGGATGAGCCGGAACCAGCCATCCGTAAGAGTTACCAGGCGGTGGAGCGGCATGGAGAGACGATCCGAGTCCGGGACACTGTTCTACTCAAGTCAGGCCCGCGGAAGACATCCACACCTTACGTGGCCAAGATCTCAGCCCTCTGGGAGAACCCTGAATCAGGTACCCTCCCTCAGGCTGGGGCTTTAAGGGTGGCCACCTGCTCCAGGGCTCCAGGCCCAGATCTCCCCCTCCCTGGAGTCTGGCCTGGCAGGACTCCCCATGTTCCTGGCTCACGATCTGCCTTCCACTCAGCCGGTCTGTCTCTGCCGAGGGCTGCGGGTGACCTTGTGGCATGGGTTGGAGCAGCTCAACCTTTCTGGCCTGGACACCTGTCCCCCAGCCTCACCTGTCAGTACCCCTTCTACCCCACTCCCTCTGAGCCAACAGCAATTCCAGGCCCCTGAATGCGGGTTTGGCCTGGCGTGGGGATATGGGCGGCTGAAGCCTGCAGGATCGACTCAGGCATGGAGGTTGGATGAGCCTCCACAGCTGGTGGCCAGCCTTCCTGGCTGCCTAAGTAACTCCGGGGCTGCCAGCTCAAGCCATGACCACTTTTGTTGTCATCCCCCCAGGGGAGCTGATGATGAGCCTTCTGTGGTATTACAGACCAGAGCACTTACAGGGAGGTCGCAGTCCCAGCATGCATGAGGTGAGCTGCCTGGCAAATGGGTCTGGGAAGACTGGGGTGGCACTTAGAAGGTAGCATGGGGTGTGGGCAGCAGTGGGCAGTCCAGTCCCTGAGCTTCGCGCTGTAGACTCCAGAGATTGAAGACCTGGCAAAGGGCCTGGGTCTAGCGTTTTCCCCCAGGTTGCCCCAATTCATATTTCAAAGAGAACTATCACCTTTGTTTTAAAAGGAGGCAGAAAGGGAGATCTTGAAGGCAGGAGGTGCCAGGATGGGAGTAAATGGGTGCACCCTACTGGTGACACAGAAGGGGAAGTGGAGCTGCATGCCTAGCCGTCTTTGTTGTTGTCTGCAGTGTGAGGGAGAGGGGAGAAAAGAATCCTAGCACCTCCTAGGCTCTCCACAAGTTGTGTGCTAGGAGAGGTGACTGCAGTTCCTATCGTGATCTTTGATTCCTGATATGGGCTTTTATGTCTTTGCTCCTTGCTGAGGCTTTTCACCTTACCCTGGTGGAAAGAGGGGGAGGGGGACAAGGGTCAGGGGCTGGAGTAGGTACCTGGCTACTCCTGAGTAGCTCAGCACCTAGGAGGAATCCCCTGGGGCTATGGGTGAATGGTGCTGAATTTCTTTCCTGAGAACTTGTTCCTTGACTTCTCTGGAGTTTTCTCAGGTCAAGAATCCCAGCACAGGGGTTAACACCTGCCTTGTTCCTGGGGTTATGGGCCTCCCAGCCCTGGTCACTGACCTCCTCATGTCTCCCCTGAGCCTTTGCAGAATGAAGTCTTTGCATCTCGACACCAGGACCAGAACAGTGTGGCCTGCATTGAGGAGAAGTGCTATGTACTGACCTTCGCTGAGTACTGCAGGTGTGTGGGGCCTCCCTCTCCTCCGGCCCCTCCCCTCCAACTCCCCGGGCTCTGCCGGGGATCTCGCTCTGCTCTAGCACTCACTGGGCCTGATCTCCAAGAACTTTCTTGTTCACAGCCTGCCTCCGCCATTTGATTTTTCTATGAGAGTGAGTGAGGCAGAGCTGGGGGTGTTGATAGTACAGCTGTCAGGTATGTCTAGGAGGATTGTCAGGTATTTGGCAGGAGGGCCCGGCAAGTACGGTAGCCTGGTGACAGAGCAGAGGACTGGCAGTTGGCAGAGCCAGTCCAGCGCCTGAGACAGGGATGGAGACAGCACCACTTCTGAGGGGTGTGCAGGCGATGTCCCAGCTCCGCGGGCAGGGTGGAGGATTGGTCTTCCCACCAGGCGTCTGTGGTGAAGACCATGAACGGTATGTTCCTGCAGATTCTGTGCCATGGCCAAGCGCCGAGGCGAGGGCCTCCCCAGCCGAAAGACAGCACTGGTGCCCCCCTCCGCAGACTACTCCACACCCCCGCACCGCACGGTGCCTGAGGACACGGACCCTGAGCTGGTGTTTCTCTGCCGCCATGTCTATGACTTCCGCCATGGTCGCATCCTCAAGAATCCCCAGTAGCCTCCTCGTGCCCAGTCTGGGGCTGCCATGGGCTTGTGGGGCTCAGGGCAGGGGGCACTGCTTGAAGCACAGCACTTGGTTAAGGGGCCACAGGGGCCTAAGGTTGCCAGCCTGTGGTTCTCTTGGGGGTGGGGGGAGGGCAGGGGCCCCTTTGGATTCTGGGCCCCATGGGGAGGGAAGGGGAGGCCAGGGTATAAGAAAAGCATCAGGGTCCTCAGCTACCCAGGATACCTCTCTGTGGTCCCCTGGGAAGAGACCCCCTGAAGAAACTGTCTTCCCCAGGCTGGCCCAAGCCTGAGGGGCACGGGGCCTTAGGGCAGGGGCAAGGCCCTGCAGGAGCCAGACCCAACAGGTCCTTCCGCAGCCTGCCCTGGGCCCCTCCAGGGCGGTGGGGGCCAGCTTTACCTCACCCACTGTGACCCGCTGCTTCCTCCGTCAGCCTGGGACCAGGCCCTCCCAGAGTCTAGCACAGCTCTGAGCTTATTCCTTTGAGGCATGGGGAGCCAGTGTGACTTCCAGAGCATTGATTTCCTCTCCCTGGACTTGGGGCTGTTCCCTGGCTTTCCTCCCTTAGCCGCTGCAGCAGCCCCTGGTGCTGGGACGACTTGACCTGGCCCTCGCAGCCGTGGGTGTGGCCCGCTTGTGGGAGTCAGCCTCCTGTCCACTCCCTGGCAAGGACCACCCCACAGGTCTGGCTTCCCAGAAGTTAACTGGTCAACATGGGGTTTGTCATGTCTGGGAGGGCAGATGGGTGCTGGGAGGGGGTGGGGGGCAGGGGGCAAGGAAAATTGCTACCTGATCTGTTGAAGACTTTTCCTCTTGCCTTACACTTGGAGGTTCTAGGAAGCCTCTTGCAAAACTTCACACGTGACCCTTCAAAGCCACACCCACCTGAAATCAAACCAAAGGAGTGTGGCTCCCCTAGCCCTGCCACCCCTTATCTAGTCTTTTGTAGATTGCACTAATTTACGTCCCAGCAAGAATCAACACTGTATCAGTCCACAGACCTGCTGAGCTGCAGCCACCCACTCTAGGAACTAAGGACCTGCATTTTCAGTTTGTTCCTGCTGCCCGGGGGCCCTGTTCTCACCTGCTGCCCCCCAGAGTAGATTAGGAGGCTCAGCTCCCTGTCATCCTTGCCTGGCCCCGGTGCTCCTTGTGAGGGGGCAGGAGAAGCCTGGTTATTTCCTGTGTGTACCAAAGAGGAGCGCGGTGGAGAGAGGGAGGTGGGTGCAGTGTGACTTGGGCCTGCTGCTGAGACCCTGCCAGCCGAGCACCTCTACAAGCACACACACCCCTGGGAGCAGGAGCCGAGGAAGACTGCACGGGGTCGTCCTCCCCTGGGGAGAGGCAGGCGCAGGCCCAGCGAGCTGAGGGGGTAGCAGTGGGTGAGGATAGACAGCCGGGTGGGGGCTGGAAAGGGAGGTGGAAGTGAATCCTGAGAGCGCCCCCAGTAGCCCCTGGTCACCCCCAGGCGCTGTGCTGTCCACGTAAAACAACCGCTCGTGATTGGTGCACTGGGCTTGACGGGCCTGGAGGCTTCAGAGGTGAATTTATGCTTGGGAAGCCCAATCCCAAATCTGAAGGGAAGGGGCTTGAGTCCCCTCATATGAAATAAGCTGTTTTGAGAAGCTGGCAGAGTGGCAGTGGAGGCTCTGGAGAGCCAGCCTTGGTGCCTGCTCATTCCCCGGGTGCCGGGTCCTTGATGCCGAGGAGCGCAGCGTGATGCAGCAGGAGAGGTCGCGGCCCCGCCCCTCCCCTCCCCCAGGAGGCAGGGTCTGCTGCCCAGTACTTACGTGCTTTTGAAATCTTAGATGTGGAAATATTTTTTCGAACCTGAAAATGCAGCTGGTAGAATTTCAATGGAAGCATAATCCATGTAAAATATATTTTAGTTGATATTTTGTAAGATGCACTTTTTGTGTGTGTTGACCCTGGTTTCCCAGATCTGTATTTCAGTGTTTACAAGGGAGGGAGGACCTTTCCTCACCTTCCTTTTGACAGAGATTAGAAGTACTTCTTTAAGAAAAAAATAAATTTGAGAAATTGTATTGATTTAGAAAAGGATCATTCCCTGTGTGTCCTGTCATCTTTCGGTGTGTGAGTGCGGAGGGGCTCACTATTCTTATTTTGAAGATTCCCCTTACCCTTTACGTGCAGGGGCTCAAACAGGTATATTAGGATTCTGTAGGGAAACAGAACCAACAGGAGATCTCTGTAAATACGAGATTTTATAAAAGTGTCTCAGGAGTCCAAATTCCTTAGGGCAGGCTGCAAGCTGGCAACTCTGATGAAGGTTTTCAATGAATTCTCAAGGAGAGACTGGCTGGCTGTAGTAGAGATGGAAGTTCTCTCTTCTGACTGCTGAAATCATCACTTCTCCTTTAAAAGCCTTCGGCTGATTGAGTTAAATATCTCTTATTGTGGGAGGCACTCCCCTCAGTTGATAGATGTAATCAGCATAGATGTCAACTGACAGTTTAAGTCCACGGGATGTCCTTGCAGTATCAAGGCAGTGCTTGTCTGACCAGACAACTGGGCACCCTCACCTGGCCAAGTTCACACCTGAACCTAACCATCATACAGGCTAGTAAGCAAATGCAGAAGAGCAGGCAGGAAAGCAGAGTAGGGAGAGGAGTAGGAACGTGAACTTGGAGTTGACCTCTTGGCATCGGGATGGCCAGGGCCATCTGCCTAGGTCTCTTAAATTTCCTGGGGTTGCCATCCTTCACCTGGCTGATGACCTGGTAGCTGGTCCCTGAGTAGGTGCATGGTGAAGATGCCATTTCATCACCTTGGGTCATGCCTTGGGGAACCTGTAAGCAGTGTCTTGGACCTGGTGCCCCTTGCTGAGCGGATGAAGCCCATGTTATGTGGCCAAAGGCTTGTGGTTGGTTGGTGCCTGTTTCTGCAACCTTTGTCAAGCACTCGAGGTGGGGCAGCTCTAAGGCCCTGGAGTTTCCTGGCAGGCAGAGCATAGCAGCCCAGCCCTCTTCCCTCTCTGCTAAGGACTCCTGGGCGTGGGGACAGGTGCCATTTCCATAGAGGCTGTTAGTGGCATAGATAGCACCAGTGAGGTTGTTACAGCACTGCCATCAGTGAGGTACCCATGAGTTCCATGAGATGGGTGGTATCCTATCCTCATTTTACAGGCAGGAAACTGGTGTGGCGATAAGTACCTTGCACAGGGATTCCCCATAAGTGCCTGTTCTTGCACTCAACAGACTGACTGACTCCTAACACACAAAACCACCCTCTTAACAGAGAAATGAGTACATGTGGTCAAAAACTTTCATAAAGGGCTCTTTTACTTCTATACAAAAATAAGATGTACTTATTGTTTTAAAAAAGAAGGATTTAAGTAGAAAATCAGCCCATCACTGGAAATTTACCTTCAGTGCTATCTTTTTTTTTTTTTTTTTTTTTAAACATGGGCAGGCACCGGGAATCAAACCCGGGTCCTTGGGCATGACAGGCAAGCACTCTTACCTGCTGAGCCACCATGGCCTGCCCCCTTTAGTGCTATTGTAAGCAAGGAGCATTGCCAGTGAAGGCTAAACTTTTTTTTTTATTAATAAAACCAATCAACATACAAGATGAACATTCTTTTTTTTTCCATCACATAGTTGAATATTCATCATGATAATTTCTTTGAACATTTGCATCATTCAGCAAAAGGAAAAAAAAAAAACAATTCATACATACCATACCCCTTACCCCTCCCTTTCGTTGATCACTAGCATTTCAATCTACTAAGTTTAACATTTGTTCCCCCTATTATTTATTTATTTTTAATCATGTGTTTCATTCATCTGTCCATAAAGTAGATAAAAGCATCAGACACAAGGTTTTCACAATCACACAGTCACGTTGCGAAAGCTATATCATTATACAATCATCTTCAAGAAACATGGCTACTGGAACACAGCTCTACAGTTTCAGGCAGTTCCCTCCAGCCTCTCTGTTATGCCTTAACTAAAAAGATGATACCTGTTTCATGCCTAAGAATAACCTCCAGGATAACCCCTCTTGACTCTGGAATCTCTCAGCCATTGACACTTTGTCTCATTTCTCTTGTACCCCTTTCGCTGGAGAAGGTTTTCTCAATCCCTTGGTGCTGAGTCCCAGCTCATTCTAGGATTTCTGTCCCACGTTGCCAGGGAGGTTTACATCCCTGGGAGTGTCCCACGTACATGTCCCACGTAGCAGGGGGAGGGCAGTGAGTTTGCTTGTCATGTTGGCTGAGAGAGAGAGAGAGGTCACATCTGAGCACAAAAGAGGTTCTCTTGGGGGTGACTCCTAGGCCTTATTTTAAGTAGGCTTAACCTATCCTTTGCAGAGTTAAGTTTCATATGAACAAACCCCAAGATTGGGGGCTCAGCCTATTGCTTTGGTTCTCCCCACTGCTTGTGAGAATATCAAGAACTCTCCACTTGGGAAAGTTGAATTTTCCCCCTTTCCGGTGAAGGCTAAACTTTGATGCAAATTTCTGAAGCTGTGAATCGGCTCCTGCATGCAGTGTCTGAGGATGCACCCCGACATTCAACATTCAGACGGTGAGATGTGGGGAGCCTGCTCTGAGGAGCTGGAAAGCTGCCAGTCTTCCCATTCCTTCCCCTAGCTCCAATTCTCTATATCCTCGTCTTGCTAGGATTGGGGAGGGGCTCTTCCATGAGCCTTCCAGCCTGGTTTCACTCCTCAGAACTGCTAACCCCCTCATCTTTCTGAATTAATCCACTCAATGACAATTCAGTTCTCCCATAAACTCAGTCTCTGGCATGCTCTACTTTTCTGTAACCCCTTCTGTATAGCCTGTCCTGGGGTCAGCTGTCCCCAACCCCCACTCCTCCATTCCATGTTTGTGCTCTATTAATCTGTGAATGATTATGATTTAGGATTTCAGGTTTAGAGTTAGGCCGGCCTGACTCTTCGCTTGAGAAGTCTTAGCTTCTGTTTGTTAAACTGCAGAAGGGATGAATGCCCGTAGTACCTGCCTCCCAGGGTGGCTGCAAGGACTAAGGGAGGTAATGAATATAAAACACTTAGCAAGCGCCCCCTTGCATAAATGTGGGCACTAATATCACTACTCCGCCCTGCAGAGCCTCACCGGCTCCTTAAACATGAAGGAAGAAGCCTGGATACTTAGCTAGGTGCCCAATTCAGATCATTAAACTCTCGTACTGACATCCGGGGTGCTTCCATATCTGTTATTCTAGTCCACATGGCCAGCCTGGGACGGTTAAACACGTGTGACTCCAGGCAAAGGGGCTGCTGGCCATTGTCAGTGCTGCCCTGGGCCTCCAGCTCCTGCACTCTGCAAAACGTGTCCTGACCCTACAGTGGTGGGGAACCACCAGCTCGTCGTTTGGCATGTCACCAGTAGTAGCCACCACTTCAGGTGGGAGGGAGGGGGCAAGGGAAGGCAGAGGAGGGTAGAAGTTTCCATTTATAAACATTTCAGCATTACCCATTTGATAAGCACTGTAGTCCACCTGGTACTGTTAAACCCTGGGGTCACTATTGGAAACGAGCCATTGGTCAGTGCCAGACAGTCTTGTTCTTACAGGGCCCTTCTCAAAGAATGGCCAGGACCTGCAGCGCTGGGGGTGGCGTGGGTGGGAGGGGGGGAGCCCACTGGGCCGAGTGCTTCCAGCTAGAAAGCCTGGCTTCCCGCGTAGTTGGAATCGCGGTCCTTCTGCCTCCAGACCCACTGTCGAAGGAAGGGCTCCACCAGGCCTGAGTGTGTGTGGCAGGTGGTGGGTGCGGGTCCTTTCCGTCCAGCTCCCTGAGGACAACAAGGAGCCGCGGTCCGGGTCTTCTCCGCCTTCGAGTCCTCGGCAGCTTTTGTCCCTGAAACCCCGCAGCCCGGGGCGGCCCAGGCTCCGGCGCCCTCTCCCGGGTGGGGGTCTGCGCGCGCCCTCCCCAGCGCGCTCCCCGCGGGGCCGCCCGCCCCTCTCCCCGCCCCCGACCTGGACCCGCCCTCGCGCCTGTGTCACGGCGGGGCTGGGGGCGGAGAGTGGCCGGGCAGGACATCCGGCTCTGGTCCCTCGCCGCGCCCTCCCGCCGCCCTCTCCCGCGCCGCAGCCCCGGAGCCGGCTACCTAGCGCGCGCCGGGGCCGCCCCCCGCCCCCCGGCCCCCCGGCCCTCCTCTCGCAGGGCCGCTCCGGGTTCTCGGGATCCGGACCCTCAGCTCCCGCCGCCAGCACGAGCCCGCCTCCCAGGCAGCTCTCGGATCCGGCGGGCCGACGCAGGCCCCCACGCCGGGAACACCATGTTCCCCCGCCCGCTGACCCCGTTGGCGGCCCCAAATGGCGCCGAGCCCCTGGGCCGGGCACTCAGGCGCACTCCTCTGGGCAGGGCCCGGGCTGGGCTGGGGGGACCGCCCTTGCTGCTGCCGTCCATGCTGATGTTCGCGGTGATCGTGGCCTCCAGCGGGCTGCTGCTCATGATTGAGCGGGGCATCCTGGCCGAGATGAAGCCCCTTCCCCTGCACCCTCCCAGGCGCGAGGGCGCGGCCTGGCACGGGACGGCCTCCAAGCTTGGGGGGTTGTCCCTGGACGCCGGGGACTCAGACTTGCAGGTGCGGCAGGATGTCCGGAATCGGACCTTGCGGGCCGTGTGTGGACAGCCGGGAATGCCCCGCGATCCCTGGGACTTGCCAGTGGGGCAGCGGCGCACCCTGCTGCGCCACATCCTCGTGAGTGACCGCTACCGCTTCCTCTACTGCTACGTCCCCAAGGTGGCCTGCTCTAACTGGAAGCGGGTGCTGAAGGTGCTGGCGGGCGTCCTGGACAGCGTGGACGTCCGCCTCAAGATGGACCACCGCAGTGACCTGGTATTCCTGGCAGACCTGCGGCCCGAGGAGATCCGCTACCGCTTGGAGCACTACTTCAAGTTCCTGTTTGTGCGGGACCCCTTGGAACGCCTCCTCTCTGCTTACCGCAACAAGTTTGGTGAAATCCGAGAGTACCAGCAACGCTACGGAGCCGAGATTGTGAGGCGGTACAGGGTCGGAGCTGGGCCCAGCCCTGCAGGCGACGATGTCACCTTCCCCGAGTTCCTGCGGTACCTAGGGGAAGAGGACCCTGAGCGCATGAACGAGCACTGGATGCCCGTGTACCACCTGTGCCAGCCTTGTGCAGTGCGCTACGACTTTGTGGGCTTCTATGAGAGGCTGGAGGCCGATGCCAACCAGGTGCTGGACTGGGTGCAGGCACCAGCCCATGTCCGGTTTCCTGCTCGCCAGGCCTGGTACCGGCCGGCCAGCCCTGAGAGCCTGCACTACCACCTGTGCAGTACCCCGCGGGCCCTGCTGCAGGATGTGCTGCCTAAGTACATCCTGGACTTCTCTCTCTTTGCCTATCCCCTACCTAATGTCACCAGGGAGGCCTGTCACCAGTGACCATGGGCACAGGACCATCAGCTGTTGGGGGCTGCCTTGGACAATGCCAGCTTCTTGTGCATCTGTTCAGACACTTCGGGTCTGGGACTTGGGGCCTCTCCTGATGGCCAGACGGCAGGGACTGGCCCCGGAAGTTCCTTGCCTAGGGTGGGTACTCAGAGTGGCTCAGGCCACACAGGATTACATAGGAAGGCTAGTGCTTCCCATTGGTGATATCTCGGGATGGGGGGCCCAGTGAGATCCAGTTTGCCAGTGAAGCAGTCCATCTGAACTGACGGGCATCAGGCCCCTTTCTGGCGGTAGGGCTTGTGTAGTCCACTCGGATCACCTGACCAAATCCAGAGGTGGCACCAGTTAGGAGCGTGACCAGATCCAGGGTACATTCGTCCACCCCATTTGCCTTCGGGCTGGGATAAGCAGTGGTGCCTTATAAATGCCTTTGTGCCTTTTTGCTCCAGACTGAGAATTTCCTACACTTGCCAAGTTCTTTCCATTTTTCCAAGGAAAGGAAAACTGAGACAGGGTCCTGGCTAGTAGCTCCGACAGGCATCCAAAGTCCTCTGTGCCCAGCCTCTTCCCAGGGCTTTGGGAACCTCCTTTCTAAGCACGCCTCTTCCCCCACCAAGACCTTCCAGGTTGTGACTGTGGCTGGTTGCACCTGCCAGCCACTTTTCTGATGCTTTTATTTAAAATTTGTACTTTTTGGTAGAACCGTGTGAGGGCTTTGTTTTCCTTAAATCTGAATTTTTAATAAAGCTGTTTTGTATACAAAGTCAGCAGTTCTGTGATTCTCCCCGCTGAGCTCCTGTGGATCCAGCCAGTCTCCCAGAGGTCTGTCTCCCAGGTCTGGAGAGGCAGCTTGCGGGTAGAGACTCTGCCAGCTTGCAGGTAGAGATGCAAAGCCAGAGTTTGTTCTTCCCTGGTCGTCCTGTTTCACACAACCCCAGTGGGAGGGAGGAGGGAAGGAGGTAGATGTAGAGCCCCCTCGTACCGCCCCCTTGCTATTGGTCTGACTTTGGAGAGGAAAATTAACCCCGTTCCCCAAGTCGGGGTATTGGAGGCTTCTGTGGGTACTCCAGGTTCTCTGCCATTGGTTACAGGTCACATCGCCTCCGGGAGGCCTTCCCTGCTTCCCCAGCCCTGTCTGGGTCAGATGCCCCTCTTCAGGGTCCCCTTGACTCTGGGGACTTCGCCTCAGGTAGCACTTACCATTTGCTTGTTGTAGCAGATCTGGTGCTTTTCAGTCTCCCCCACTGAGACGGCGAGTTCTGTGGAGTTGGAACCGTGTCTGTCTTGTTTATTTGACATTCCCAGCACGTGGCTCGAGGCCCGGCACACAGGAGGCACATGGATGGCCAGGCAGGCTCCAGGTGTGCCCCTCACCGCAGCACAGAGAGCACTGCACTTGGCGTCACCCAGACCAACCACATCCCAATTCTACCTTTCACCAGCTGTCAGACCACCTCTCTAAACCAAGCTTCAGTTTTCTCCTCTCTATCCTGGGAATAGTAACCCCTACCTTATATAGATCACAGTGAGGATTAATGAAGAAGAAATGAGCAAATGGGGCCCATCTCAGCACCTGACTGAATGGATGTTTTTTGCAATGTCGATGCTGGGTTGAGCACCTAATCCCTCCGTGGCATGGAGGGACAGGGGAGGAGCCAGGGCACTGTCCAGGCCAGTGCAGGAGACCCGAGCTGCCCCTGGGTAGAGCTCTGCAGACTCCTCACCCACCTACCCTAAGTGAACAGGACCCCTCACCTTTCCCAGGGGCCCATCCCCAGAGGGAGCCAGGCCCCAGACATCTCCAGGAGTGAACCCAATGCCTTTCTTTCTGAGCCAGTCACAGCCGGCCTCAAGCAAGAGGAAGGCATTCTTTCTCTTCCTGAAGGAAAATGCTAACAATTAACAATAGGTACTCTAAAGTGAGCATGTACACTGTGGCGGGCACTGTGATAAGTGTGTTATACTCATTGTCCCCATTCATTCTTACAGCAACCCAGCAAGGTAAGCATAATTATTCCCATTTTATAGATGAGGATTGGCCTGCTCCACTTACCCCAAGAGATGAAGGGTTGGGATTAAAACCCAAGTCCGTTTAACATTTTCTCCTTCTAAAATGAGCGCTGCATTCTTGTCTCCGATTTCTGCACCCTCCCGCAGCCTTCCCTCCCAGCACTCCACAAGTGATTCTGTCCACAGGCCTTTCCAGCTTTTATAAAATTCTCCAGCTTTGCCCACCCAGAGAATCACTTTTCCAGTCGTGCTGAGCCCAGACCATGAATGTAGTAGACCCTGTCAGTTCAGGTCTTCCGATAAGCGAATGGCAAGACAGAACTGGATGTGCCAGAGACTTATTGGGGGAATTGCCTGAGGATAACGGGGTAGGGAGCAGGAGTAGGCAGGAAGAGCCCTCAGACTAGTGCAGGTCTGACTTCTGTGAAAGGAAGATTCTCTCGGATTTCAGTGCAGCTCTAACAAAGTCTCAGCCAGGCCAATGGGGAAACCCAGGCAAAGATGACCTATTAAAGGAGTCTTCCATAGGACAGAAATAGCCCAACTTTAGTACTTGGTCATACTCAGTCATTAGCCTGGGGCGTTGGGGGGTGGGGTGGGGACAGGAATAAGCACTGAGGCAGACCCAGAGTGCTGCAGCTAGGGGCTGGCAGCCAATTGCCAGTACTTGAAAAGGGAGATCTGAGGGGAGCACCTCCATGGTCACCACACTTGGCCCCTCTGACTTACTGGCCTTGGCTCCAAGGATTCTGTTGACATAATGACCTTTTTTATTTGGGGGGCAGGTACACAGGCCGGAAATCAAACCCCGGTTTCCCGCATGGCAGTCAAGCATTTTACCACTGAACTACCCATGCACCCCATAGAGACCTTTTGAACAACAGGAAACAGCTGCTGGCTTAGTGAGCGCCTCAACTGTCTGGGAGATTCTGTACTAAACTCTTCCCCATGGCCATCCCCTGCCTTATAGCAGGACCACTGTCCCAGCCCTTCATTCGGACATTGGAATGCATGTGCCATCACTGTGCCCAAATTTCCATGCTATAATATCCTGGATATTTTCTCAACATTTACCCAACTCACTGCAAGTTCCAATTGTCTTTGGTTTGTGTGTCTGTCATTAATTGGTGGATGTTAACGGTGGGGATCACCTTCACCCAGCATCCCTTCTTCCAGGCTCACATTCCTTCCTCTGGGGTGGGGAGAGCAGATTTGCCCAGGGATGTGTCCAGGCTCTCTCCCAACATGGCCATCCAACTGGACTTAAACTCCAGGGGCAGCCTGGGGGAAAGGGAGGGACCCCCAGAGTGGCATCCCAGGAGCCCACATGCCTATGAATGCCGGGTCTCCTGTAGCACCCCTCTACCGAGTTCTTCAGCTCGTTACTGCCTGGTCCTGGCCGCCACTGAGGGGCCCCCACAGAGGCATAGCAAATCGCAGATACATCCTGATTGTGCCATTGTGAGAGATGAGAAGAACCAAGGACAGTCTAGGTCATTCCCTGTCCCTCAATGCCCAGCAGAAAAGCTTTGGGGTGGAGCTTTGGGGGGACAGAAAGAGGTAAGGGGTTTCAGAAGTTTGGAAAGGACGAGCCTGTGGTGCCACCCTTTCCACTGGCCTGGCACTGTTCCCAGATCTGCAGACTAGGGGTCAGGAGCCCATCAAGCATCTACCTGGTAATTTTTCTGTTCTTGGTTCAGGCCTATGAAGAGGTTAAGCTGCCCCAGGAGTCTTGCCAGATCCTCAGGGAGAGCAGAATCCCAAGAGTCCAAGCACTGTGGCCAGAGTGAGCAGGAAAGCAGTATCTCCAGGGGAGCAGGAGATCATGCTGGTCTCTGAACGTGCTTCTGCGAAGGGCCTGCAGGATGCTTGGAGGAAGGCACTTGAGGCAGAGCCAAGAACAGTAGGGTTTGGCTGGGTAGTGCCGGGGAGGGCTTTCTGGCTAAGCCTGGAAGTCTAACTGGAGTGTCAGCTGTTCTCTAACAGCACAGGCATATCTTCTTCCCCAACTGGTGATGAGAAGCTGTAATAAGCCTCTACCCCAGAAGCTGCCGGACACAGAGACAGGCCAGTCCTCTGGAAGGGGGGGTCTCCTGCAGCTGTGGAGCAAGTATCCAGTAACCGAGAAGTTCTGGCAGATGAAAGAGGGAGATCTAGCCTAACTAAGGCAGGAAATCCAGTAGGGAAAAGCCAGACCCTGCACAACTTTTGAGAAGGGATCTTTGATTTTTGTCCACCCCCCCAACCACCCATCGAGAAAAAAGTGAATAGGGTTGAAGGACTGGGAGGACTGATGGCCACCGAGCAGGAAAACAAGAAGAAAGAGGACTTAAGAGTCACAGATCAGCTGCCTGGCCCTCCCAAAGGCCTTTCTCAGTTGCCAGCTGGCTAGCCCTTCCCTCCTCTGAAGGTCTATGGTCCCTAATACCTACTTCTAGGAGAGTTTGCAGCCTAAGGTATGGCTTGCCTGTCCCCCTCCTTCCATCCCACCCTACCCTGCCCCCTCCTATGGCTCCTTGGGAGTTTCCCAAGTCCAAGGCTGGACCTTGTTCCTCCTTGTATTTGGTACATTTAGGTGCTAAATAAAGACCAGATTGTTGAATTGATGAACACATGGAGGGATGGATAGGTGTGTGTTTGTGTGTGTGTGTGTGTGTATGCATACTGTTTTACTTTGTAAGCTGCTGGAATGCAACATACCAGAAACCAAATAGCTTTAAAAAGGGAATTTATTAAGTTGCAAGTTTAGAGTTCTAAGACCATGAAAATGTCCAAATTAAGGTGTGCAGAGAAACTCTTTGGAGTTTCTTAATTCCAAAGAAAGAGCCAATGCCATTCGGGGTTTTTTTTTTCTCAGCTGGGAGGGCACATGGTGACTGCTAGCTTTCTCTCCTCATTTCATAAGGCTCCCTTGGGAGCGTTTTCCTTCTACTCCAAAGGTCTCTGGCTGTGTGGGCTCTGTTGGCTCTAAAGCTTTTCCTAAAATGGTTCCCTCTTAAAAGGCTCCAGCAAGTAACTCCACTTTGAATAGGTGAAGACCCATGTCCATGGAAACCATCCAATCAAAAGTCACCACCCACAATTGGGTGGGTCACATCCCCATGGAAACAATAAAAAAGATCCCACCCAACAACATTGAAAGGAGAATCAAAGACCTTGGCTTTTCTGGGGTAAATGACAGTTTCAAACCGGCACAGTGCTAGATGGATGAATAAATATTTAGATGGATGGCAGCAAGAGCAATGGAGGAAGGAATTTCTCTAGGAAGAGAAATGAGGACTCATAATAGACATCTGGCAGTTGGTGTATTGCCTCTTAAAAGGAGGCAACTGGAAGGAGAGAGTCCCCACTAAAGAAGAAGTAGCAGAGATAGGGTCCTAGATAGAGGAAGCAACTGGGTCCTGGCTTGCTGAAACACATAGGAAGGAAGGGGTGCCACCTGTGCTGGTAGGAACATAGCCAGGCGAGAAATAGACATCATGAAAGGTAAAACCAAGAGAGGAGCCTAGGAGCCAAAGGATGACCACAGGATTTCCCAAAAGGGAGAGACTTCTAACAATCAGATGACTTCCCTAAAGCAGAGGTAGAAAGGGCTGTGTTCATTTGTTCCCAACCCATTCAGGTTTCCCAGAGGAATATATCTGTCTCTGCCTTGGAAAGTTACTAGCACCCTGGAGGTGAGAAGGCAGTGGTATGATATATTCAAGATCCTGAAAGAGAAAGACTTCCAGCCAAGAATTCTGTACCCAGCCAAATTGTCCTTCAAAACTGAGGGAGAGATTAAAGTTTTCACAAAGAAGTCCTGAAAGAATTTGTCAACAAGACAATGGCCCTACAAGAAATATTAAAAGGAGTTCTGCTGGCTGAAAAAAAAAAGGCAGAAGAGGAAGGTCTGAAGGAGAACACCAAATTGAAGAGTACCATTAAGGGTAATTTAAAGAATACAAAGAGAAAAAGGGAAAAGAATATATAGAACTGACAAATAAAATTAAAAAGATAAGATGGTGGAATCAAGAAATGCATTTTCAGTAATAATTTTGAATGTTAATAGACTAAACTTACTAATTAAAAGATACAGACTGGCAGAATGGATTAAGAAACATAATCCAGCTATATGCTGCTTACAAGACGCTCATTTTAGACACAAGGATACAAATAGATTGAAAGTGAAAGGATGGAAAAAGGTGTCCCACACAAATTGTAACCAAAAGAAAGCAGGAATAGCTATACTAATATAGGACAAAATAGACTTTAAATGTAAAAACATTATAAGAGACAAAGAAGGACATTATAAACTAATTAAAGCGTCAATTCACCAAGAAGATGTAACAACCATAAATGTTTGTGCTCCCAATAAAGGAGCTCCAAAGTACATGAGACAGACATTGGCAAAACTGAAGGGAGTGATAGATGTTTCAACAATAATAGCAGGAGACTTCAATACACCACTCTCCTCTATAGATAGAACAACCAGACAGAAGATCAACAAGGAAATAGAGAAGTTAAATAACTTGATAGATGAATTAGACCTAACAGACATATACTGGTTATTGCACTCCAAAGCACAAGGATATACATTCTTCTCTAGTGCTCATGGAACATTCTCTAGGGTAGATCATATGCTGGGGCACAAAATAGGTCTTTATAAATTTTAAAACATTGAAATTATCCAAAGCACTTTCTCTGATCAAAATGGGATGAAGCTGGATCTCAATAACCAGCAAAGAACGAGAACATTCACAAATATATGGAGATTAAATAACACACTCTTAAACAATCAGTGGGTCAAAGAAGAAATTGCTAGAGAAATCAGTAGCTATCTGGAGATGAATGAAAATGAGAATACAACTTATCAGAACTTATGGGATGTGGCAAAGGCCATGCTGAGATGGAAATTTATTGCCCTAAATGCCTATCTTAAAAAAATAAGAAGGAGCAAAAATTGAGGACTTCACAGCACACCTGGAGGAACTTGAGAAAGAACAGCAAACTAACCCCAAAAGCAAATAGAGAAGAGAAATAATAAAGATTAAAGCAAAGATAAATTAATGGGAGAACAAAAGAACGATAGAAAGAATCAATAAAACTAAAAGTTGTTTCTTTGAGAAAATCAATAAAATTGATGGGCCACTAGCAAGACTGACAAAGAAAACAAGAAAGAGGATGCACATAAACAAAATCAGAAATGAGAAGGGGTGCATTACCACAGACCCTGAAGAAATCATAAGAGAATGCTATGAACAACTATATGCCAACAAACTAGACAACTTAGATGAAATGGACAAATTCCTGGAGACACACAAACAAGCTATTCTGACTCAGGAAGAAATAAAAGATCCCAACAAATCAATCACAAGTAAAGAGATTCAATCAGTCATCAAAAATCTGCCAACAAAGAAAAGCCTAGGGCCAGATGGCTTCACAGGAGAATTTTATCGAACATTCCATAAAGAACTAACATCAATCCTAACTCATTTTATGAAGCTAATATCATTTTAATACCAAAACTGGGTAAAGATGCTATAAGAAAGGAAAACTACAGGCCAATCTTCCTAATGAACACAGATGCCAAAATTCTCAATAAAGGGCGGGCCACGGTGGCTCAGCGGGCAAGAGTGCTTGCCTGCCGTGCCGGAGGACCCCGGTTCGATTCCCGGCCCCAGCCCATGTAAAAAACAAACAAACAAACAAAATATAATAAAACAAGAAAATGTTTAAAAATGTTTCCCTTTCTTCCTCCCTTCCTTCCTTCCATTCTGTCTTTCCTTCCTTTCCTCCCTCTCTCTTAAAAAAAAAAAAAAAAAAAAAAAAAAAAAAAAATTCTCAATAAAATATTAGCAAATCAAATTCAACAATACATTTTAAAAATTATACACCACAACTAAGTGGCGTTCACACCAGGAATGCAAGGATAGTTCAACACAAGAAAATCAATTAATGTGATATAGCACATTAACAAATCGAAAGGGAAAAACCACATGATCATCTTGATTGATGCTAAAAAAGCATTCGACAAAATTCAGCATCCTTTTCTGATAAAAACATTCCAAAAGACACAAATCAAAGGTAACTACCTCAATATGGTAAAGGGAAAATATGAAAAACTGATAGCCAGCATCGTACTCAATGGAGAGAGACTGAAAGCTTTCCCCCTAAGATCAGGAACAAGACAAGGATGCCCACTGTCACCAGTATTATTCAACATTGTGCTAGAAGTTTAACTAGAGCAATCAGGTGGTACAAAGAAGTAAAAGGGACCCAAACTGGAAAGGAAGAAGTAAAACTCTCATTATTTGCAGATGATGTCATACTATACTTGGAAGATCCTACGAAATCTACAGCAAAGTTACTTGAGCTAATGAACAAATTCAGCAAGGTGGTGGGATATAAAATTAATGTGCAAAAATCAGTAACATTTTTATACACAAGCAATGACTTAGCTGAGGAGTCAGGTAAGGAAAAATAACATTCAAAATAGCAACTGAAAGAATCAAGTACTTAGGAATGAACTTAACTAGGGATGTAAAGGACTTGTACACAGAAAACTACATAGCATTGCTAAAAGAAATCAAAGGAGTCTAAATAGGTGGAAAGACATTCCCTGCTCATGGATAGGAAGACTAAATATAGTTAAGGTAACAATTCTCCCCAAATTGATCTACAGATTCAACACAGTATCAATTAAAATTTCAACAACCTACTTTGAAGATTTGGGAACGCTAACTACCAAAGTCATCTGGAAGGGAAAGAGACCCCGAATAGCTACAAGTATCTTACAAAAGAAGAACGAAGTGGGAGGATTCACACTTCCTTACTTTAAAAACCTATTATAAGGCCACAGTGGTCAAAACACATGGTACTGACACAAAGATAGAAGCATTGACTAATGGAATCAAATCGAGAGTGCAGAAATAGACCACCAAATCTATGGTCAACTGATTTTTGACAAGGCCCCAAATCCTCTGAACTGGGACAAAATAGTTTTTTCAATAATTGGGCATGGAAGGATTGGATATCAATAGCCAGGAGAATGAAAGAGGACCTCTATCTTACACCCTACACAAAAATTAACCCAAAGTGGATCAAACACCTAAATAAAAGAACTAACACCATAAAGCTTCTAGAAGAAATGTAGGGAAACATCTTCAAGACTTAGTAATAGGAGGTAGCTTCCTAAACTTTACACCCAAAGCACAAGCAACAAAAGAAATAATAGATAAATGGGAACTCCTCAAAATCAAATGCTTCTGCACTTCAAAAGACTTTGTCAAAAAGGTGAAGATGCAGCCAACTTAATGGGAGAAAACATTTGGAAATCACATATCAGACAAAGGTTTGATTTCCTGTATGTACAAAGAACTCACACAACTCAACAGCAAAAGAACAAACAACCCAATTATGAAATGGGCTAAAGATCTGAATAGGCATTTTTCTGAAAAGCAAAACAGCAAATACAGATGGCTCAAAAGCACATGAAAAGGTGATCATTTTCTTTGGCTATAAGGGAAATGCAGCTCAAGACTACAATGAGATACCACCTCACACCTATAAGAATGGCTGCTAGTGAACAAACAGTAAACTATAAATGTGGGAAAGGATGTGGAGAAACTGGGACACTTATGCACTGCTGGTGGGAATGTATAATGGTGCAGCCATTATAGAAGACTGTTTGGCGGTTCCTCAAGAAACTAAATATTGAGTTGCCCTATGACCCAGCAATAGCACTACTCAGTATATACCCAGAAGAGCTGAAAGCAACGACACAAACAGACATTTGCACACCGATGTTCATAGCAGCATTATTCACAATCGCCAAAAGATGGAAACAAATCAAATGCTCATCAACAGATGAGTGCATCAACAAAATGGATGGATTATTATGCAACAGTAAGACAAAATGATGTCCTGAAGCATATGACAAGATGGATGAGCCTTGAGGACATAATGCTAAGTGAAGTTAGCCAGACATGAAAGGATAGATACTGTATGATTCCACTTTTATGACCAGCATAAAGGTATAATCAGAGGCTTGTAATACAGAATATAGGGGACTTAGAGATACATAGAAGCTAGAGATAGGTAAACTGCTAGCTAATGAGATTGAACCTCAGTGTAAGGGAATAGATAGGAGTGAAGATGATTCTCTTGTGAGTCTGTAAGTAATATTACCACATTGAAGACGAACAAGATTGAAAAGACATGTATAGACCTACATGTCCCACTGATTAACACTAGAAATATGAATTAGTTCTTGCAAGGATTACTTCAAAGATGTGACTTGTTTAAGTCCAGGGTACAGGGGGAAAACTGCTATTGCATACTATGAGCTATGTTCAAAAGGAAACCATCAGCACTACCACAGCTACAGCAGAGGTAAATAAAGGGGTGAGGGACAAGAGTTAAGAGGAGGTTTCAATTTCCTATTTGGCGAGGGTGTGTTTATTGGTTTTCTTTCTCTTGGGAAAAATGAAATTATCTAAAATAGAGAATGCTGATGGACTGTGGACTTTGGGCCCTCTACGTGATGCCCAATGAATGCAGGTGGCTGAAGCATGCACTGATGGAGAAGTAGATTGGTGAACGACGGTGTATACTTATGAACAAAGGTTGTGCTGCTACAAAAAGGAACAATGTCATGAGTCATGCAATGATGTGAATGAACTTGTGGGACATTTGATGAGACAAAATAAGTCAGAAACAAAAGAACAAGAATGGCTTGGTCACCTTAGAAAATGCTTATAAGAAAACAGGGGCCTAGATTGTAAGCTTTTAGAGCAGACACATTAAATCCGGAGTGGTGATTATTATTTCTGGATTTTGAGAGGCTGTTATATATATATAACCTGGTATTTAGAGATAAGAACAGCCAAACAGGTTGGGGTTAAAGTAATTCACAACATAGGGGTAAGGAAGGCAGTGTCTATATTTTAGAACCACACATACTCTTTGAGACCTATAGAAGAAAGGTTTATTTGCTCAGGAACTGAAATTTTCTGTAGTGCATAATCTAATTCAACCCATCTGTATAGCTCATTTGAACAATTGAAATACAGGGAGCCAGAATAAGAAAGAGGTCCTTTAATCCTGTATAGGTTATTGTTATGCCTGGAAACATCCTAGAGTATATTAAGCAGATAGTCAAAAAGTATTGTCAATGTCCCCTAAGGGATGAGAGAAAAATATGGAACTATTAAACCTTACCATCAGGGAATCCCATGATACTGTGTCAAACTTTAGGGACATTGAAATCAATAGGCCATGCCCTCGATCCAGAGGCTTACTCTTGTGAAACTTATATAGGTAGCAGAGAAGCTGAGACTACCTATAGGCATGCCTAAGTGTTACTTCTGGAGGACCTCTGTAGTTGCTCAGATGTTGCCTCATTCTCTGTAAGTCCAACTCTGCAAGTGAAATCATTGCCCTCCCCACTACATGGGACATGACATCCAGGGGTGAAAGTCTCCCTGGCAATGTGGGAGATGATTCCCAGGGATGAATCCAGACCTGGCACCATGGGATCAACAATTCCATCCTGACCAAAAGGGAGGAAAGAAATGTGTTTAATAAAGTATCAGTGGCAGAGAGAGTTCAAATAGAGTCGAAACGCCACTCTGGAGGTTGCTGTTACACAAGCTTCCAGTTAGACCTTGCGACCTATCATAACCTACCAACACCAACCAGGACCATTCCAGCCAATCCTAAAGAACACCTAGGGCAATATATTAGATTCCACAAGGATTCCAGGCACCAGAGTAACGTTCCAGAAACCCACAACCTCCAGATGGGTCCCTGGTCCAGATAAGTCCTGAAACCTAGCCCAGCCTCTCCAGAACATCAGATAGTTCCATCTCCCTTACCCCATATTAGTGACAGACTCTTCCAATATGAAAAATTTAGAATCACTATATCCCAAGCAGCTACAAAGAGAGGGATGGAAAGATCAAAGGCGATGGTGGAGTTATACAGAGAAAATAGGATTTAGAAATGAATATGAATGCTGAATCATTAAATTGATAACTCTTTTAGTCTCCAGTATTTTAGAGCAGCTAGAGGTAAAAACCTAAAATTGTGAAATTGTACCCTATGTTACACTCTGAAATATGTTCCACAACTTTAGAGCAGCTAGAAGTAAAAACCTAAAATTGTGAAATTGTAACCTATGTTATACTCACTCTGAAATATGTTCCACAACAATTGTGGTGCTGTGCTTTGAAATGTATAGCTTTTTTGTATATATGCTATTTTTCATTAAAAAAAAAGAAAGAAAAAATTGTACTATGAAGGCAAAAAATATTTAAGCCCTCTAGCCTCCTGTATTCTGGAGCAGCCTGAAGGAAAAATATGAGGGGATCGTATGGTAGCCCATGACAAACTCTGGGATCTGTCCTATAACTACTTATTGAAGAGTGCTTAGAAAACTATTGCTTTTGTAGTTTTTTGCTTTGTATGCATGTTACACTATACAATAAAAAAAGTTAAAAAAAAAAAAAAAGTATTGTCAAAGTCTCTTGAGGGACTGGATAAAAAATATGGAACTATTAAACTGCCCCATCTGGGAAACCCTGGATACTTTCTCAAACATTAAGGACTCCCAAGTCAATAGGCCAACCCCTTCATTTTGCAACCTGCTTTTATGAAGCTTATTTTTGCAAGAGAAGCTAAGCCTGACTATGGTTATGCCTATGAGTTACTTCCAGAGGGCCTCTTTTGTCGCTCAGATGTGCTCGCTCTCTTTCTCTCTCTGAGCCCAGTTCTGCAAGGAAAATCATACTTTCCCCGCCCCTATACATGGGGCATGACATCCAGGGGCGTGACTCTCCCAGGCAATGTTGGACATGACTACCAGGGATAAGCCTGGCCCTGGCACCATGGGATTGACAATGCCTCCCTGACCAAAAGAGGGAAAAGAAATATAACAAAATAAGGTATCGGTGGCTAAAAGAGCTCAATAGAGTGGAGAAACTATTCTGGAGGCTATTCTTATGCAAGCTTCAGCTAGATATTGCTAATTGCCATGGTTTTCCAAACCCCACCCAGCATCATTCCTGTTAACCCTAAAGAATACCCAGGGCTCTATCTGAGTTTCTACAAAAGTTGCATGCACTAAGTTTACTTTCAGAAACCTAAAACCTTCAGACGGTTCCTAGGCCAGAGAAGTCCTGAAACCCAGAGGTGCCACTCTCTCCAAGAACATCAACTAGTTCTATCCCCCAACCCATACTATCGACACCCCTTTTCAACACGAAAAAAGTTAGAATGGGCATAACCCAAATATTCCTAAAGATTGAGAGAATGAGGAGTTATAACAGTGAAGACCGGATTTAACAAATGAGTGTGACTGCTGAATCATTATGTTGGTATTTCTTTTTAGTCTCCTGCGTCTTGGAGCAGCTAGAAGGAAAAACCTAAAATTGTTAGAACTGTAACCCATACCAAACTCTGAAATCTGTTCTATAACTAAATGTTAAAAGGTACTTTGAAATTTGTTGCTTTTTTGTATATGTATATATTTCACAATAAAAAATGTTAAAAAACAACAACAAACAAACAAACAACACCACCCATCAGAAGGACAGAAGGATCAGCGTGGGAGGAGGGCTCTGCATCAGGAAGACCTGGGTTCAGACTGCTATTCTCTTGCTCAGCCACTTACTAGCTGGGTCAACACTGGACAAGACCCTAAACCTTTCTGAACCTCTTTCCCCAGGAGGAAAACGGGCAAAATACCATCTATCCTGAAGAATTGTTGTGAGGCTTCAAAATAAGGTCACAGAAAGGGCCTGATTGTTGAATAAATGGAAACTAATATTGCCTGGAAGGGATGAACTGGGCTGCTGTGTGCAGTTGGGCACAGGCAGGGGACACCCAGAGGGTGGGCCCCTCTGTCTCCTTCTCGTGAAGGTGCCGTCTGCTCTCCAGGTCTCCCTCCACCAGGCCTGGAGTTCAAACTGTCATCTCCAGCTGTAAAAGCTGAACTTCCACGTGAAGACTTCTGACGGGCAGGCTGTGAACGAGGCCAGCTGGGTCCAAGGCACCCTCTCCAGAGCCACTGGCTGGGCCCATCACCCCTCAAGGGGCCAGGTAGAGTGGAGGAGCTTCCAGCCAGTCTCCAACACCCCGAGATCCTGCCACTATTCCGTGCCAGAAGCCTGCCATTCACTCTTCTGCGGCAGCCTTGGCTTGGTTTAAGAAATCACCCCCACATAATGCGACAGTACAAATCATCGTAGAAAGGAGGCCCCATTTATCGGCTGCTGCTTTGTGCCAGGCCCTGTGCTAAGAGATTTTTGTACTCTTTTTCGCCTACTTTTTTACTTTGAAATTTTTCAAAGCTACAGAAAAAGTTATAAAAATAGTACAAATGAACACATATAGACCGAGATTCACCGCTTAATTTTTTTTACTTTTATTTTTTGCTAAACCACTTGAGAGTAGGTTACAGATAACATATGCCTCATGTCCAAAGCACTCAGCGCGTGTCTGCTCAGGTAAAGAGTTTCTGGGATGTAACCCGATACCATAATCCACCCTAAGACACTTCAAATTAGTAAGAGAGTATCAGGTACAGACCGCATTCAAACTTCCCCATTTGTCCCAACAATGTACTTTATGGCTGTTTTTTTTTTTTTTCAACCAGGATCATGTACTACATTTAGCTGTCGTGCCTTCTGAGTCTCCTTTAATCTAGAACAGTCCCTCATCTTTTTGTCTTTTGCTTTAGTTTTTGTTTTATCTTTCATGCCATTGGCATTTAAAAAAATAAATTTATTGATAAACAACATAGAGACATTCTTAACATACAACCATTCCATATATGGGGTACAATCAGTGGCTCACAATATTGTCACATAGTAGTATATTCATCACCATGATCATTTTTTAGAACATTTGCATCACTCCAGAAAAAGAAAGAAAAAAGAAAAAACTCATACATACCATACCCCTTGCCCCTTCCTCTCATTGACTACTAGTATTCCCGTCTACCCAATATATTTTAATCTATGTTCTCCCTATTATTTATTTATTTTTATTTTATTTTTTAATCTATATTTTTTACTCATCTGTACAAATCCTAGATAAAGGGAGCATCAGACACAAGATTTTCACAATCACACAGTGACATTGTAAATGTTGTAATATTCATACAATCATCTTAAAAAATCAAGGCTACTGGAAAATAGCTCTACAATTTCAGGCACTTCTCTCCCGCCACTCCAATACACCATAAACTAAAAAGGGGATATCTACATAGTGCATAAGAATAACCTCCAGGATAACCTCTCGACTCTGTTTGAAATCTCTCAGCCACAGACACTTAATTTTGTCTCATTTCTCTCTTCCCCCTTTGGTCAAGAAGGTTTTCTCAAATCCTTTGATACCAGGTCCCAGCTCATCCCGGGATTTCTATTCCACGTTGCCAGGGAATGCCATTGACATTTTGAAGCGCCCCAATCAGTTGTTTTGCAGAATGTCCTGCAGCTTGGTTTGTCTGACGGTTTCCTCACGATTAGATTCAGGGTGATGTGCAGATTTAATCCTCATAATGATGCTCTAATGGGTTTTTCTATTTCATTTTAGGGAAATGGAGACTGAGGCTCCTGGAGGGCTGTCACACAGCCCTATCCTAGGCTGACCAGGAATTGCATGCAAGAAGGGTGGTCTCTCACCCTGCAGGGGGCTGGGGTGGGGGGTGGCCTTCTCAAGTCTGTACAGTTATGAAGTCTTATCAGTTGGGTTCTTCTTTTGATGGATTCACTTATCAGCCCATTTGAACACCTTGACCATGAACAGAGAGCAGGTTTTGACAGGCCTAGTGTGGGGAGAAGGATGAGGGAGCCCTCCAACACCCTATGTCTGCAGTGAACACCCAGTGTCAGCCCTGCTGGAACCCCCAGGAGCTCCCTTAAGCTGCTGTAGAAATTGGACTTTTTCCACCCCCTTCCAGACCTCCAGGGGAAGTGAAGTGTCACATTGCACACGCCACACACCACACACTACCAAGGGTGTGACAATCCTCTGGGTACCGTCATTGCTGAATGCTTTCCCGTTGCCTAGCAACCCTGGGACAGTCCAGCCCTTCCCAGCCGCAGGGTGGTGGGAGGGGGCAACCACGTGACTGGCTGGGTCTTTCTTGCTCTGGGGGTCTCTTGGCCCCACTTCCTTATGATCAGACACCTAACAACCAAGGAGGGTCTTCACACTCTGGGGAGTTCCCCTCCCCTCCCCCCATGAGCTGTGTAGTCTAGTTAGGGCCTTTCCTCCTGCCTGGGAGCCACACAAGTGCACTGGGCAAGCTGGGTCTCCTCCCAGGTAAGAGTGGCCAAAGCTGCTGGAGGACACGTCATCTCACCCTGCAGGGAAGAACAGGAGTCTGCAAATGAACCTTTCAAGAGAAAAGGGTCAAAGGGGAAGATGCAGGTGAGAACTTCATCACGGGAAGAGAACTGAGCTCCTCATGGTATGGCACCCCAAGTTCAGATATCTGCTGAGAATTTCCGTCCTGACCGTGCACGTCTGTACAGGGAGAGAGAAGTAGCTCCTTCACCATCCAAGCCTACAGCTGATCTCGAATAAGTGCATCTAACTTTAATCATTTGGGTTAGGTTTAAGCCAATGGTTTTTACCTGGGGTCCTTGGGACCGTTTGGGAGGTTTGTGGATAGAATTCAGGGATTGGTTAAACTTCGGGGAAAGTCACATCTTCGTTCTCACTGATCCCTTCGGAAATTTATGAAGTTTTATGAAATATTAGTAAAATCTGTGAATTTGCCACCTATAGAAATCACAGATATTTTTATGTCACTTTGCAGTTGCTGAAGATATCACAAAGTAGCAATTATACTCATCAGTGCTTAGAAATTATGGTAGTTATTAGATCTGATGCTAGCTCTTTCATGCATTAATAAAGAAGCACATATGACATTTTTGGTTTTTTTTAATATTTTGAATACTAAATCTCAGTACATTTTGGTTTCCTATATATATGTTTTTATGCAAAACATTCTTCTGAGAAGGAGCCCATCAGTGTCATCAGATTGCCAAAGGGGTTTGTGGCACAATAAACATTGTGTTCCAAGTTTAGGCCGCGGAAGTTTTTGTCAAACCAGGATACGAAGAAGAATTTTGGGGATTCTTCTTGTCCTCTAATTTTGAATTTTCAGTTTTGATGGTAATCTTAACAAATTACTATATAATATCCCTGATGGTCTGACCGACTACCTTATAATCAAGTCCTGCCACGCCGTTCAGCTGCTGAGTTTGCATTGGCAGCAGGGGCAGTGCCAAGCAGCTCCACCCGAGCTGTCCCATTCTGATTAGAAAAGAACAGAGACAGACCTAATATGCAAATGGTAATGATAAAAAAAAGAGAGAGAGAGAGATGGAGAAACTGAGCACTTGTTAAAATGAAATGTGCTAAACTCAAAAGAACCTGCCTCTAGCATTCGGCGCCCTGTCACGTGGGCAGGAATTCAGTTGCAACAAAAACGGTTATCATTTGTCATATAGAATTAATGATGTGAATTTGAATTGTTTTTAGTTGTAATTTTGTTTGACTTTGTAAGTGTGTTTGGTTTTCATAATGCTACAATAAGTATTAGCATATGCATCTTAGCTTTATGTTTTTACTTACCTGAGTCACTACTGCATACTAGGGATCTAGGAATTTTTCTTTTCCTTTGACAGGGGGACATTACTTAAATGTGAGAAATGCCGGGCTCTGAGATTTACTGACAACTCTACATGTTTTTCCTTAGCTCCACCCATACCCCTTAATTTTTTTTGAAGAATAAGTTAGGGTCTCATTTAGGAGTGGCTCCACGTCAAAAGCTTCTAAGATACTTTTATAAGATAAGTAATTTGAAGAGCAAATTACTTAGTACTTCCTGGAGATACCAAGTGTGTGATTCCCTGTTTTGTCTCAAGTCACTTTCCTGCCACGAAAGGACTGGAGTGTATCAGTGGTTTTATTACGGTGAAATTTGCACAACTCCTTTTCAGTTTCTCCAGAGACAGCTTCCCTGTGACATCATAGCTCATCACGAGGTGGGGAGAGGGGCATACTGTATGAAGTCTTGGGCCCAGGCTTAGCTGCATGTCGTGTACATGAAATATTCATTCTTTCCTCATCTACCTCTGGGAAGTTTTGTAAGTCACTTTTTCTATAGTTCTGTAACTTTTTTTGTTTGTTTTTAATCCATAGCAGGACCTGTAATTGTTCTCATGAAAATTAGAAAATCTACAAAATGTCAGAGAATTCAACCTTAAAGTCTGTATCAAAGAGTAAAGAAGTAGGTGGGCAACGGTGGCTCAGTGACAAGAGTTCTTACCTGCCATGCCAGAAACTCAGGGTTCGATTCCCGGAGCCTGCCCATGCCAAAAAAGAAGAAAAGGAAGAGTAAAGAAGTGGTGACTGGGGGCTCAGTATGGGAGAGGGAGACCCTCGACCCTTCAGGGCCCCATAACCCGACAGAAGTTTTTATAACCAGCAGGGACTGGCAGAGATATCTTTCTCAAAGCTCCAGAAAACAGTTAAAGGATTGTAGGTGCAGGGTGAGCACTGAATCAAGAAAAAGACTCCTTAAAAGTGGTGTGAACTTGAGGCCCCCTGGCTGTCCCCATCCCTTGCATGCTCTGCACTAAGCCCACCCCTGCTCCCAGGGCAGATCCCTGGTCCAGGTTCAGGAGGGAGCAGAGTAACTCATGCACATACCAAGAGAGCAGTATGTCTGGCCCAATCTCTCTGGTGGTGGCCTGAGGGACTTCCTGTCCCAGAACTTGTCCTGCATGTAGAAGGTGGTTCATGTAACTTTCCTACAGAACTTTGGGTGAATAGTCAAGTCATACTGCCTGGAGCAAGGAGCAAGGGATTGCTGGCCGTTGGACATACATTGCAGGGCCCAGACTATGAGAAATTGTTACCTAGGGAAGAAGGGACACTTGGAAATGTGTAAATGAGGGAAATACCAGGGTCACATGTTCATGCCCAAGATAAGATGTATGTACAGGAGGGATCAGGGAGGCCCCTATGCTTGGACCCGGAGCTATTCTCTAAACTGATTATATGGATAACACCTGAAGGAAAGCTTAGCACAAGTCAATCCGCAAAGCCAGGAAAGGTATTTTCTTTTCCTTCTCCTTTTTTTTTGTCCCTTAACTCCTGTCCTTCAAGGAAAGCTCTGTCATAACACTAGCTGGTTACAAGCTTAAAGAAGAAATGCCTCAAGGTCTAAATTCCAGTGATAACACATTAAAACATCAAAATGTACAGGATTCAACAAAAGGTCACAAGATATACAAAAAAACAGGAAGCAACGGCCCAGGCAAAGGAGAAGATTAAAGCATTAGAAACCAACAACACACACAAAAACAGTCCTATATATGCTCGAAGAGCTAAAGGAAAACATGGTCAAAGAATCAAAGGAAATCAGGAAAATGACAGATGAACACAAAGAGAATATCAATAGGTGAAAATTGTGAAAACCACAGTAACATAAATTTAAAATTCCCGAGAGGAGCTCAACAGCAGACTGGAGCTGGCAGAAGAAAGAATCAGTGAAATTGAAGATAAGACAATTGAAGCCATCCAATCTGAGAAGCAGAAGGAAGAATGAAAAAAAGTCAATAGAGCCTGAAGAAACTTCAGGATAGCATCAAGGATACCAATATATGTACTGTGGAAGGCCCAGAAGGAGAAGAAAGAGAGAACATTCAAAAAAATAGTGGCTGCAAACTTCCCAAATTTAACAAAAGACATGAATATACACATTGAAGTTGTTCAACAAACTCCAAAGAGGATAAACCCAAACAGACCCAAACTGTAGCAAATTTCAATCAAACTGTCAAATGCCAAAAATAAAGAGAGAATTCCGAAGGCCACAAGAGAGAAGAAATGTGTCACATACAAGGGGCCTCAATAAGATTAAGTACCAATTTCCCACCAGAAACCATGGAGGCAAAAAGGCAGTGGGATGACATTTAAAGTGCTGAAAGCAAACAACTAACAACTAAGAATTCTATATCCACTAATACTGTCTTTCAAAAATGAGGGAAAGATTGAGACATTCCCAGATAAACAAAAGCTGAGGGAGTTGATCACCACTAGACTGGAAGAAGTGCTAAAGGGAGTTCTACAGGTTGAAAGGCTAAGACCATAGAAAATAGATAGAAGCCACATGAAGAAATAAAGATCTCTCGTGAAAGTAACATGGATAAATATAAATCTAGTAGTATACATTTTTGGTTTGTAACTCCACATTTTGCGTCCTACAGGATCTAAAAGGAAAATGCATAAATATAATGATAGATCAGTGAATTTAGGACTCATAACTTATAAACATGTAATTTGTGACAAGAACAACATAAAGTAGGAGGATGGAGGGGTCTAGGAACTATTGAAGTTTAAGTTGATATCAAAGCAAACGCGATAGTTATAAATTTAGGATGTGAAATTCAAGTCCCATGGTAACTAAAAAGGAAGTACTGGAGAACATGCACGCACATAGAGACAGAAACTAGAGCACACTTTGCTAGGGGCAGAGGATGGAGGAATCAGGAGTTACTATACAATGAGTGTAGGGTTTCTGCTCGAGGACATGGGGAAGTTTTGCAATGTTGTGAAATGTGATTAATCCCATTGAATCCACTTGGGAGTGGTTGAGATAGAAATGTTTTTATTGGGATATACTCTACAGCTGAAAAATAAAAGGAGCAACAAAAGAGACAACGGCAATTAAATTCAATACGTGGGATCCTGCAAGGAAGGAGAAAAGGCTCAAAAGGACATTATTAGGACATAGGGAAAAATTAGAATATAGACTGTAAGCTTTACGTCACTGTTAAATTTTTTGAACTTGATAACTGCACCTAAGAGGGTTGCATAAGTGAATAGTCCTTGTTCTTAGGATTTGATACTGTACATGGCAGTATTAAATGTTCAAGGACTGTGATGTATCTAGCCTACACTCAAGTGTTCAGATAATGGATTGGTAGATAGATGATAGATAGAAATATAAATAGAAAGGAAGGAAGGGAGGAAGAAAAAAGAAAGATAGATATGGTAAATGTGGCAAAATGTTGAAATTGCTGGATTTGGGTATGTGGGGGGGGCAGATAGGGGTATGTTGCAGTTTAGGGGGCTTGTATTATTTTTGTAACTCTCCTGTAAGTTTGAAAGTATTTCAAAATGAAAACTATTTTTAAAAAGTGATATTAACTTTGACCTCCTTGAGGATCAAATAGCAAGCAATTTACCAATGTTGGTGTTTCAAAATGGTGCCCAGCCCTCGCTGAACCCAAGCTCACTGAATATAGCAATGTCCCGGAACTTGAGACTCCTCCTCTGTTCTCCTCACCCCCCACCTTAACCCCTGTCCCCAACCCTTTTTTTTTTCTGAGAGACCCAGCTGCTCACATTCCTCTTCCACATCTGTGAGCTGTTTTGCAGTTGTCCTGGTAACCTCACTCTATGTTTCCATGCTACCCAAAAGCCTACCCAAGGAGTGAAGGTCAGCCGTGGACTGTGCTTTTGCCCCATGCTGTGCCTTCTCTTGGGGGTAGCCTCCTCCCAGCACTGCTTTTTTCCCCACCCCACTGCTGTGCGCTTTCTTCTCTACCATTATCCCCTGTGCCTCTGGGTCTCTGGAAATATATCTCCTAGTGCCATCATCATGCCCAACTCCTTGAGTCTGGAGTGGTTTCTCTTCAGTAATTGCAGCTCTTGAAGGACCCAAATAGTTCAGTTGCACATTCTTTTTCTAGAAGGAATTTGAAAAATAAGATATTGCTTGAAGACCATCATCCAGAGCAGCATCAAATACAGTTTCTAGACCAAGTGTTCTTAACTTGGTCCCTGGATGGTATTCAGGGTGCTGGGAACGCCCCTGTGGAACCGCATGTGTCTGCTCTGAGCACTTTTGTCTGGTCTCTGCTCAGATAGCCTTGTTCCTGGAAGATTCCTGCAGATTGTTCCTGCAGATTGAGCTCCTGGTCACTGGTTGTGAAAATGTTGAGAGTGGTGGCCATGGGCAGTTGGTCTGTCATATGCAAGGGGGAACCATACATAAGTTTACAGTCCAAAGGCATTGCATGAATATGAATTTGA